>NC_138069.1:24719654-25319654 GCF_964194185.1 Rhinolophus hipposideros | reverse complement strand
CAATGCTATGCAAATTTGGGGAGAGGGGTCCATTTTAGCAGCGTTCAATCTATTTGACTAAATGTAATATAAACTTTCCTTGTGTCAAATGCAGCCTAGCGAATACTAAACAATATTGTCATGAAGCAGAGAAAATGAGGTTAAGCCAACTTATGAGTCCGGGTAGATTGACAGGCCTCGAAATTGGAATTCAAATATTTAGAAGCAGTAAAGCCCATACTTACAGATCGCGATGGCTCTGAAGGGGGTTACAATGTGTTGAACTGAAATATTAGCCAAGAAATTAATGCACACACAATACAGCATCATTTATTTTCAGCACAACATTTTGTCAAGCTTCCAAGTAGGGACCTGCAGGACAAAATAGTCTTTTTCAAGAAGGAAGAGTGCACACAGAGCCTTCATAGATTTGTGTTAATTTAAGGCAGGTAATTTCGACAGTGCCCTAGACATAATTACTCGGTAGCCAAAGTGCATTCCGTGAGCTTTCAGGAGACTTGAGTCTGAGCCTTGGCCTCACTAGTTCCAAGCGTTGTGACGTTGGAAAAGGCGTGTGAGCTCTCTGATCCTCAGTTTTCTCTTGTGATCATTGGAAATACATTTTTATGACTGCTCTCTTTCACAGCAAGCTTACCATGACTACTTTGACCATGTGGGGCAATACTGAGTTATTGAGAAACTGAGGCTGAGTGGGGCGAGAAAAGTCCTCTGAAATAACTAGTTTCCCTACCTCCCTTGTTATTAGTAAACTTGATTGCTTCTTGGTTGCTTAGATAAAAATCATATAGCCTTCTGATGGGTGGATTCAGCCTACAGACATATTCACATGGGTGTAAGATACATAGATAAACATAAACAATGTATGCACACATATATACAAATACATACACTTCAACTTGACCAAAGGAGCCCTGCTTTTACACACACACATGCACACACACACACACACACACACACACACACACTTCTCCCTATATGGTGGTGCTGCCTTATAATAATGTTAAAAAATTGCATCAGTTGCCGACTAATTTCATATAAATACACAGACTCTGGGCTTCACTCAGAAATCATGCCTTTCTGGATGACATCTCTAAGCAGAAATGTTTCACCTTTTGGGTAGGCATAGCCGTTCCAGTTCACCATAGTTCCCAAGACTCACTGTGGGTGCAGCGTTGCCTCCCGACTCCTGAAGATATTCGAGTGTTCTGTCCTTCGCTTAGCATATGATTCGACGTGGGGCAAGACGCAACCAGTTAGTTCTTCTCCTTTGATAACGTTAACCTGTTCAGCTAGTCATTTTTGGAATATCTGAAACTGCTTCAGGGTGGGCCATTCAGAGTATATGGTTGAGTGAGAACCATTTCGTGCTAAAACAAAACAAACAAAAAACCCACAAGCCCTCATTTGCTTATGAGAATGAAAGGGAATTGGAGATTGTCAAGAAAGATGATTCACGGTTCTAAGAGTATCATCTCTGTCGCCTCTGATATTAAGGGAAGTAGTTTACTAAATTTCTTGAAGTATAGATTTGCCCAAGAGCAGCCATGCTCTGCTGTATCCTTCCGCTTGTTGAGATAAAAGATGAAATCTTCTGAAGCTAACACACTTATAGTGTTTTAATTAGTGACTTTGACCAACTGAGCTGTGCTTTTAAGCTTTGACTCAAAGTTGAACCAGCAGAGAGTCTCTCTTCCAATGTAGTGAATTAATATTTTTGGAAAGCAGGATTTTATACAGTTAAAAAACATCTAGGGAGTTAAATGTATAAGTACCATAATATATCATCTGTTTTCAACTAAAAATGAGTTTCTTGTGAAACAAAGATGCTGCATTTTTAGCATCATTTAAAGTAGTGCTTCCCAATTGGAGGCAGTTTTGCCACCAGAGGATATTTGGCATTGTCTGAAGATATTTTTGATTGTCGAGACTGGAAAAGTGCTACAGGCATCTAGTTGGTAGAGACCAAGAATGCTACTAAACACTCTACAATGCACAGAACAGCTTCCCCACTCCTAGGCCCCCTCGACCCATTACAAAGACTCATCCAGCACAAAATGTCAGTCGTGCTAAGATCGAGAAACCTTATTTAAAGAACATACATCTTGCTGAAGCTTTCTTACATTTAAGAGAAATTTAGACCAGGGAACGTAACACAACTTGCATTTCTAGCTATGGGTGAAAGGTAATTTAGGGAATGCTGTGCACTACACATCTGGCTTCCCAATGTTTTAATGATAATAATTGAGGTCCATTTGTGTTGTACGAACTGAGTTAAATGGAATTATGCTTTCCAGAGTTCCCTTTCTTACACAGTTATGGATGATTGTGGCTCACAAGAGACATTTTGCCTGAGATTTGGAAATCAGAAATGGAGCTGTAACTCTTTTGCCCTTCAGGCTCAGGAAGCTGTAGCAGGATATAAGGCACGGCTGCAGCTCACGCACATAGGTGTCTGGCTGCATCACCTGGTTGGCCTGGAAGAGCCCCTGAGCCTGCAGCAACTAAGACTGCTGGGTCCTCTTTCAGTTTCTTTGCCTTCTGGGAGAGTTGTATGTTGCTCCATGATGAAGGCTGGACATAAGTTTTCCATTTCTCTTGGGCATAGATATTGGGTATACTTGTAGATGGAATTCCTGGATCTCTGTGTTTAACTTTTTGAGCTACTGCCTAATGTGTTCCCAAAGTGGCTGTACCGTTTTACATTCCCACCAGCAATATGCAATTTCCAATTTCTCTACATCCTCACCAACACTTTTTATCCGTCTTGTTGATTAAACCCATTCTAGTGGCTATGCAGTTGTGTATCATTGTGGTTTTGGTTTTTTTTCCCTGCTGGCTAATGATGTTAAGCATCTTTCCATGAGCTTATTGACTATTTGTATATCTCCATTTGTTCATTTAGATACTTTGTCGTTTTTAATTGGATTATCTGCCTTTTTATTTTTGATGTAAGTCTTTATAGTTCTTTGCATGTTCTAGATCTAAGTCCCTTATCAGGCATATGATTTGCAAAGATTTCTCGCTTTGAGTGGGTTGTCTTTTCACTTTCTTGATGGTGCCCTTTAAAAAGCATAAATTTTCTTTTTAAACTTTTATTTATTTTAAGTGTGTTTTTCCAGGACCCATCAGCTCCAAGTCAAATAGTTATTTCAATAAAGTTGTGGAGGGCGCAGCTCACAGTGGCCCAGGTGGGGATCAAACCGACAACCTTGTTGCTAAGAGTACCACGCTCTAACCAACTGAGCTAACCAGCCGCCCAAAGTATAAATGTTTTTCATTTTGGTGATGTCGGGTTTATTTTTTTCTTTCATTACTTTTGCTTTTTTGTGTGTCATATCTAAGTAACCACTGCTTAATCCAAGGTCATGAAGATTTACACCTGTGTTTCCTTCTAAGAGTTTTATAATTGTAGCATTTACATTTAAGTCTTTGATCCATTCTGAGTTAATTTTTGTATATGTATGTGAAGTAGGGATTCAACTTCATTCTTTTGTATGTGGATATCCAGTTGTCCCAGAATCATCTATTGGAAAGACTGTTCTTTCCCTCACTGAATTGTCTTGGCAACCTTGTCAAAAATCAACTAATTATAAATTTGAGGCTTTATATCTGGGCTCTCAACTCTATTCCATTGATTTACATGTCTATCCTTATGCTAGTACCACATTGTCTAATTTCTGTAACTCTGAAATTGGGAATCATGAGTCCTCCGACTTTTTTTCCTTCAAGATTTTTTTGCCTATGTGTCCCTTGAATTTCCATATGAATTTTAAGATGAGTTTGTCAATTTCTTAAAAAAAAAAAAAAAAAAAAAAAAAAGGTGTGTGTTGTTTTAAGCCACTAAGTTTTGGGGTAATTTGTTACACAGAAATAGATAACTACTCTATGAGTACAGCTAATCCAGAGTTGTTAAGGTATAATCTTCTTTATGTATTGAAAGTGAGACACTCAGCTAAAAAAACAAATCAATGTGGTCTGCAAAATGTGAGGGCAGAAGCCGTAGTGGGAATAAGAGATGGCTCTTGTTCTTCTGTCTCTTGTTTTACACTTCGGTCTCTTTCTGAAATTTCTGTAAAAATTGGTATAAATAATAAACACATAGCCTAGAAATACATGAATTTATGGACTTTTATATATTGTGCATTTAAATAGTTGGGTCAGAGAACTTGAATAGGGGTATTCCTGAGCATATCTGGTAATATACTGAAAAGTTTTACAGGTTAGTAAGGGCTCAGGCAGTAGTACCTCTAATTGTAAAGCCTTATCTGCTTTCAGACATGCTCTAATGAAAAAGTTTGCTTAATTTTCTTGAGGATATGGAATATTTATGTTACAAGCTCAGGCTCTGGAGTCAGAGCTGGAAATTGAATTCAAACCTGTTCACCATTTATCATATCTAACTTAGGCCACGTGCATAGTCTCTCTAAACCCCTAGCTTTCTTCTTTATAAAAGAGGAATTCTAATAGTGCCAACCTCAAAAAGGTTTTAGGAAGATGGAGCCATGTAGTGCTCATAAGCACATAGCAGATGCCGGGTCCATAAGTAGTGGCAGTTATTCATATTAATAACAACTTCTGTGCCTAAACCAAGATAAACCCACGTTATAAAAACCAAGATAGAATAATCTGATCATGTGAAAAAAATTGGGAGATGATTTGCATAACCAAAAGAGGCCTTTAAACTGAGGGCTTCACTTAGAACACGGATGCTGTGTGACATCTGTCATATTTCAGGAGCATTGAACTCTGGTCTAGGTCCTGTCTCCCAATGTGTTGGACACTGAGAAAGTCACTTCCCATCTTTTGGACTTTTTATTGATACACTGAGGAAGCAGGACAGCAGCCATTTTTTTAAAGCCCTTTCTAGTTCTAGTGTGCTGTAATAAAACCTACTGGTTAGGAGTCAGGGGTGGGAAAGAACTAGAAAGCTTAAATGTTGGGAGGTGCTGACGACTGAAAATCAGAAGTGCAGACGAAGTGTGCTGCGAATTCCAGTGGACGTCAATTTGTTTTTGCACACACATTGATTTTATACGGCGAGGCATACTGTAATGTTATTTGATTACTTGGCACGCACCTCAGAGGAAAAATATAACAAGTATCATTTTAATGTGAAATGACAATTTGAATAAATGAAACGTTGACCATGTAGTTTTTCCATGATGTGAGTGAAAGACTGATGGATATACTTCTTAAGAGGAAAGGACAGAGACTCAGAGAAGCAAGGTTCTGTCATCACTCCCTTCTACCATCTTAACATGTCTGTCCTTCTGTTTATTTACAAAACATTGCTGCTCATTTGTGAGGTTAGATACATACATGACAAATCAGAAGAGCTTGAAATGAGATAGAGGACCTGGAAGTAGTTTAGTGACTGACAACAATGCATTAGTCAGGGCCTTTAATTGTGACCTCATACTGGCCTTGGGAGAAAATACATTTATTGATTCAGTTTTGTTTTGTTTTTTAAAAAGCCAGGGAGTGTATTACTTTAAGCACAACTGGAAATAGGAGTTCGAATGATATGAATTAGGTCTCATTCCCTATCCTGGTGTATTTTAGGTCTGCTTCCTCTGTTGGCTTTATTCTCCAGCAGGCTTTTTCCATGGGATGGCTTTTTCCATGGAATGCATTTGCCTCAGCTGAGAACTATACCTGTCACTGAGCCAATCTGTGACTTTGCCTCTCTAAGCCTGGCCTCACCTGCCCTGAAGCTAGAGGTGTAGTATAGGGTAAGCCTACCCTTCCTCATTCCAACAACTGAAAAAAAATAAAAATAAACACAATTTGAAATGGAAGAAGAAGGGTTCTACAGGCAGGAAACATGAATGCTGGGAAATTCAAAACAAAGGTTCATGGTAGAGACTGCATCTGAAGCATGTTGTGTTTTGTTTTTGCTTTTAAGTGCTCTTTCATGTGCTTTTGTATAGAAGGTGAAATTAGTCGCACAGTGATGGAGAGATGGGAAGCAGAGGTATCTCTGATTCCGAATGTAAGGGTCTTTTTACTGTCGTCATGCACTCTTACCTCCAACCAGAGCACCAGAAAAGTTTTATTTGCCTTTCTGAAGGAGTACTAATAATTTAGGTGTGTATGGAGGAGAGAGATAAGGATCATCAGAGAGCTGGAAAACATACTGTGCAAGAAATAATAAAACCGACGGGAGGTATTTACTTGCAACAAGAGATGACTGGGAAATCTGGGGCAGGTGGAAGGGGGTGGAAAGATAGTTGAAGGTCAGTGTTGGAAGGACACCCTAGAGCCTCATATTTCCGAGTGAGTAAAGCCTGCAGAAAGACAGACTATGGTTTAACCAAAAGAACTACTTCCTAGTAGCCAGAGCCATCAAGCAATAGAACAAATTTGTTAAGGACCAGTGAATGTTCAGTTGGCAGAGATTTTCAAGAAAGCCTAGGTGACCATTTTTCAGGAATTCTACAGAATAGATTTCTGTAGAATTACAGTGCAAATAGAATTCTATTTAAATTATAGAATTCAAATGTAAATTGTACGTGTTCTAGTGGCCACATTGACAAAGTAAAAACCCACGGGTGAGATTAATTGTAATAACATATTTAACCCAATTGTACATCAAAAATATTATCATATTCACATTTATATCATTAATCACTATGAAGTTTTAATGAGATTTGACACTTTTTGTCCACTCAAAACCTTTAAAATCTAGTGTGCTTTTTACCTTCACAGCACAGCCAAGTTTGGACTAGCTGTATTTCAAGTGCTCAGTTGCCCTGTGTGGCCACCTCATTGCAAAGTATCGCTATGGACGTGGAGGGAGAGCACATGTAACCTCTGATGTCCCTTTCAGCTCTGCGAGCGTCTGTATCTGTGAGAGGAACAGCTATGATCAAATCATTCCCTTTTTGCACACTTGCAGTAGCTTACCAACACCTGAAAAAAACCCTGCAAACTCTGAGTCTTGGTTTACAAGATTGTCGTGTCTGTGAGATCAGGGACTGTAACTATCATTTGCATTTCTGTTCCCCAGGACTAAGCCTAGTGCTGGCCATATAGAAAATCTTAAATGATTTTCTGGATGGATGATCTGAACTTCATCTTGTTCTCCAGTTTATCTCCCTATTTGCTCTTGCATGAACCCTGTATTCTACCCAAGTGTTCCTCCTGTTATCTGACCCTTTTACTAATGAGGATGGTTCTGCTAACATCTTTCTTAGGGAGAGAGGGAGGGAGGAAGATGTCAATCTCTTTAGATAGGCAAGCTTAGACACATCAACAAGAATCAGATTTCATTTAGAACAGGGACTCCAGCACTGATGAGGTGTTGAATGGCCCTGAGCTTTCGGACTCTAGAAATGTACTTGCAGCTCTTGCTTACACCCAAGCACACGGACCAAGTCTAGGTCCATTATGAACGGACCTCTCACTTCACCTTGAAACAGCAGGTTAGAGCAGACGATCTCTCTAAACGTCTTTTTCTGCGAGTTGTGCTTAGGTGAGAAGCCTTGGCCGAGTGGAAAAGTGAGCTGCATTTCACAGCTTGGGGATTCAGATACCATTTTAACGTGAGCACTTTGAACTCCATGACCTTGACCGTGACTCTTCATCTCTGTGGACCTCAGTTTCTCTGCTTTCAAACTGATTGTAATGATAACGATTCCAATGAAAATAAGGACTATAAGCAGCTTATACTATCTTGAGAGTAAATCACTGTGGTCAAATGTCCGCCATCGAGTCACGTTGCTTAGGTTCAAATCTCTATATGTTTTTTGCTGAATGACTTATAATAAGTTACTCAGCCTTGGAGCCTCAATTTTACCATTTTTAAAGTCGGACCATAGGTTTGTTGTAAGAATTAACTATGGTAATGTATCAAAATGATTAGCATTTACAAATGCATTTTAAATGTTTGCTGTGTTTCCATTGCTATTGGTGGAGTAGAAAGAACATAACGTTAAGTGACTTGTGGCTAGTTCTTTTGGGCTCCAAGCCTCACTGCCTTTAGGTTAGAAAAAGAGAGAATCTTAACATTCATGCTACTGTTATAGAGTTGTTGGGAGAATGACAAAAAGTGACATATGTGAAAGGACTTTGTAAAATACAAAGTGCCGTAATGGGCACTTTTAATAGCAAGACAAACATCTTTGTGATATATATGCAGGACACATGTTTATACTAGATTCACAACTCAGAAAGGATAGGCCCTTCCTGTTTTTGCTCTGTACCTTATCCCCCAGCTCCAGGAGCTGTGCCTGGCACACAGTTGGTGCTGGTGGCTAAGCATGGGGCAGCATGGTTGCCCATTTATTATTATGTGGCAGCAGAAGTGGGAATTTCTCTCAAGGTAAGGAAAACATCCAGGGTCTCCTGTTGTTTTCTTCTTTGAAAGCACAATCACAGGACTGGAAGAGATACCAAAATAGAAAATAAAATCATTTGAGTAAACTTTCTATGTGATTAGAGACTTTTGTTTCAAAGTAGCTGATATCCTATTAAAACTTTGGAGAGGGAACTATTTTAGAAGCCAGGTGGCATTGTGTAGTCTGTCTTTACTTATCTTCCTATTTCTTCTTGCTTTAAGGAACTAAAATTATTTGCATAATAATAGATTTTTTGTTTTCTTGGAGGGCAGGTTTCTGACTTGGGTCCAACACAAATTCAAAATCCTCGGATTGTGATATCAAAGTCATTTGTGTGGAAATGCCTTGATGACTCTGAGGGGATTTGGGCCTGATCTGGCTCAGAAACTGTTTTCATGCTAATGCTGTTGGTGATTCATTGTTTTTTCATTTACCTAGTGATAGCTGAGGACCTGGATCTCTGTGGCACTGGCTTTCTGAAGACTGAATAAAGAAGGAATAGATGTAAAACAAATATATATGAGAACAAAGATATTTTTTTAAAACAATTAAAAATACTCTCATAACGTAGGGTAAAAACAGGCTGGCATCAATAACAGTGGTTGGGAAGGGCACAGGGAATAGGAGCCAATTTCAATTTTTTTCCAAATGATGCCCACTAGTTATTGATAGTTTAAGTTTTTTGTGGGAAGTGATATTGTAAGGAAAGCTCTTAACATAGGTCCTGACTGGAAATGGAAGTTTCTTCAGTAGTCATCTCACCACCCCACTCCTTTTGGACATTTTCCTATATCGCATTCCTGAATGAAGTTTCATTGCAAGAGTAAACAAAATGTATTTGAGTTCTTACAATCCCACATTGTCTTAGACACTGTGCTGTGGGTTGGGGATACCATAGTGAACAAGAGAGATGGTTCCTGATGGAGCCTGTGATTTAGTAGAGCCAGGCAGATATCAACCAAATTTTCGTATGAAAAGATACGCAGAGGTTATCATGATATTGTGACCGAAAGGCAGAGCGCAAAGGGAATTCTGAAGTGTGCTTCAGAATTACATCAGGTGATCTGGGAAAGCTTTCCTAAGGTCTAACTCTCCTGAAACCAGGTGAGGAATGGAGGGTGGAACTTTCCATAAAGGCAGATGGGCCTGTGTGGAATCTCTGGGACGGGGGTGTGACACTGACCAGAAAGATGGCTCCCTGGCTCAGGAGAAAACTAGAGGAAGCTGCTAGAGGAGGAAGGAGCAAGGTGGTGCTGAGTCTCGCAGGCCATGCTGAGGACTTTGAGTTTTATCCCAAGAAGAGTTAGGGAATCATTGGAGGGTGTTGGGCATGGGGAAACATCAGATTTACTTCAAAAAGAACATCAGGCTGGATTTCCCATGTGTGGTTACTTCCTCACAGAGAAGTTCTGTGTCTTCTTGAGCAGCTTCTCCAGTTTTAGAAAGTTTGGTTGAGTGCCACATGTTATATTCACTTTGTAGGGTTTCCTCCATTGTGTTACTGGTGATGGTCCTCCTGTTTTTTAGCTCTGAGACCCCCTTTACGTGCCAAGACAGGGTAGCATGACGGACAGGTCCCAGCTTTGAAGACAGACAGACTTGGGCTTTGCCACATTTTACCTGTGTGACTTGAAGCTCTCTGAGCCTCAGTTTCCTCCTTGGTGAAACAGGTTATTGTGAAGATTTAACACAGCAGTAAGTAAGTCTAAGGCACCAGCATACATACTGGAGACTCGGTTAATCTCAGCTGCTATGATGAAGTTTGACCTGCAGGCTTCAAGAGATCTTGTCACACATCAGCCTCTTGCCCGGAATGTCTTCTTCTTTTTCTCCTCCTTGGGTATGGTCTCTCTCTTTTTCTTCTGCTTTTCCTGAGCAGTCTATCTGTCCCTCTGCGTCCCCCAGTCCTTTCTCTTTCTTGTTCTTCCCTTCTCCATTTTCTCTCTTGCCTTTCCATGTGGGGTGAGGGTTTTGCCCTTGCTGACAATTCTACTCACCTGTGCACAGAGGAAGTGGGGAGGCCGTTATTCCCACACGAAACCACTGTGTACACGTCTTGAATGTTCTTATCTTTTGCTATGATTTATACCATCTCAAACGATGGCTTCACTAAAACCAAACAGATTTATTTTCCCAAGTTGTTTCATGATAGGTAACATAGATTCTTGTTTCCTTGGAGAAAATAAATTTTATCTCTGTAACTGCACAAAGCTGAATTTATTTCACTGCTTAATTCTTACTTCCTGGGCTTAAATATAACTCTTCCCTACTATAATCTTTTTTTTTCTTCACAAAACACTGTGCTAGATGCTATCAATATAGAAGTTACGAAGATGTAATTTCTTAAGGAGTAACATTTTAACAGAGAGGGACATGGAAATTGTATAACCACCAAAATATCGACTTCATTACCACTGAGAATTGTTATGAAGAGAACATCACAGGTGAATCTAACCAGGTTTTGGGAGGTCAGGAAGCCTCCACTCTAGGAATGATGCCCACTACTTAGCATAAATTAAGAATGTGTGGAGACAGAAAGCTCAAAGAAATGGTACTTTTAATGGCCAAAGTGGGCAAGACTTAAGCTTGTGTGAATAAGAGAGAAAGTGCATGTGGAGAACATCTAGATTGGGAATGTAGTGATCCAGGCAGGAAGATGGTGTCATGAGTAGAGGATGAGGAAGGAGATAGAGGTTGGACAATGGTCTAGTAAGACTTTTTCTCTAAATACAGTGTTGTCAATGGTGAACTGGTGATGAAGGGCCAGCCATCTCAGGAATTCTGAGAGGGAGAGTAGATATTAATATGAGAAATGGTTAATTATGGCAACAAAGCCTCTACACCCCTCCCTTTCTGCCATGGAAACACAATTAGGAGAATGAAAGTGATTATTGTGGTTCTCAGAGATTTGGTACTATTTCTTTGGTACCCCCAAAATCAAGAGCCCAAAGCTGATGAAAGAAAAATAATGTCTATTTAAAAATAAAGGGATAAACTACATGAGCAGCTGGAGAGAAAGTTGAAGTTTCTATGGAAACCTCTCCTAAAATGTCTTCCTCAGGCAACAGAGCCAACTTCCCAAATGCCAAAGAGAAGGAGAATATGGGTTGAAGCACTTCTCATTGGTCCATCACACTGAGTGCAAAACTGGTAGCTGGAAGAGGAGGACTTTGAAATGGCTCAGGGGCTCCTCACTCGATACTTCTACAGATTTCTGGGTGAAGGGGAATGGGCATCTGGGGATGACATCAGGTATTGTCTTGCAAGGTACTAAGGCAAGGATGACCTGGATGAAATCATGTTGCAAACAAAAATAAAATGAAACAGAAAATGAATCTTATAGTGGAGCCACCAGGAAATGATGTCTCGATGGTGAAATCACAGACTTCTGCATGGACCCTGTGATATATGGAGCTTCTCCACCCTTCCAAAATCACTTTGCATGATTCTTCCCTCTCCGCTTTCCAGTTTTCCCTACTGTTAAAGACACAAAGCGAGTTTCTTCTCTGTGTTTGAACTCACTCTTCCTTTGCCTGTGTTACTCTCCCATTCAGGTATGTGCATAGTTGGCTCTTCATCCTTGTCAGGCCTTGTGTCTTCAGAGAACAGTTCTTGTCTGCTCTATCAAATGCAGTGCTGTACCTTTCCCAATCCAGGGTCTCTCTGTCATATTACCTGGTGATTTCATTTATGCCATTTGTGATGAGCTGCTTTTTAATTTGTGATCAGCTTCCTCTCCTCAAAAGTTCCATGAGAGAAAGGAAGCCAGCCTGTCTGAAAGCCACAGGTCTGAGAAAAGTGTCTATCAGAGGGACAGTACCCAATGAATATTGAATGAATGATTCTTGCCTTTGAGAAGTGTGTGACATAGTAATCAGGATGACGATTACAGGCCACACATACTTGACATTAATGTTACGTAGCTCTGTCTGATCAAGGGTTAACTAATCACTGTGTTATCCAGGAGAAATCTTCATGCAGTTTCCTAATAGCAATAACAATAAAATATGATATTAAAAGCAACAATAAGTTCTGTTTGTTGGATAATCTCTTTATGGTAGGTTCTAATACAAATACAGAACATAAAATATCTAGTTAGCACAACCTCTGAAGTAGGCCTTGAGATCCCAATTTTCTGGTTAAAGAAACAGGATCAAAGAGGTTAAGCTTGTGAAATTGGATTTTGAACTAAAATTGGTCTAATTCTTAACTCTAGGAATATACTTTTTTTTTTTTTTTTTTTTTTGCTAGAGATAGAATTTTTAGAGATGAGACTTAAGACTTTCTCAGAGAGAAGGATTCGGGTAGAGAATAATAGTTAGCATGCTAGATCTGAGTGTTAATGGAGAGGAGGGAGTATGGTCCATGGGGAATTTTTATAGAGTTGGAGGTAAGAATATATATGGGATTGAGTGAAAAACAACAGTGTTCAGTGTGTGGGCTGAATTTCCAGGAATCCATGGGTCACCTGGCTCTGGAAATGTGGGGGCCTAGGGCTACTGGGTGTGGTTGGGGGTGGGACTTGATGAGAATCAGGTCGGATGGATAGGGTTGGACTAGATGATATAAGATACTTGAATTCCAACATAAGGAGTTTAAATGTAATACAAACATATTTTATAGATTTTTTTTTCCAACCAAGTTAAGCGACCTTATATGATATCATCTCTGTGGAATGCTTGGCACGAAAGAGAGAGAGAGAGAGAGAGAGAGAGAGAGAGAGAGAGAGAGAGAGAGAGACTGCATAAAAATTTCTCTCCCTTTTCATAACCAGATATTATTATTATACCCATTTTTATAAAGAGGCAACTGAGGAGAGATGTCATCAAAATGGCAGCGTGAGGTGAGTTTCTGTAAAACTCCTCTAGAATTTACAACTAATCGAACAACAATAATGCCACAAAGGACTCCCTGCACAGCAAACAGGCAAGACGAAGAGACCCACTACTGAGTTCACCTCCAGGTGGGCGAATTGCGCGAGCGGAGGAGGAGGGAAGGGAGAAGTGTGGAGACAGAGCTGCACAGGTGCAGGACACAGACCTAGCTCAGTGCTCTGAGCTCTCTGCATCCCAGAACTACCACAGCTGCGGGAGAGGGAAAAACTTGGACTGCTAGGGCTCCGCTTATGGTCCACAGGGCTGAGGAGGCAGCATATAGCACTGCGGAATCCAACGCTCACAGCAGAGACCTCGGAGAGAAGACTGAGGGAAGAAGGCTGAAAACGGTGGTTTAAGCCCTCACTTCCAAACAGAGAACGGAAGCCTTAGGCACTGAGACTAGCCGCCCCCTCCCTACCCTCCCAGGGCTCGCCCTGCCCCCACCTGCCCGGTGCTAGAAGCAGAACAGTAGCAGTGTCAGATCAAAAGAACAGAATATTTGCTGTTCTGAGAACTGTGGATCGCAGACACAGATTCGCAGCCCAACTAGCTCCAGCAAAGGGGAAGGAGCTGCGGAAGCAGGACCGGCTGTGGTGGTGGTCGCTGCCATTGCTATGGGCCACCTCTCACAACTCACCTCGACCCTGGCCCCACCTATCTGGGTGGATCCCCGCAGGAGTAAACAACTGCTGAAACATACGGGCTCTGAATCTGGTGCAGGAAGAGCTCTGGAACTTCAAAAGTTCTCTGTATCCCCACACGGACACTGCACCTGTGACACAGGTGAACTATTAACAGAGGAGAAGCTTGTCTCACAAGGAATCCCCCCATTGTGTGAAAAGCTGGAATAGTGCAGAGAAAACATAGCACTACGGTGTGAGAGAAAAAAAAAAGGCTGCAGTCGGAGAGAAAACAAAACATTCTATCAACAAGTACTAGAAAACAAAAGAAAGACCTCTTCCTATCAACCTGTTGCAGAAGCCACTCCTGTAGATGTCTAGTAAGAGAAATAAATAATAAATCAGTAAATGCCACGAATAACTAAGGCAACAAGACAGCTCAGAAAGAAAGTGAAAAGTCTCCAGAAAAAGAACTTAAAGATATGGAAATATGTGACTTAAATGATAGAGAATTCAAGATTGCAGTTCTGAAAAAACTCAACGAGATGCAAGAAAATACAGTTTAATGAACTCAGAAACACAATCAAAGAACAACATGAGCATTTAATGAAAGAGATTGAAATTTTGAAAAAGAACCAAATAGAATTTCTGGAGATTAAGAACTCAACAGAAGAAATTAAGAATAAAATAACTAGCTTAGGTAGTAGAGTTGACCAGATGGAGGAAAGAATCAGTGACATCGAAGATAGAAACCTGGAATTTACACAGATGGAAGAAGAAAGAGACTTGAGACTTAAAAAAAAAATGAAAGAACACTACAAGAACTTTCTGACTCCATCAGAAAGAGCAATATAAGAATAATGGGCATACCAGAAGAGGAAGAAAGAGAAGGGAACAGAGAATATATTTAAACAAATTGTTGACGAGAACTTCCCAAACTTGTGGACAGAACTGGATCCTCGAATCCAAGAAGCAAATAGAACACCTAATTACCTCAATCCCAACAGGCCTTCACCAAGGCACATTGTATTGAAGCTGTCTAAAATCAACGACAAAGAAAGAATCCTCAAAGCAGCCAAGGAAAAGAAGATGGTAACCTACAAAGGAAAACCCATTAGATTATCATCAGATTTTTCAGCAGAAACTCTACAAACCTGGAGGGAGTGGAACCAAATATTCAAACTATTGAAAGAAAGAAATTATCAGCCAAGAATAAGATATCCAGCAAAGATATCCTTTAGATATGAAGGGGGAATAAAGACCTTTCCAGACATACAGAAGCTGAGGGAATTTTCTAATACATGACCAGTACTACAAGAAATACTAAAGGAAGCTATTCGACCACCATCAACAGAGACAGTTTGTGGCAACCGAAACATAAAAAGGGGGAGAGTAAAGGCCTGAACTGGAATATGGGAACGGAGAAAGTAAGCATGCTGAAGAAAATGGAATACTCTAGATACCAAACTTTCTTTACATAAACTTAAGGGTAATCACTCAAAAAAAAATCCATAACTTAAATATATACTGTAATAAAAGAAGAAACAGAGGGAAAATCATAGAATATCACCACACAGAAATAATAGACAACAACAAAAAGGCAAAGAAACACTGGAGACACAGCCTTACCCAAAAACTAAAGATAGAATGACAGGAAATCATCACATATCAATAATCACCCTAAATGTAAATGGACTGAACTCACCAATAGAAAGGCACAGAGTAGCAGATTGGATCAAAAAACTAAACCCAACCAAATGCTGTCTCCAAGAGACAAATCTCAGCTACAAGGACAAGCATAGATTCAAAGTGAAAGGGTGGAAATTGACACTCTAAGCAAATGGTACCCAGAGAAAATCAGGTGTAGCCATAATGATATGAGATGAAACAGACTTCAGGGTGAAAAAGATAACAGGAGACAAAGATGGACATTTCATAATGGTAAAGGTGACTATACAACAAGAAGACATAACAGTCATCAATATTTATGCCCCCAATCAGGGAGCACTGAAATATACCAAGCAACTACAAACAGAACTCAAGGGAGAAGTTGACCAAAACTCAATTACACTAGGGGACTTAAATACATCATTGACAGCTATGGATAGATCATCCATACAGAAAATAAATAATGAAATAGCAGCCCTAAATGACACATTAGATGAAATGGACATAATTGACAAATATAGTGCACTTCATTTTAAAACATCAGACTATACATACTTTTCTAGTATACATGGAACATTCTCAAGGATAGACCATATATTGGGACAGAAAATCAGCCTCAGCAAATTTAAGGAGATTGAAATTGTACCAAGCATGTACTCTGATCACAAGGCTTTGAAATTGGATATCAACTGCAAAAAGAAAGTGGGACAAAACACAAATACATGCAGATTAACCAACATACTTTTAAAGAATGATCGGGTCAAAGAAAAAATTAGAGGAGAGATCAAAAGATACATAGAAACAAATGACAATTAAAATACATCTTACCAAAATTTTTGGAATGCAGCGAAAGCAATTTTAAGAGGGAAATTTATATCATTACAGGCCTATCTCAAGAAATAAGAAAAATCCCAAATAAATAGCCTCATGTTACACCTTAAAGAGCTAGAAAAAGAACAAATGAAACCCAAGATCAGCAGAAGAAAGGAAATAAGGAAAATCAAAGCAGAACTAAATGAAATAGAGAAAGAAAAGACAATAGAAGAAATTAATGTGACAAAGAGCTGGATCTTTGAAAAGATGAACAAAATTGACAAACCGTTGGCTAGACTCACTAAGATAAAAAGAGAGAAGACACTAATTAACAAAATCAGAAATGAAAAAAGGGAAGTTATTATGGACACCAGGGAATACAAATGATCATCCAAGAATACTATGGAGGACCATATGTCACCAAATTCAATGACCTAGAAGACATGGACAAATTCTTAGAAACGTATTGCCTTCCAAGGATGAACCATGAAGAACTGGAAAATCTAAACAGACCGATCAACAGTAACAAAATTGAATCAGTCATCCAAAACCTTCCCAAAAGCAAAAGTCCTGGACCAGATGGTTTCACCAGTGAATTCTACCAAACCTTCAAAGAGGATCTAATACCAATCCTGCTCAAACTCTTCCAAAAAATTGAAGAAGAGACAGTACTCCCTAACTCATTTTATGAGGCCAACATTACCCTGATACCAAAACCTGGTAAGGACAACACAAAAAAAGAGAACTGCAGACCAAGATCTCTGATGAATACAGATGCAAAAATCCTTAACAAAATTCTAGCAAATCAAATACAGCAATGCATTAAAAAGATTATTCATCACGACCAAGTGGGTTCATCCCCGGGGCACAAGGATGGTTCAACATCCGCAAATGCATCAATGTGATACATCACATAAACAAAATAAAGGAGAAAAATCATATGATTATATCAATTGATGCAGAAAAAGCATTTGACAATATACAACATCCATTTATTATTAAAACACTTAATAAAATAGGTATAGAAGGAAAATACCTTAACATAATAAAGGCCATATATAACAAGCCCTCAGCTAATCTCATAATTAATGGTGAAAAACTGAAGCCTTTTGCTCTACATTCAGGAACACGACAGGGCTCTCCCCTATCACCTCTGCTTTTCAACATAGTGTTGGAAGTCCTTGCCAGAGCAATCAGGCAAGGGAAAGAAATAAAAGGCATCCAAATTGGGAATGAAGAAGTTAAAATATCACTCTTTGCAGATGACATGATGCTATATATAGATAACCCTAAAGAATCCACCACAAAGCTGTTAGAAACAAACAACGAAGACAGTAAAGTTGCTGGCTACAAAATCAACGTACAAAAGTCCATTGCATTCCTATATACTAACAATGAAATCTCAGAAAAAGAAATACAAAAAACAATTCCTTTTGCAATTGCAGCAAAAAGAATAGAATACCTAGGAACAAACTTAACCAAGGACGTGAAGGACCTATATGCTGAAAAAACTATAAGACATTTTTGAAAGAAATTGAAGAAGACACAAAGAAATGGAAAGACATTCCGTGCTCATGGATCAGAAGAATCAACATAGTTAAAATGGCCATATTCCCCAAAGCAATATACAGATTTAATGCAATCCCCATCAAAATTCCAATGGCATTTTTTAAAGAAATAGAACAAAAAAATCATCAGATTTGTTTGGAACCACAAAAGACCCCCGAATAGCCAAAGCAATCTTAAGAAAAAAGAACAATACTGGAGGTATCACACTGCCTGACTTTAGCTTGTACTACAGGGCTACAGTAATCAAAACTGCATGGTATTGGCAGAAAACCAGACACATAAGCCAATGGAATAGAATTGAGAACCCAGAAATAAAACCTCATAAATATGGACAGATAATTTTTGACAAAGATGCAAAAAACATACAGTGAAGGAAAGACAGCCTCTTCAATAAATGGTGCTGGGAGAATTGGATAGCCACGTGCAAAAGAATGAAACTGGACTGTTATCTGTCACCATATACCAAAATTAATTCAAAATGGATCAAAGACTTAAGCATAAGACCTGACACAATAAACTGCACAGAACAAAACATAGGTACTAAACTTATGGACCTTGGGTTCAAAGAGCATTTTATGAATTTGACTCCAAAGGCAAGGGAAGTAAAAGCTAAAATAAATGAATGGGAGTATATGAAACTTAAAAGCTTCTGCACAGCAAAAGAAACCATTGACAAAATGAAGAGGCAACCAACTGAATGGGAGAAGATTTTTGCAAACAGTGCCTCCGAGAAGAGGCTAATATCCAAAATATACAAGGAACTCATGAAACTGAACAACAAAAAAAACAAACAACCCAATTGAAAAATGGGCAGAGGACCTGAAGAGACATTTCTCCAAAGAGGACATACAAATGGCAAATAGACATATGAAAAAATGGTCAACATCACTAATCATCAGAGAAATGCAAATAAAAACCACAATGAGATATCACCTCATCCCAGTCAGAATGGCTATCATCAACAAGACAAATAGTAACAAGTATTGGAGAGGCTGTGGAGAAAAAGGAACCCTCATACACTGTTGGTGGGAATGCAGACTGGTGCAGCCGTTATGGAAGGCAGTGTGGAGGTTCCTCAAAAAATTACGAATAGAATTACCGTATGACCCAGCAGTCCCTCTCCTGGGTATCTACCCAAAAAATCTGAAAACATTTATCCATAAAGACACATGTGCTCCAATGTTCATTGCAGCTTTGTTTACAGTGGCCAAGACATGGAAACAACCAAAATGTCCTTCGATAGATGAATGGATAAAGAAGTGTGGTATATATATACAATGGAATACTATTTGGCGTTCAGGAAAGATGATATAGGAACATTTGTGACAACATGGATGGATCTTGAACGTATAATGCTACGCGAAATAAGTCAGACAGAAAAAGCAGAGAACCGTATGATTTCACTGATATGTGGTATATAAACCAAAAACAAGAAAAGAACAAGACAAACAAATGAGAAACAAAAACTCATAGACACAGACAGTAGTTCAGTGGTTTCCAGAGGGTAAAGGGGGTGGGGGGTGGAAGGTGAGGGTAAAGGGGATCAAATATATGGTGATGGAAGGAGGACTGACTCTGGGTAGTGAACACACAATGGGATTTATAAATGCTGTAATACAGAATTGTACACCTGAAATCTATGTAATTTTACTAACAATTGTCACCCCAATAAATTTAAAAATAAATAAATAAATAAAGAGGCAACTGAGGCTCAAAAGATTGTTTCCTGGCCAAGGCCACATGGAATGCTTGATTCAGAACACAATATCCAGACCCTTCGTGTTACACTATTTTCTTTAGCTGAGTCGTTCTTGATGTTTAAAAATTATTTATAGTGATCTAAAATATTAACCTGTACCTTTCTGCTTTATTGTTAAAAGTTAAAGATAACAATAATGAATCCTTTCCATGAAACATATATAGATGTCAACATTGAGTCTTCAAAGCATGAGTGAATTTTGCAAGAAAAAAAAATTAAGCCATTTCCTCTCCTCCCAACAATTTATATTGTTTTGAATGTAATGCTTTTGTCAAAGTATTTTTAGAGGAAAAGACACACTAGTTTAATTGTGTTTTCTATAAATGATACTCAGATTCAACATGAAAATTTTCCCAATTTTTTTCATAAATTAATGAGTCATTCTCCACAGTGCTTAATTTTATGATGATATTGGCAAGTCACATAACCTCTGAGCCACCATTCCTATTCATCCTCCTTCTCCCTCTACCCTCTCTCCTATCAGTGGTATAAATAATACCTTTCAAATTTGTTGTGTGCTCCCATGATACAGTGGATATGAAAATACCATGTACATTTCTACATGAAATTGAAAGCATTGTTCAATTCTAAATAGTCTTTTTTATCACATAATCATATATTATTTATATCCATTCCTAGAACTATTCCCCGGTGCATTTAGTTTCAGCTCCCTTCTCTTCCCTTTCATCGTGATTGAATTTGACACTGTCCTCCTTAATTGCCAGTTTTAGAAATCATACTTTATTGCTTTACATTGTATAGGAGAAGGGCAGGCACAGATATTCATCCCATTGGGTTCTTAGTAGCTGTGTCGCCATTACATGAGATCTGGAAAGGCATGAGGCAATAGTCACACATGGGCAGTTTATGAGACCTGTGGGAGCCCAAATTAAATAAGTGGGTTAATCTGTTTAAAAATAAACCTTGGAACCAATTTTAAAAGCCAGAAATGAGTACTTAAACATCCATATTTCTGTTTTTTCTTGGAATAGTGGGATACCTGATAATACTGTGTTCTTATTTCTGATTCCTTATTCGAATTAGCTGGACCAGAGCCCTGTAGATGGGAGGGATATGGGTTCTCCAGTCTTCTAGCTGCTCCACCACTTTCAGTTGTCTCCCTGAAATGAAAATCTGTTGTCAACTTCCATTTATCATTGAATCTGACCTGCTGTCTTTCCTACTGTGAAGAAACGTTTCTCTCACAAGTGTGAAAATGAAAGATAAATGAGGAAGGCTGCCACCTTTCCCCAAAGTGAGACAGAATATTTGTTTGTGGGAATGAAGAATATTCCTGTGTGTTTAAGATTCCAGCAAAGTGTCTCTATCTTGTTTCCCTGACATATAGGCTTTATTCGTGCACTTTACTTCCCTATCTCCTGGAGGAATTTGAGCTTATCCCCTACCCCCCAATGTTTCAGCGTTGATCATCCTATCCTTTGGGGTATGGGGTGTATCTAGACTGCTATATTTATTCTCTACCCAGAGAAGTTTACCCTTTTAACTGCATCATGCCTCACTGACTCCATATTTCCTTCCGGGGGGGGGGGGGGCGTGTGTGTTTTGATGCCAAGCTCTGGGGCACTGATTCCACACCATTTCATGTCTTTCTCTGCCAAGCAGGATGCAGGCTCTGTCCTCTCTGGAGATTGACAGAGGAACTTTCTCCCTCCTCTCCCTTCACCTCTGTCTCAGGAATCCTCTATGCCCAGGGCACCTCTTGTGCCTGGAATCCAGGCCTATGAACGCCTGCTTTTGATTCGCAGTATTCCACATGGTCCGTTCCTATGTTTTGTGGGAGTTGAGCAGTGGGTGAAGTATATCCTAGCAAAAATTTGCCTTTGTAGAGAACTGTATAATTTAAAACACTTCACAAGAATTCAAAGTACATAGTAGATACACCCCCAACAATGATGTTCTTTGGGTTGAGAAAGAGAGCAGTATGTATGTTGTTTCTCCTTTTCCTGACCTCCTTTTTAATTTCTAAGTCAACTATACAACACATACTTCTGTAACCTGGAAATAGAACTGTGATTGAAAAATATAAATAAAAGCCCCCTGCATGATCTCATTTGGAGTTATTTAAAAATGGTTTTAAGTTAGCACGTAAGAACTAAAGCATGAGGCAAAGACAAGGCATTCTAATGCCCCCATTACCCCCTTACCCTGTACCCCTCCTTGGACCCTGACCCATTGGCCAGAATCCTGGCTTTTTAAGTGCTATTTTTTGTTTTGTTTGGGGCTTTTGCACTTTAGATTCAGAATACTTTTGTAGGGATGAAACAGTGACATGTGGATTCCTGTTGTCTTTGCTTCGTGCACTCCCTGGAGGTGAGTGGTGCGGTTCAGCAGCCTGGCAGGTAACGTGAGTGAGGTGAAATGAGGGGTGTCAGGGACTGTTCTGAGTTGGGCAGTGTGAGCTCTGTCTCTAGAAAGTAGTCAGCATGGCTCCGTAAGTCATGACCAGCATGGATGCAGCGCGAATCTAACCTTATTTCACAACTTTCCAAGTGAAACTGAAGATCCAGGTTAAAAATAAGAGGTTCCCTAAACATCAGACTATACATTTTTTATAGTGCACATGGAACATTCTCAAGGATAGACCATATATTGGGACAGAAAATCAGCCTCAGCAAATTTAAGAAGACTGAAATCATACGAAACATATTCTCTGATCACAAGGCTTTGAAATTGGATATCAACTGCAAAAAGAAAGCAGGAAAAAACACAAATACATGGAGATTAAACAACATACGTTTAAAGAACGACTGGGTCAAAGAAGAAATTAGAGGAGAGATCAAAAGATACATAGAAATAAATGACAATGAAAATACATCATACCAAAATTTTTGGGATGCAGTGAAAGCAGTTTTAAGAGGGAAATTTATATCATTACAGGCCTATCTCAAGAAACAAGAAAAATCCCAAATAAGTAACCTCATGTTACACCTTAAAGAGCTAGAAAAAGAACAAATGAAACCCAAGATCAGCAGAAGAAAGGAAATAAGAAAAATCAAAGCAGAACTAAATGAAATAGAGAAAGAAAAGACAATAGAAGAAATTAATGTGACAAAGAGCTGGATCTTTGAAAAGATGAACAAAATTGACAAACCGTTGGCTAGACTAAGATAAAAAGAGAAGACACTAACTAACAAAATCAGAAATGAAAAACAGGAAGTTATCACGGACACCACAGAAATAAAAAGGATCATCCAAAAATACTATGAAGGACTATATGTCACCAAATTCAATAACCTAGAAGAAATGGACAAGTTCTTAGAAACATATAGCCTTCCAAGGCTGAACCATGAATAACTGGAAAATCTAAACAGACCGATCACCAGTAACGAAATTGAATCAGTCATCCAAAACCTTCCCAAAAGCAAAAGTCCTGGACCAGATGGTTTCACCAGTGAATTCTACCAAACCTTCAAAGAGGATCTAATACCAATCCTGCTCAAACTCTTCCAAAAAATTGAAGAAGAGACAGTACTCCCTAACTCATTTTATGAGGCCAACATTACCCTGATACCAAAACCTGGTAAGGACAACACAAAAAAAGAGAACTGCAGACCAAGATCTCTGATGAATACAGATGCAAAAATCCTTAACAAAATTCTAGCAAATCAAATACAGCAATGCATTAAAAAGATTATTCATCACGACCAAGTGGGTTCATCCCCGGGGCACAAGGATGGTTCAACATCCGCAAATGCATCAATGTGATACATCACATAAACAAAATAAAGGAGAAAAATCATATGATTATATCAATTGATGCAGAAAAAGCATTTGACAATATACAACATCCATTTATTATTAAAACACTTAATAAAATAGGTATAGAAGGAAAATACCTTAACATAATAAAGGCCATATATAACAAGCCCTCAGCTAATCTCATAATTAATGGTGAAAAACTGAAGCCTTTTGCTCTACATTCAGGAACACGACAGGGCTCTCCCCTATCACCTCTGCTTTTCAACATAGTGTTGGAAGTCCTTGCCAGAGCAATCAGGCAAGGGAAAGAAATAAAAGGCATCCAAATTGGGAATGAAGAAGTTAAAATATCACTCTTTGCAGATGACATGATGCTATATATAGATAACCCTAAAGAATCCACCACAAAGCTGTTAGAAACAAACAACGAAGACAGTAAAGTTGCTGGCTACAAAATCAACGTACAAAAGTCCATTGCATTCCTATATACTAACAATGAAATCTCAGAAAAAGAAATACAAAAAACAATTCCTTTTGCAATTGCAGCAAAAAGAATAGAATACCTAGGAACAAACTTAACCAAGGATGTGAAGGACCTATATGCTGAAAAAACTATAAGACATTTTTGAAAGAAATTGAAGAAGACACAAAGAAATGGAAAGACATTCCGTGCTCATGGATCAGAAGAATCAACATAGTTAAAATGGCCATATTCCCCAAAGCAATATACAGATTTAATGCAATCCCCATCAAAATTCCAATGGCATTTTTTAAAGAAATAGAACAAAAAAATCATCAGATTTGTTTGGAACCACAAAAGACCCCCGAATAGCCAAAGCAATCTTAAGAAAAAAGAACAATACTGGAGGTATCACACTGCCTGACTTTAGCTTGTACTACAGGGCTACAGTAATCAAAACTGCATGGTATTGGCAGAAAACCAGACGCATAAGCCAATGGAATAGAATTGAGAACCCAGAAATAAAACCACATAAATATGGACAGATAATTTTTGACAAAGAAGCAAAAAACATACAGTGGAGGAAAGACAGCCTCTTCAATAAATGGTGCTGGGAGAATTGGATGGCCACTTGCAAAAGAATGAAACTGGACTGCTATCTGTCACTATGTCCCAAAAAATTAATTCAAAATGGATCAAAGACTTAAGCATAAGACCTGACACAATAAACTGCACAGAACAAAACATAGGTACTAAACTTATGGACCTTGGGTTCAAAGAGGATTTTATGAATTTGACTCCAAAGGCAAGGTAAGTAAAAGCTAAAATAAATGAATGGGACTATATGAAACTTAAAAGCTTCTGCACAGCAAAAGAAACCATTGACAAAATGAAGAGGCAACCAACTGAATGGGAGAAGATTTTTGCAAACAGTGCCTCCGAGAAGAGGCTAATATCCAAAATATACAAGGAACTCATGAAACTGAACAACAAAAAAACAAACAACCCAATTGAAAAATGGGCAGAGGACCTGAAGAGACATTTCTCCAAAGAGGACATACAAATGGCAATTAGACATATGAAAAAATGCTCAACATCACTAATCATCAGAGAAATGCAAATAAAAACCACAATGAGATATCACCTCACCCCAGTCAGAATGGCTATCATCAACAAGACAAATAGTAACAAGTGTTGGAGAGGCTGTGGAGAAAAAGGAACCCTCATACACTGTTGGTGGGAATGCAGACTGGTGCAGCTGTTATGGAAGGCAGTGTGGAGGTTCCTCAAAAAATTACGAATAGAATTACCGTATGACCCAGCAATCCCTCTCCTGGGTATCTACCCAAAAAATCTGAAAACATTTATCCATAAAGACACGTGTGCTCCAATGTTCATTGCAGCTTTGTTTACAGTGGCCAAGACATGGTAACAATTAAAATGTCCTTCGATAGATGAATGGATAAAGAAGTTGTGGTATACATATATATACAATGGAATACTATTCGGCGGTATGAAAAGATGATATAGGAACATTTGTGACAACATGGATGGATCTTGAGAGTATAATGCTAAGTGAGATAAGTCAGACAGAAAAAGCAGAGAACCGTATGATTTCACTGATATGTGGTATATAAACCAAAAACAACAAAAGAACAAGATGAACAAATGAGAAACAAAAACTCATAGACACAGACAATAGTTCAGTGGTTTCCAGAGGGTAAAGGGGGTGGGGGGTGGGAGATGAGGGTAAAGGGGAACAAATATATGGTGATGGAAGGAGAACTGACTCTGGGTGGTGAACACACAATGGGATTTATAGATGATGTAATACAGAATTGTACACCTGAAATCTATGTAATTTTACTAACATTTGTCACCCCAATAAATGAAAAAGAAAAGAAATAAGAGGTGCCCTGGTTATTAGTACATGTTGCATTCACAAATGGCAGTATATGTAACAGGCTTTCTCCCTGTCAGCCAAATGGTTTAGTAAGCATTTAACTACTCTAGGCCTCATTGCCCACCTGTTAGAGAGATTGGGGGCTGGCCTGGCCATATTAACATGGCTGTGTGTGTGCTGTGACAGAGGATAATATATTTTAGTAACTATTTCTTGAATACCTCTGTTGGTGGGGTTAGCTAAATTACTAAGATAAAGAATTAGAGTCAGGGTTGTTAGTTGCAAACAGCAGATGCCAACTCTCATGAAACAATAAACGGAATTCAGTAAGAAGATAGAAGTCTCCAGGAAGACGAGAGAAGCAGGCTCAGAGGCTCTCCAGCCAGGACCATCGTCTAGAATCATGCAGCAGGACTGGCCAAGACCTCACTGTTTCTGGGCACCGGGTGCCTCAGCCTGTACTCCTGCTGAAAGCAGCAGTCCTGCACGCTGCCCCACAAACACAGTGACCAACCATCGCATTTTGCCACGCATCGTGGAAAAGCCCCCACTTCTCCCATCACTAATGGATCGTTCAACATTTGGTTCAGATACATCTAGTTGGCAGAGTCTGGTCCCTGTAGCCACACCCTAACCACAAAAGAGGCTCTGGGAAGGAGACGATCTGGTTTGATTTTTTTAGTTCCAATGGAGAGACTCGGGTAGGGATTCATGAAATATACAAGATTGTTTAATATAAGGAGTTTAGATGTTGAGTCAGAAGAACCATGCCCCCTAGAGTTCCTATCCTCAAGGAATTTAGGCTGATTGGAAATAGAGAACCATATCTTAAATATGCTACACAATTGTAACCTATTCCTGTTTTACATTAACAGACATTGAGCCAGCTCATTACTCTGTGAGTTTACCTAGAAAGATTACCCAGTGGTGGGGCTGTTACTAGGTTTTCCTCTTGGGACACCCATTTCTGTTGTGGTACCTGTGGCTCCAGAAGCTTGTATTTTCCTGTTATCACTGGTCTTTTCTTATCTGGAAGTACTGAGCATCTGGAAGTACTGAGCAGACCAGGGTTCTGTGATCACCTCTAAGAATAGAAAGCTAAAAATACTCTGGGGAGAGAGCAGGCTCCTTCCTGGCTGTACAAGGCCAGCCAGTCTGTAATCCATCTTCTCTGTCTACCCTCTTTTTCTCACCTTTGTCTTTCCCTGGTGCTTTGGGAGTGATGACACTGTTTTGCAAGTTTGCAAACTAATGGAAAAACAAACAAACAAACAAAAAAAAACCTCTCAGACTCTCCTGGCTAACGGGTCTTACTCTTATATTCGTGCTTCTGTGAAAAGATGGGATTGAACTCTAGATGGCCTTGAATCTTTCTGCCTACCCATTGAGGAAATCCCATTACATCTCCTCAATCCCCATGAGACGATAAGCTCCTGAGGCAGGAACTCTTTCATTGTCATTACTTTATCCCCAGTGACCAGTACCATTCGTGGCTCATGACTGGTGCTCAGATATTTGTGGAATAAATGACAATGCTTTAGTCAGTTTTTTTTTTTTTTTTTTAAAACACTTGCAAATTGAAGAAACTCAACCCCCAACTAGTTGAAGCCAGAGAGGGCCTGAAGTGCAGAACATGTACCTATGAAATCTCAGGGTGCCTTCAGGCATAGGTGGATCCAGGAACTCTCTACTGTCTGCTCACCCTGCGTCTTTTCTATAGGGATGTATTCTTTTTCAGATGTTCCTTTCCTCTAACTCTCCCCAAAACTCCAGTAGAAAAATGGTTTATCTCCATTACTTCCAGAAAATGGCCTAAGACTGAATCTAATTGGACAGCTGGGTTGCAGGCTGATCCTGGCAGAGAGGCCATAGGGATGGGCTATTGATTGGCCTGGTCTGTACCAAGATTCCAAGACTCCAAGATTCACCCTTGGAGTCCAGGTGAACCCAACCAAGTTCTGGGAGTTGGAAACGGAAGAACTGGGGTACCCTAAAGCAAAATTGAGGTGTACCAGTAAACATGAGAATATGTACTGGATGTAGTGAGTTGAATAGTGGCCCCTCAAAAGATATGTCTATCTGGAACCTGTGAATGGGACTTCATTAGGAAAAAGGATCATTGAAGATATAACTAAGGATCTCAGAATGATGTCATCCTAGATTGGGATGGGCTCTAAAGCCAATGATTGGTACCCTTAGAAGGGAGGGAGAGAAGGTGCACAGAGAAGGTGAGGCGAAGATGAAGGCACAGATTAGAGCAATACCTCTACAAGCCCAGGATTGCCAACATCCCCCGGAAGCTAGGAGAGAGGCATGGGACAAATGTGCCCTCAGAGCCTCCAGCAGGAACCAACCTTGCTGATACCCTGATATTAGGCTTCTGGCCTCCAGAACTGAGAGAATACATTTCTGTTCTTTTAAGCCACCAGTTTGTGGTAATTTGTTACGGCAGCTCTAGGAAACTTAATACACTGGGTGAGTAAAAACAACTGAGGTTTACTGCAGGCATCGCAGATTGGTTGTTATATGCATGCCAAGAGGTAGGGTTGGGATGCGTATTTATGTGAGCCTGCATTTACTTCACTCTCATGGCCAGTCCGTTAGGAATCCAGCTGTGCTGTCAGCCTCTGTGGGTATACCTCTTTAACAGACCATATTGAATTCAGCTACCTATTTCAGCAATGTAAAAGGATAACAGAGAGGCCCACAGGGCTGCGGTGTGTTTGTGGCAGCAGACGCAGCTAGCGGCTGACAGAACAGCCCGTGGCTGCACTGTGCTCTGTATCACGACGTTCTCACCCATCCGCTCATGGCTCCTAAGATACAGAAACTATACCTCTGGACAACCTAGACGCAGGTTCTGCTCTGTTGTTACAGAGTTGCTGTGCAACGACTCTTTAACATAGCATCTCCTGGTGCTATGACGACTGGAGGGAGGGATGGAGAGAGGCTCAGATTGCTACTACCTGTGGTACTACCTGTGGTGTGAATGGTTGAAAGGGGTGGGAGGATGTTCTTTTCTCTCTTTTAAAGTTCTTTTCCTTTTTCCTGAGAATAGGAAATACCTAATCCCTATGCTGATTCTTACAAGTGTGTTATGTTTCCAGCTCATTAGCTGCATTTGTTTCCCACTTTTTTTCTGGGCCACGAGCAGCCCTGAGAGAAATGAAGACGCTAGCAGTCAACATCTAGGCCAGAGCCCCCGTGAAACTGGGGCCTGATTGTGCAAGGTGCAGCTGTCGGAACTAGCATCAAAGGAATTCAGATAACCCTGGGTTTGGGTTTATGTTTTTGGGGGGACTAGATGGAAGGATGTACTGAAAGATGGGTTTAAAAAAAACAAATGTATGTTAGTCATAATCCTACCATCAAGACAACACAAGTGGCTTTTCTTTAGATTAACATTGTCAGTTTGTTTCAGATCCCCTATAAGGAAGGAAGGAAGGAAGGAAGAGAAGGATGAGA
This sequence comes from Rhinolophus hipposideros, assembly GCF_964194185.1. NCBI lineage: Eukaryota > Metazoa > Chordata > Mammalia > Chiroptera > Rhinolophidae > Rhinolophus > Rhinolophus hipposideros. The sequence goes on along the minus strand of NC_138069.1, from coordinate 25,290,461 downwards.
AGGAGGGAGGGAGAAACGAGGAAGGGAGCAAGGAAGGAGTAGCATTTTAAATGTATTGGTAAAGTAGAAACTATCACAAGTTAACTAACCTGCTTTTTAATTAAATTCAAATCTCAACTCCATTCGCACGTGGTATGCACACACACCAAACACACCATCAAAAACTGAATTATTGGGGAAAAAAATACACGAGACTGTCACGCATTCGTCCAGTCCTATCAAAGACAGAGTTAATAATACAAGTAAAAAGGTATCTTAAGTCTGTCAAGTAAAGAACATTTTGGTTGAAAAGCAAAGTCAATCGAATGTTTAATTTTATAGTTTTAAATAGAACTGCCTCACACTGATTTGGAGTAACGGCGTTGAGTAGGAGCCAAACAAGAGCCTAAGCAGCTGGTTGCTGGTCATTTCACCCCAGGCCTACAGCTTCCAGCGGCTGTTGAAATGCAGAAGTCTTTACAGAGCCCTCTTTGGTGGATTTCTATCCTTCCCCGCTCTTTCCATTCTCTACTTGCCTCTCTTCTCTCTTTACCTTCTACTCTTAACCTTCTGCAAAAGTGGCATATATGTGTGTGTGTGTATATATATATATATGTATATATATATATACATATATATATATGTATATATATATATATATATATATATGTATATATACATATAGAGGGTGCCAAAAATATCTATACACAGTTTAAGAAAGGAAAAAAACAACTATATTAAAATTGTAATAATATATACCGACAACAAAAGATGAATACAAGTTATGTGTATACATTTTTTGGCACCCCCAAGACATACATACATACATACATAAACTTAGGGGTCTTGCAGAAGAAAAGGTAGCTCCATGCACCAGCAAGTCTGAATTTGTTGTTTGTCTATTGATTGATTGATTGGTCTTTCCTATTCTATTTTAAAGCAGCATTGTTTCTCTTAAGTATAACATAGTTCAAGTACCTTGAACTAGCAGCTTATCAAGCTCTTCTAAGTAGACCCTATGCGGCTTTGATTTAATGAAGACATAAAGTCCATTCTAATGACAGCTCCCTTTTGGCCACAAGGTGCTAAGGCTTGTGACTCGGTGGCAGAGCTTCTCGGACAAGTTTCCTTGGAAGATGTGAGATATCAGATAGCTGAGTGACCTGATACAAGCCTGTACAGGCCCCTTTCATTTTCTGGAAAACTGCTACCCCAGATGATTGCTAAGGTCACTTAGGGCTCAGAAATTCTACAGCTCTGTGATTTGCGTTATACCCATGATTATTATGAATGAAAACAATAGCTCTGAGTTTTTGAACACTGGCTACATTCTGGTAGCTGTGGCTAAAACATCTAGCAGTCTCTGTTCCAGTTAATCACGTACCAGTCTAGTAATTAGAAGGCACGACTATAACCCCCATTCCATCTGTGAGAAGACTGAGGCTTAGGGAAGTTAATAGACAGGACCCTGTTATTTGAGTCCATGTTCTGCACAGCCACGTTATACTGTAAATTTCATTCTTCCTTATGTTCAACTTATTAAATGGGATTTGAATTAATGAGATTTTACTGAACTAGGAAACATTTCTCTCTCAATGTCTTCCCATCCATCCTGCTAATTGGTCTTATGATTTTAGGCTCAGGCTTTCGTCCTGCTCAACTTGGAAGGATGAAGGATGGCGAAAAGGGCACGGTACCTGAAATGCTTATTTTGACCTTTCCTATCAGGATCTTTACTCATAGTTAAGTTCCTCTTTATTAGACAGGAAGAAACATCAACCCAGTTAGACTCTGTGACTCAGTGTCATTCTCTTGTTCCAAGTCCTACTAGGCCTGGATGCCGTTTCTCCAACACATTTATTAATGACCAAACAAACTGATATCCTATTTTTATCTGCTATTCAGGACTCCTAAGCAGTCACACTTCCGGACATCTACTTAATGTGCTTTTCTTTCTTGCAGAATAAAGGGGAGGACACATTGTAGGTGCAGGTGATCCATGACTCACTTTTTCGGGGAGAAAGACCTATCCTGCAGTGCAGGTTGCCCTATTTAGACACCAACACTGGTGCTCGGCCTCCCCATGCTCTCAGGTGTAACTTGCTTTATTTCTCTCTCTCAGCATCTCTCTCTCTCTCTCCTTCTTTGGTCACACCCTCTCAGGTTTTAAGTGCTGGCATCCTCTGCTAACATCCTAGAGAGCCCTTTTTATGTTTTATTCCTGGGGCCTCTAGAGAAATGTGCTGCCACCATTGGAGGTTTTGCCAGGTTTCTGAAGGACAATCAGTAGCCTCCTGGAGGCTAAATGCAAAGAAGTAGGTGTTACTTGTCAGGTTTCTTTGCGCCACAGGGTTCCTTGGGAAAGTTTGTTAAAGAGCCCCTATGATGTGTTCTTTGGGTTGTTTTTAAAACAATGGACGGAAGAAAGAGCCCACACAGAGTCCTGGAGCATGAATTAAGCAGGTCACACTGCAGTTACCTTCAAGGCCACGCAGGCTGTTCCACCCGGGATGTTTTCCTGTAGCCTTTTATGAAACCTCAGTACCCAGGAGAAAAGTTGGCAATGACTCTTTGTCCCTAGTTTTGACATCATGCAGGTCATTCAAAAGTATACAGACTTTGGGATCTATAGCTTGGAGGTCAACAATTATAAAATAAAGGACGTCACTGAGTGTTCCTTAGGTGTCACACTGTACCCCAATGCCACGTACGCATCATTTCCTTTAACCCATGTCGTCACGCTAATAGGCGGGAGGAGATTCCCCCCATTACATCCATGGGGAGAGAGAGAGACACGCTGTCGTTGCCCAAGGTCACAGCGGTGGTAAGTGGAGGAGACGGGAGCAGAATGTAGGTCTCTGTAGTTCTATCCCACTTGCATCTGTGCTATTTGGAAGCCAACTGATGTCTCCATTAGACTTCCTGTAGAAAGTCACTGGGCTTCTCTAAGGAGCCAGCACTGTTTGGGGCATTTTCTCCTCCATCAAGAGAAGTGAGCATTTTAGTGCAGCTTAGGGAAATTGAGGCATCATGCCCTTCGGACAATTTGGCAATATCTGGTGAAGATGAAAATGGACCCTACCCCCCAGCTATTGCACTTCTCAGTATATACCCTAGAAAAACTAGCACACTCTGCATAAGAGATATGTCCAACAATGGCTATTGTATCACCGATGCCTTGGTGAAAACTGAAAACAACTTAAAAGTTCATTAAACAGTGAATGGGTTAATAACTTGTGATAAACGTCATAGAATGCAATCGTATGTGGCATTTATAATAAAGCAACTCGGTCCAGATGCGTCCACATAGATAGAAATCAAATCTGTTGCTTTGAAAAAGCAAATGGTGAAAAGATGTGACCATATGAAAATTTTTTAAATACAAAAAGAATTATATTAAATATCTGTTATTCAATGCTATGCCCATATGCTATAATAATCATAAGAACATGGGTGGAAGAGATATACCTACTTCAGAAGAATGGTTCCCCACAGGGAAGGAGAGAATGGGACAGGGAATTGTGGTGGTGGGGGCAAGGGGTTTCAGTGTATTTACCACATATTTTTTTGCAAGTAGAAATTCTGAGAAAAGCAGGGGAATATATTTGGTAATTAAATTCCAAGTAATAGGCACATGATTATCTCTTATTTGTCTCTGATTCTCTGTACTTTCCTATGTGTTCGTTTATTTTCAGTTAAGGGTGAAGTGAGAAAAGGCATCCGGACAGTGTTTCACAGGTTGTTTGTAACCTCCTAGGACCGAGTGGGGCAGGGCATTTTCCAGTACACTCCCAAGGACTGAGCAGGTGGCACATGTGAGGGGCGAGTTGCCAAAGCCTGTGGGCATTCCAGGTGCTCCTTCCAGTCATGTCTGTGGCTCATCGCCAGCTGTTTGGCTCCCCACAAGCAGACCTGCTAATGTTTTTCTCATCTAACTTTAAAGTGCAAAGGCTCTTATGACTCCTGCAAGGCAGAGAAGTCAGCCGTGAGTTCATTTTTTCTTGCCTAGATTAACCCTTATTGTTCTGCCTACTCTCACTCTGTATGGAGTGCTTGGGCAAGCCCCAGGTCTCAGGAGAAGGGTGCCTTTCCCACACAGAGCCAGGGAGGGCTTTGTCCACTAAACCCCTATGATTCTCCCTGACCTTTCTGTTGGGGAACCTGCCACGCAGTGTGGCCCCCTCTTTCTTGTGTGGACGGCCTACCCCCTATGGGACATTTTGCTCCAAACACATGCATCTTTCTTATTCTTCTACAATACGTTTTATGCCCATTCCACCATGATTTTGCTCAATTGTTCTCAACAGAGTTGCTTTCTATCTCCACCTCTTCCTTTTCCTCCCCCCTCTCCCTCATGTCCTTCTTCTTCCTCCCCTTCTATATCCTTTTGCATTCCTTTCCCCTTTCTGCTCCCTCTGATTCCCTCTTCTTCCCGTCTTGTCTTCCTCCAGAATTAACTGGAGGGCTCCAGGAGCCTGCCCCACGTGTAGATTTCCAGTTAGATGAACTCATAACATCCTTATCAATTAAACCCTCTCAGAGGTTTCTGTTCCTTCCAGTTGAAACAATTTAAATGTCACAGAAGCTTTGGCCTAAAACTTGGCAATGACAAAAACACATGTAGTCATGGCCCTATTCACTTTTGACCTTGGGCAAAGCAAATGAGTTGATTAAGTAGGGGTCATATTCCTTGCCTCCCTCACGAGGTGTTATGAGAATCTGCCATAGTGTTTGTGAAGCCACTGAGATCAACAGAGAGGGAGATAAAAGTGTCAGGTGCTGCTGCTGTCACTTCATTGTCAGGTTGACACAGGCTAATGACTGAAAGAGGAAGCTTCACTGGCCAACAGGGCTGAGGATTTCAGCCTATCTTGTCTTTTCACAGGAAGTATTCTTGTCCCGAGTAAGTACACTGGTGAAGAATTTCTAGGAGGGGAATCCTTTAGTTTAACGTATATAAATGCAACATTTCTTTCTTTCCTTTAAAGTCAACAAGGGAGAATCTAGTTTATTCATAGTATATGAAGACTGTATCTCTGTTCAAGGAAAACATGTCCTCCTAATAAGTCTTTAAGTGATTCTTTCTGCTCATTTCCAATTCCAAGGCGTGTTCAAGTAATAATCTCTACAACAGAGTGAAAAATGAGGCAATAAATGCATAACACTGTTGATTAAATGAAGAATGCCAGGCCATTTGTGGAGTGGGAAGCAAGGAGCTGGGAAGCAAGAAGGTAGGATGATTACTTAAGGAGCTGAGGTGTTTCTCTTTGCTGTTCTTCCGAGTTGGGAAGGCCAGTTTCTGGGGCTCTGATAACCTCCGCTCAGCAGCAGGTGGTCTCCCAGGAACCCTTGTTATGGAGATATCTCAGGTTTTGGGTTCAGGAAACCACATCTCTTGTCAGCTCTATTTACTTCAATGTAGTTTTCTGGGAAGTCCCATAGATTTCAAGTGAGGAGTGATGGGTGCTATTCTCAGGTCTGGAACTACTTCCTGGTGTGATTTGGTCTTTGCCTAAACAACAACTACTGATCCGTCAAAATCTTACTTAAGCACCTCCCCTTTTCTGAGGCTTTCCTTTAGCCTCTAGAGCATACCAAACCTTGGGCCCGACTCCTTTATAGAATGTGCCACCTTGGATAAAATAATTTCATTGCATGAATATCACCCTTGTTTAGGTACCCTGTCAACTGCCGTTTATTTTTATTTTCCAAGCATAGAGAAGGCCATTTTCAAGGGTTACGGGATAAGTGAATACATATCCTGAGAAATCATTGTGAAAACAATATTTTAGGAGACAGGAGTCCTGAGATAAAACCGACAAGATTGCTTTTCTAGGAGGCATATAACCTATGCTCGTCTCAAAATCTTTATCCACAAATTAGAGATAGCAATACCTACTTTATCAGGATTCATGCGATAATCCACTGTATAAATGCATCATGAATTGCAGAGCCTCATAAGAGATCATCGTTATTATTAGAAGTCGCCTAGTCTACATTCCTACTTGAAAAAAACACCAGACTGCAACAAATCCAGGGTAGAGCTGGGACTTGCTCTCTTCTGGGTTTTTACCCAAAAGATACTGCAGTTAGTGTGAAGACGATGGACTCTGATGTTCCACTACCGTCAATGAATCTAGTCTTTGGCACCTGGTACTATAATGTTGGGAAGTTATCTACCCCTCTGTGCCTTGGTTTGCTCATCTGAAAACTGATGATAACAATACGACTTAGCTCAGTTACTGTGAAGGATAGGTAAGTTACTTCATTTAAGGCTCTTCAAATAGTGCCTGGTCCATAGTAAACAGGAAGAGTGTAGTCAGCGCCCAAATTCTGGTAGGACCCAGAGGTTAAAGGAAAATATCAGAAAAGGGGAAGTGCTTGAGTAAACTTTTGAGGGAATCAGTAGGAGCTGTTGAGGTAGATAAAATTTTCAGGAAAGAAAAAAATCCAATATTGTGCTATTGCCTACCAAATAGCTTTTTCTTCAGGTTTCCTCGTGGCCACTATTAGTTCTTTGGGGCACTACAGACAGACATCATTAACTGAAGCAGAAATGCAGTACATATGAGGGCTGTGTCCTCATTTAGTTCTTTTATCAGTTTCAGTGACTTCTTTCTTTTCTTCAGCCACTGGATTGACTTGCTCTGTCGACATCAAAAAGAAAACAGTCTTAGTCCCTCTCCAGTCCTTGAGTCATTTGCTTGCCGCCTACAGACTGGCATCCAAATAGCAGTGGACCTAGGCTGTGTCTGGTCTTTGCTATGCCCAGAATCCAAAGCAGGCAACACAAATCAATTTCTTTATTTTAAAAAGAGATTATGATAGTTATTTACAAAATATTTGTGGAGGAGAAGTAAACTGTGATATGATGAAAAATTTAGCTTCATGATATTTTTTTTTCCCAATGTGAACCATTTCTTGAAAATGAGAAGGAAGGAGGACTGATGAGAGAGGAGAGAGAATGGCATCTCTCTAATTGACATTGTCATTCAGTGAATTCTATGAACCCTGACTGGAAAAAGACAATCACAGCCTCAAGGATTGAAAGAGAGAGGTGTTTGCCTGAGAAACTAGCATCAGTGCCTTAGAATGCACATCCTAGTCCAGGTGAGATAGTAGCAGGGCATCTGCTTGCCCAGGTCTTTTGCCTCAGTTTGTCTCCATTGAGAGGAGAAGTCAAATACCACAGGAAGACCAAGGTTGTCACACCCCCTGAGGGCTTGGGACATGAGGCACCCTGTGAGATCAAGGTATTATTAGAAAGAAGAGTTCTCACACACACACAAAAAAAACATTCTCACTTGCTTCATATGCTCTCTGAGGTAAAGAATGTCAGAAAACCCCCTGCTAACCCAGTATAAGCCAGAGCAGGACTTTCACCCAACCCTTCCTTTTTTTCCCTTGTTTCTCCTCTCTTCCTCCTCTACCCTGCCTCATTTCCCTCCCTTCTCATCAGGATCTCAGAATTGATATCATCCGTGATTTTCCAGATATTTCTTCTAAAGGTTATTTTGTTCCAGTGTTGCAAAACATTATAGCATAAGTGGCTCTCCCTAGCATGGGCTGAGGATGGCTTCAGAAGGGCAGAAGACACGGGCAGGCAATTTCTGTCATGTGTTAAAATGGACATCATAGGTTTATGCTCTGCCAGAACCTAGAAATCTCTGTAGAAAAGAGTGCTTTTCTTCCCTAATAGTTTGGATTTGACCTCCTTTTTAAACTGAGCCAAGTAACCACAGGGAGGAAGCCCAGTTTTGATTAGCCAGGTCAAAGCCAGGGGCCATTCCTAGAGCCCAGAGCAATGTGTCACATGGGCATGAGTGAGGAGGTGGTTCTTCAAAGGAAAATCAGGGCTCTGTGTCAGAATAAAAATAATGGCTACATAAGCGAAATAACAGTTACCCACTGTCATGAATGATCATTTTGGACTTGAAACATTTGTTTGTGCCTTTCTTTCTGCCTAGACTGAACATTCTCAAATTCTCTGCCTTTTTGAAGAACACCTAGCTCTAAAAATCCCTATTGCTATTCACCTCCTGCCCTGAGCTTTTTCTGATGCCTGCTGTCTGTAGTGTGCCACATGTCCTTGTGAGTCATGTGACCATGGCGTGTGTCTGTGTAGTCATCATCTCCCATCTGTGAGCAACCCAAGGGCAAGACCACTCTTAAAAATTACATCATTAACTCTTGAGTTTCCATTGGCATTGAGTGGAGGGATACATGTACAAGTGAATGAATGACATTACCAATAAATGAATAAACATGGAAGCCAAAATAATAAGCAGGTGCTGCAAGAGAGTTTGGTATGATAGGTGGGTGGTGTGAGTAGTGACTGTCCTGGCCTAATTTCTGATTCTGAGCTTTCTTCCAATTTTGAATCATGCATTGTGACCGCCTATCATTAGTATTATTCACTACTTCTCTTCTGACTGGGGTTAAGTTGTTGTCATTTTCCTTAAGACTCTTGGTAAGAAAGCCTTGAAACATGTGACAAACTATTCCAAGATGGCCTTTGCAGCACCAGAATAAAATGAGAGGCATAACATATTTGAGCTGGAAGGAACCTGAAGTTTACTGTAATTGGAGTATAGTCTCCTAAACTTATAAGGCACCTGGGGTCAGATATCCACATATCCCCTCAATTCCTTTACCCTTTCAGGGTCTTCTCTGGTCAGCCAATTGATAATTGTACTGCCCACGTCCCACACAATTAAATATACTCTATCTTGTATTATTTACGTAGTTTATTGATTTTTTTTTTCCTAGTAGGATGTGAGGCAATAAAGGTGAGCATTTTTGTTCTTACTTCCCACCCCTTCTGCGGAAGAAGCCACTTTTGTATCCATTTACAAATTCATTTAAATATTGATGATTGCTAAATGTGCCTGTTCTTTGAACTACCTTTGAACTAGTTTACCATCTGCCTGGTTCTTCATTAATAAAATCCTTAACACTTGCTCATCCTATATCTGTATGAGAGTACCTGATTTTGCCCTTCTTTGAAAATTATCTTTTAAAAGTTCACTGCTGTATTTTGAATCAGAAAAGTACTTGTCGCATCGTAGGCACTAAATAAGTTATTTGTAAGACATATGAATAATTTCAGTCATCAGTTTTGATTCGAATGCACATCCTCTCTCAGGTAGGGTTAGGGCTGATTTGAACCACGTAGTCAAACTCAGCAGAGTTGCCTCTGGCAATACTCTTTAAAATTTCTTTTGCTCCTTCCCTATGTCATCTACCATCAGTATCTAGAAAGAAAACTTCCTTCTTGGTCAGTGGTTCAAACCCCCATTTAATTACATGTAAACTTTACCCTAAGATGTTAGTAACTGGTAAAAGACTAATGTGTCAAACCTTCTAGGGTTTTATATTTTTCACAAAAATGAGATAAATTATACGGACTTTTTATATTACTCAGACCTACCACCCCACCCCCACCACACACATACTATTTGAACCTGCTAACAAAAAGTAGAAGTATGTCTGAACTTGACTAGCCACTGGTAAAGAATGTTTTTGGTAAGCCTTCCCCACACTTAGGCAGCATTTTACAAAGGGCTTTTTTAAATCTCAAGAGCCTTGTCAAGTAGGTGGGTATCATCCCCATTTTATAAATGTGTGAAATAATCCTGGGCGGTAAATTATTTTTCCAAGGTGATACAATGGTATATAAACCTTATAATTCCTTTATATTTGTGCAGCATGTAACAAGCTTGAGTTTTCTAATTTCCTGCCCAGAAATGGATGTTCAAGGCTGTTTTATAATTCTCCAAAGTATATTGGTGATGTTGACACTTCCTTTCAGTATGGTGCTTTTGGAAAAATAGAATTAAAGAACAGAATTTTGATCAAAGGCATACTTTGATAATATTAACTTAACAGAAATTGAGAAATTTTGTGAGTAAAAGGACTGAAAGGACTGAAAAACTATGTAGTCCTTTAAACATGAATTTAAACATGAATTTCAAGGAGATGTCTTTTTTTTTTTTTTTTAGTTTCAGGTGTACAAAACAATGTAATAGTTAGACAGTTATCATTTATATCCCCCACAAAGTGATAACCCCTCTCCACCAATCTACTAATCCTCTGACATCGCATACAGCCATTACATTTCCACTGTTTCTATTTCTAATGCTGTACTCCCCTTCTTGTGACCATATATATATATATATATATATATATATATATATATATATATATATAAATATATATATATAAAATTATAGTTGACATTCATTATTGTTCAGCTTCAGCTTCAGATGTACAGTGAAGTAATCAGGCATCTACATCTTCCCTGAGGTGGTCTTCAAGGAGATGCCTTAAAGCAATTAACATTTTTCTTCATTTTTGAGCATGTTAATAAATATACGTATTCTAGATCCTAGAATTCTACCATTATGGAGATGGCTTTAGTGTGTTCCATTGCATGTAAAAGTGTTTTACATATAGTCGTCCAGTTCTTCCAAACTGTAGCATTCTGCATAACTAAATGTTAATGGGGACTTCTGCTGACCGAAAGATATAATAGAAGTAATTTTCTCTATACCTCCCACTAAGTACAATTAAAAATCCCTCCACTTTATATATAAAACGTAAGACTTCAGAAGTGGAGAGAAGACAGACCAGCTAGATAGCCTGCTCAATAAGTTCTGTGAGAGCAATTAGACATCAGTAGGACAAAAAAAAAAAAAAATTGCCCTAGGTATCACACCTTATACAATTATTAAAATGGACCATGAACTTAATTGTCATATGTAAAATGATAAAACTTTTAGAGGGGAAAAAAAATCTTCAGTATCAAGTGTCAGGTATACAAGTTTTCAGACTTGACACCAAAAATGCAGTTCATAAAAGGAAAAAGTAAATTGGATTTCATTGAAATTAGAAGTTTTGCCCTTTGAAAGACTCTGTTAAGAGGGCAAAAAGAAATTACAATTGGAGAAAAGATTTGCAAATTATATATGCAACAAGCGACTAGTGTCTAGAATATATAAATAACTCTTGAAACTCAACAGTATAAAAGCAAACAATGTAATTCAAAAATGGGGAAAAGATATGAAGAGATTTTTCACCAAAGAGAGTGTACAAATGACAAATAAGCCCTTAGGAAGATGTTTAACATCACTAGCCATTAGGGAAATGCAAATTAAAACCACAATGGGATGTCATTGCATGTTATCAGAATGGCTAAAATGAAAAAAAAAAAAAATAGGGGCAACACAAAATGCTGATGAGGATTTGGCAAAACTGGATCACTCACACGCTGCTGGTAGGAATGTAATATAGCACAGTTACTCTGGAAAACAGTTTGGCAGGGTTTTTTTTTAAACAAATCATCCGCTACTATATAAATCCAGCAATTATGCTACTTGGCATTATCCCAAAGAAATAAAAACTTATGTCATACAAAAACCTGTATACAAATGTTTATAGCAACTTTAGTCATAATAACCCCACCGCTGGAAACACCCCAGATTCAGTAGGTGAATAAAGTCTGGTATATACATGAAATACTACTCAGCAATGAAAAGTAACAAATTATTGATACATGCAACAACCTTGATAAATCTACAGAGATTTATTTATTCCGGATGAAAACAAATCCAGTCCCCCAAAGTCGCATACTATGTGATTTCATTTATACAACATTCTTGAAATGACAACATTTTAGAAATGGAGAACGGATTATGGTTGCCAAGAGTTAAGGTGGGGTAGGGGTGGGAATGAATAGGTGTTTCTGTAAAAGTGTAACATGAGAGATCTTGTGATGGTAGAAATGTTTTGTACCTTGATTGTGTCGTTGTCAATATCTTAGTTGACATATGCTACTACAGTTTTGCAAGGTGTTATCACTGAGGAAATCTGCATCGAGTGTTGAAGGGTCTCTTCATATTATTTCTTAAAATGCATATGAGTTAACAATCATACAAATGTGTTTAAAGTTTAATTGAAAAGTTTAAAAAATTGTAATAAGCAGTACCAAATAAAGGGTTTCAGCATTGTCAGTGTTTAGTAAATGGCAGGTTAAGTAATGATACGTGGGTTTCTCCATCACTGATCTCCAGAGTGCTTGGATGATGTGTGTCTTTCCAGGAGGACCTGGAAAGTGTGCAGCACTTTCCGGGCTTATTTTGATGATGGAACACTTTATTTAAGAGCATCACTGACGTCCTGTTGAAACAGCATTCTGAGAAACAGAACTCTATTTTTTTAAAAAAAATAATATATACTGCGTGTTTTCCGTGTTCTGGGACTTATGTCAGTATGTTTTACATCACAAGCTCATGGCATCCTTATAAGAACTCTTCACATTAAGGAAACTGAGACGCTGATGCTGGGTCACACCCAGGGATTGTGATGTAGTAAGTGTGGCATGTGCTTAGGGCATTGGGAGTTTGTTTTAAAAGCCTCATACGTGATTGTAAGCTCTAGTGGAGACTCTCAGAGCCTGGGCTGTGGACTGGCAGCAAAGGCATCACCTGGCACGTATGCAGAATATCAGGCCCCACCCCAGACCCGCTGCGTCATTATCTGTGTTTAGGTCGTTCATAGACACATAGATACATTTCATAGTATGTCCTAAGTAATAGCTTAGAGGTAATATTAGCAGAGATTTGAAGGCAGATGGTCTGACTACAGTGCCTGTGGTCTTAAAACCACAGCATAGAGCATGCGTTTTCTCTAATGCATTGAGAATAAATGAGTGCAAAGCAAGTGCGCTGAGCATTGCACTGAGCAGGCATTGCCTAACGCAAATGCAGGAATAGTGCCTCCAATGTAGAAACAGATGCTCCTATTTTTCCCTTCAGCTGTGGAGTCTGTTATTGGGTTGGTGCATTTAGTGTGGGTGCCATACATTACCAACACCCCTAGTAGCATTGGAGAGGACATGCAACGAAGGAAGTCCTGGGAATTTCTTCCAATGAGAAATGAGCAGAAGGTAACTGTAGGTGTTGTCACATAGGAGAGGGTGAATCCAGAATTCAACACAGGAAGGAGGTGAGAAGGCAGGCAGGGTATGTAACCGAACAGCTATTGGCAGTCACTCACATTGTCGTTGGATTTCATACTGGTGGGTCATCCCTGGTTATTGGAATATTGGGTAGAGGCTAATTGACATTTACTGTGAAGATACTATGAAGAGAATAGAAACTTTTGATGACTACACACACAGTCCTTATGTGGCAGCTAAATTAGGTGTGACCTCTGTCCATGAAGAGTCCATAATATAAAATAATAATAAGAAGAAGAAGAATAATTCTATCTCTCCATGACCCTCTTTCATCTTTTTCATCTTTCTGTCTTACTTTGTATAGAACATCAAATTAGACATTGAGTAGAAACAGAAATGAATGAGCCAGGTTCTATGCAGCAGGTACATAAATCCAGTAGAGAAAAGTGGTACAGGAGCCTATTGTGTAAAACACAAAGCCAAACAAAACAATTAATAGAGGTGGAAAGTCCTTGAGAATGCAGAAAGAGGAATAATTACATATTACAGGTCAGGGAAGGGGTCAGGGCAGGCTTCACAGAGGAATGAACCTTTATTCTGAGCCTTGCTATGTGCTGAGATTGTAGAGGGTTCAGATGTGTTTTCCTGTGAAATTCATGGCAGTGTCAAAACATTAGGTGCATTTAAAGAGTTGGGGAAGAAGATGGGGTTGGGAAGAGTAGGGAGGAGCAATATCATGGAGGATTTTGAGTGTTAAACCGTGAACACAGAACTTTGTTGCAATGGGGAGCTCTTGAAGATGGTGAAAGCCATACATGAGCTTAGCAGAGAACAGTGGGAATTTGGACACACACAACCCAAGTTGGTATCCCTCCCAGCTCTGCCACTTGCTTGCCACAAGCCATGGAAAAATGTCTTCACCCTCAGATTCTCCGTTTAAACCATTTGTACAGCAGGGATAACTCGTAGGGCTGCTGTAAGGCGTTAGAAGAATTCATGTCAAGCTCTGAGCATAGTGCTTGGCGTGGAGTACATTTTTGGTAAGTACTTTAATGATGATAGTTACCAGAGTGTAGGAAGGTAAGCCTGGTAGTGATGACATAGGGATGAAGGAATGGAGCCTTCAAGGAGGCGCGCAGACTCTGAGGACCGTCTTCATCTGTCTGGGCTCCCAAAAAGGTTAGATAATGCCATCCTGGAACCTCAGGTTCCGAGTTAACAGAAACAGTTTGCATGGTTCTCATGCTGTATTTGCCCTGTACGTCAGCTGGTCTCCCAAAGGCCCATTCAAGATGTTCGTGTGCAGATTTAACAGTGATGAAGTCTATTTTATTGCATTAAAAAAAATCTACAGATTTACAACCTTAGTTCTGAAAGCATCATAATTACAGTTTACAGAGCAAGTGGATTTGATGTAGAGTGTGGTTTCTCTTTGTCAGAGAAGTGAAACAGAATGAAACTTCTGGAGTAAATTGGGGTAGTACTACTACAACAGAATCTATAATGACATGCTTTCTTGGGTCAAAATATCTTTCAGGGCCTCCCAACAGGAGCTTTGTTAGCTTTCTGGAAGGAACCTTTCAACCTTGCGGGACTGTATTAAGCACTGAGGATGTTTTGAGTCCTGGCCCTGCTCATTAAATGCCAGAATCACTCCTGAACCCTTGTGATGATACCCTACCACCCTGCAACACACATTTCCAAAGGTCCCAGGATGGTGGCAGGTAGATACACCCCTAATTGAGAACTATTGCGAAGAAGCTGTCTGTTAGAGAAAAGGCTAGTTAGATGTCATTTCTACCTGACTATGGCTTTTTTAGCAAGTAAGGGAAGGAACTTATTAGTCTGACCTAGAACCAGAAAGTTACTCCTTCTGATGCCTCAGTCTCTGTAAAATGGAAACAACAAGAACAACAACCACCACAAAAACTAATGCAAATGCATTGAGTTCTTACTATGTAGAGGCATAATACTACTATCTGAAGGTTTATCTGAGACTTGGCTCTTTGGGATCTTGTCTGGGAGAGGATGAGTGCTCAATAAATATTTTTTTACTACATTTAGTCAAATCTAAGATGCCATGAATTGTAAAATACTCCATCACTTCATATATACTAAGGAAGAAAACAGTTCTGCAAAATAAAGGGTGACGCACTGCTCTCATCACTTAGAATATCTATAAATGTATATCATTGCAGAGACTTCAGCTTTATTCGGAGACATTTTCATCCTATATTACTTTTTGTGTATGTTTTAAAGAAAATATGAACAGATAAGCTAGACCTACAACTTCCCTCTCAGAATGGAAGTTTTATGACTCACTTTTCACTTGCTCATCAATGCTGCTTTATAATCTCTGTCGGCCAGACTGGACTTGAGTTGTACCAGGTCTTTACCACACAAAATCACCCTCTCTGCCATCAAGAGCAGTGGAGATGAAGCATTGAGAAAGACTCTGTACAAGAATGAAAAGCTGCGCTCTGACGGTGGCTTTTTTTGGTGGCTTTTTGTAACTATGCAAAGCCTACTTGCAAGGTTTGTTTCAGGAATATTTGAAAACAACTAATTCACCTTTGCCCCACTCCCTCCGCATACCATTTGCTCCTTGTGGTTGAAAGAGTGTTTCTCTGTTGCCTTCAGACTTTTCTTCTCAACTGCTGACACCCATTCGGCAGTGCTTACTCCTTTGATGTTTCCCCATGCCCAGGCAGTGAGAACTTGGGCGCACCTCAAGCCTGGCTCAGCTGGCAGAGATGAGAGAGCAGTATGGATTGCAAAGGGCATCCTCACTTCAGAGATGTGAGAAAGTAGAAAAAGTTTCATCTTTGAAAAGATGAAATGTGGTGATAAAAATGTGCATTGTTTCAGTGAAACAGAAAGTGTGCAGGGAGGACCTATGTGTTTGAAATAATCTTTTGAATTCTCTAGCAAGTGAGAACTTGCCATATAATTAGTTTACTGGAAACTTGTTAGAAATGCACAATCTCAGTCTCTACCTCAGATGACTAAATTAGAATCTGCATTTTAACAAGATCTTCCATTGATGCACATGAAAGTTTCAGAAAGACCGGCCTTCTCATTGCGTCAAATGCATTATTTGACTTGTCTGCTTCGCATGGGGTTTCCCTGTATATGTAGGGACACCCTCCCCAGCTTTGCTCCTCTCCTCTTCTGCTAGTTTCATGTGAGAACCTTACTGGAACATCCTCTTGTGGGTTACAAAAGCTGAGGTGTTATTGCATTTATCCTGTCCCCGTTTCATCACACTCATAGGGGCAAAAAGGAGGCATTGCTTTAGCAAAAATTCACCCACAGTTATCTCTCCTTTTCTAGAAGGCACAAGGCCAGCAGGAGGGTCGGATTCTTCAATGACCTCCTGTTTGGACAGCTGCCCTTTTTTCTTACCTGCGTTCACAAGCCTCTTCCACACGGGCGTCCTAATGATGCTGGCCGGCTCATAAACTGGCCTTTCCTGCTTTGGCTTTGTATAATTCAATGGTTGAGTAGGCCTTTTAAAATTGAAGGTGGGAAAGTGTGGCTCTGAAGGGGGACCGAGCGAAGCCCAGCGGCATCATTCCAGAACCCACGTGTGTCTCCACCTCATTTAGCACCTTCTGTTTGAGAACTCACTCTCTGCTTTGAAAATGGGCCATGGCCTTTCTTTTTGCTCCTCTCTGGATCCCAAGACCAGTCTTCAGCTATGTTCATAGAACCAGAAGACTCAAAACTTATATTTTGCAAATATAAAGTGTCAGCTAGTGGCCCAGTTAAAGAAAAAAAAAGAAAAAGGTAAAAAAGCCTCCCCTCAGGAGCTCCTGCAGGGTAAACAGGGTCATTCTGGGTGAGAGTCAGGCCTGTGAAGGTGAGAAAGGCGTGGTGTTTCGGGAGTAGGGAACACCGCTCCAGCTTCTGAGTTTCCCTCTGGGTTTAGTTCCCTGTTGGGGTCTACGAAGCTGATCCAAAGATGCTGATTTTGTTAAGCTAGCTCTAGCATCATCAGCGTTCATTTTCCTAGAAAATAATTCTCTCGTTTTGAGAGACAAGGAGTCACCTTTAGAATCACTGTTCCTCTGACAGTTACCGCAAAGAATCTTCATTCCTTATTCTTTCATTCATTCTCTTCATTTGTCCTCAAGTTAAATACTTCTTGTGTGCACAGCATTGGAACAGCTGGGAACGAGACAAACTTGGCCCAGCCCCAAAGGAACTAATAGTCCTACAGAAGCTAGATAACTAAGGAAGCAGTCATAAGAAACTACAGGCAAGTTTGATAAACTAACTGAAAGGTCACAGGAGTGCCCTAGATATTTATAATGGAAGAATAATTGTCAAAACCGTGGGGACAGAATTGGGATTTCTTAGAAGTTGTGTGATGTATGTTTTCTTCCATCTTGTTAAATTAAGAATTTGTGTTTAAGAAGTTGCATTTCTGGTTAAGCAGCCTTCCCTCAAGCCCTGTCCTCCCCGCCCCCCACAACAGGCCAGGGAATAGGATCCTTCTAGCTAACCCACCCCTAGATGGCAAGGAAGGCTTCCCTGGAGAAATGATCTCTGGCTGAGAACTGGGTGACGAGGACTTGCTACTGAAGTTTTGCCACGGGAGAAGGAAGAATGGCCCAGGAGAATACTCAGAGGGGCGAGGAAGGGAACAGTGCGTGCAGCTGTTCTCAAAACTGGAGTTAACAGGGCCTGAGAGACTTTAAATGCACTGACAGGTGTATTGGTTTCCCAGGGCTGCTGTAACAAACTAGCAAAAACTAGGTGGCTTAAACCTGCAGAAGTGTGTCTTCGCTCAGGTCTGGAGGCCAGAATCCAAAGTCGTACTCATTCTCCTCGCTTCCGGTTATTCATCCTTCCAGTTCCTGCATCCTTCGACTTGCAGCTGCATAACTTCAGTCGCTGCCTCCATCGTCATGGCTCCATTTTTCCTCAGTTTCCCCATGCCTTCACATGGTGTTCTCTTCCATGTGTGTCTGTCCCTGTGTCACTTATAAGAACACCAGTCATATTGGAGTAAGGGCCCACCATGCTCCAGTATGACCTCATCTTCATTTCCATCTTAATTATATCTGCAAGGACCCTATTTCAAAATACGGTACTAGGGTTTAGAATTTCAGCATCATCTTTTGGGGGACACAATTCAACCTGCAACAAGTTTGTGCTCAGACCTACAAAACCACTACTGCTGAGGATTCAAGGATGAACTCGGTACTAAGTGCTTTAAGAGAGGTGAAAGAAAGTGCTGTAAGAATTCAAAAACACTGACCCAACATTCCGTAGTTGTGGATTCTCAGGCCAGTACTTGAAACTCTCTGTGCTATAGTTTTATCACCAGTAAAAATGGAAGTAGTAGCTGCAGTCTTGCAGATCATGAGTCACTCATGATCAAATGTGAAAACGAGTACATGGCGCGCAATCTCATAATCTGTAAGCCCTCTGAATATTATTAGCTACTTATCATGATTTCCAGAGACACCATCCTTATCTTTCCTTGGACCTCATATGAGGAGAATCATATTGGATGGCCTCGAGGAGGGCAAACTTGTTTGTCTGTTTCTCCACAGCATCCAAAATAGATCTGGGCTCATGGTAGTAGCTCAGTACATGGATAGAGAGAAAATTTCCAAGTGAGAGACTTTGTATCAAATGTGAACATTGTAGACTGTAGAGTGGGGCAGAAACTCTCTT
Source organism: Rhinolophus hipposideros (assembly GCF_964194185.1). Classification (NCBI taxonomy): domain Eukaryota; kingdom Metazoa; phylum Chordata; class Mammalia; order Chiroptera; family Rhinolophidae; genus Rhinolophus; species Rhinolophus hipposideros. The sequence continues at coordinate 25,271,836 of NC_138069.1, read as the reverse complement.
CTGACAGTCACTAATTCTGTGATTGAGGCTCTTTGAGCCTCTTTTGCCCCATTTGTGAAATGGGAATAGTAATATTTGTGAAATGAGAAGTAAATGGGATGTGCAGGTTATCTGAAGCACTTAGCACAATGCTAGACACATAGTAGAATCTTGTTCAGAACAGCTGGTGAAAGACATTCTTGCCCATCATCCACTAGATTTATTCTTTTCCTGTCCCCCTGAACCTCTAACCATGACCAGTGAAATTTAATGAGTTCCTAGCTCATCTTTTGTAAAATAGGGATGGTAATATTTAACACCCCACAAATCTTGTAGGAATGACTTTGATAAAATAAAAGAACATTCAGAAGAGAAAAGCTAATTTGGAGATAATTTAGAGTTGTAGCCCCACTCATAATTGCTTGCAGGTGACATTCATTCTGTATCAACTATAAAATCTCAGAATTCCTTTCTCAGCCATTAATCCATATTTTGACTATCCCCCAGCTCTCTACTGGGTAGAAATTAATTTAATTTAATCAAAGTTAAATAATTGGGAAAGACATCAAAGAGGTCCCTAGAACTGATTTTCATTGGCAACAATTTTGGGTTTAGTTTGAATTTAGAAGACACTGTGCCAGAAGAGGTTCTTAGATTGGATAGCATTGACAATGATTGTATTGAGTGAGTGAGTGAGTGAGTGAATGAATGAATGAATGAATGAATGAATGAATGAATGAATAAAAGGAGTTTCTTAGATCTTTGCCTAATTGCCATTGAAGTCTCTTCTAAATCTGAGAATCAAAGAATCTGTACATCTGAGTTTCTCTGCTTTCAAAAAATTAGTTTAAATGACTGGAAAAATACAAAATTCAAGAGATGAACTAAAGAACATGTGATTTCCTTTTCTTTATCGAAAAGGCAGTGGCACTGTTTTCTTCCTTGCACCTGCCCAAGCCACAGAAAGGAGAAGAAGTAGATTCGCTACAGGGCAAATTGGCCACACTTTTCTCTACTAATGCACATTAATGCCCCACGGGGAACTCTCTGATTTTCCCAGCGGTGTACATTTGCACAGTCGGGCTCATATTTTGCTCTCAAGTGCAGTGGTGCTCATAAAGTACTAAAGCCGAACTTGACATGCCACTCAGCGGAACCACATTCCTGTGTTCTTGACAGTTACCTGTTGGGTCCTCAACCTGTTACCAGAGACGCACAGAGGAACCTTGTGTGCACAGTTACGAAAGCATATTTGCATCTTGAGATAGGGCTCTTGAATTTGTCGTCTTCAGCGATTCCTCGAGCCAGCCCTGACCATGAGTTTTACTCTTTTTCTTGAGCTAGTTAGGGTTGTAAAAAGTTTCTAACTTTCTAACTAGGGTTAGAAAACTTGCAACCAAAGCTCTGACTGATAAAAGTGGCATCTACCAGAATGTGTGGGGCCCTAGCTGAGGCTCTGAGAACTCGATGGAAAGTGACCATCGGTGCACGGCCTCATGGTACAGATGGTTTGGAGGGGCAGACACATTTGTTAGGAAAGCACATTAATGAATGCATATTTCCAAACAGATCTACTCTAAAAATTAGCACCCAGTTCAAAGATAATTTGTAACAGCTTGGAAGAGAACAGTGGCAAAGACCTCCCTCAGGAAGTAATACATGAGCTTCAATGTGGACAATGATTGGGAATTAAGTAGGTGAGCAGAAAAGGCAAAAGAATTCCAAAGAGAGGAAACAGCACAGGTGGGAGAAAACGTGGCATAGATGCCATGTGGTGGGATGAAACAGAGGTCTGTGTAGCAGGCGGTGAGGACAAATTGGGCACTGGGTGGGGTGATGGCTAGAGAGACAGGTAGGGCCTAGCACACGAGACCTTGAAGGCCAGCTTCAGGACTTTTGTCTTTATTGTAAGAATGTTCATGCTCTCATATTGTAAATTCAAGGCTCATCGAGGTCAGATATATGTGTGTGAACCTGAATATCCCTCATGTGGCAAAGTTGGGTCCAGAACTCATGCCTCTGACACCCAGGTGACCGACCGAAGACCTTTGGATAGTTCATAGTGTTGAGAACATTCCAGCAGAATGAAGACCTCAAATGGACTTCCCAGGTCACAAAATTGCCTTGGATGTTCATTCCAGCATCACACACTACACCTGCCAAAATTTTATATACGGACTTGATATAATGGCACCATTGACAAATGCTGTGACGTCTAAAGACGCATATCTACCAACAAGTGATACCCTTCCATCTTCACACCTGTTAGGATGGTTATTGTTTTCAAAACAGCAACAGAAAATAAGTTGGTGAAGATTTAAAGAAGTTAGAACTCCTGGGCATTGCTGGTGGGAATGTAAAATGTTACAGCTGCTGGGGACGAGTATGGGGCTGCCTCAAAAAATTAAATGTGGAATTACCATATAATCCAGTAATTCTACTTTCAGGTATATAACCCCCCCAAAATTAAAAGCAGAGATACAAACCTATTTGTACACTGATATTCATAGTAGCATTATTCACAATCGCCATAAAGTGGGAACAACCCAAAGTCCATTCACAGATCATGGATAAACAGAATGCGGTATATACATACAATGGAACATTATTCAACCATGTAGAGGAAGGAGATTCTGATACATGCTACAACATGAATGAACCTTGAAAACATTATGCTAATTGGAATAAGCCAGATTTTTTAAAAGGACACATTTTGTATAATTTTACTTATAACAGATACCTAAACATACCTCAGAAGTATCTTTTCAGTTTCAATTATTTAGATAGTTATGCATATTTCCAAATTAAGTCTTTTCCTAGAGTGTTTTATATTGGGGTTCCTCAGTCATGGTTTGCTATCCTTAAGGGTCAGACTCCTAGAGAGAGATACACCCATGGAAGCAGCAAAATGCACACATTTTATTTCTGGGCTGAGTGTCTGCCCTCTGAGATGACCAGAAGTCTGGACAGTCAGAGTGCTACAGATAAATGGTTATATTTCCCATGCACTGTCCTTCTTAGGGAACATCTTATTTGTGCAGCTGTCTTACGTAGGACATGGGTAGTCCTAGTGGACCCACACACTCTCCTGGTGCCCTTTGGGCCTGGGATCCTGGAAGCAAATACAATCCTCCAACTGTAATTGGATAAGCATGGAATGGAGGATAATTATCACCTCCTTTGTTCTAGTCACCATATTTCTCTTAATATAACCTTACCTTCAGCCTTTATGAAAGCCACTCTTAGTTCTGTTATTTCTCACTTAAAACTTAAATTCAATCTTCTCATTCCCCTGCTAAAACTCCTGCTGTGTCATTCCATTGTTCTTAGGAAAAAATAAACAATTCCTAATGTGGTCTCTAGAAAGAATTTTGGGGTAATGGAAAAGATGGTTCATGCTTTTTAAATGTTTTAACCACCTCCTTTACCCTTCCTACCCAACTTTATGTACTTGACTTCTTTCAGCCTTAATTACTCTCCCTAAAATCCTGCACATTAAGTGGTTGGAAACGTACATTTGGAGTCAAAATAAAAATACACCTAACAAAGCACTTTTAGGGTAATTTTTTCCCTTTGGAGGGCATTCCAACCTCTGTAACTTAATTCTGTCTTGAAATTTTTATATCTGAGGAAAAAACAGGATGTTTTAATCAAGTACATTATATTCCTTTCTCCCCACCCCAATTTCCCTTAATAATAGTAAACCCATAATGTCTCTGGGGACATCCATCTGATAATAAACATCTATGGTAATAAAAGGATTATATAACCTTCCAGCGGAAGCCGTATCATTTTAAAATTCTGAATTCAAGTACTCATTTGTTTTGGGGGAGTCTATAGCTCAGACCTCTGCTAGATTCAGCAGTGAGTGGAGCTTCCAAAAGTATTCTTGCTCCAAGTAATAACTTTTGCTCTTAGATAATGATGTCACAGGCTTGTTTATCATTTAACAAGTACTTTGATGTACATTATCCCTCTGATCCCTTCAACAATTCCTTTGAGGCTGTTAGGAATCAGCACTTTGTTTTACAGTTGATGAATCTGAGTCCTGGAGAGTTGAAGTGGTTTGCTCCAGGATTCACTACTGGTAGAAATAAGGGTGGGGACATACCCTGTTTCCCCGAAAATAAGACCTACCTGGACCATCAGCTCTAATGTGTCTTTTGGAGCAAAAATTAATATAAGACCCAGTCTTGTATTATATAATGTTAGATAAGACCCAGTCTTATTTTACTATAAGTAAATAGTAAATAATAAATAATCTTATAGTAAAATAAGACTGGGTCTTATATTAATTTTTGCTCCAAAAGATGCATTAGAGCTGATAGTCTGGCTAGGTCTTATTTTCGGGGAAACATGGTAGGCTTTTCTGACTGCTGGTCCATTGTGATTTTGGGGAAGTAATATGTAATGCTTTGTTTTTACTGACTGAAAAAGTAACATGTTCATTGTAGAAAATAAAGAGAAAACAGGAAAGTATGAAAAACGAAAATTAGAAATGCTTTCATTCCCACCATCCAGTGAACCACTGTTAACATCTTAGAGTGTTTTCCTTCCAGGTTCTTGTGTGTGCGTGTGTGTGTGTGTGTGTGTGTGTGTGTGTATGTGTGCAGTTATATGTCTGTGAATTCTCACAAAATTGGGATCCTATTGCATTGCAATGGAATGAGCACAGGTGTGCGGCAATGAAAATAGAGCTATTCCTGAGTGTGTAATGTAATCCGGGTCTCATTTTCCTCTCCTTCTGTTCAGAACGAAGGAACTTACTAGGGCCCGAGGAAGGGTCAGCTCCAATTCAGCCCCCTTTTATTTGCCTACAATTTCAGAGAACGTATTCCTGGGAGCAGAGGGAGAGAAAAACCTATCTGGACCATGGAGATGTAACAAAAGTCAGACAGGTAGACCTGCCTTAGGACTAGGAAATGTCACAGGACGTAGTTTCACACAGCCTTCCAGATGTCACGGTTTCCTAGCTGCCTGAGGAGTGACCACAGAGGGCGACAGTGAGCAATGGCAGGGAGAGACAGGGAGGCAGTGCTATTTAGAGACTTAAACCATGGGCTATGGTGACAGGCTGCAGAGCAGAACTTCAGACCTTAGTCTAAGTAGTCATGTGACATTAGAGAAGCCTCTGATCCTGTTACCTCCTTTGTAAAATGGGGCTAAACATATAATTGACACAAACCCTTTTCCATAGTGCCTGGCATGTAGAAAGCATTTAACAAATGGCAAATTGAAACACAGGGGGTCATCATATGCTTTGTGGTAGGTCATGGTGTAGCTTGCTTTTGTTGCATTTTGTGGGAGACCCTCCACTGCCTCGGTTTGTTGCTGCCATCCCTGGATTCTGGCAGTGCCTGTTCTTATCGTGAGTCTGTGCTGCCTTGGAGAGAGGATCTGCCCCCGCCACTCCCACGTCCACTGGTCAGATCTGCTGACTCAACGCACAGCCCCGTAATGAAGGGCCTGCGGTGTGTTATCTGCTGTGCTAGCCATTCTGGGTTTAAAAGGACAAACAGAATCCATCTCTTCTCCTAGCAGTGCGAGCAAAGAAATAAACCCCCAAATTATGCTCTGTGTGCCCAAATGGGAGGTATAAAGTATGGTGCATATGTCTGGTGCACTCACAGATCATATGAGGACTGAACGTCCTTTCCTGTCAGAAACATCCTGAGCAGAAACATCCTTTTCTGTCGCTTCAGAGATATTCAGTAAGAAGCAGAAGCAGGCATGTCACACGTCGGAAGCTGACTAAAAGCCTGAGCACATCATTTATTTTCTCCTCAGAAAAAAAAAGCAAGTTTTATCTTGAGGGCGTGGGTGATTGTTGCTTCCTCCTCTGGGGAGGCCTGTGTCATTGGAAGACTGGGACATAGACTGCAGGACAGCAGGACAGACTCGCCACCCCCCTGCCATCCTGCCTGCTACTGCTCTGCCTTGCTTCCTTCCTTCCTTCCTTCCTCTCACCCTTGAACTCCTATGTAAACCCAATTCTGGTTTTTCCACAGTGAGGATGGTACACATTCTTCCCTCAGGAAGCTACCGATCTGCCATTAGATAGAGAGACATAGGTACAAAGTGACAATCTTGCCTTGGTGAGAATAAGGACAATGTCCCATGAGAGAACACAGAAGGGCCACTTCCACGAAACCTGAGTATTTCCTGTAGGACAGGACATCTGAGTTGAGAGCTAAGCCGTGAGTGGGGCTTAACCACCATGGAGACGGGAAGGAGGTTATTCCATACAGGGGAACAGCCTGTGCACGGGCCTGGAGCTGAGGGACAATGACAAGCCATCAGTATGGGGAGACAGTATGGTAGGCTTTGAGTGCACACTTGTGGGCAGAGTGTGCTAAGTTGTTTCTGTGCTGGGATTTCAGTGGTTGGGAAACACGTTCTGCCCTGACTGTGCCTCACTCCAAGAGAGTGTGTGCGTCCACTTATTGCCTGAACGTTCTAATAGAAAATGAGTAATATCAACAATAGAGTGAGAAGGGCCCACAGAAAGGTTTGGGTGTAAATCTGTCACGATGGTAATTACCAAGGACTTCATTCTTCTGCCAGAGCAGGAATTTCCCTTTCTCTGAAGCTATTAAAAAAGAAAAAGACCATGCCGTCGTTTCTCTGTGATGGTCCAAAGGAGATTGATTTCTTCTGTTGGGTAGGATTATCTCCAGATTGTAGGGGCAAATCAACTGGAGAATGATGCTTCGAAGGATGGCTCCAGCTTGTGCTAAAGTGGACTGTGAAGTCGGAACACCTGGAAATAAAGCCAGGTTCCGCCGATACCTGGTCGTGTGGCTTTAAGCAAGTTCCTGAACCTGTCCTGTAGATCAGGAATAAATCCCCCCTACAGTGCAGGTGTGTTGTGAAGTTTAAGGAAGATGAGGCACCTAGGTGCCTAGAACAGTGCCTGGTAGGTCGGAAGCCCCAAGTAAGAGGTGGTTCTAGTGGAGGTGATTACTCACCTCTGTTAGTTGAACATGCGTCTCTTGGGGAAGAAGAAATTGGCACTAGATTTTAGTCCTTTGTGTGGTGGGGTATTTGAGTGTCTCAGCTCTCTGAGCAGGGGAGTTAAGGAAAAATGTCTCCTCCTTTTGCATGTGTTTATCTGTCTTCCAAATGTGAAGTGCTTCCTTAAAAGGCTACAGTAAGAATGCAGATCTTGGTCTTTGAAAATCTTTCTGTCCAAATCCTTTCCTCTCCATGAGGCCCCTCTCCTTTTTAGGTGCAGCATTTCCCTGCTAAGATCTGCATCACTGTGTGGCCCAGCAGTTCGCAAAGTATGGTTCCTAGTATCACCAGGGCACTGTTTTGTGTTTTTGTTTTTCTTTCACTGTGTTGATATTTGACTGACGGTACAAAAATAATGGTGGAAAAAGCTTGTGGTGCTTTAGCACACAATTCAAGGCAATGAGACCAAACCATACCAGGGGTCATATTCCTCACTGGCGCATGCTAGCAATGTGTATATATATATATATATATATATATATATATATATATATATATATGCATGCCAGTTTCACTTAGTAATGTCCTTCAGGAAGTAGGAAAGTTATTAGTAGTATTAAATCTACACCTTTGAGTACACATCTTTTTAGTATTCTGTGTGATGGGATGAAGAGTATATGTAAAGTGTTTCCACTGCATATTTACGTATGATGGCTGTCTCAGGAATAATCACTCATGCTGCTGTTGGAACTACAAGCCAGACTAGCAGCATTTTCGTGGAACTCCATTTAAGTGAAGAATGAAAATTAAAAAAGAAGAATGACAGACACCAAAGTTTTCATAACATCAGTTATACGGTTTGCATTTTTTGAAAAATGAACAAAGTGAGCTTGTCACTTCGAGGAAAACGTCTTGATAGTATGTGTTCTCAGTGATAAAATTTTGAACTTAAAGCAAAATTTAGAATTTTAGAAAACCGGCATCTACCCCTACAGTGAGATTAGCAATTTCCTGGAATTCAGACTGTTCTGATGAGATTGGAGGTGATATTAACAAATGTGATTTTTTTCGATATTTTATAATAAAATATGTCAGCATTTGGAAGATTTGCTTCAGTCTGATAAATAATATTTTCCTGATACAAAATGTTACAAAATCACGCATGAGTAAAAGATCCATTCAAAGTACAAGATAACGAATCAATAGATTTTAATGTTATAAAGTACAAAACTTCATTAATATGATTTCATATTTCACATTGCAATAACTTAAAAATTTACCATTTGTTGATTTTTAGTGTAGTACCAAAGAGGAATAGCCATGATTACTTTGGAAAGGCCATTAAAATACTCCTCCATTTTGCCACTACATATATTTGTGAGATGAGATATTTTTATGCATGCATTTCAACCAAAGTAACATATAATGACAAATATAAGAATTCAGCTGTTTTTATTAAGCCACACATTAAAGAGATAAGCAAAAATGTAAACTAGTGCCATATTCACTAATTGCTTTTTGAAATTAAAATATATATATATATATATTAACATACACTAGACAGTATAATTTTAAATAAATGGATAAATATTTTTTCTGTTTTAATTTTTAATATGGACATATTAATAGATATAATCCATATAAACAAAAATTTTCTGGAGTCCACAATAATTTTCAAGAGTATGAAGTGATCCTGAATCCAAAAAGCTTGAAAATCACTATTACAGCAAAGACTTTTTCCCTGTAAAGAGGATTCAGAAGAGTTCTTTTTGTTAAACACGTACCAGAAAGAAAGTAATAGGCAGAAGGGATGGGGAGATGGAGGAGTGAGAACTCCTGTTAAGTTCATTTGGTCTTTTTTTCTTTCTTTTTTTTTCAACTGCTAAATTCCCTTCCAAATTTGATAAGCTGGAATTTAAGGTAATTTTTCGCTTTTGTGCATGATTCTGTGGGAGAAACAAAAAGATTGACAAACTGCAGAGAAAGAGAGAATGAGTGTGTGTGTGTGTGTTTGTGTGTGTGTGTGTGTGTGTGTGTGTGGGTTAGGTTGGAGGATTATTATCTTGGACAAATAACATCACTTCCCTGTGAATGTTTTTTTTAAAGAGGTTTAATGTGGATGGTTTATAATTATCTCCCCCAGCTTCTGAAAAATCCCTTAGATCGATGAGACTATTAATCTACGAAGGAACTCTTAAGTGAGATGTCCCTCTAATACCTTTGGGAAAACTGAAAAATAAAAAATTAACATCTAGATTCAAGCTTAGAACAGTCCGGTAAATGTGAATGACCTTGGACTCAATGAAGCTCTGAGTTTACCCAATAATTTAAGAACTTGGTGAGTTTTCGCCTTGAAAAAGACCCTTCTTCTGAGATCAGACGAGGTCGGGCGCGTTCAGGGTGGTATGGCCATAGACGAAAAAGACTCTTCTTTATGTAGAATCCTTTCTGATTGAACCAGTTGCTGCTCTGGTCTTTTAAGGACACTGAAGTTGAATGGTGGCTTTCTGTGCACCCATTCTTACATATGTTTTGTATTTTCGACACTTTTTCACATTCTACCTCTATTCTTATGTCCATACAATCCAGTGTTGTGAAGAGAGAGCACTGTCGTTCTCATATTACCCTTGGGAAGACTGAGGTATAGAGAGGTTAAGTGGCTTGAACATGTCAGTGTGGCTTGACGGCTGGCTGAGTTCTTTGATCCCTGACTTTACAGAGCTCATGTTTTCACTGGGGAAATGAACATTGCACATGTGATTCCATTTGACAATATGGTAGAAATAAAATGGAGCATGAAGAAGGACAAACTGCTTTCTATTTGCAGAACTGTCGCTCAATTGGTGCATGTCACTTAACATCATTGAAAGTGTGGGTTTGTTCTTTTTTTCCTGTCATCATATGTAATAATAGTATCTTACAGGTTGAAATGTGAGAATTAAAGGAATGAATAAAAGAAACAAAAAACAGAGCATACATGGCAACTAAAAATTGGTCAATCAATGGTTCTTTTTATCATTATCATCATTAGTAAGAGAGTCAGAGGCAGGAAAGATCACTGTGTGTTGATATCTTCTAGATTCATGTCTGTCTCTAAAGTTTGCATTGATATTTGGTCTGTGAAGGCCAGAAGCAATGTTTTAGGGAGGCAAGGGTTTGTGGGAATAAGACCAGGATGAGCAAAGGTGAAGTAAAAAAAAATGTGTATGAAACGTGGAATGAGGGTAGCAAGGATATGCACGTGCTTGAGACTGGCAGTTATATCAGTATTATATGGCAATTCTTACACACGTCTCTGTTCTAGGATTTCTTCATTTTTGTCTGTACTCTCTCTACATTAATTCACCTGAACTCGTGGCTTGAACCACCCATGTGCTGGCTTCCAAATGTACACCTCCTAGCATGCCTCTCCCTGGAACTCAACATCTGCACGTATGACCAGTTGCCTTCTTGACAACCATCTCTGCTTGGAAATCTGGTGGAATCTTGAATTCAGCCCATGACAAGGAGGACTCTTGATTTCTCCTTGCAAATGTGCTTCTCTATAATTCAGCAAAGGACACCACAAATCACCCAATTGCTCAATTCAGATGCATAGAACTCCATCTTAATTCTTCTCCCCCATCCATCTTACGTCTACTCAATCATCAAGTTATTTCATCATAACCTACAAAACATACCCAGAAACTGTTTACATCTCTTCTTCTCTGGGGTAATTATCTAGTTCAGTTTCTCTAATCTTTCACAAGGAACATGTGATAGTCTTCTAAATTGCCCTGTCTCATTGGACACCCACCGCAGTCTGTTCTCCACTCATCAGTCAGAGCATGCGTTTGAAACATAAACAGCATCATGTCATCATGTCATTGCCATACTTACAACACAATGATTTTCTAATGAATTTACATCAAAACTCAAGTTCCTTCCATACCCTGTGTAGTATTGATCCCTTTCCTCCTCTCCCAATACCGTAGAACACATGCCTTCTCACTTCCGGGCCTCCCACCTCACTGCCTTCTTTCTGAACTTGGAAAATTGCCAAGCTTAATCCTGCCTCAGGGCCTTTGTGTTTGCTGCCCTCTTTGTCGGAAATGCTCTTCTCACAAACCTTTCCATGGATGGCTCCCAATCAATGAAGTCACATCGTAAATGTCATTCTTCAGAGAGGGCTTTTCTCACCTCATAATCTAGAGTATCTCATTCCCTCTTCTGGTCATTTTCTAGGCTCTTAATCTACTCTATTTTTCTTCTGGTACAGCAGATTATCACCTCTTTCTTTGTGTATCATATCGTAAGAAGTTCTGGAAGCTCTGTTTCACTCACCTGTGTGGGTCCCTCTTTCTCTTTTACCCTGTGTGGACCTCATTATTGGCATTCTTTTGGTTCCATCATTTTTTTTTTCTAGAATATCCTAACCCTGGATTAGTGCTTCCATCTACTTCCCCTTGTACACGTCCAGGAGGGTAGGCTTTGCTGTGTAAAAATCACAGAGCTGTGAATACTGGTATTTTTGCTGCTAGAACTCCTCATGTACTTTTCCTCTTTATCTTAGTTGTATGAGGTCAGACAATTAAGTTCACGAACTTGTTGCAATGATGTTGCTAACCTTTTTTGATCTCAAAGGGACTATTCATTCTGAATTTTTATCAACTGGACAGTTAACCAAGTTTACTATTTGGAACTGCTGAAAAGGCTTCGTGAAAAAGTTAGATGACCTGAACTTTTCTCCAACAATTCATGGCTCTTGCATCACGACAGTGAACCAGCTCACAGGGCACTGTCTGTGAGGGAGTTTTTAGCTAGTAAATAAATAACTGTATTGGAACACCCTCCCTACTCATCTGATCTGGCCCCCAATGACTTCTCTCTTTACCTGAAGATAAAGGAAATATTGAAAGGAAGACATTTTGATAACATTCAGGACATCAAGTGTAATATGACGACAGCTCTGATGGCCTTTCCAGAAAAAGAGTTCCAAAATGGCTTTGAAAGGTGACATCGCCGCATAGCTTCCCAAGGGGAGGACTTGGAAGGTGACCATAGTGATATTCAGCAATGAGGTATGGAGCACTTTTTCTAGGATGAGTTCACATACTTAATTGTCTGACCTTGTATGTGTTTGTTTGTCTGTTTAAGGAAACTTGATTCACTAACCCCCCTTTCTAACAGGTAATATTTATTAAGTCCTTACTCTCTAGAGGACACTTTACATGTGTTATCTCATTTAATCCCCACACCCACCCTGAAACCTGGTTCTGTGACTCCTCATTTTACAGCTGTGCCCAAAGCCACAGAGCTAGTTGAGTAGTAACAGCTAGAATTCAAACCTGCATCTGTCCAACTCGAAAGCCTATTTTGATATCAGATTTAATATACTTATAAAGTAAACTAATTCTACAAGTAAATCCCAAACTATCATCCCTTTAAATGAATGTTTCCATCTCTACTACCTAATTAAATAATCATGTCAGTAGATGCAGCACAAAAGATCGTTTTCATAGGGAGGAGAAAAGTACCTATCTCTTCACAGCCTCCTATTTTTTTCCTTGTTATGTCTGGTGCTAAATGGTCTTTAAATAGCAAGTGAACCACCCACGGAGAGGCCTCAGTTTACACATTTTCTTGGTGCATATCAGTGTTGTTCCTCTTTCCCTGGTTTGGGAGGGTTTGGCTTAGTTTATGCCTACAATAACGGATGGATACAATTTGTAAGCACGACACAAGTGACTGAATTTGAAAAGGAAAATGTGTTTATATACATATTTTCCTTTCATTCTGTTTCTGTGGAGATTAAAACGTATCTGGCACCTGAAGCTACAATTGCAGCAGAGAGAAATCTTTCAAAATATGTAGAATTGGAATGTTATAGCTGGAAGGGACACTGTCTGGGAGTTGATGGCAGAGGGCACCGATCTCATTCCATCTATGGCCACGGAACAAGAAAGTGGTTGTGTGATGGGCTGTGTGTGAATCCTAGTGGATTTAGTAAGAGGCGGGGTCTTCCTTTCTAAGCCTAATTTCTGTTCATTTGTAAAATGTGGGCAGTAATACTGCTTAGCCCACAGGGCAGTTACATGCCTCACACATACGTTATTCATCACTGTGCCTTACCCAAACGTGCTCAGGAAATGCCAGTTGTCCTCCCCTGCCTCTTTTTGCTCCTTTCTTTCTTCTACATTAGCATTAAACCTTCAATGACAGATTTTTTTTTAAGCCTTCTAGGTTTGTCTGATGTTTGTCCTCCATACTAGAGATTTATAATTTTTATTTGGGAAATACATGATTATTTTGTGTTTTCTAGGGTCCAATAGATATCACTTTCCCCTTCATTGTTTTTTTTTTTCTTTTTTTAACTTAGTGTTAGTAGGTGTGCCTGATGCTTCCAAAGGCCAAAATCCAAAACGTAACAGTTTGGAGTAAGGAAGGTTTATTGATAAGAAGGTGCCAGCCAAGAAGATGGGAGACCTATGGGGCCTCAAATCTATCTTGCTCGCTGGACTGAATTAAGGGTTTTTACAGGTTCAAGGGGAACAGGTATGTAGAAGTGCTGGTGGGGCAAGTTTTAATTGGAGGACCTTGGAACTTGGCCATTTATGGTAAAGGGCCATCAACACCAGATCTTCCTGGACAATGGACCCTTGCCCTCTGAAAGGGTTCTGGTGTTTGACTTCTGGTTATGTCCTGGTTCTTTGGTTCTGTGTGTGGGGTGGGGGGAGGAGACTCAGATTCTGGGTGCAGGTGGAGGTCGAAGTTCTCTCCTCTGCGCATGCTTCGGCTACATGACTTGCCATTTTGTTCTGTTCTCTCTGAAAAACAACTCAGTATCGTGTTAAACAGAATAGGACCATTTTGAGCTGGTTCTGTGGTTACGTGAGTTCTGATAGCTTTAGGAATCCAGCTCCTGTTTTTCTCCCATCATCTCTGTGAGAACCACAGAGTGTTGACTAGAGGTCAGTCACTGCACTTGATGTTTATATACATATTATGACTTTATTCACCTCACTCAGAAAAAAGCTACGGTCAGCATTATCTCCACTCTTGCATTGAATAAATTAACTGAGAAAGGTCAAATACCTTATTCCAAGTTCCACGGCTTATAAGAGGCAGAGTCAGGATTTGAAATCTGGGCCATTTTCACCCAAGCACAAATATCTTACCCACTGTGCTATAATGCCAACAGTGACCAATAATACTTAACCTTCGGTCATTTATAACTGTCATGGAGTTGGTCACTTGTTTATGACATAGATTTCAAACGCTTCCATGATTAAGGATTAAGTTTAAGAGCCAATGGAGGAGATTCAAACCCATCCTAGCTACTATGTCATCACTTGCAGCAGTGTCAATTAGGAAAGCCTATAATTTCCAGGGTTTTAATTCCTCATCAGCCCCATGGACCCTTTGTTCCAGGAGTCTTCCTCTTGTGTAGAGATGTTGTTGGACAGCAACTACACTCCTTCTTGTCAACCTCAAATGGTAGACATACCCTCCGAGCTGTAGCTGTCTCAAGTTCTTGTAATTAATTCCGATGAATTCTCTTATCTATGAAGGAAGGTCATGCTTTTTCAGTAGGCATATCTCTAGTTCTCCTACTCTATGAGTTTAATCATCCCTTTGGACAGCTCTAGTTACAAAAGCACTATTGTATTTCTTAGTAATCTATTACATCCGTGCCATCCATGAATTGATTTCACAGCACTTACATTTTATTATCTTTACATCTTCCTTCCAACATATTGTCTACCTACGAGTGCATTATCTTTGACAATTGAGATTTTACCCATCATTCTGATGTCATTTCAAAAGTCATCTCAGGCACAAAGTCTTCCTTGATTCTTTCATTTGATCCTATATCTCTACTTCTCCCTTGTCAAAGACAGACAAAATAACTGCTAGTGATTGTACCTGTCCCTGAACTTTCACAGCACTTTAGCTGAGACAATTAGCACTGCATACCTTGTACAATAAATGTCTCTGTGCCTGTCTCTACTCTCTAGAGTCTGAGCGTTAGCAAGTTAGAGATTATTGTGCAATTAGGATGCTTTGTGTTTGCAAGAAACAGAATGCCCAATTAAAATGGACTCACACAGTAAAATATTGTCTTATTTAACCGAATTCCTGAGTTAACAGAAAGTTCCAGAATTGCTTAATTCAGTTACTCAACAATTCCAGGCCTGAAGATTTTTTTTCTGTGAATCTCTTGATTTCCCTCTTAGGGACTCGAGGGGGCTGCTGCACATGCCAGCAGCACCTGCCCAGAAGTCAACATTGCATGAGGAAAGGAGTAGAACAGGTCTATTGCCTCTATATACCTGTTTTTGGTTTTTTTGTTGGTGTTTTTTTTTTTTTTGGCTTGTTTGTTTTGTTTTATCTAGGAAGAAAATATTTTCCAAAAGTTCTTCATTGGAATTCTATGTCTCATTAACAAGAACTGGTTCACATGTCTGCCCCAAACCAACCACAAAAGGGAGTGGGATTATCAACATGGGTTTAGATCATTTAAAGTTTAGATTAGTCAAAATGTATCCCCTGGGACTAGAGGAGGGGCTTGTCTTCGCTGTCATCTGCCTGCCTGCTGAATAAAATTGGAATTCTGTTAGCGATCAAGAAGGAAATGGCTCTATTAAATAGAGTCAAAAATATTTGAATATATTGAATCTATATTCAGTAGATGAAATAATATTTGCCACAGTTTTGGCCTAGCTATGTCTGCATTTCTCACAACGGGTGCTGAGGTCTCAATGAACGCTTATTGGACAGAATTAATTCATTGATTTGATTTATTCAGCAAATATTTAGTAAATATCCGTGATATGATAGGCACTGCTCTAAGGGTTAGATAGACAGTGGTAAGTAAAATCAGATGGAATCCTGCCATTGGTATAGAAATAGTAGCTAAGCTTACTGTGGTGAGAAGTAGAGCTAAACATTTTACATTTATTCTTTTCCTTCATCCTCAACCTTATAGGATAGGTTCTACTCAAATCAGGGTTATTTCTGATGAGAAAATTGTTACCCAACAAAGTTAAGATTCTTGACAAAAGCGATAAAGGTAGCAGTCACACCCACTTTTGTTTGAATCCTTTTAAATAATGTGTGTGTGTGTGTGTGTGTGTGCGCGTATGTAATAGAATTACCTTCCTTGTTTTAGTAATGAGTTCTGTTTCTTTATTCTGATTTGAAGGGCATCTTTTATTATGTTCTCTCAGCCTTTCTTCAGGTCCTCAAAGGCCTCTTTTATCCTCTGTTCAGAATGGTGGGACAAGTCTGTTTACCTACAAGATGGTTTAGATGATGGTTCTCTTATCCTGTGACTTTACTACCTGAAGAGTAAGCTCTGACTTTTGAGGAACCCATTAATAGACTGGGACAGTGTACCATAGTAGTCATTTGAACGCCCTCTACTTTTGTACTACCTTATGTCTACTACAACCAACAGTGCTAGAAAAGAAATCACACAGTTCAGGAACATGCAAGATGTAGACAACAGGCATATTTTGTTTTCCCTGTATCATATCTTAAAAAATTAAGTTACCCATGCTTAACAATGGAGATTTTTCACCCCAAATGCGGATTTCCACTTAGTATTGAAAAAGAGGGAGATTAGCAGGACTGGGGATGCATGTTGGCAGGAGGTGTGTGCCTCAGGGCAACAACTGGCAGGAACTGAGTAGCTGCTGCCTGTCTTGGATGGGACATGGCCTCTTCAGTTTGCCATGATAACACTTTTACAGCTGATGGCTTTACTCATTTTAGTGTCTGCTGTATTAGTCAGCATCTGCTACAGCAAACAACTCCACAATTTTAGTGGCAATGTCAACTATTTAGTGCAACTGCAAACACTGATTTCTTGTTCACATGACGGGAGACTGGTGGCTCAGCTAGAGCTCTGCCAAGCAGGCTGGTTTCATGGATATGCAACCTGTACTGTCCCACAGGGTCTTCGGCTAAGAAGGGACCCACATATGATTTAATGTTCTCTTGTCACTGTCTTACATTTTTTAAATTTTGAACAAGGGGCCCCAGATGTTTATTTCACAACCGGTTGCATAAATTACGTAGCCAGTTCTGCCACCAGGTGCTATGTGTTTTCTCTTTTAGGAATCAGGCTGAAGGAGCAGCCACTGTCAGATCAATCTGTCCCTCGGGGCAGAAGGTTGTGGGACTGGGCTAACACAACAGGATGCCTCTTCAAGCCTCCACCAGGAACGGACACATGTGAGTTAGGCAAGTCACTTGGCCAAGCCCAAAGTCATAGATGTGAGCAAGTGTGGTTTACCCCAAGAAAGCACCAACCGTAGCAGTCTAATCCTACCCTGAAGTTTGTCACTCTTGAGGCAGTGACAAAATGCCATTCCTACATATCTGATATCCTACCTAGAGCCAATGTTCAAGATGTGGTTGGACAGAGTGGCCAACTGGAATGTGCTGGAATCTGTAAGACAATATCAAATGGCAAGTAATGAGTTTGCCTACAGTCAATAGTTTAGTTTTTAAAAGGTATGAAACCAAACATGCTGCTCGTTATAATTTTTCTCACAAAATTTCCCTTGTTCAAATTGAAGACCAATTTGAGTCTTATTCAAAATGTGCCTTGAGTCATTTTACTGTGTTTAAGTATTATTGTGTCTTCATCATGGGTGTAGGTTTTTTTCCACTTGTTTTGTTTTTTCAAGCAAAGATGATAAAATTAAATAAATCAATAGACTATTTAGCATTAATAATAAGATTTTTTTTTTTGGTAGGATATTACTGTTCTCTGGTTAGCTGAGTATTTAATTCTCCCAAGACTTAGAGAAGCTTCAGTCATGACATATAACCCATCTGCAATGTCAGAACCTAATTTCAGGCTTCATTATTATGATTGAAATGAGGATTTGGGCTTTATGAATCTTTACAAGAAGAACATATAGAGACTTCTAAAATTCTGTGCCTGTTATATAGGAATTCTTTTTGACAATTCCCAGAATTCCCTTTGTTACGGACACATCAGTAGTTCACACAAAGGATACATATTTGAATCTGAATTGAGGTTGCAGAGCTCAGTCCCTCAGCTCAGATTTGGTGATTGTGGTTCAGACCATGCATCTGAAGTGTCACAACTCTGATCACAGAGAAGAATGGGTAGTGAGGGGGCCGGAGCTAGGAGGAAGGTGTCACAATAGCAGTTGGGCTGTAGGATCAAAAACCTAGACAACAATTTGTACTGTTTCATAATTACAATGTCAATATTCCGTTCCTGAAATCTTGCCTGCAGGCAATCTTTGTCCTCAAATCTTAAAGAAGTAATTATGAAAGCCAGACAGCCTTTGTTGGTATAATAACACCAAGTTTTCAAAGGACCGTTTGTCTACCCTCTCATGTGCTCATTACAATTACCAGGTGCCCTAGGCAGTACCAATGTTACCATTATTTCTATTTTACATACAAAGAAATGAAAATCCGAGGGTCATCCAGCAGATAAGGGACAAAAAAGAAAAGAGAGATTTCCTGAATTCTGGCCATTGCTTTGGTTCTGTGGGGATCTGAGATATCCTTGGTAGACACTAGAGAATTTTCTCCATGACTGATCTATGTACAGACAGCAGAGCTAAATGTGCAGGTTTCAGATTTAGAGAGACCTGGGACTGACTCCTAACTCTACCACTTACTAGCTGGGAGACCTTGGGTAAGTCACCCAAACGACCTCAGCTTCCTCAATCACCTGGGATAATAATACATGGCTTGAGTAGTTATTATTGGGATTACATGAAATATGGCATGGAAAATACTCAGCATGACCCCTAGAACATACTATTTATGGAGATCTAACCTTCCTATACACTTTTGAACAGGTTAGGAAATAAAAGAAAAACTGGGGACCAAAATATCACCTTATTTACTGATCCCAGGTTAGAGAATGTGGCTTCAGGTCTGATCGCTAAATGGGCTTGTTCATCAGCAAGCTCAGAACTGGTCCGTAAGCATGGCAGTGCTTGTCCACGGTGCCACCCTTTCCCAAAGAAGTCTCCTGTACCCAGGATGACTGGAGGAACTGAGGATTTGTGCTGCCCAAAAAGGAAAAGAAAGAGCTAGATGGAATCCTCTTAGTTACTCTAGCCAAGTTTGTCAATCAGAAAAATCTCTCCACTATCCCAGTGACAAAGTGAATAAAGTGACAAAGACAGACCAGGGGTAACACTAGTTGAGCTCATAAGAAATGAATTTCAAGAGTGGAGAAGTGGTCACCACTAACATAATTTCTCAGTAAATATTAGCTATTATTGTTATTGGCGTTCCAGGAGGAGATGCAGATGAATACTGAAACCTCCAGGTCTGAAATGACTCCAAAGTTACGGAGCCCCAAATCTTCCCTTGGGTTAGCAGTATGGGGTTAAACATAATCTTGCTATCAGGAAGGTATTCCATGAACAAGCTATTTGGTGTCCATGACATACTTCTATCAAACTGCAGATTGCTTTAGAAGCAAAAGCTAAGCCTTAGGTATCTTTACGTTACCCACAGTGCCTCGTCGAGTTGTCACCAATAATTATACTGATTGCTCATCTAGCTGTGGATTTTACAGCTTGCAAAGCACTTTTGTGTTGATGATCTCATTTGGTCTTTTCACCAGTCCTGACATGAGGGGAAGAAGGAAAGGAAGAGGTTATTCACCTCATTTCATGTCGGAGGTTGTTGAAGCCCAGAGCAGCTATGTGATTTGTCCAGCTAATGAAGCAGAATGCCAACATTTGATTCTGGAGCTGGGATGTAGGTCACTGACTCTTAATGCACTGTTCCTCCCATTAATTTTTAGTTTTTATTTTATCTGAGTGGCACTGATTTTCCTGGAACTGGTTGATGTCATATATACAATCGTAGGAATCCCAGCAGTGTTCATAAGACAAAGTACATGTTTTACACATGCAGGCTATGCAGGCTTGCTTCTCTTAGCGTACCTGCTGATACTTCTGCCATTTATCATGGGACATGGGTCATCATGAAAGTGGGAAAAAGGGGGCTGAGCTGGAAGAGAATTATAAAAATGTCTGGTGAGATAGTACCAAATGTGGAGGAGAATATGATTGTTGTAAAAGGAGACGCCACAGAGTCGGTGACGTTTCTCATGGGGCTGGATTCCTGACTTATCTCCCAAGAGCCAGAAGCCATTAAGAGAGAGGTGACTTGGCAGGAAGACTAAATTAAGTCAGTTTATGCCTTGAGCATCATTAATTAGAACCACATCCCTGTGTCACCAACCCAAATCATACCCCAATGCATAATGGAGGAAAAATATGACAAACACAATAACACTCCAACAACATGTCCACATTCTAATCCATGGAGCATAAAATTATGTTACCTTCTATGAAAAAAGGAACTTTGAAGATGTGGTTAAGTTAAGGATCTTGAAATGGGGAGATTATCTACACGGGCCCAGTGTAATCACAAGTTGTATAAGTGAATGGAGGCAGGAGAGTCACAGATGAAGATGTTATAATTGAAGTAGAGGTTTGAGTGGTGCAATTGCTGACTGGGGCCCATGAGCCAAGGAATGTAGCCTGCTTCTAGAAGCTGGAAAAGTCAAGGAAACAAATTCTTCCCTAAAGTCAACAGAAGGAGCACAGAAGGAATGCAGCACTGCCACCACCTTGATTTTTAGCTTTGAGACACACATTGTAGACTTCTGACTTCTAGAACTCTACAATACTAAATGTGTGTCGTTTTATGCCGTTGAGTAACCTGTGCTTTTTTGACAGCAGCAATAGGAAACTAACATAAACAGAGTGAGCTTTAAATTTTGGTTCTTGCGTTTAGTTGCCTCTTACTTTGGGCAAGTTATTTCTAAGTCCCAATTAGCTAATGGGATGATAATAGTACTTTCTTCACTGGATTGTTTAGAGGGTTAAATGAGATAAGAGATGGAAGACACTTGCTCACTGTGTGTAAACTATTAAGAGCCAAATTAATAGTTGTTAAAAATGCCAGTAAATCTCATCTTTTGTTTTTTCTTTACAAGTTTTCATCAGCTTCAAAATCACAGACATTAGTTTTTACATCTAAAAATTGCACCATATCTATGTATATCACAGTGTGCTTCAGAAAAAGAGTATGCTTAGTATGTTGACTTTCTTTTATACACAAGAAGGTAATTAATTGACGCTGATTCACCTTGGGAATGGGAAGTGGGTTTTGGATAATATTACAGATTACTTAAGAGAATGCAGAGAGAGTCTCGGAAACATGGTCAACACCAACCATAAGCTTGTAACAAGACTGTTCAACTTTGCCAACAGAGACTAGATTTTGAGGAAACCCTTAAACTACCAATTTATATAAACATGATACAGAAGAAAAGTCAGAAGACCTTTACTTGAAATACTATCCCCTTCACCCACTCAACTAATGACCTATTCCTATTCCCGCTTCAGGCCTCAGCTCCTTATCCTTCCCTCTGGAAGGTGTTTCCTGCCCTCGCAAGCCTCCTGCCTCTGTTTGGGCTATATGACCTGCTGGTCCCTTCTCGAGATGCCCTGGGATTAGTCACAGTATGACTTTGTAACTGCCCGTCGTGTCTTTCTTTCTATCTGTCTTTAAATTCCATGAAAGAATGGGTTGTGTCTTTCTTGTTCACTGTTGTCTTTATCTCTTAGCACAGACTTCAGTAACTATACTTTTGAGGAAAGGAAGGATGGCAGGTTCTAGTTGGAGTTTTGTCTTGGATGTTATGATATAAGCCTTACGAATTTGTCAGTCTTTTAAGCCTCAATTTCCTAATCTGTAAAATAGAATGCCTTTTCTACTAACCTCCCTGGGATGTTGTGAGGTCCAAAGAAGGTAAAGCAGAGTAGATTTAGACTAATACAAGAGACAGTATTTTGGATAAATACCAAAAGGACACATAGAATTTTTGATTCTACGTTTCAGAAATTTTCTTTCACAAGCAACTGAGTAACAGGAAAAGACTATCAGGAGCTTATTTGGAGGTTGTAGGAATTTAAATAATGAAACACAAGGTAGCGTTACATAAAAGTTGCAATACATGAACTTAAAAAGTGAAAATGAGGAAGAACTTTCTAAATGTTTAAACTATTTAAGAGTGAATTGGTATTTCATGAAAGCAAATAAGCATCAAGTTTAGGAATGCCATGCAACAGGAACCTGGGCAAACACTCAAAGGGAATATTTATCTTTAGTTCATTTCAATCCATAAATATGTATTGAACGTGTACCGTGTGCCAGACACGAGTGCTATGATGACAGATAAATCACAACAAGCTCACAGCCTAGCAGAGTAGACTGGCAAGTGAGCAGGCAATTGCAGTCTAGTGCAATAAGCACTTGCAATGAGTGCATGCAAAGGGTACCAAGAGAGCATGTTCTCAGGGACATCTGGGAGACATCATCCCATTCCACATGAGGGAAAACTAGGCAAGAGAAGAATGGAAGAACACAGAGCGATAAATGGTACAGAGGATGAGAGTAGCATGTGCAAAGGTCTGGAGTTCCAAGAAAGCATGCAACAATGGGAAAAGACAGGTTGTGAGTGCTGGGAACATGTTATTAGATGGGGAGCATGCCAGGGGTCAGATATGAAGATCGGGGGTGTCATGCTAAGAAGTTTGGCAGTGGGGATCCATAGAAAGGACTATAGGTGGATCCAAACGTAGGCTGGTTTTAGATGATAAATCCACCAGGGGCGTGGAGAACATATGAGTGGGGAAAGACCCTGAGCAGGAAGGCAGTAAGGGAGACTGAAATGAGCTAAGGGTAGTAGGATAAAGAGAAGTGACAGTTTTGAGAGGTCTCTAATATTATTAAGGTGTCTGATAACTTCACCCCAAATCTCTCACCTAGAGATTCAATAAGTCCATAAAAGTAGGCTGCACAAAATACCCAAATGAAGAGTCCACCCCACACTATTACAGGGGGACCAAAACCACAGAGGCATTTGGAGACTCCAGTAGCCACACCCGGGGTTTCTAGTTGAGAGCGTTTTCCCTACTGACTCCCAGACTCCATGAGCCTCCGTGGTAGGCTCCCCACTTGGGGAATTTTTGATGGATGCCAATCCCCTTTTGTTTACTTTCCATTTTTCTCCCTTTAATGTAGCATACATAGGTTTTTATGGGCCCCTATTTCATTCGCGTACCTCTTTTGTTGCCATGGAAATCAGCTTCAATTTTCTCCCGTTCTGGCAATTGTGTTTTTATAGTCCTCTGCTTTCAAAAAGATAAGCTGCCTTATATTTATTTCACATAGATGTCAGAAAGTTGACCTCGCTTGAGACACAGCCAACCTTTACTCCAAGACTACACCGCAGTTATTTATTGTAGCTGATGTCATTTTGATTTCTGCCTGTGAAATCAGTTTCCAATAAAATTTCTTTTGGCTTTTACATACCTCTGCTATCCAGGGGCTAGCGCTCGGCAAGACTGTAAGATTAAATTCTAGGTGGGCTCAGAGGCTACAGACGCTGAGATGGGGCTGCGAACTCTCTATTAAAAATGAGGGAAACAAGTATGGATCAAAGAAGGAAGCTGAAAGCAGGGATTCTAGTGCCAGCTGAGATGCTAACTGGCTTTCTGACCTCGGTCACATCACTTCATCCAAATTTGTATTTCCTCATCTCTAAAACCAGGAAGATGGACTAGATTAGAAAACACCATCACATTATATATATAAAATTATAGTTGGCATTCATTAATGTTTAGCTTCTGGTGTACAATGCCATGATCAGGTATCCACAGTATCCCTGAGGTGGTCTCCCAAATAGGACGCATGTCCATCGGATAACCAACAAAATCTTTACAACATTATAGAATACCTTCCCCAAATTAATTTTCAAAAAAACCCTGAGGCCATCTTGTGGTTACCAGCTGCTTCCAAATCCCTTCACCTTTCCCCTTATCCCCAACCCCCTCCCACACACCCATCTAACCACTCTCGGTTTTTTCTCTGCGTCCCCAAAACTATCTCTGATTAGTTCATTCACATAGTCTTTTCTTTAGATTCCATATATAAGTGAGATCATATGGTACTTGTCTTTCTCTTTCTGACTTGCGGAGGGATAGTGGATGGGGGGAGGGGGGTTCACAGTATGAGGGATATAAATGATGAACGTCTAAGTATTACCTTGTTTTGTACACCTGAAACTAATAAATAAATTAATTAATTTAAAAAAAAAGTTAAAACAAAAAAGAAAGAAAGAATAACTGAAAACCTTCTAAGTTTGGTGAAAGACATAAACCTACAGATTCAAGATGCTCAGCAAACCCCAAGCAGGAAAACCTCAACGAAATCCATATGCAGACACATCATAACCATACTGCTGAAAACTAAGACAAAGAAAAAATCTTGAAAGCACCCAGAGAAAAACTGCATTACCTATTTGAATGAGTGCAGATTTTTCATTAGAAACCATGGAGGCCAGAGGAAGTGATATATTTTTTAAAGGGTTCAAAGAAAACAGTACCAGAAGGAAACTTAGAGTATCAGGCATGAAGAAAGAGCAATAGCAATGGTAAATATCTGGATGAATATCATAGACTGTTCTCCTCTTGAGTTCTTTAAAATGTTTGACTTTTGATAGCAAAATTATAACATTGCCTGAAGGGGTTTTCAAAGGGGTTTTCAAAGATGTAATATGTAAGGACAACTACAATGTAACTAGGAGGTGAGTTTTCTATGTTCTACTTTAAATAGTAAAATATTGATCTTGAGTAGGCTACAAAAGTTTATATATTGTAATCCCTAAGGCAAACATTCATGCTGCCAAAATATTTTTGTTTTCAAAAATTAAAATTTTTCAACTTTAAAAAAAAAAGAAAAAAGAAAAAAAAGAAAACATCTTTAAGCGAGGCGGCATATGAAAAAGACAAAGAGTACAACAGCTTGGTTAAGGAGGGGAGGACAGAATTATTTTGATTTGAGAGGTTTCTTGTCATTTTTATCTTTTGAATTCAAAAGGGTTTCTTATTGCTATGAAAGTCTACAATTACAAGAGTTGTTTTTCTTGTGTAATGTGTGGTTACCATAATAACAGTTTCAAATAAGTAGTGATTGGCTTACTTCTGGCATTCTCAAATTTGGTGTCTCGTGAGTCAGTTATGTCTGTGTATGGTCACTACATCGACCAATTCTACTGTATCTTTTTAATTTGGACTATAGGGCATAGAAAAGTATCAGCTTGGCCAATTTTTCACTGTCTGGGCATTTATTTAGAGAGTTTAATCAATAAAATATGGAATTTCTAAAATATGTAAATCTAAAATTCTATAGGGTGTGGATACAAAAAAAGTAATTTGTTCAGTAAATACTTATTCAATGTAAGAGGCATTAACCACATGAAACACCAATGATAAAGCTGCAAATGGTGAGGGAGTCCATCCACAAGGAAGGCGAAGCCTAGTAGGAATGTCATGTGGGCGACCAACGTGTTACAATATGATGAGTGTCACTCTTACAGGGAAGTGCACTGGGCTCCTCATCTGGACATGGTGGTGCTGGTGGTGGTGACTTCAATGGCAGCACAAACCTTCTCCAAAGAAATAAATCCTCAACGGATTCAACGTTACCTAATGAATAGGGTGGAATGATATCTCAGGCCAATGCAGGAAGGGAGTAGGGGGAGAAGAGGGTGCATGGGGACGTGCGAGCCAAATCTTGAAAGGTCTTCTAGATGGCTTTGTATATGGGCAATCATGCTTGTTGGTCCTTGTTGTTGAGGCAATGGGGCCACGTATTGGTCAGAGTTCTAACGTGGCCATTGACAGAAACCAGCTCCAGTTGGCTTAAGCTACATAGTTGTGTATCTTCTTATAAACATAAAAGGGTAGCTTAGAGAACCTTAGAGTAAGGTTGCAACTGGCTCTCAAAAAAAAAAAAGAAAAGTAGGAAGACATTGGGAGCTAAGTATTTCCTCTCTGTGCCTCTCATGGCTTCCAGGCTTCTCTCTGCCTGCCTGCGTCATCCTTCTTTCCCAGTGATTGGCTTGCTTTGCTACTTGAGGCCCAGGGTTGACCTGCACAAATCCCAAACACACAACTTATGATTCCAGCAATGTAGTGACTCTAATGTGGATGTCTCAGGCACAAACAAGTTCACAGAATCACAGGGAGAGAATCAGATCAGCCTAAGTCACATCAAACATCTCTGGTCAGATAAGCGATAGCCAAAAGTTTGTCCCAATGTAAAAGCGTGATTTTAGAGAAACCAGTCTGTGTCTCTTTGTGGGTTAGAGAAAGGGCTATGAGGAGATATAACAGTGAATAGAGAATGGAGAATATCATTCTGACATTGAAAGGGGCTTAGCAGCCTTTGAAGAATAAAACGGTGTAATCATTTTAAATTTCGGAATGTACCACGTGTTCATGTTAGCAAGCGCAAACAGTGGAGGATGTAAACATGGAAGGAAAAGCCTCATGACACTCCTCCCTTCTTATTTTTATTCAGTTACACAGTAATTCCTTGGTTCATGCCATAAATATTTAAAAGGTACATAATACATGCAAAGCAGCATGCTGGGTACAGCAAACAATTGGGATAAGACTCATACAGTCCCTACCTTTACAAAGCTCAGTCTGAAAGTATTTTTAAAATATTTTTCTGTGCATCTTTCCAGAAATATTGTATGTGTTTATAAGAAACGTGTATGGCTATAATTTAATTTACAGATCATGTCATATGCATTGTATATAATGTCCTGAAATAGGTTTTTTAACATTTTAAATATATATATTTTTGGTAACAAAAAATATTTTTGTTAACATGCATATTTTTTTTGTTAACATGCATATTTTTATGTTAACATGTGTAAAGCTCCTCCCCGCCTTTAAATATTTCATAGGATTGTAGCAGACTTACTGATTTTTTATAATACACTCAAATGCATAGGGAATTACAGCTTTTTTAGTTTCTGTAACTCACCTACTTTTCCAGTAAGTCCTTCTCCCACTGTGCTTTGTACATGGGATGGTAGGGTTGGGTGAAAGGAAATAAAACTTAAACACTTGCCAAGTGAAGTCCTTTTTGATTTAAAATGGTTTCTCTTAGTTTAAAAAAAGTCTCTGATGAATTCCATCTCATCTGGATGGATGCTTGGTTTTTTGGGTTTCTCCCTGTTGCCCCTCAGGGCAGCTTTGGTGTGTCAGAAATAGAGCAAGACTTCATGATGACAGGCGGGATCCTTATGCAGTTTTCCAGACTCTTGTGGATCTCCATTGTGAGGAGGTTGGTCTGGGTCCTAGGCATTCAAGGAGGTGCAACCAGCTGGGCCAGGACCCAGTCAGACGTTCTTGCTGTCTTGGACCACCTTCACTCCAGCGGGTGCAGTAGATGTTAAATCTGGCCACCTTCTCCATCCAGCCCCTGCATTAGACTGCCTGTCCACTCCCACCCACCGAGCCTCTGTGTCAGGGTCTATTCAACTCTTGCAAAGACCCCATGTAAAGGATCGACTGGCTCTCAGCTCAGTGAGGCTCCTTATTCCTACCAGTTACGTGGAAACGCGTTGTCCTTTTCCATCCTGCAGTTGTGTTCTATAAAGTTGTTATGAGCTCTGACCTAGCAATGGAACACCTAGGGGGAATACGAGGTTAAATCCCTGCAGCCTCTGGTCACATTTTAAGCAACTGATCAATATGTAACCTTGCGTCATGTATGTTTCTGCCCAAAGACATCTTGTTTCATATCTACTGTTAATTCATTAACATTGAACTCACGTCCCATAGCACTGTAACTCATGCCTGAACGCAGTTTATCTTAGGTACTTATTTTCTCCTTTAGACACATCACAGCCGTCTTCTGCTTAGGAGCAGCAGAGGGCACTCAGCACTATGCTGGCGGTGGGGGAGGGGCAGCTATTTTAAACAAAGATGTCACAAACTAAAACAAAAATGCGGAAAATGAAATATTAGACTGCACAAAGGACACTTGTTTGCAGTACGAGCGCTGAAACAAGATGGTAGTGTGTCATCTTCTGTGACGTCCATTGGGAATTCTTTTGTGACGACAGTTGGGAATATGGGCGTTGGGTGGTTTAAATTTTTGCCGCTCTGTGCATATCCAAAATGACCTGTGCAAAGGCACTGTGAGTATTGAGGTGAGCACTTGGGAGATATGGAGGAAGACCAGGAGAGCTAAACGGCCCCTATAGCCAGTCCTCCGGAATCATTCATTTTTACTTTCTGTGGCCCCTCCTATTGCTGTGGCTCCGCCCAACGTGGAAGTCGCCTTCTGGAGTTCCAAAGAGAGAGCTGATCACAAGCCACCTCTGCTTTCAAGTTTTCCTGCAACTTTTCTCATATCACTTTCTAGAGGAGGGATATAGTGGGGTAGTTTTTAGTCAGTTATGTATGGATGAATTTATAGGTTATTTATAGGTTATTTTCAGGTTTAAACTACTGAAAACAATTTTTCATTAGACATTCCTTTATATATTTAGCATCTTTGTGGGAGGAGTGCCATAGGAAAATTACTAGCACTGCATTGTAACCCCTGGATTAAAGAATATATGAATTTAAAATTTTGGTAAATATTGGGAAATTGCCCTCTGAAGTAGTGTGCCAATTTATTTTATATTGAGATAAAAATACAGACAGTAAAAATGTGCTAATATTCCCTATGGGTGGTATTAATACACACACACACACACACACACACACACACACACACAGGAGTAGAGTATACCAGTTATCTCACAATTTTGCCAATAGTGAGTATATAAAATTTAAAAATATTTCACCAATTAGATAGGTGAAAAATGTTAGGTCATTTTTTAATTTGCTTTTCTTCAAGTACAATTGAGGCTGAGAATCTTTTCATGTTATTTGGCTCTCTTTGAACTGCCTTTGCCCATTTCCCTATCAGCCCAGTTATTTCATTGATTTCTAAGGGACTTTTTAACATTAGAATATTCCTTTTTTTCTCATATGTGGTTTAAGAAGTGAGCCATATGGACACATGGGGGAAATGTCAACAACATGAGATAATTATAATCGAGTGTTAGAGATAAGAACTATGTGGACATTCAAGAGAAGCTTCAGCGGAGGATATGAAAATATAATATTTGTGCCATTCTTTGTGGCCTGAATTTGTATGCCCCGTTCTCTCCCTGATTGGCAGCCTTATTGCGATGTTATTGTAACACTGTATGACTACGTCATTCACGTACATCCCAAGAAGTTCCTGCCATCTTCTATGGAGGAGCGGTACAGAGGTCAGAAACCAAAGCAGAGCCAATCACACAGCACACCAC
Source organism: Rhinolophus hipposideros (assembly GCF_964194185.1). Lineage (NCBI taxonomy): Eukaryota > Metazoa > Chordata > Mammalia > Chiroptera > Rhinolophidae > Rhinolophus > Rhinolophus hipposideros. The sequence goes on along the minus strand of NC_138069.1, from coordinate 25,242,666 downwards.
CACTGCTGGCTTCCCTGGACACAGTTCAGACTATTGGGAATGTGTTCACATTCTCACTATAGCACCACAGATCAGGGTGATTGTTTTTGTTATTGTTACCACCATTCAAAACCCTCAGTGAACTGAATAGAATCGGACTGAACTGGAATAGGCTGCACTGGTAGAGGAGAAGGTTATATTACAGACGGAGGATGGCCCAGATTGTCTGGAGTTGGGAAATGGCTAATATATATGGAAATATGAGTTGATTTGAACAGCAGGAGCTGAAAGGAATAACCATAAAATAAATCTGGAAAGTGGTATGTTGTGGTCAGATTGTGGACCTTTCCTTATCAGCCTACATATTTTGGACTCCAAAAAGGAAGTGTCAAGACTGGGGCAGGGCACTGGGAGTCATTCCCTTGAGAAGCAGCAGACTGTGGTGTCTTAGATTTAGCCACTGGAGTAGTGGGGTCCTGGGGATGCAATTTATGGACTCTGTTATTTTGGACGATTTATTTAATCTCTGATAGTTGGTTTCCTCATCTGTAAAATGGAGAAAATATCAGTACTATCATCGTAAGGTTATTGTAAGAATTATAGGAGATATTGCATAAAAGGTGCCTCGTCTATTGCTTACAGGATAGTAAGCTGTCTGTATTCATTTGTGGTTATTGATAGTGATAATTATTATCAGTAGACCTTTTTTTGAGAAGGAAAACAGTACTTCTATATTAAGAATCTGTATTTCAACATATTCTCTTACCGCAAGGCATTTAATTTATTTTCAGATTTCTAAAGTTGTACCACCTGCTAACATAGCCCGAAGGCTCCAATATAATAAATTAACTCTACTTAAAATATTAAAAAGTCCAAACAACAGCCCCTTCCCCAAAGTATAACAATGAGAAACATCTTATACATAACAATGAAGAATGAAAATAGCCTTGCTGGCCTATCTGATGTAGGTTGACTCTTGCATTTCTTGCTCAAGTTTAGAAAAGTAGTTACTTTAATCAACTGTGGCCACAGACGTACAGAGACAGAAATAGTCTTTCTCCAAAATACTATGCTTTTCCTTCAACAAGAGGTGAGCCACTTCCTATAGTGGTGACGCAAATGTGACAATGAAAATATATATATATATATATATATATATATATATATATATATATATATGTATATATATGTATATATGCACCTTTATATATATATATGCACCTTTATATATATATGTATATATATACGTATGCACATATATATGTACCTTTCATGCATATATACATATATATATGTTTATATATATATATATATATATATATATATATATATGCCATATATATGGCATATCTCTGCCTCCTGAGAATTTATGGTGTGATTAGTTGGATCATATACTGTAGTTTGGTTAAAAGAATTCAGAATTTGAAATTTGATTAAAAAAATGTTTAATCCAGAATCAATCCCTTATTAAATGAGACCTGGCATACCCTACACTTTCTGAACACTTTCTCGTATCTGTAAAATAGAAATAAAAAACAAACATTCATAGAACAAGAGTGATAACTAAATAAGGATGTAAGGATGCAGCATACTTTGCAGGCCCCGTGGAAATACAGTATTTTTATAGTGTTGTAGGCAGGGTGGGAGGAATGCTGCATGAGGTCAGAGCTTGATTCTTGCTACTCTAGCATCGTATTTTCTTCCCCGGGGCCTTAGTAACACGAGATTGGACCGAATCAATGATTCTTACATTTTGGCAGGCATCAGAATCACTTGGCGAGCTAGTTACAGCACAGATTTCCAGGCTCTACTCATAGAGTTTCTGACTCAGTAATCTAGGAATTTGCATTTCTAACCCGTTCTAATCAGTTCCCAGGTGATGCTGACGCCATATGGGTCCAGGGAATGGGTCTTTCTTTGAGAATCACTGAACTAGATGACTTGTTCCCAACTTTTCAAAGAAGAAGTGATTCCTTTCTTTTAGAACTTTAAGGCCCCAATCCTGTCTTTCTCATCATGATAGTGGTACTTTTAAGTAAATCTATAATGGAAAAAAAAATCACTATGAATTTAGTGAATGTGAAATGAGTTTCTAGTTTATTAATGTCAATACAGTCCTCATGTGTGTTACAAACAGTTGCTATTTCTATGCATTTTATTGGTCAGCCTCTTCCTGATTGTTGCATGGTTTGAATGTCAAACAACACAGGGAAGTGCATTAACAATAAATTGCAAATCTTGCAAAAACTACAGGATTTTGTAAAAATCTATTAAAGTGATGCCAGAATACTTTGTGAATTTATTGACGAAAAAGGCCCTGACAGAGTAAGACCAGTCAACTGAGGAATGTCAGATTCCCAAAGATGATTCAACAATAAAGACTTCAAGAAAGGATGAAATGAGTGTTGAAGGTAATACAGAGGTCCTTGGATAAATTGATAAGGCTCACAAATATTTTTTTGCAAAAACAAACCTACTTAACTATAAGGTTGCAAGCATGAAATAAAAAATGTTTTCATGCTATCATATGCTTTTTCCAGAAAAATTACACTGTTCTCATCCCCAACCCTTGATTCTATGTCTTCACCAATTAGGTAGGTGAAAAATGTTAACAGCAGCAATTGAACATGAGTCATCATTCTAAACACTAGTGAATAGCTAAAAAATCTAAATCTTGTTAAGTAAGTAAAATGGTGTTTTTTTAAGATAAAGTCCCAATTAAATGTGTATTTGTTTATAGTTCACTATGAAACTTGAGTCTCCATTTTAAATGCAGCCACTTTAAGTACCTTTGCTCTGATAGTAATGTCTTATAAATAACAAAGCTATTCAATGCATGAATGATACATTTTAAAAGAATTCAGAAGAGATGAGGAGAGAACTCACTATCAGTTCAGTAGTCAAGGAAAAATACTGGGGATGCCAAAAACAATGTATAACATGACTTGTATTCATTCATCTTTTGTTATCGGTATATATCGAGTATTACAAATTTTAATGTAGTTTTTTTTCTTTCTTAAAATGTGTATACATTTTTTCGGCACCCTCTGTATATGTCAGTAAATGTTCCCTGGGCCTAGAAGGCTGAGATTCAAGAGAAAAGGATGAGGCATGCTAAGGGTTCATAAGGAACGCTGACCTTGGAAGTGGACTGCTACAAGAATCGGATGTCATGCCAACTCCACTGGATTTGGTGGGAATGAATTCAGACAACTGAAAACTCTTCATCTACAGCGTAGTGAATTTTAAGTTTAAGTGGCTGTGTTCCCCAAAATGATGGGTCTTCAAAGAATGATCAGATTGACTGAATTGTCCAGTCTACTTAGACAAGCAGGTAACTGAGTCAAAACCCATTTTTCTTCTTAGCAATGTGATAGAATTATTGAGTGTCCATGACTTGGTCAGAACCAAAGTTCTCAGCCAGTGACTTTCCTATCTGATTAGAATATTGAGAGGAGAGACCTCTGGGGCTCTTCCTCAGAAACGCTCTTGGTACCCTTTCCCCATAACCCTGCTTATAACACATGTGGCACTGACTGTCTTGGTGGCAAAGTCGCTCTTCAGCAGGGGTTCTCTGTAAGAGGGGCCATGTGTTATTCCTTCTACCATGCAAGCAGATCTAGTAATACTTGCCCAGATTGTACTAACACTTCTATGGTATCCCCAAAGTTTGGCTGGGGCCGTTTTCATGGTGACACCAATGCAAGCTTCCACTGATTAAACAAAGATCTTACCTCTTATTTTATCTGTTGGCATGAATCAGGTGACAAAAACAAAATGATTGCTCATAAAAATTGAATGCATTTCTATAGGTCTATTTATTTAATCAAACAATTGTATGCATTTTGAGTGCTTATTATTTTTGAACACCTGAAAGTTTTAAGGAACGTAAACTGACTTAATATGTGTAAGCACTCCTGAGAAAGCTAGGAAAAATGCTAAAGGAACTTTCGATGAGGATTACATAGATTGAGACCAAAATGGATGATCACGGTTATGAACATGGACAAGGGGTTTTGAGGAATAAGGAGAATGATGAAAAATGAGGCCCCCAAAACCACACCCTAGGACTAATTGAATAAAATATACTAGGTGCAAAATGTCAAGCAGCCTTAATCAAAGTGGAAAAGCGTAGGCTAGAAATGTGAGTTCCCATGAGAGTGCTAGAATTGGTGATGTTAGGAAGAGTCCCACGCACATCAAATATACACAATAATATTTTATGGATGAATAAACTCTGCCAGAATAGGGATGTTTTGCCTGGTGCAGCTACTTGCTACTGAGTCCAGGTTCAAAAACTCAAAGACTTATTTGGTTCAGGCATTTAACCTAGCTGAGGGCTATAGACCTGGAGGGATCTGGAGTGAAATGGAGTGGACGTGACTCTTCTACACTAGGCAGTCACTACAGAGCTCCACAGATTCTCATGTGGGGTCATCAACCCAGTTGGCTGGGTCTTTTAGTTTTGAGGAGAGGTCAGGATACTTATTTGAAAGTATTCCTTTTACAATTCAGATACTAATAAGAGAAAAGAGCAAAAAGCCAATGCTGTGTAGATCACACAAAATACTGTTTTTATAGACAATACTACTAAGACTCAGAGAAGGGAAGGGACTTGCCCAAGGTGACTGGGTCAGTCAGACTGGGTGGAGCCAAGATTAGAATGCAGGGTCCTGAAGTTCACTATTGCCTCTTGTGAAAGAGACAGTCTGTGTTCTGTTCTCTCCATTGCCCTGTCAAAAGCGGGGAGAGGTGTTTAGGTCTCAGATAAGGCTATTTAGATAGAACAATACAGGTTCAGGAATAGTTGGTAACAAGCTGGTCGCTAACATTATATGCACGCAACTTTAAGCCTAGAAAAAGTTGGTTCAGTTTCTTTTTAAAAGCATCTTTAAAGAAAGTGTTGTTTAAAGGTACAAACTTGTAATCAGTAGATAAATAAATCCTGGAGAGCTAACATGCAGTATAGTAATTAAAGACTGTGCTATTGCATTATAAACATCAAACTTGCTAAGAGACTAGCTCTTAATTATTCCCATCACAAAAACATGACTGTGATGTGATTGAGATGCGATCTAATGTTACAATGACCATCACAGTGCATTGTACAAATGTACAAAATCAACATGTTGTACACCTCACATTTATACAATGTAATATGTCAAATAGAATTCAATTAAAAAACGGGTACCACTGCTACTGCATGAACTTTCCAAGAAACAGAATACCCCAGAGGTTGCTTGTCAAAGCAAAGAGCCTCATTTTCTAGACTCTCAGAGGACAAAGGAAGGTTCAGGGGGAAATGCTTGGTAATTCATAAAAGGGAGGGAGGGAGAACTGTCTTTTTAGGCACTGGCTGAGTTCTGGAGTGCATCTCAGTGAAAGACACCAGCAACCAGCAAGAAAACCTTATAGCCTTGATGATCCTGAGCCCCAGACACTGTCTTAGAGATGACACTGCTCATGCTACTTGTTATCAGCTGGTTGTGATGCGAGCGATTTCTGGAGACTGGCACAGCCTGCTGGGAAGGGACCAATGCCAGGGAACATTGCTAATTATTCAGAGTGCCTTGTTCTCTCTTATTCCTTACTTCTGTCCCAACTACCAGCTCCTGAATTAACACTGTAGAAGTTCTCTCTTTTCCAGTAGTGAAGAAATGACTTGGGTAAACAAAATTATGTAGAGCATGTATACGCAGAGAGAGAAGGTCCAAGATAAGAAATAATACTTGGGAAATCTGTGTTCTGGTCTTAGGTCTGTCACTGCCAGGGTGTGTGACGTTGGCCATGTTCCTTCCACTTTCTGGGCCTGAATTGCTTCAAAGAAAGGGGGACATTGGAAGAGGTCATTTAAAATTCTTTCGAATTTTAAATAAAGAAAAATGTTGCTTTGCTGAGATGATCATGGGGTGCCTCCTGTCAGTTGCCCCAGGCGTATAAGAAAGTTCTGTTTGAACCAAAGAACCAGTCATCCATCCGTGGTGGCATTTCAGGCATCAGTAAGGAAGTTCTCGGCCATCTCTGGGAAAGGTCTTGCCTCTGGGTTTTATCTGTTTCTATCCTCCCTACCACAGGCACCAGCGCCCCAAGTCACGGACTTTCTGGAAACCTCAGAGGCCATGTTAGCTGTTGGTCAAATGGGAGGCTGGACACCTTTTTCTGTTCCGACCCTGCCAAGTGGCCTTCGCATCCCTCCATAAATGGACACTCGGGACCTTTTGGACATTGGCCCCTCTGTCACTGTTCCCAACTGAGGGACGGACGACAGACCAAGACGGCCACTTCACAGACCCAAGGCCAAATTCCTCCTCTGCTGGGTGGTCCAGTCTAAGGGAAGATTGAATAGGAATCAGGTTCTTCAGATACGAATGTGAATCCTGGAAGAGTTCTTTTCCTAAAACAGAAAGTTGGAGGAGTTTTGTTTCCTTTCTTTCTTTCCATGTAAGCCAAAAACATGATTACCATGTTTTGCCTTGAATGGGCGGAGCTGAATTTTTTCCCTGCGGGCATGTATTGCTACTTTTATAATTATTATCATTGCTGCAGTGATCTTAGTTATTATTTTCTATATGTGTAATATTATATTTGTGCCATGCCCTGTGCTAATTGATTCCAATTCATTTTCTTCCTTATTCTTTCACTAATATAAGCAACGCACACTCTGAAATGATCTATCTTGTCACCACTCTGTCCTCAGGGCCTAGACAATAGTCCATCCTCATTAACTTTATTGAACAAACTGAATGAATCACCGACAGGGCTTTTATACATGTTGTCCTCTCTGACATTCTTCATGCCAGTCTTTGCTTTGCTGCTCCTATTCCTTCTTAAGATCTAAGCTTAAATGTCGCTTCTTTTGAAAGTCATCCCCTGGTTCCCCAATCTATCGTAGGTTCTCCCTTTATAGTCTCTAGGCCGTCTCGTATAGAACACATTCTAAGTAGTCACCCTGTATTTACACTTATTTAACGCTTTTCTTTCCTTAGGACTTAAGCTCCGCTAGGGAAAGGACAGAACTCTTATTGTTTATCATTGTATTTCCAGTATTTACCACCATGTCTGTTACAGAGAAGGTGCTCCATAAATATTGGTCAAAGGATGAATCCATTAGGTAGGTCACATTAGCCCTGTTTTATTAATGATGAATTTGAGACCAAACTAAATGACTCAAGGTCACATAAAAAATATGAGAGCTCATTTAAAAACTCATAGTATTGACCTAGCTATAACCTTATCCTATCAGTTATGGATAGGTGTCTACTATTTCATCTCTTAGCCTCACCACAACTCTACCAGGTAGATTTTATTATTCCTATTTACGTAAGTGAAGACTTTGAGGCACACGGGGGCCCAGGGACTTGCCTAAGTTCACGAAGCTGGTGAGTGATGGAACCTGGAGTACATTTGACCTCAGAGCCCGTGCTCTCTCTAGTATGCCATGCTGCCTGGCACATTGCCCGGGTGTGAGCTTGTGCACACACATGTGTAGTATGCACATACGTGTGCTTGTGTGTATTTAAACAGCAAAGTTTAAATATCTAGACTGGAAACTTGCCAACCCTCAGCTCAGCAAGTGTCTTGTCTCTCCATAAACCTAATCAGGGGAGTGGAATATCACAGATGAGTCTCCCTGCCAATATGTTTCAGTCCCAAACTGCTTCTGCTAGGTCATATGGCTTTTTAAGAGTGACTTGCAAATATTAGGTGAGACTTGAGAACAATAATTAAAAGTCATACATCACAGGTTAATTAATCCCTAGCCTCATATAGCACCTGGCCACCAAAGCATCCAACTCCCATGAATGACCTGCAAATCACACGCCAAGTAAACAGACATTAAACAGGCTTCCTCGGCTGTGTACCATGTTTCCCAGAAAATAAGACCTAACTGGAAAATAAGCCTTAGCATGATTTTTCAGGAGGACATCCCCTGAACATAAGCCCTAATGCGTCTTTTGGAGCAAAAATTAATATAAGACCTGGTCTCATTTTGGGGGAAACACAGTAGTAATCTGACAACCTACAATATATGCAGAGCAGTGTAGGGTGTCAAAAACACTTTTATATTCATAATCTGGTTGTTATTTTCCAAAGAGTCGTGTGAGCTTGGCCAGGCAGGTGTTAACGTCTTTTGTTTGGTTTGCTTTCATTTGGTGACATTTAATGACCCATTAAGAAACACCATGCTCTTTGCTGAGTACTTTATCTTTCCTATGCCAGTCAGCCCTCGTAGAAGCTCTATAAGTAGGGAATACTACTGTTTTTGTGTTACAGGTTTAGAAGCTGAGGTTTAGAGAAGTCCAATGCCTTGCACCGTGTCATCTGGTTGACTGTGGTCAAAGCCAGAACCACTGTCACATGACTCCCATCAGCATTGTCATTTTCTTCTATCAGTGAGTGCTATCTGTTAGCCCTCATGAGTGCTTTGCACAAATTGTTCTCGTTCTCGTGAGGATGCTATGAAATATGTAATAGCATTGTCTCCATTTCACAGGTGAAGGAACTGTATAGCTCAGAAAGATGAAATGACGTATCCAAGGTCCTCCAGCTGGTGAGTGACAGAGGCAGGACTTAAACTTGGATAGCAAGGTCTTCAGAGCCCAAACTCTAAACTACCGATTCCACTGCCTCCCTGGGTGAACTCTCACTTTTGACCCTTGGTCTCCTTTTCATAGTGATAAATCGTCACTCTGTCTCTAACATGTGCAGGATTTGAGAATATTTGTTTCCTTCCTGAAGTTTCCTAATATGCATGGTAGGACTAAATGGTAGGACTTTGCCCTCCCCATGTGATAGCCTAGGAAACAGAGGCATACATTTAGAAAGTTTCCAGAGGGCATAACATTGTGTCTGACCATGGGGCTTCCTGTGATGGCTGGCTGGGAATGATCATTAGCAAAAACGCACAGACCTTCCCATGTGTCTTCCCGGGGCTGAGCAGAGTTTTGGATGAATGAGAGCAGTTGGTCCAGCAGAAGTAGTGCCATATGGTGATTAATGAGGACCAGGTGTCAGAGTGGTCGGAGACCTGAGCTTTGGCTGAGGCTTTGCTGATGGCGAGGAAAGAAGGCACCCTTTGTGCACACATATGTGTGTGCATACTTAAGGTTGTTATGGGCTGGCAGGTGGGCACTTCAGATTTGAGTATAGTGGTGGCATCTTGGTAGAAAAGCACATCAAACTGGGAGTTCTGAGACACCTGGTTTTAGCCCTAGCTTTTGCTTTATCTATTTTAGGACTTTAATTTCCTTGTCTGTAAAGTGAGGGAGGAAGAGCTTCTTAGCTATTTTATGTGAGAAAGCCCTCTGAGATGTCTGATTCATTCATTCACATTCAACTTGTATTAAGTAAGTACCAACCAGCTGCCTTCAGCTACACTCTAGGTTTTGCAAATAAACCAAGGTACATGTCTGTGGACTTCTGTACTGTAGTAGGCTTTTCAGTAAGCCCACCCCAAATCTTCTTGAGTGTCTCCCCAGTATTTGTTTTACTTAAATGTGCTTTGTAACCTCCAAAGCACGGCTTGGAAAGCTGTCTCTGAAAAGCGTCATATCGCAAATATTTTAGGCGTTGTGGACTAGACAATCATGGTCTCCGTCTCTGCCCTAATGGTGCAAAAGCAGTCGTAGACAGCACGTAACTGAATGAGAGTGATTTTAAATTCCTCTGACCGTTGTCATGAGTGCTGTATGAATGTGCAATTCTCGTGTGTTCATTTGGTGGCCTTTGCTAACTACTTATTACTCACTCTCGACATGAGCTGAAGACCGGTCCCTACCCAGAAGTCCCTGTTACCTCCATCACCTTCTGACACAGCACTTTCCCAAATGCTCCAGATCAGATAGCGTGTACCACGCACCTGGGAACCTAGTTTGAGCATTCGTAGTCGTGTCTAGCATTTCTTGAGTTTACTCTGCTTAGAATGCTCTTTCTTCAGATCTTTGCACAACAGGCTTCTTCAGGACAGTGAGGTCTCAGCTCGGATATCCCCTGCCCCACACAGGCAACAAGTCCTTAACACTACAACCCTTTTCATTGCCTTCATAAATCGTATCGCTGGGACAATATTAAGCTTACCTGTTTACCTGCGTTATTGTTGTACCTGGCTCAGAGTAGGACCTCAGGTGATGTTAGGGTTTTCACCTTCTTCGCAAATCATCTGATCCTTCTAGAATGTAAGCTGCGTGACAGCTTGAACTGTGTCTGTCTTGTTCCCAGCATTAACAATTCCTTGCACAGTGCACACATTAAATATTTGCTGAGGGAGGGGATGCATTGAGTGCCTGCTCAGTGCTAGTCCGCACACTAAAGCATTTTACATAGATTTCCATATGGAGTCCTGATAACATTTCTCTGGGGGAGGTCGCACCATTAACAGAGGGGGAAATTAAAGATCAGGCAGGAGACGGACTGCCCAAGTCACACTGCTGAGCCAGAGTCAAACCCAGGTCTATCTGGACCCCTAGCCTAGATTCTTCACTCTTTTATTATCTTGCCACTGCTTTGGGTCCTTTCTTGGTTGAAGACACCTGTTTTCTCATTTGCTTCTGAGTGTGTTTGATTTACCCTAATGGAGGATAAGATTCCCGAGGGGAAGGAGGCATTTCTCATTTCTTCTTATTGCTCACATGCTGTCTAGTGTTCTGCTTCGCACAGGGTGGAAGACGAATATTATTATTTAGCACGTTCCTTGACTGGCACTGAAGGAATTCTTTCCTGTGTATTTTAGTGCCACATGGGATTTCAGTCTTTCTCCAAATGGAGTTGCTTACAGTTCTATTGTAATATCATTCCCCCTGTCCTCGGGGATTGAATGCACTTTGAATACTCTCAATACAAAGACGTGGCATCTCTAAATAGGAGTAATTACAGGTGGTATCTCAAGGGCTTCAAGGGAGCTGGGGCCTCCCCCTTAATTGACCCAGGGCTGTAGCTAGCTGGGGACAGGCTGGGGCAGGGAGGTGAAACAGCTTGTACTCTGTAATACTGGGGTGATGGCAGATGTATTTTTATGTCTGTGGTGCTTCTGATGGTGAGAAAATGGACATTCGGTGCTTCTCCCCGAAGGTCACGTCCACAGAGCTCGCAGAATGCAGGCTGTAAGCCAGCAGAACTGTGCACACATTTTCATGGTGCTCTGTTGAATTTGGGGTGAGGAAGAGGGATGGCGCTAATCTAGGTGCGAGGCCTTGAAGGTTCTTCCTCCATCTGTCATTAGGACCCATCCCAGACAAGTGAGGTGATGACAATTCACCTTTTTTTATTATGCATCTCTGAACCTAGGACGAGGGTGGATCTCTTCAGAGGTTTGTCCAACAAACCTCTCAAATTGCTGCTCCATCTTTTGCTCAGACCCCATTCAAGTGAATGTTGTTCTTTTTTTTTTTTTTAATTGTACCTCTACAAACAACCAATGTTTATATATCAGAGTAATTCACTCATGGGTCTTGGCCTCAGGAACAACTGTCTAATTGGTTGATCACTGCATAAACTATGTAAATGTCAAAGCACTATGCTGTACACACGAAACTAATATAAAGTAATATTGAATGTCCATTGTAACTGAAAAAAATAAAAAGTAAAAAGTATAACCTGGGCATCATGATACCCTCAAACACCTGTGAAAAGATGGAATCAGCAGCTTGCAGTTTATAGATATGTATTCTAAACTTGCAGTTCCATTAGTAGAATCCCACTAGTAGTTAATTATAATATTCATCTGTTTACCTCTATGACCAGCAGCATTCTTTAGTCAGTTAGTAAACCAAGATTTGGAGGGATATCTATGGTACCCAGCCTCTAAAATGGTCCCCTGATCCTCATTTACGGTATTTGTACCCTGGCATAGTTCCATCACACATTGAATCAAGGCTGTGTCCAAAATAATAATAGTGAACAAAGTGGAACAGGGTGATTTCTGGATCTAGTGACAAAAGGCATGGGGCCTCTACCTTGACCTGTTGAATCCCTTGCTCTAGAGGAAGCCAGCTGACACGTTGTGAGGATATTCAAGTTGCCCTGTGAGAAGGTCCACATGGAGAAGACCTGAGGTTTTCCAAACAGCCAACAGCAATGTGACAGCCATGTGAGGGAACAGATCTCCAGGCCTATGTCCTTCAGCTGACCACAGCCTTGGCTGACATTGGACTGTAGCGCATGAGACATCCGAGCTAGAACTGTCCAGTGAAACCAATATTCTTGACCCACAAAATCTATAAGAGAAAATAGGTGATTCTGATGGTTAAAGTACTAAGTTTTGGGAGGGATTTGTTCCATAGCAGTAGATTGCTGATATAACATTGCTGATGAGTAAGTGCTCAGCAACACTTCTCCAGTCCAGCCTTGTATTCGTATGCTTACTCATTAGATTGGCGTTATTCCAATATTCCTTCTTTTCTTTAAACGCACCAAGTTCCATTTTCAATTCAGGGCCTTTGCCCTTACTTTCCCCTTTGCCTGGAATATCCATTACCCAGATTTTCATGTGACTGTCTTTCTTCAAATATCTCTTCCTCGGAGAAATCTTTTCTGATTCCAATGTCCCCAAACAGCCCCGCCTCAGTCAGTCTCAATCACATTGTACCATTTAATTATCCTGAGAGTACATAATGCCATCCGAAACTGTGTGTGTTTACTTGTTCTTCCTGCTTTGTGAGAACATGGGCCTTTTTTCTTTGTTCATCACTGTACTTCTCTGCCTATAGCAGTGCTTTCAGATAGAAGATGTACTATTAATCTTTGTCAAATGAGTAATGAATGAATACATTTAGGGTGGTAAACTGTGGCCAAATGTTGGATTTCATCTTACTAGTCTCAAATGTAAGATCCTGCAGGGTTTTCCTTCTGCCGTAAAGGTAAAATGGCAGCTCCTTAACATGGCTTAAGAGACCTTCGTTATCCAAACTGAGTGTCGTTTTTAGCTTCAACGCTGGCCACTTACCTTTGCCTCTCTCTGTGCTTCAGACTTATTGGCATTTTGAGTATATTTGGGCTTTCTCAGATAATGTCCCTTCTTTTTACCAGCTAACTCACACTCGTCCTTTGGGTCTTCTTTTAAAATAAAACTTCCTAGAGATTCCTTTTTCTGACAACACCCACCTGAGTCCCACTAAGAAGTACTTCCTAGGTACCTGCAGAGCATTTGTCATCCCCATTGTAATTGTTAGAACATTGTCAGTTACCCGTTTGTTTTCTGTACCAGACTGTAAGCTCCCTGAGAGCAGGGGACCTGGGGTCTTAGTCACCATAACAGATTGCTTGAGTAAAAGTAACCTCTCAGTAAACCTTAGGCTTAAAATTGCAAAAGCTTGAAGAAAGTATAAAAGATGAAAAACTATGTAAGAAAGATTTCTGCATTTCCACCATCATGGAGTTCTACAGTTGCATTGGTACGGTGCCTAGGAGTCAGGTCCTTGGCCCCAGCTAGCTAAGTAAGCCCCTCAAGCAGCAGAAATCCTTTTCAGTGGAATCACACAGAACACAGACAAAATATTGGAGCCCACCCCCACCCCCCCAGCTCTGGTGTGATTTGTTACCTCTTTCTGTTCATTGCCTTGGGGAAATAGGCAGTGTTTACCTATTGCCAAGGCAAAGCTGAGCAGATGGTAAATGTCCTGTGTTCTGCCAACAAGAGTTAGGAGGAATAACTAGAATTCATTTGCTTGAGACAGACTCTAGCCAGGAATTTAACTGAGAGTTGGCAAAAGTAAGCTGTTAGCTTATGATTGATTTCTTAGTTCCAAGGAAAGAATGGTGTCTGTCTAGTGATCCTTGCAATCATCACAGATTATAAGATCCTTAATTAGATCCTTAATTAGAATTCTGCTAGCATCTTCCTATCCCACAATACCCACCTTCTCTCTCTCTGAGCCATCATTTGATTTCTTTCCTGTCTCTTTACCTTGTCTTCTCTACTATGGATATTTCAAATGATTTTGCAAAGCCTTCTTTAATCAGGTGTCATATAGACATAGAATCACAGAAGAATCTTTACGGGTCATTTTTGCTCTGTGATTTCCCAAGGTCAACTAGTTCATTAATTAGTGTGAGGCTTCCCTTTTGAGAACCACCTAGGGAACTATGAGAAATACAAATCCACAGGTCTCACCCTTGGAGATTCTGACTGAGTAGTTCTTGAACTAGAATATCACCTGTGTTTTTAAAACATCTTTGGGTGATTCCAACCCGACTACACTCGGGAACCATTGGAATAGAGTCTATTCCATGATTTCATCTTGAATCTATTCCCCAAACATCCTGATAATGCTCAAATGGCTCCTATTCAAACACCAAAATATTTCAAAGAGTGCTTTTGCACACCGACCCGAGCTAATTTAGTCACTTATGATTATTGGGTTCTTTTCATTAATGTCAGTGGACTCCATGAGTAAGAAGTAGACAAAGTCTTGTAGGTTTTTTCCTCTATGACATTCCAGCTGAGCTAAATGCTACAGAAAAGCAATTCACAGACTGATACCTGCCACAAATATAGGCAAGCAGACAAGTCCTGACAATATGAAAAGGTCACAAGACAAGACTACGTGAGTCTTGGGAACCTTTAACTTTCTGATTTGAGTCAGTTGACAAGTCTTCCATGCCAGTAGCTGAGCTAACACACTTCTGAATCCTCATCCCAGGCCCCATTCTGAAGAGTGTCTCTAGCTTGCCAGATTCTGACATCTTTTCATACAAGGTGTATCTAGTATCTTATGCTGATTAACCAAACCTTTGGTACTGACTAGAGGTAAAGGTAGCTAAACCCTGTGTGAGCGTCTTGGTTAAGATACTGAAAATATTAACTCGCTATTCTCAGTTTATATACTAGAACTAATTCACACATGCATACATAAGTCACATAATCTATGCCAAAATACTTTATGTACAACACAAGAAATGGAGACTGGGGGGAAATTATGTATTAGGTCTTTGGTAATAAAAAGATGTTTAGGGAACATAATAATAACACACCAAACATTTATACTTAAAACGTCAAAAGTGAGAAAAATCAAAGCAATTGCTTTTACATGACATTGCCAAAACTTGCCATTCTCCTTGAGTTAGAGAAATTCAGCTTTTTGGTATGTCCTTTTAGTAGTAAGTTCAAGAATGTATTTAACTCTCTGGCCCTCACTTTTCTCACCTGGAAGTAAAAAGAGAATGAACAAAATCATTCAGGTTGTTCATTTAGGTTTAATATTGTATAGATTGGGGGGATTTTCTTATTCTTTATAAACTCTTGTGCATATACACATACAAATCGCTTTATTAACATAAATTATAAATTTCCAAATTAGTTGATATCATTTGCCTAAAGCGACAGAGTAGCTAAATTGGATATATGAAATATAATCTGTTGAATAAAATGAACTTGATTAAATTCAGAACAATTATGGTAATTTGAAGTCATTCTCATTTAGCTAAGATAATCAAAAACAAATACATTAAATAAAAATATTATTTTAAGCTTTTTTCAATTGTTTCCTAACTCAAAAGATGAGGTATATGTATGTTTTTGTGTTTGCTATCTTTTTCACAGCAGAACCCAGTGTTTTCTAGTCCAAAATTAAAGTGTGTTGCCCATCCTGGGATTCTGGCCTACACTAATTGTATATAGTTTTATTTATATATGTGAACTGGATGACAGTGTGAGTCCTATGTGGGGGAATAGTCATTAATTGGTGGTAAAGAATATGGGTTTGAGGTTGAGTCAAAAAACTCCCTCTTCCTCTTGTGTAGTTCTCCTTTACTCTCACATTATTACCATGCTCGAAACATTTCTGACACCAGGTGGGTGGGTTCTTTTTTTCTCATATCAAGCAATTCTCTGTGACACCAGGCTGCCCCCCACTTCAAATGCCAATCACAAGTACTAGGTCCCAGGTTATCCACAATTTCTGTTCATCTTGGCTACAAGTCAGAAGTTCCCACGACACCTCCTCTGGGATTTGGTTATTTGCTAGAAATGCTCATAGAAGTCAGGGAAACACTTAGATATACCAGTTTGTTATAAAAGATATGATAAAGGACCTAGATGAACAGCCAGATGAAGAGATATATAGGGTGAGGTCTGTCTGGGAGATCCCAAGTGCCAGAGCTTCTGTCTCCTTGGATACGTGGATGTGTTCGACTACCTGGAAGCTCTTTGATTCTCATACTATTGGGATTTTATGAAGTAGACCTCCTTACATAGGTAAGATCAAGTATTAAATCCATTTCCTGCCCCTCTCCCCTCTCCAGAGCATGGGGGCAGGGCTGAAAGTTCCAAGCTTCTAATTATGATGTCTTGGTCTTTCTGGTGACCAGCCCCTATCCTGAAGCTGTCCAAGAGTCACCTTATTAGAACAGAAAATACCCTATCACCCCAGAAATTCCAAGGGATTTAGGAGATCTGTATCAGAAACTGGAGTCAAAGACCAAACATTAGATCGAAAGATGCTCCTAGTTCTCTTATCACTTAGGAAATTACAAGGGTTTCGGAAGCTCTGTGCCAGGAACAGGGGACAGATTATATACATATATATATATACATATATATATATATATATATATATATATATATATATATATATATATATATATATATAAAATACATATACAATATGTATGTATTTTTTCCTGTTATTTCATAGAGGATAAAACTACAGATTTGAGTACTATGTTGTTAACTATTAATATAACCTTGAACAAGCTACTTAACACTCTGAGCTTTGATTTCCTTTTCTGACAAAAGGGAAAATCATAATAATGCCTATTGACTTGTGATAATTAAATGACTAGTATAAAATACTTCCCAACTACTGCTAATGTAGCAAGTAATCAGTTCATGTGTAGGTGGGTGTTGTCTCTGTGTTGTCCTGTCCTGTCCGTGTTTGGACAACACTTGAATAGATGTGGGCCAAGAGAACCGAGACTGGCAACTCTACTAATTTTCTTTTTAATAGCTTTATTGAGCAATAATTCACGTATCATACAGTTCACACATTTAAAGTGTAAAATTCTCAGATATGTGCAACCATTGCCATAGTCAATTTTAGAATCTCTTTATTGCCCCCCCCAAAGACACCCTGTACAGCTAATCCTACTCATTTGGGGTGATGCTTATAGAGCTGAGATTGGTGGTGGTATCTTGGGTCGATGGCTTCCAGAGCTGTTTGGTGATATCTTTCCCTGTGAAAGGCTGCTTTCCTGACAGCTGTGATCAACGGATCTGTTATGGATTAATTCTCATGCACTCACAAACATGTGACCATCTTAGAAATTGCCCGTAGCTTTGATTGTTTACTTATAGCCAGAATAGGTGGTCACCTGTTCTGCTGGTTGGAGAGGTTCTAGAATAAATACTACACAGAAATATCTCTTTAACACCAGTTTGCTTGGCAACGATATTTCCATGTGAATTGACCTCGTCTGTTTAAGCTGCTAAAACCAAACGCCATAGACTGGGTGGCTTAAATAATACTTATTTCTCAGGATACCAAAGGCTGGGAATCCCAGATCAAGGCACCAACAGAGTTGATATCTGGTAAAGACCTGTTTCCTGGTTCCTGCCTTTTCTTTGTGTCCTCACATGGCAGAGGGGTAAGGGAGTGCTCTCGAGTCTTTTTTATAAGGATGCTAATCCCATTCATGAGGGCTCCATACTCATGACCTAATCACTTCCCCAGGGCCACACCTCCAAATACCATCATATTTGGGAATAGGTTTCAACATATGAATTTTGGGGGATACAAATATTGAGTATACAGCATTCTGCCCTTAGCCCCCCAGAATCCATGTCCTTCTCTAATGAATAATGCTTTCATTCCATCCTGCTAGCCCTAAAGGTCTTAACTCATCCAGTATTAACTTTAAAGTTTAAGTCCAAGGTCTGATGCAAATGTCTAAAACAGACATAGGTGAGACTCAAGGCAAATTGTCTTGAAGAACCGTGTCTGACTTCTGTTGAGATGGAGGTACATACTCAGTGTCTTATCAAATGATTGTTTGGCCATATGTTCTTATTTTTTTTCCATATAGATAGTCTGAAATGTTTACATATCTTTAAGTTCTTCCTTTTTGATTAACACTTCCATTTTTAAGTTATTTCTCTCTAATTGCATTTTTACCGTAAGCAGTCAGGAGAAGCCAACTTGCACCTCCAACACATTGCTTAGAAATTTCCTCAGCGAAATATCCAATTTCAGCGCTTATAAATCCTACCTTCTACTAAACACCAGAACACAAACAAAATACAGCCAAGTTTGTTGCCATTTTATAACAAGAATCACCCTTCCTCCAGTTCCCAGGAACAAGTTCCTCATTTCTGCCTGAGTCCTTACCAGAATCATCTGTAAAGTTTCAGTCACAGCAATATAGGCCTTTTCTAGCCTGCACCTCACAACTCTTTCAGCCTCTCTTTATTACGCAGTTCCAAAAACACTTCCACATTTTCAGGTGTTTGTTACAGCAGCACCCCACTCTCTATCAATTTTTCTTTTACTCAGGTTCTCTAGAGAAACAGATCCAACAGGATATATATATATACACATATATATGAGAGATTTATTATAAGAAGTGGCTCATACATTTATAGACGTTGAGAAGTCCCATGATCTGCTCTTCCAAGCTGGAGACCCAGGAATGTGGGTGGTGTCATTCAGTCCAAGTCTGAAGGCCAGAGAACCACAGGAGCCAATGGACGTAGATTCCAGTTCAGGTCTGAAGGCCTAAGGACCGGGGTTGTGGAGGGTCAGAGAAGATTGATGTCTCAACTCAGTCAGGCAGGGATGAGTGAATTCTTCCTTTCTCTGCCTTTTGTTCTAGTCTGGCCCTCAAAAATTAGATGCTGGCCACCTACATTGGGGAGGGCAAACAGCTTTCCTGAGTCCACCGATTCAAATACATATTTCATCCAGAAACGCACACAGAAATAATCTATCTGAGTATCTCATAATCTGAGTATCTCATAATCCAGTCAAGTGGACCCATCAAATTAACATGGATGACTTTTTTCTCTCTCTTATTAGGCACTAATATTTATTCATTGTTTTTGATAGAGGGTTTCAGGATTGCAAAGGTGGATAAAGGGCCTGTAATTTACCAAGCTAAACCATATAAGACAGAGAGTGGGTGGATCTCATTGAAATATTTCAATATTTCAGAGAGAAGAAACACAATTGAAGGCAGAATATAATGGGGGGAAAAATCATATCAAGTCTAGCCTTGTTTTGGAGTGGAAAGACATATTAGGTTGGTGCAAAAGTAATTGCGGTTTTTGCAATTATTTTCAACCTTTTAAACCATAGTCACTTTTGCAGCAACCTAATATTTAGGTTCAAACCCAGTTTACTAGTGATGATATCAGTGCCAGAAAACATGCTAAATTCCTTACATATGCTATCTCACGTAATGCTCACAACTATCTGTGAGTTGGGACGATGGTTGATCATTTACAACTTAGGAACCTGAAACATAAGGGTTGGTTAATTATTCAAGAGTGTACAGCTTGTAAGTGTCAGAGCCAAGATTAAAATCTGATCACTCTGATTTCAGGGCCTGTGGACTTACACTCCGTTGTTTCTTTTCTTTCCCAAGAAACTCTGGAGTTTCTTGGACAACTCCTTTTTTTCTTTTCTAAGTAACTGTTTCTTAACCTATCATGAGAAGATACGATTTTTTGTAGCATCTACAAAATAAGAAATAGATGACTATAAATATTTATACAAGTAGAAGAGATTATTTCTGGCTTAATCCTAGCCTCTTAAAGAATATCATTCAAGCTACATAAAATGTCCCTTTGTTCTGTAGGCCAAGGTCAATTTATGAATTAGTCTGTCACAACCAGAGTTTTTCAGAAATCTTTAAGATTGTGGTACAGCATGGATGTGAAATAAATATTTTCCCAGTGAGTGAACTCAGTGGTTACAGTATTACTTCATGCTTATAAAGGCAGCTTTCATGTCCATGGAGTTAGTCAGGACTTTCTGCTTGAAAAAAAAAAAAAGCAAAATCCCAACTCAAATTGGCTTACAAAAAATGGAAATGTATTGAGTCATATACAAGAAAAGTCCCATAGTGAGTAGCTTCACGTAGAAGTGGAATAGGGTTGCTATTATTGTTAATATATCTGTGTCCTCTCTGCTTTTCTTTTCTCCGTGTTGGCTTTATAACCAGGCAAGATTTCTTCGCATGGCTTTCCCAACAGATTCAAAAGGGACCCAAAATGATTGTTGATTTGCTGGAGCTTGGGTCTATTCCTGAACCAATCAATGAAATGGGATTCAATACCCTGATTGGCCAGGTCTTTTGTTCCAACCATTCCTGTAGCTCATGGGTGTGGTCCATCTGAAGCACCTAGACTGGCAGTGAGGAGAGGATGATTTTCTACAGGAGAATTAGAGAATATTCCCAATTGAAGGGGACTAGGTGCTGCACAGACAAGGGTAAAACACAGACTTGCTTGACTTTGAGTCATCTCTTCTCTGGGATGAAGAGCTTTAGTTCTTCAAATGTTCTTCAGATGACAAGATTTCAGAGTCCTCTAAGAGTCCTGGTCATTCTCGTCTGAATAACTTCTAGAGGATCTGTGTTTCCTCTGAAGGACTACAACCAAGATGTTGACTGATGTGTAGAGCAAGTGAGAAATTCCGTGTTTCCCCGAAAATAAGACCTAGCTGGACAATCAGCTCTAATGTGTCTTTTGGAGCAAAACTTAATATAAGACCCAGTCTTATTTTACTGCAAGACTGGGTCTTATATAACATGGAAATATTATATCTCAGGGTCTTATATAACATGGATATATTATATCTCAGGATATAATATAATCCTGAGAGTTAGGTAGTAGTATCATCCCCACTTTCCATGACAAGAAACTGAGACTAGACAAATTAAATAACTTGCTGAAAGTCACTGAGATACTAAGTATAACAGTCAGAAATAGAACCCAGGCAGTTGTGTTTTCACTCATTGCAGCAGTAGACTGGGGTGGGGGGGGGATATGCAATTAGAAGGTAAAGTCAAGGAAATCTGTAAGTTAGAACAAAAAGACAGAGTTGGAAAAATGAGAGGATAAAATTAAAGAATCATTCTAGGATGGCCACCATCCCACGAATGAAGGGGAAGAAATTTCAAAGAAATAATACAGAAAAGAAGATTCCTAGACTTAAAGAAGATCATTGCTAGATTGAAAGTTCTGATCAAATCAACTACCCCATTATCATGAATTTCCAAAACAATAAGATAAAAAGATCCTATAAGTATATGGAGAGGTGAAAGGAGTAGGGAATTCAGAACAGAAATCAAAATAACACTAGATATTACATAAAATTATAACAACATTTAAAGGAATAAGAGGCACAAACTTCCAGTTGTAAAATAAAAAAGCCACGGAGATGTAGTGTACAGCTCAGGGAATATAGTCAATAATATTGCAATAACTTTGCCCAGTAGCAGATGGTTACAAGACTTAATGTGGTAATCACATTGTAATGTATGTAAATGTCAAATTACTGTATTGTATACCTGAAACTAATATCATATTGTATGCCAACTATACTTTAATAAGAAATTGAAAAATATGGGCACTGGACTTATTAGGGAGCCCACTTCATAGATGTTCCAGAGTTTCCAGCCAGCAGGCCTGTCCTACAGATTTTGGCTTTGTCAGCCCACACAATTACATAAATCTAGTCCTTGAAATAAATCTTGTTGTGTGTATGTATACGCTGCTGACTTTGAAGATGGAGAAAGAGGCCACGCATGAGCCACAAAATGCAGCCTGTAGAAGCAAGAAAACTCAAGGAAATGTATTATTTTCCTTCTGGGCCTCCAGAAGTAATGTAGCCCTTAATTTTTGTCCATTAAGACCCATTTTGGACTTTTGACCTCGAGAACCATAAGAAAAAAAAATCTGTGTTGTTTTAAGCCACGAGTTTTATGGTAGTCTGTTACAGCTGCAATAGGAATCTAATACACTGTCTATCATCTTATACAAACCTTACCACCATCCATGTTGTCATCTCTGCTTTGCACATGAGGGATCTGAAACTTCGAGGCGCAATGTGACTTAGCACAGACCAAAGATAACTTCCAGGAGGGGTACTGAGTTCTTGAAACTTACAAGTCCAGCATACACTATGACGATGTGCGCCATCGTCATAGTGTCTTTGGAAGCTGACTGCATGGCTCTTCAAGGACATTTCTAGTTTCTGTGAGCTCATAACAAAACAAAGAAGAGGAGGAATTAAGGAAAAGAAAACTCTTGGGTTTCTAGTTGATGCTTGCTTTGTTGGTGATAAACTGTCTGCCCGAAAACCCTGTTAAGTAGCATTGGGTGATTAATTGGATAGTTCATCCTTGTGAACCAGCATGGAGGTCTCTCCAAGATGTGCCAGGCTGTAAACACCAGCAACTGATCAATGCCCCTTGGATGAAATACTGAGATTCCTTTTCATATAAAGGCTTTTTATGGTCCTTTCTAACTCTTAACAGACCACTGATCATGGAAAAGACATTTGAAATTCCTCGGCCAGTGAGTTCTGTTAACCTCTTCTCCCATTCTACCCACTACAGAGTTTCATTTGAAGGCAATAGCTATTATATTTTTTTTACTTTTGAAAGTGTGATGTATTTTACAGTTTTTTCATGAAAATTACCTAAATTATAATAGAATTTCTCTCTTTAGAGTTGGTATGATTATGATTAGTGGTGGATAACACAATTTCAGGATTCATAATGGGTGAGACAAAGCATGACATATAATTTAAAATGTAGTGTTGTGTCATAACTTTTAAATTGATCCTACATTTGCATCAATGTATTTTAAAATGCAAAGGAATTCTGCCTATAGAGTTCTATTGTATATAAAATGTATCTGAATATATTGAGAGGGGTAAAACTATTACAGAGCTTCCCTTTCTTTGTCTATTAGACATTCTTAGTTTTGGTAAAACTTTTTATTATAAAAAATTTCAAATATACCTATAAAAACGCATCTCATATAAAATACTAACCTGCCATGTGAAAATCACCCAGCTTCAACAGTTACTAATTTACAGTCAATCTAGTTCATTTATGCCAATTTATTTACCCCTGCCCCACTAGATTATTTTGAAGCAAATTACTTGAGTTTCAAAATGTTGTTTGGACATGGGTTTGGGGAGTAGATTTAACATTTGGGGTGGGGAATGAAATGTTTTCTATTCATCAAAGAGCACCATTTATATCAAAGGAAAATTTTGATGATTTCTTTTTCACATTTTAATTTCTGAGAATTGTACGCTTCTATATTTCTGCAAAGCATCTCTGAAGGATGCTATCTTATTAATTAGCTCATCACGTTGAGCCCTCGCTGTATGTCCAGAAGAGCACTAAGCTTTGGTGATATGATAGTGGCTAAGGAGAAATTCTAATACTTAAATAAGTCGTTATCTAGTAGGGTGCGCAAGTATATATAGTATTGTGTGATGAGAATAATAATGGAGTTATATGAGACTGTGGAAAGGGAATATCTAATCTAGTCTTAGAAGGTCAAGAAAGATGTTAGAGAAGACAGATGTCTAAATAGAGACTAGACAGGTAAAAAAAGATTAAGAAAGAAGGAGGGTAGAGGTGGGGAATAGTTAATGATCTACTGGGAAGGAAAAGCTACATGGGGGTCTGTGTGTAGGGGACCCTGTGTCTTGCACCCATGGCCTCAGGGCAGAATATGAAAGGGAAAGTGATAATAAGAGGTGAGGCCAGAGAGGTGAGCAAGGAATTTGGATTTTACCTAAAGCTTACAGAGAGTCTTTAAAACATTTTATTCCGAGTGCTGACAGAATGTGACTGAGAAAGTGTTGTCCTAGTCTAATAGTGAAGAAAATTTCTTGGAGTGATTTAATCACTAATTAAAGACATCAGACAATTAGTCATACCCACGCCTGGGCCACTGGCCTTTTGACTTCTGGTCCAAGGCATTGCATCTTCCTGTGCTGTTTGTTTTGTGTTTTTTAATTACATTTTTAATCGATAAGGGCTGCCAGTAATTCCCTCAGTTGCAATCATCTTGTCTCTATCATTAACCCCTAGTATAATAGAACATAATGTTGAGAAGACTCCTGGGTCCAATTTCCCCAGTAGAAATCATTGCACAACTATTCCCACCATTGATAATCTGCTGGTTAGTCTGCAGAGCTCTTTCCCCCCTGTGCCATTATGTCTGTCATCTTAAATCCTGAAATTGGAACACCGAATGACTAACACCCAAGGACTTGGGTGCAGTTTTACTGGGGAAAGGTTAGGTGTGACCTGGGAGAATGAAAGACTCATGGACATCGGGGAGACAATCCAGCACCATGAGTGTGGGGACTTCAGACATCTTTTCTGCAGGAATACTAGGTCTCAGCAAAAGAGAAGAGGGGAGTACTGACTGTTTTTCCTGGTACTGATGTAGAGCAGGGGTTGGTAAATTGTGGCCCAAGGATAAAATCCAATTCACTGCCTGCCTCTGTAAATAAAGTTTTATGGGAACAGAGCCAATCTCATTCATTTACATATCGCCTATGGCTGTTTTTATGCTATAGTGGAAGAGCTGAGTAGTTGTAACAGAGAGAGTATGGCCTACAAAGCTTATTTACTGTCTGGCCTCTCATAGAAAAAGTTTGCCTGCCTATAGGGAGAATCATGGGGTATCATGGAGTAGATTGTGCCCTGGAATCTGAAGAGGACTCATGAGGATGGGGTCTGTGGGGGTTCACATAGCTGGGTCTAGAGCAGGGGTGTCCAAACTTTTTTCAACGTTTTTCACCAAGGGCCATATTCGGTAAACTACACAAACAGCCAGGACACTCACTCGAGGTGAAGTACGTATTGCCTCACCTGGTTTATTTAAGTCAACTAAATATATTTTTGGAATTTGCTGCGGGCCAATAAACAATGGATCGTGGGCCGCAGTTGGCCCGCGAGCCACAGTTTGGACACCCCAGGTTCAGAGCCTTAGCTACCACACAGCTGAAGGGTTCTTTGGGCCCTCTAAGATTTTGCTTCAGATGAGATGTTTGCGGGAGTTGTTTTCCAATTCATCAAACCCCAAAGGGGCTTTCACTTGAGACTACCTAATACAAGCTCAGTTGTGGTGCAAGAGTGTTTCTTACTGTCTGGGGACTGCTGAAGTTTTGCTCCTGTGGAGCATGTGCTTTGTGGCAATAAACGGAGCTTTCTCTTCCAGCTGTGAGGCAGCT
The DNA here is from genome assembly GCF_964194185.1 of Rhinolophus hipposideros. NCBI lineage: Eukaryota > Metazoa > Chordata > Mammalia > Chiroptera > Rhinolophidae > Rhinolophus > Rhinolophus hipposideros. The sequence continues at coordinate 25,217,488 of NC_138069.1, read as the reverse complement.
GGCTTCGATCCCTTCTCTCCTCTTGGCTACAGTATTCTTGATGTTCCTGCTGTGTGTTCTGAACTGGATTGGCATCTATTTTTCCCTCTGCAGTGCCCTGGCAGGATGGCTTCTCCAGACCCACACCAGCCCAGTCCATCTTGCTGCTGGCTCAGACGGCTTGCTCTCTGGCTGCCTTCCTACCCTTGGGGAAACAGTAGAGTTTGAGTTTTGACTCCCAGAGCCATTCCCTAACTGGATTTCATTAATTCACCTCTCATAGTGCCTGTTCTCAGCATCACCCTTATATATAGAGAGAGGCCTATGTGAAATGCTACTTGAGTCACTAAAAGATTTTCCCTGGTCCAAAATATTTGATCTAACGACTCTGCTGTGGTGCTTCAACGAGCGCAATCTGGAGTAAGAAGCCAAGAGCGCTCGTTAAAAGGATAATGCTCCCCTATGCAGAGTTACTCACCCAGCCACTAGTTGCCACTTAAGCTGTATATGAATGACTTGATCAATAATGTTGTAAAGATTTTGTAGGGTATCCGATGGACACTTGTCCCATTAGGGAGACGACCTCAGGGAAGATGTAGATGCCTGATCACTGCTCTGTACACCTGAAGCTGAACAATAATGAATGTCAACTGTAATTTTATATATATTATATATATAATTATATATGTATTATACACATATAAAATATACATATAAAATATACATATATAGTCACAAGAAGTGGAGTACAGCATTAGGAATAGAGACAGTGGAAATGTAATGGGTGTGTGCGATGTCAGAGGGGTAGTAGATTGGGGGAAGGGGGTCATCACTTTGTGAGGGATATAAATGATAAATGTCTAACTATTACATTGTTTTGTACACCTGAAACTAATAAAAAAAAGTAAAATTAAAAATAAATAAATAAATAAATAAATATGACTGAGTTGAATGGCGTAACCAAAGGAAAAAAACAGAATCTCCAAGTAAATGGGACAAGTCAATGTTGAAAGGAAGAGGAATCCGGAGGAATCCTGGGAACAGACAGGCCCAACTGACACATTCAGAAGTAAAACATAGATACTGCCTATGAGGCAGAGAAGTTGTAAATTGGAGGGAAGTGTGTGAAAGGTGTTCTAACATAGAAATGATGGCTTAGTAGAGTTGGAAGAGGCCAGCTTGTTGACAGATGAGACCACTAAGGGACAGAGAGGCTCTAAGACTTCCTTCGGTACTGCAGAAAGTAATTAAGAGTTTTGGACTGGAATCTACGTTTGCTGACACCTAAGTTTGTGCTCTTTCCGCATCCCAGCCTTTCCCAAAGTGTTCTCTGGAAATTACTACTTCTGCAAATATTAACAGAATCTTACATGGAGAAAAAGGCATGATGGTTAAATACATGTAAAAAATATGGTTAGAAAGTGGCCTGTCGGGGCCAGGTACTCACCTAGACGTCTTGGGATGTGGGTGCTAACCATTTAGCCAATAGCTGTTTATTGAGAGCCTATTGTAAGCTGTGGTGCTAATAGCTGGAGATATAATGAGGAACAAGAGAGAGGTGGTCCTTGTTCTCATGATTTGACAGCCTACTCCCCCACTGGGAGGCAGATGTTGATCAAAAAAATAATGCAAATGCATATGTATTCACAAATGGACTAGAGCTGTACAGGGAGGCAATTCCGTCCTCTAGGAGCATATGTCAAAGAGTGCCAGTGGTGTCGTGGTTCTAAGGTGACTTCTGGGAAGCAATGGTTCTTGAGTTGGTGACTGGAAGGATAACTATAAACTGGTGAAGAGCAGTCCGAGCGGAGGGACAGCACGTGCATGTAGCAGAGAGAGCACACTACATAGAACAGAATATTCTGGTGAGAGTGCCAAGTTCCAATGGAAGGCGGAGGAGGGGTCAGGTGGGCCGGGACCCCAGTCCTCTGCGTCTGGACACAAAAGGTCTTGTATATATTTTCCCCACTGTGTCTTACAACTATTATTATTCTCTATGCTGTGAAAAAGGTTGGGAAGTATTGCATCATGGGAACTAATAGGTGGAATTTGGTGAGTTAGGACCATGGGGACAGATAAAACTAGATGATCATGGAGGAGCCTTCAGGTTTGGGTCTCAATCCTAAAAGCAGTTGTTCTGCCACTAAGTCCCTGTGTAACCTTGCCTGAGTTCCATACACTTTTCGGACCTCAGTTTCTTTTTCCCCAAATTGAACTAGATAATCTGCTTTTCACTCTCATCACTTCTAATTTCATACTTCTGGGTTGTTCTGTTTTGTTTTGTTTTGATCAAACAAGAACATTTGGCTCTGAAGAAACTGTTCCTTCGGACTACCTGCCAGCCCAGCCTGGGCCTAAAGGGCTGCTAATTTCCTGCCTTGACCCAAGATGGTCAGTGTGTCATCCAGGGGCTGGGTGGTCCTCTCTGCTAATCATGAGTTGTGATTTCTCACAACCTGTGATGGCCGTTCCCCCCATCGACCCCCTGCCATGGACTCAGCAGCCTGAGTTCCCCATATTTTTCCATTCTAAATATTGCCATCTCCCACCCTATTCCCCCCTGTCGTGTGGGGTACCCTGCTCACTGCGCCATTTGTCATGCAGGGTCTCAGCTCCCACTCCCCGCCCAAGAACGCAGGACACGGTAAGGCCAAAAAGGAACACCCACGGAGCCATAGATAGGGAAGTCAAACCAATATATTCTCGCTGGCGGCAGGGCTGGAGACACAGGAAGCAGGATCTACATAATCTGCCTAACAGCAGTCCGCACTTGCCAGCCACCATCTTCTTGCTAGCCCCCATTCTTTCTGCTAGCGTAGACACAGCTGTTACATTAGTGGCCAATGGCTTACAGGTTACAGCTGACGGCCAACTAGCCACAGCTGCTGGCCATCTGATCACAGTTGATGGCCATTTACTACCCGAGCCAGCACCTTTCTATGTGAGGCCGAGAGCCTGGAAACTGTTTTTTGGGGCTTTGTCCCCACACCCCCCTTCACAGAGTTATTTTTTCTGTGGGTATGTCTGTCTATTTATGTGTCAATATAATCTTAATTATTGGGTTGTAATATCTTATAAAACTATTCCTCCCTTTTTGCCCTTCTTTTTTTTTTTTTTTTTTTTTTTAAAGGTTTCCTGGTAATTCTCACTCGTCAGACCACATCTTTCTGCCAGGAAATTCTATGCTTTTATCTAGTGTGTTTTACTGGCAAGTGCTATGTTCATTCACATATTATATTATTGCAGAGAAATTTACTGCAGACCTTTCTCTGCTGATCTTTACGTTGAGTACAAGAAAAGAAAGCAGAGGAGAGTCCTGCCGTCACTGAGCTTAGATTGGAGCCCTGGTAGTTTTTAAAATGTGCGATAAATATGGACTACAAATATTGTGAGTGCTAACTGTACATCTGTATTTCTGGAAATTCCATGGGTAATTCTGAGGAGGTGTGGGGACAGAGCCCCAGAAAGCAGTTTCCAGGCTCTCGGCCTCATGTGGAGAGGTGCTGGCTCAGATAGTGGATGGCCGTCAGCTGTGGCTGGTTGGCCACCAGCTGTAGCCATTAAGCCATTGGTCACTGATATAACTGCCGCGGCGGAGGGGAGCTGAGGAGAGTGAAGGAGGAGACTGAAAAAGAGTAAGGAGAGTCGAGGAGAGTTGGTCGGTTGGCAGCAAAGCAGACAGCAGGTCGCACATCGTGTAAACCCAGCCTCTAGTGAGACCATAGTGGTATGACTCCCCTACCTATGGCTCCGTGGGTGTTCTTTTTTGGCTTCACCATGTCCTGCGTTCTTATGTGGGGAGCGGGAGCTGAGACCCCGCCGGACGCCCTGCATGACAAATGGCAGCGAGCAGGGTCCCCTGCGCGACAGGAGGTAAGAGGTTTAAGAACCAATAGACTCTGAGTAAAACCAACAAACCAGGTCCTGTTTTTACCCGGCCGGAGAATGGTTGGTCATTTCCCCCTTAGTTCCCATCATGTCATAAATCAAATACTGTTAACATTGAAAGGGGCCTCTGAGGTCCTAATCCAGTCAATTTACTAAACTGTGGAGAAACTTAGGCCTAGATGTGATGTGATCTGCTTACAACTGAGACAGTGGTTTCTTTAGTCAGGAACTCAACATTTGTCAGTTCATTATTCTTTTCTCCATTATACCATGCAGAGACCTCATTGAACAAGCCAGTAGCTCATGAATGAAAGGTGTGAAATTAATTTAATTTACATGTAAACATTTTTAAAGCATTCATTAGGCTTGGGTTGTTTTCACGCTGTATTTTCAACACTGCTCCTAATTTTATTCATTGTCTATTTGTTCATACATTTATTCATCGACTGATTCAACACATTCGTTGAGAATTCTGTGTTCTGGTCGATGGATTGAAATCATCAAACGTTGAAACTATTCAAATGAATTTTCACTTAGCTGTATATGTGAAATAAATGCACATGGAATATTAATAAACAAGCTATAATTTGCATAGAGTATAAGATAAATAATTCAAGGAATGTTACAAGGCACTTTTGCTACATGAGTGAAACATAAAGTGAGGTCAGTGTGGATTAGGAGTCCTCAGAGAACGTGCTGTGGAGCGGTTGATTATTTTGTTTGGCTAGATAATGAGAGGATGGTGAAGGACATTCGATACCGTAGTAGATATTATAGATACATATAAACCTAGCAATTGTGAGAAGCAACAAGAGACTTTTCTCTCATCTGTTCTTTAAAAGAATGTTTCTTTCTCTTTCTAACTATGTATATCTGCTTTGCAACAACTTTTGTCATTCCAAACAATGAAAATTATTTGATAGAAAATTATCGATAAATACACTACATAAGTAGAAAAACGTCCCTAAAAAACTAATCTCATTGAGGCATGCAGTGTTTGATAAAAAGTGAATTTTCCAGATTACTGAAGCTTAGCTTCTGAAAGTCAAAACTGTTTGCTTTAAAAAAAAAAAAAAATTACCCATGATGGATACAATACATTTTAGACTCCTCTAACTTTTTATACAGAATTTATCACACAACATTTGAACTCCTCCTAGGGGCTACAGTTGTCATAGGAAATATGTGTTCTTGTACTCGGCACAATTCAACAGCTGTTTGTTCTTAAGCTAAATTTCCCTCAATGACGATATAGATTAATTTCTTCTGTCTTTTTAATTTCTCTGTCTCCTCCCTCACTGTGCCTTGTTATATATACCTATGTTTGGGGTATCTATTTCTAACAATCGAATTTCTTTTCTAAACCGTTACTTCTGTGCCCCTGTTACCTGTAAAAATAAATAGGAAATAGATAGGGGAAGATTTGCAGTGTAGGGGAAAAGGGAAAGGGATTAGGAGTCGTGAGATCTGGGTTTTAACACCAGTTTTGCTGACGAACGGACTGTATAACTTTGGGGAAGTTGTTTTCTTTGTCTCATCCTGGATTTCTCAGGTGAAAAAGGAGCTTGGATATGAGGATGTATGGTTTTCAAACTCTTCAGAGACCACATTTGATAGCGACCCAGGGAGCTCAATGAAGGGGCTCATGACCATTCCCATTTTCTCCCACCATATTTTAACTAGCCTTTCCTAGCTTATCTTTGGTATCTTGAATATTTTCATAGAAAGTGTTCCATAACTGTTTTCTTTTAAAATGTGAATGTCACTGAATTGGAATGGTAATGGCTGTGACTTATTCCTATATTGAATACCTCTATGTTTCCCAATCTGTCCTAGGCGTGTGTACACACACACATACACACACACACACATGCCTATATATGCTCTAAATTTGACAAATTCTTATAGGATGGTAAAGTACTTTTATCTTCACTTCACATTTGAGAAAACTGATCCTCAGGGAGTTTAAGAAATTTTCCTAAGACCATACAGCCAACAAATGATAAAAAATATAATTCTAGCTCCATGCTGGAAGACGCCAGAGCTGGGGAGAGTTACACATTGTCTCCTAGTATGATCCCTTTCACTTCCACACGGCTCCTGACATGTTATAATTGTTTCTACACTAAAGGTAAGCCAGGCCTCAGAGGGAAGTGCTTTCCTAGGAGTTTCCTCTGCTAACTTGAGTGATGCTTGCCCATACTTCTCTTTGACCTTTTCTACTCTTTTCCTCTGGTTCATGACCGTGTTCAGAACTTATAACTCCACCCACAGAACACCTAAAACTAGCAACACCTTTACGGTTTACAACATGTGTAGAGGCATGCAGGGACTACATGGTAAACCATGGACCGACAGGGGGTCATACAGGCTTGAGGAAGGAAGAATTCCACATATATACAATATGAATGCTACTTTTGGAAAAAAAAACATTAGTCATTTTTCACTTCAGAAACTAGATCTTCTATGCAGTTGGTACATTTCCACACCACAGTGAACTTTGATGTCTTTTCTCTTTTGTAACTTCCCTTTGCCAGTATCACAGGAGAAAGCTGCCTCCTTTGGCAGGAAGGAAGGAATTAAATAATAAAGTGAAACCAGAGAATGGCAAACACACAAGTGTGCGTGCGAGCACACCCAGCACAGCCGTACATGCCTTTGTCTCCAAATAGCAGTAATTACTAGTTCCCCGCACCTCTTACTCTTTTTTACCCTGAGCTGTCAAACTTCTCACCTACCTTTTGAAAAATCAACAATGGCTAATGTTCTTGCCTTTTCAATGAAAAAGCTCCAATTTAAGAGAGCAACCAAGAAGCATTCAGATACTCTGCCCCCATTCACCTGGCTTTCAGGCTAAAGCTTCATTTTTCTTTTCTTGTCATCAGATAGTGTGAGGGCATGACTTCATCTTCCACACTTTAATAGAGCGCCTTACTGCTTTTTCCTGATTTTCTGAGCTCGGTTTTCCACAGTCAAGCCTGATAGTGGTCTCCTTGCCTAAGTTTCTTGACTTCTCAGAAGACAAGTGTACCCTTGGGTGAGCCTGTCCTCACTCTCCTGCTTTATGTCTCAAGGAGTCAGGAGTCATGACCTGGAATCTGAACCTTTCTTCACTTTTTTTTTTTTTTTAAGTGGAGGCTGAAAGCATAGAAACACTAAATACTTTATCCTCCCCGAGTCTCTTAGGCAGAGTTAACAAACCCAGGAAGCACTGTGGTGTCATATCACAGGATTTAGAGTCATATCAACTTATTTCAAATCCAGGATTACTCTTTACTACCTGTTATATGTTCTTATTCTTTTTTAAATCAAAGTAATATTGGGTGTTAACATTTTGTAAGTTTTAGATGTACAACATTATAATTCAATATCTGTGGGTACTACAACATGCTCACCACCAGAAGTCTCGTTTCCATCCATCACCACACAATTGATCCCCTTTACCCATTTTGCCCTCCCTCCACCCCCTCAGACTAGAACTACCATATGATCCAGCTATTCCATTTCTTATTCTTTTGTTAAGTTACATCTTAACTGAGATTTAATCATATACCAAAACTTCATCTTTTTATTTATCTTTTTCATAAGTTCACCTTTTTAAAGTGTGCAATTCCGTAGTTTTAAAATACTGAGCAACGTCCATCCATCACCACAATCTATTTTTGGACTATTTTCATCACCTCAAAAAAGCAACCCCTATTCACTAATGGCCACTCTTCATTCTGTCTCCTCTACCCCTACTCCTGGTAACCACTGATCTATGACTTATCTATTCTGGACATTTCATATAAATGGAATCATAAAATATATTCGTGACTTTCGTGTCTAGATTCTTTCACTCATATTTTCAAGGTCCATCTATTTTGTAGCATATATTAGTGTACCATTCTTTCATACAACAGAATAATATTTGATTGTATGGATACCAGATTTTGTTTATTCATCAGCTGGCAAACATTTGGGTTCTTTCCACTTTGGGGCTGTTCTGTATAATGCTGATATAAATATACATGTACAAGTTTTTGTGTGCATATATTTTCAATCCTCTTGGATATGTACCTAGGAATGGAATTGCTGGGTCATATGGTAACTATGTTTAATTTTTTTTGAGGCATGAAAAGTTATTTTCTGAAGTGACTGCTGTGCATTTCATTCCCAACAGCAATGTATGAAGGTTCCAATTTCTCCAAATACTACCCAGCACTTCGTATTTTCTGTTTGTTTTTTCATAGCCTTCCAAGTGGGTATGAAATGTCGTCACGTGGTGGTTTTGATTTGCATTCCCCCAATGACTTATGACACTGAGTATCTTTTATGTGCTTTCTAGACACTGCATATCTTCGTTGGGCAAATGCTTATTCAAAACTTTTGCCTATTTTTAAATTGGGTTGTTTGTCTTTTTGTTGTTAGATTGTAAGAGGTCTTTATACATTCCTGAGAAAATTCCTCATTAGATATGTGATTTGCATATGTTTTCTCCATTCTGTGTGTTGTCTTTTCACTTTATTGATGATATCCTTTAAAGCAAAAAGCTTTTTTTTAAAGATTTTTGTGAAGCCCAATTTATATTTCTTTTTTTTGCTTGTTATTGTTGTTATACCTAAGAAACTGTTGCCTAATCCATGTCATGATCCACGCTATATTTTCTTGTTTTATAGTTTAAGCACTTAATTTTCAGGTCTATGATTTATTTTGTGTTTGTTTTTGTCTATGGGATGAGCATGGAGCCCAACTTCATTTTTATTTTATTTTTATTTATTTATTTTTTGCACGTGTTATCCAGTTGTGCCAGCATTGTTGGTTGAAAAGATTTTTCTACCATTGGATTGTCTTGGCATTCTTGTCAAAAATCAATTGATTATAATGTGAGGGGTTTTTTTTGAACTCTCAATTCTATTCCATTGATCTATATGTCAGTTCTTATGCTAGTACCATACTGTCTTGATTACTTTTCTAGTACATTTTGACAGGTTGTTTTGGCTAGTCAGGGTCCCCTGAATTTCCATATGTGTTTTATAGTCAGCTTGTCAATTTATGCAAAAAAATAACAGAGTTTTAAATTTCATTCAGTGATGTTTCATAGTTTCACTGTAAAAGTTTTTTGCTTCTTTTGTTAATTTTATTCCTGGATACCATTTTTATGTGAACGCCATTGTAAATAGAATTGGTTTCTTAGGTGCATTTTCATATCGTTCATTGTTATTGTATCAAGACACAATTGATTTTTAATATCCACATTATATCCTAAAACCTTGCTGACCATGTGGATTAGCACTTATGTATTTTGCTGATTTCTTAGAATTTTCTATATACAATATGATGCTATCTGCACATAAAGATACAGTTGTACTTCTTGTTTCTAATCTAGATGTTATTTCTTTTTTTCCCCAAATTCTCCTTCTAGAACCTCCATTATAATGTGAATTGAACTGACAAGGGTGATAATTCCTGTCTTGTTCCTGATCTTAGCAGGTGAGTTTTTAATCTTTCATCATAAGTATGATTTTGGCTCTAGGAGTTTTGTAGATGCCTGTGCTTGTTTCTGGAGACTACTGTTAACTGCAAACTTGGTGGCTTTGAACAACGGAAGTATATTCTCTCACAGATTTGTAGGCTAAAAATTCAAAGTCTGGTGGAGCTGCACTCCCTCAAGGGGCTCTAATGGAAAATCTATCTGTTGCTTTCTCCAGCTTCTGGTGATTGCCCAGGCACTCCTGGGCTTGTGACTACATCACTCCAATCTCTGCTTCCATCTTCACCGCACCTTCTCTGCTACCTTCTAAGGATACTTGTTATTGGCATTAGGGCCTCCCTGAATAATCCAGGATACACTCCTTCTCTCCAGAGCCTTAACTTAAGTGCATATTTTGCAATATAAAGTAATAGTCACTCTTTTATCATATAAGGTAAAACGTACAGGTTCTGGTTGGTGGTAAGCATGTGAAGATATCTTTTGCTACAATCCAACCCACTACAATACACTTTATCATGTTGAGCAAGTTCCCTTCTATTTCTCGATTACTGAGGTTTTTGTTTTGCTTTGTTTTGTTTTATCATGAAAGGAAGTTGAGTCTGTTAAATCTGTTTTTGTGTCAGTTGAAATGAACATGTAATTTTTCTGTCTCATTCTATTAATATGTTGTAATACACTGATTAACTCTGGAGTGTTAAAACAGCCTGGCATTTTTAATTTATTTTATTTCCTAAAATAAATCCCACTTAGTTATACTATAAAATTATTTCTATATGTTGTTGGACTTGAGGATTTATGCATCTATATTCAGAAGGGATATTGGCCTATAGTATTAATTTTTTGCCCTATCTTTGGTTTTGGTCTCAGAGTAATACTGTCACAAGGAATGAGTTGGAAATGTTCTAATTTTTGGAAGTCTATACATGATTTGCATTAACTCTTCTGTAACATTGGTAGAAGTCATCCATGAAGCCTGGACTTTTCTTTGTGGGCAGATTTTTGTTTACTAATTCAATCTCTTTATTTGTTTAGTCACTTTATTGGTCTTTATTAATTTATTACTTTGTTGGTCTATCATAATCTGTATTTCTTGATTCAATTTTAGTAGTTTGTTTCTTTCTAGGAAATTGCCATTTTCATTTAAGTTATCTAGTTTCTGGCATACAATATTTATAGTAGTCCATTATAACGTGGTTTTTATTAAGTTTTGAAAAGTTGGTAGAGATATCATCCTGTTTAATTTCTCATTTTAGTAAATTGGGTCTTCTTTCCCTCTCTCTCCCCCCGCCCCTTTGAGCAATCTAACAAAAGTTTGGTCAATTTTGTTGATTTTTTTCAAAAAGATAATTTTACATTTCATTATTTTCTCTATTGTTTTTCTATTTCATTTATTTTCTCCTCAGCTTATATAATTTCTTTGTTTCTACTTGCTTTAGATTTTGTTTCATTTTCTTTTACATAAGATGAAGGGTTAGATTATTAATTTGAGATCTTCTTTTTTATTATAGGCATTTACAACTATGGCTTTCCTTCTAAGCACTTGTTCTAACTGCATTGCATAAATCTTGGTAAGTTATGTTTTCATTTTCATTCACCTCAAAATGCTTTCTGATTTCTTTTGTGATTTCTTCATTGACACTTTGGTCATTTAAAAGTTTGCTGTTTAATTTTCATGTATATGTGAGTTTACCAAATTTCCTTCCATGATTATTTTGTAGATTTAATTCATTGCAATCAATTAATATATGTACAATATAACTTCATTCTTTTCATATTTATTGAAATTTGCTTTATAGTCTAATATATGATAAACCTGTAGAATCTTCCATGTGCTCTTTAGAAGAATGTGTATTTTGCTATTGTTGGGGGGCCTGTTCTATTCATGTCTGCTAGGCCTAGTTGGTTTAAAAGGTTATGTTAAAATGTCAGTCTAGGAGGATGACATTACAATTATAGCATTTTAAAGTGTCTACTTTTGTCTCTAAAAACAATTTTGTCTTAAAGTCTGTTACTTCTGACATTGGTTTGGTTACTCCTGCTCTCTTTTGATCCCTGCTTGCACGTTATATATATATTTTTAATCTTTTTCCTTTTAACTTATTTGTGTCTTTGAATTTGAAGTGTCTCTTGGGAAACAGAGTTGGGTAATGTTTTTCTTTAAATCTGTTTTGCCAATCTCTGTATTTCAATTGGAGTGTTTAGTCAATTTACATTTAATGTAATTATTGTAATTTGTTTGCCAGTTTGCTGTTTGTTTTCTAGATATCCTATATTTTTCCCCAGTATTCTTTCATTACTGCTTTCTATTGTATTAGATATTTTGTAATATACCATTTTAATTTTCATATTGGTTTTTACCATATATTAATATATTTTAGTTATTTTCTTAGTGGCTGCACTAGAATAATTAACATCTTACCTTCAACTTTGTTTGAATTAGTACCAATTTAATTTTAATTGTACTCAAAAACTTTGCTTAATTTCCTCCTCCATCCTTTGTATAAGTGCAAGAACAGATTCATAATTGTTGCTTTATACAGTTGTCTTATAAATCAGAGAGAAGAAAAGTTATTAACAAAATACATTTATACAGGTTTTTTAAAAAATATTTACTTACATGTTCACCTTTACCAGTGCTAATTATTTCTCCATGAGTATTCAAATTACTGTCTGGTGTCCTTACATTTTACTCTGAAAGACTTTTTAGTATGTGTTATAAGGCAGGACTACTAGCGGTAAATTTTCTGGTATTTTGTCTTTCCTGGGAATGTTATACTTTCTCAATTGTGAAAAGATGGTTGGGTTATATGTAGAATTCTTGGTTGGTAGTGTTTTTATTTCAGCATTTTTCAATATGTCATTTTACTGCCTTCTGACATTTATGGGTTTTGATGAGAAATCAGCTGTTAATCGTATCGAGGGTTCCTTGTAGGTGATGAGTCCTGTTTCTCTTGCTGATTTCAAGATTCTCTTTGTTTTTCACTTTCAGCAATTTGACTATGATGTCCATAGGTGTAAATCTTTTTGAATGTATCCTTCTTGGAGTTCATTAAGCTTCTTGAACATGTACATTAACATTTTAAAATCAAATTTGGGAAAATTTTGACCGTGATTCTTTTTGGTTATTCTTTCTGCTTCTCTCTCTCTCTCCTTTCCTTCTGGTTCTCCTATTATACCAGGCTGTGTTCATTTTTCTTTCTTTTACTCAGACTGGGTAACTTCAATTTACCTGTCTTCTATTTCAGTGATTCTTTTTTCTACTATTTCAGATATGCTGTAAGCACCTCTAGTCAAGTTTTTATTTTAGTTATTTATTTTTTCAGTTCTTGATTTTTTTATAACAACTTATCTCTTTGTTAATATGATCTGTTTGATGAGATATTATTCTATATTTTCCTTTAATTCCTTCAATATGGTTTCTATTAGCTCTTTACATTTGTCTAAATTAGCTTATTTAAAATCTTTGTCTAATAAATCCAATATCTGGTCTCCCTTAAGAACAGTATTTCAGGCTTTTACAAAGTCACCTGTGAACACATTATTGTTCAGTTTTACTCTTAAGCTTTTTAGGCATTCTCTCGTTAAACATACTGGTAAGGCCACCTCAGGCAATTACAATGTTAAACAATTGCAACTGATATTTTTAACAAATGCCCTGTGCATAGGACTCTTATTGAAACTGAGATTTCTAAGTGATGTCTAATAAACACAAGCCCTGAGAATACAGTTTTTCAATGTAATAGCTGCCAGACAGGTCAAATAGTGACAATGTTCTGGGAATAAGTCTTTCAGGGATCTCAAAGTACATTCTAGCCCCTCCAGTGGCTTCTTTGCTGCTGATGTTTATTGCTACTATATCCGTAAGTTGATTTTCCAGCCTGTCATGCTGCTGAGAAGATGGGCATGGGTTAGAAAACATTGAAATGCCACAAAGTATGATGTTCTTAGTAAGATTGTCATTTTCTTAAATAAACACATCTCAGATTGTTGGAAGCTTTTAGTTAATTTCCAGAGTTCTGAAAAATACTGAGTTTGACAGTTTTTGCCAATATCCTCATTGTTTTTTATGGAAGAGCAGGTTTTTCAGTGGTCCTTATTCTGCCATTCTAGAATTCACCTCCTTAGGAAAGTCTTCTGAATTTACTGAGTCTTAGTTTGTTCTTCTGTAAAATGGGGATGATAATACCTACGTCATCAAAATCATTGCAAGTACTGAATGAGATAATGTGGATAAAGGACTCATATAAACCTTGGCACATCATAAGCATATTACAAATGCTACCACATTTCTTCTTTCTTCAATTGAGAAATCTATGGGGAGATGACACAATTTGGATTATGATGACTTAACATCCTACTTTTGTCTAGAAACTTGTCCCCACCTATGTTAGTAATAAAATTACCCAGTGGCAAATAACAGAAACTTGATTCAAACTGGTTAATGCAAAGTAAAGAGAAGGGAAGAATTTATTATGTTACATACCTGAAAAGTTGATTGGTATTACTTCAGGTATTACTGAGCCCACATGTTCCATATTGTACAAACATTATCTGTAAGCAACTTTCTTCTCTGATGGCTTTATTTTGTCCCATGGTGAAAATATGCTAACAAGCAGCAAAGGCCCACCATTCTATCAGGTTGGGATTGCCAGTAGAAAGGGATCAACTCTTGATCATTATTTCTGGCACATATTTTGGGATTATTCTACTTGGGTGTATTTAGGACATGTGCCTATTCCAACACACATCACTGTTGCAGGAAAATTATATATGTCAGTTGGCCCAGCCTGAGTTTTATCCCGTTCTTGGAGCTAGGAGTGAAGTTTGGAGAAGGGATGCTTTTCCAAAGGGAAATTTGGTGCTGGGAAGAAAGATACAATGGCTGTTTGAGCAAAGCACGTCATCTCCTATAATATGCTGCTGTTTTCTCTCTCCATTCCCATTCTCCCCTTTCCAAACGAGTTAAGTCAAGGAGTTGTCAGAAGTATGTAATTCCATTAGAGAGACAGGTCCATTGTGTATTCCTGGAATATTGTACAGGAATAACACATGATACAAGGCATATTGGAAGTCCAAGTGTACAGTGTTGCCATTGAGGCTATAGTTGATCAGAGATGGAAAGAGATGAACGAATACTGTAGCCATTGTGAATCTTTGTTCATGGTGGAGATGGGACTTGGGCTTGAAGGATGGCCATTTAGAAATGCACAGAGGCGGGAAAAACCTGGTGTGTGTAGTCTGAGTCAGAATGGTGATGATTAGGTTCGTTTACTGTGTGTTAACTCTGCCAAGCGCTGTCACTGTGGTAAGCGCTTTACCTGCATTCTCTAATATTTTGGCAGTGTGTCCAATATTATTATTGCTTCATACTTGGATACCTTTTTTTAAGTATCCAAGGTTGCTTAACTATTAAATGGAAAACCCATGTCTAAACAAGTAGTCTGAATCCAGTTTTATCTTTTAACCACTCTCTACTGTGGCTCACAGAACATGCATTCACACATTCACACAAGTACAGACTTCTCACTAGTTCTCAGTCCCACCTCATTCCAAAGATTGTTGCTTTCAGATTGAATTTGTTCTTAGCGATTGACACTTCAGTTTCACTACCCTCACTGTGTTTTTGTCCCATAATTAAGGAGGGCACAAAATGATAATTTGTAAAAGGAGACAGTGTCTTGAAAGAGTATCTAGTCTAAGTATTTCCAGATTTTGTTGTCCATAAAAATCCCCCCGGGAATATGTACAAAATGTGAATTCTTTGTTATCATTATAGTTGGTATGGAATCGTAGCACATTCAACTTTTCTCAAGCTACTAAATTGACTCTGATATGTTCCAAGCTTTGAGAATTGATGACCTATCCCACCTGGTTCTCAAGCCAGTCTGCATTTCGGAAGCTTTTAAAAACTTCGATGCTTCAACCTTATCTCTAGAATTCAAATTCAATTGGTCGGGTGTGGAACTGGTCACTATGTTTTTGTTGTTGTTGTTGTTGTTTTAAGCTACTTAGGTAGTTTTAATATACAGCTAGGATTGAGAACCATTAATCTAATCCATTCCTTTCAACATATTAAAAACTGAGAATAAGCAAGGATAAAAAAGTACTCTAAGTCATCTGGCCCATTGTTGGCAGAGTTTTCCTGTCTCCTCGCTGAGGAGTCTTACTTAAACAGTCTCATATCCTGTCATTTCCCTGAAATGACCTTTCCCTCTCCCTTGTCCCCACGCTGATGGAGACAGGGGTGACATAATTGGTGGCTCCAGGCCTTATCGGAGCTCAGTTCTGGAAGAGAGACAAGAAAGGGGAGTGAGAGGCCCCCCAAAGTGCACTCCAGGTCGGTGGGGCTGTCAAAGTTGAGTCTCTGCAAGAGGCTGAGTCAGCACGCATCTTTAACCTTCTCCCCTAAGGCCTTGGCGAGTTCTAACCCCCTAGGACACAGTCTAGATTTTACTACTTATACCAGTCACTGGGCTACACTTGGGAAATTATCTCTGCGTGCCTGGAAAATGGATATAACTTTTTTAAACCTTTGTTTGCTTTCATTGTGTTCTACATTTTACTTGTATGAATCTAGGCTCTCCTGAATCAGCCTGTGGCTCTGTCCAACTGCAGAAGTGGCTTGCATTCTGAACCTTGGTAGTCCACACCGTGTGCTTCTCACTTCCAGTCTGAAGGAAGGGAAGGAGGGAGGGGGCCTGGGAGGGAGGGAGCTTCCTTTACTGTCTCTTAAAATGCCCCCTTCTCCTAAGGGAAAACAAACGACAGTAGTCTTGGATAAGAGGAAGAGAACCCTATGATACTTATTGGATAGTGAATAGAATTTATTTTTGCTTGATACTTGAGTGGGAAAGGGAACAAATGGGACCAGACCTTCTTATCTTCTTTGATCTGCTGGATTGTTTTGAATATTCTCTACTAAAACAACTGTCTGAGCCTTGGGGAGGGAGTAACCAAAAAGCAACATGGGGATTGCAAGTTGGCAGTAAATAACAAAGGAAATTGCACGTTCAGAGGACAGCGATGTCATTCTCAAACTTTGCTCAAGGACCCCCCCCCCCCCAGGGCATGTTGTAATGCAGAGTTAGGAATCTTATCTATGTGGTCAGAGATTCTCTTTTTCTCTAGCCTGGATGTGAGACTGACAATTCTCATTCACAAATGGTTATCACAAGGAATTTCAAAGCAAAACAGAATCATTTGAAGAGCAATCATGTCTAGACCACTGACCTAGCTAACCTCACCATTTTGTTCCCTCTCCCTGCTTCCAGTCATTCCAAATTCCTTGCTGATGCAAATACTAAGAAATGGAACCAAAGTAGAAACATCTTCCCTCCAGGTTCTTTTTCTGTTACTGGGTTCTGAGCCCTTTGAGTGCAGGGACCAATTTTTTCTCAGTTCCTCCCTAAACATAACACAACACTCTGTACATAATAGGCTCTTAACACATTTGTTGTACCAAATTCCGACATAGGTAAGCAAGACGTATTTGTTATACAAAATACCAACCAGGGAAAGCAAAGCGTCATATGACAGAAAGTATTTAAACAGTACACATTGATGAGTGGCATTAGAGAATATCATTAGTGGTAATATTTCCTCTATAAACAGTTGTGTTGAGGTTCCCTTGCCCCCATCACAAAACCCCATGCAAAGTAAAATTAATGCTAGTTAAAGCTGACATCCAGCACCACTGTGATGGTAGCTTGGGCTAATAGCATTTGTTTGGAGTCTTCAAAACTGTCATTGTAATTGCTTATAAAATATCTGCTTGGCATGAGATACCATACTAATTTAAATTTATACAACAGTATAGCAAGTCTTCCAAAGTGGGCATTATGGCTACCTGTCAGTTATAAAAGCCCTGCCTTACTATTATATCTCACTGGGATAAATGTGAATTTTAAAAATGGCTTTCATTGGAGGTTACATGTATCTTTTTTTAATCTACCCCCCCCAAAAAAATCCATAACCATGCATACAACTTACCTGATGATTAGATCAGAAAATAATTATTGGTGTGATACATCTTTTCCACCTCCTTTTCCTGCTGCTTCTGGAAGCTGCAGAATCTGTTGTTCAATTAACTAAAGGTCAGAGAGCTGTCAGCCTTTCTCACTGCTCCCTCACTGTCAGTTCAGAATGAGAGAAGCAAAAGCTCCCAGGTCTTCCCCAGGGCGAGGACCACTGGAAATAGTCTCCAGTGAGCTGTGTGTGGCCACATGTCTGCATAGGCACTGAATCCATGTGACTCACCAATTTTTCAGGCATGCAGGGGGTCACATTCCCCCATTAAGATTCACAGAGACCCAAAGATGAGTAGATAAAATAGTTAGGATGTCAAAAGCTTCACGTTTAATCAAACAAAAGTAACAACTAACTACAGATTAGTCTAGAGACTAGGAACCCCAAGAAAATTGAAATTGCTGGATTCAATTTCCATCTCTGTGACCTTCATGAAATCAGTCTCAATGGCTCCAGACCTGGGTATTCCAAATTAATCCTCAAAGGAGTTCATTTAGTTTCTCCGTTCGTTCGTTTGTTCATTCATTCATTCATTCATTCATTCATTCATCTATTTATCTGTTTTTTTATCCATTGATCTATCAGGTAAGGCTTGATGGTCTATAAGGGAGATTGTCTTCCTTTGGTATTATTCATAATTCATTATTTAACCAA
Organism: Rhinolophus hipposideros; assembly: GCF_964194185.1. NCBI lineage: Eukaryota > Metazoa > Chordata > Mammalia > Chiroptera > Rhinolophidae > Rhinolophus > Rhinolophus hipposideros. Next base: position 25,199,469 of record NC_138069.1, on the reverse strand, counting down.
GAAGGCAAGCCTCTACAAAATTTTGTCTGTAAAGAGCCACTTAGTAACTATTTTAGACTATGCAGCCATACGTCCCTGTTGTAACTATTCAAATACTTTCCCATGTAAAGCAGCTATAGACAATATATAAGCAAATGGGCATGACTGTGTACCAACAGAACTTTACAAAAATAGGTGGTGGGCCAAATGTGACTTACATGCTCTAGTTTGCTGATCCCCGAAGTAAGACCATCCTGAATTTGGTGCAAATATTCAATATTTCAGAGAATTTCTGGTTAAAGTTGGTATGAGTGGCTTAATAAACTCCAGAGTCTGAAGTGAAGAGAGTTCTTTTGGCAATGCAGTGGAGTGGAAATACTGCTAACTGAGGGTAGGGCTGCCTCTTACTCACTGTGACCAAAAATAATCACTTCATCTCTTTCTACTCCTATATCTTAACCTATGTTTCTTTTTCCTGGAATCAGAGACTATGGAGGACCAAATCAATGAGTGGTCAAGATAAGAGATATTTAAATCTTGGTTATGGAGTGAATGAGCAGAGTAGAGGTTTAGTGAGCACCAACAGATAATGCGCGATCTCTGAGATACAAGTCAGAACCACTAAAGACTTGACTTATAGCTGATGTGTACAAGATAAAATTGATGTGTCTGTTTCTCGGAAAAAGAACCTGTCCCTGTTGAAAGCACAAATCAGGAGAACGGCTTTTCAGCAAGCAAGGGTGCTAGAGAAAACTTAAGATTACAAATTGGCCCTGGAACAAAGCTCCTTTTTGTAGGTTCAATGGGAAAGTGTAATAAGCAAAGCTATTTTGTAATCATAGCACTCATTTATTTGAAAAGGACCTGGTCAATTACCAAACCAATCCTCCCTATATTACCGAGAAGTCATTCACTGGGTGTCACTTGAGTGTCTCGATGGCAGCTGTCCAGTCAGCTCATCGGTAAGATTGTGTTTTCTAGATTTCACTGCTCTCTGCTTTGTAGGTGATATGAGCTGAAACTAGCCCAGATGAGAAAAGCAAACACAGATTGCCCAATTTGTATATGGATCAATCAACAAAAAATTGTTAAGCATTATACTCTGTTCTCTGAATATAACTCTGAACACAGATTTATTGAGCAAAGCACTTACTGAGTGTAGGGACATGCACGCAGGGTGATTCAGAGTTGCCAAATGAAAGATACAGATATTAATTTCTGACCAAACCCACAGGAGGAAGAGTCAACTTTTTCAGATGATCGGGAAAATTCAGGAGGCCTAGTAGAAACTTTATATATAAAACTTCAGAGTTGCCTTCAAGATCGGAAGGCAGGATATGGGGTTCGGAAAAGAGAAAGGCATGCTGAGAGTGCACAGAGAATAGACCAGTGAATGAAGGAAGCTGTCAAATGGGAAATAATTCTGGGAAGGTAGGTTAGGTTATGTTGAGAAAGACCCTAAGTTACACCATGAAAGGCTTGTAGTTTCTGTGTCTGCGGTGACAAAGGAGGTAATATAAATGAGTGAAGCGAGCTGAAAAACAGAGAGGAGAGGGAGGGGGAGAGAGAGAGAGAGAGAGAGAGAGAGAGAGAGAGAGAGAGAGAGAGAGAGAGAGAGAGAGAGAGTCACCAAGGACCTTGCCTCTACTGATCAGTGGCAGCTGACATTCAGTTTAGGGACACTTTGTGTCCCATGCATGGGAATTCATCATGTAATTTTTCAGGAATGGAAAAGCTGGGACTTTATGAGAAATATTCTACATTGCAAGGATGGACAACTAATCACTTTTTAACCACTATGTAAAGCAAAACAACCACCAAACCCTAAATATTTCAGGGCGCCATCTGCTGGCTGCCCATGTAGAGTCTCGGTCCTCTTGGCTCTCCAGATAGCCCTGAGGGACACTGGACAGTTTGGAGTCAGGGAAGGATAGCATCTAGGATGGACTGAGAGGGAGAGTCTGCTGGGGTAGACCAGGTGGGGGCAGATCCTGTGGGCTTGTCCCTGGCTCCTGGAAGTGGGAAGGGGCGGGCACAGTGCACATGGCACAGGGAGATGCAGAGCAGAGATGAGATCTTTCTGAGAGCCCAGACAACCTGCGTTCTGTTGACCCCACTGAAAGGCTCTGACTATTCTGCACTGTGTGTGACATGTCTTTAGTGGACCTTTGTCTGAACTGATCTTGTTTGAATTGCTTTGCTATACTTTTATTTCCCAGTTCAACACATCCATTCTGCACCCAGGTAAACGTGAGTGCATGTCCAGGTAAAGGTTGTAATCTTTAAGCTTGTCAAACAAAATCATTTTGCAGCCCGATTTGGACATGGGTTTTTCCTCCTCCATTTGAAGTTAAAGAAGATCAAGCATTTGCAACTAAATCACTTTGAAGATAAATGACTCATAGGGAAATGTAGGACTTTTGATGAAGAATATTCTCCTTATATTCTTTTCTTGTGTCAGTGCTCTTTGAAGAAACTTTTCCTGACCATTACAGGCCATAATCTTTTTTCCCCCCGTTTATTTTTTCTTTTCTTTTTGTTATTCTGAGAGTTTCCAGGGTATAGTTCTTTTTCAAAATGTAGTTCTGATTAGTGTTTGTTCTGATTCAAAGACTGTATGCTGATTAAAATGATGTTATTTCCAAAAAGTACAAAGCAGAATTTAAATATCCCCACTGCTATGTATATGTTTTAAAGGGTGTCTTCAGATATTATTCCAAAACCTGAATTTTTTCATTTAATTTTGAATAGTATCACGTCAGTAAAGAAAGGATCCTTTGTGTTCATTTCTTTGTCCTTATCCAGTAATGTCCTCAAGCTAAAGTAAAATCACTGTGTTAAAAGATACAATTTTAAAGGATATTTGACAAATTTTTCTCCTAAATGTAGGCTACCTTCCTCGTCCCTCCAACCATGTACATTAGCCATCTTTACGATATGCAACTATCTGACAGCTAGAATTTTGTCCCTTCAATTTCTAGAAAATATATTGGTTGTTTCTCTTACTTGGGGATTTAGATATTTATTGATTTTTATTGACATTTAAAGATTTTTGAAAACATTTGTCCCATCCTCCCTACTATAATAGAATATAAATACTGAACACATTAGTATTTCCATTTATAACGGTCGTCTCTGTCATGGACTTTTCATTCCTTTGTAGGGCAGTGCCCTTCTACTCTTATACCATTTTGTACCCCTCAAAATAATTTAAGAAATTATAGCAACTTTTTAAAATAAGGAATTAACACGTTTTGTTTGGGTTTATTTGTTTTTGTTTTGTTTTGACCTCCAAAGCAGCACATATTTATTGATAGTCCATTCTGTGTCATTTTTTAAATTTCTGCTGGGAAATACCTCTGTAAACTCTACTAGTGAAATATATCTGGGACAAATAAATGCAGCCAGGGTCTAGAGCTACACCATCCAGTAAGGCAGCCATTAGTCATGTGTCTCTACTGTGCAGTGAATAATAGCTAGTCTGACCTGAGATGTGCTGTAAGTATGAAATACACATGGATCTTACAGACTCAGAAAAAATACTTCGCAAATAATTTTTAGGTTGATTGCCTCTTGAAATGATAATATTGTGGATATGCTGAATTAAATGTAATATGCTAATTTATTTCACCTGTCTCTTTTGGCTTTTTTAATGTGGCTACTAAAAACTGTAAAATAATGTATGTGGCTCACCTTTGTAAGTCAGATCATCTTCTACTGGGCAGCGCTGCTCTAGAGGTTTTTTTTTACAGTATAAATATTAAGACCATAGGAAGCCAGCCGGAAGTGTCCTATCAGATGGTCTTTAGTCAGGAGTTCATCGTTCTTTTGCAACAACTACCATTTGTACTGGCTGCTGTTCACTTTGTCTTCCATCTGAGGGAGTCTTGATGGAAGGAAACACCTCCATCCAGAACAGTTTATAGCCCCTTTGGAAAGAAGCTTACATCGAAAGGGCAGAGACACATGGAAATAGTTGTGACTGAACAAGTGCTGATGTCCCCACAAATCCACAGTCACTGTATGGTCTGCCGGCTAGCAGCAGAAAGAAGGTAAATCACTGGTCTCCTCAAAAAAAGCTTTGGGTATTGCCATATCCTGAAGAGAGCTGAGAACTGATAAAAGAGAGCTTGGCTTGAGCTGTGAGGAGGGAGCGTGATCTGGTTCCTTGGTCCTTCCCTCTGTGGGAGCAGAGGGAAGAGAATGGCTGTTCGCATTGGGCTCTGGTTATCTTCTCTAGCAATGCCATTTCTTTAGTAGAAATGTGGCCTCCTTCCCATTAAAACGAACAACTCCAGCACTTTGCAGTTGCCTTTCTCAGTTTGTAGATGAGATGAATAAGTCAGAGTGATGCGAGGAATGGCCCCGGGCCCTAGAATGAAGTTATTCTGTGAAGCAGCACTCAAATTCAGGCCTCCACAATTATGATGTAAAGCTCCTTTGCACCAGTTTTCAGCCTCCCGTCCCCATCCTCGTCCCCATCCTCGTAAGACTGGTATGTCTTAGCTTTTTTCCCCATAAAGTTTTCAGTTGTAATTTGATCTACAATGAGCATAATCAGTTGGCTGTTGGTCAAACCTGTTCTGTATGTGGTATTTTGAACTCAAGTTTTCTCACTTATCAAGTTATCTGCGCTTCTTTCCTCTACCCCAAATCTTTGGATTTATTTTATTGTTACTGTTTTTCTATTTTAGTGTATCCATTGGGAGTGGCAGGGAGATAGCTTGAGTTCATGAAAATCAGAGCCGGTCCCAGTACCCACTCCCAATTTACACAGTAGAAGGAGACAGTCAGATACTTATCCAGTTGAGTTCTCCCAATTACGCAGAGCATGCAGCTGTCTACATAGTATTCCTGGAGGACATAAAGAAAGACACTTGCCCCACATATCCTTTCTAGAAATACTGCATTTGGGGGGAAAATAATCTACTGAAATGAAAGGAGGAAAGGAAGAGCTACTATGTTGGCCATGACACAAGTTATTTTCTGTAGATTCTTCCTTTGTCACATTTAGTGAATGTCTTCATTTTCCATCTGTTTATACATTTACAAAATATGTATTGCCTTTCTGCTATGTACACCCTTTTTGCTACTCTAGGAGAGATTCATGCATAGGATAGGGCCCTGCTGTCAAGAAGCTTCCAGTAGTTATGGTTCTCCCATTAAGATAATAGATTTTTGAGCTAGTGAATGTTGGGATATGGGACACTGACTGCAGTGGGGTATTGCCCTCTGGTTAAGGCTTTGGCCAATCATGCGGTGGATGTGGCTTGAGAGCTCTGGTGGGGATGATGAATGAATGCCTGGGAGGTGATAAAGGAAGAGTTGTGAATGTGGACCATACAATACCGAGGGATTCAAAGTTTGTCTTGTGTTAGAGAAGAGCTACTTTGACAAAGAGAATTAATTTCATTCTCTCCTAAATTTGCTTTTTTTTTTTTTTGAAACATTGAAACAAGGCTTAGAAGGCCCTGGATTAGGGAAACAAATTCCCTTCATCTCTTAGTAAATAGCCATTTCCTGCCACAAGTCTGATTCCTTCCACAGATGCTTGGAATCTGCAAGCCTGGTAGTTCTATTTCTATACTTATTCATAATGTTTCTTCATTTCCTACTTCTTTCTTTCCCTTCCTTTGTGAATATACTGCTGCTACTTATTAGCCCTATTCTCACTCTCAAAGGAAGCCTACTCCATGGCGGAGAAAAATACACTGAATGTTGAGACTTCACTAAATAATGCTTTTCCAGAAACTCTGTAATCCATGGCTTGACAAATTTTTTTATAAGCACTTGGTTGGGAACAATGAAGAAGGAAAACGAAAGTTAAATTAGTGTCTGTACCTTGAAGTTGCAAATATTTATCCGATATAAACAGCTACGTAAACAATTGCTTGGAAGTCCTAAAGACTTGGATATAATTCTTAGTAGAGGAATGTGACTTTGAATCCATAGCTTTCTCTTTCTTGAACCGTTTTCCATTTGTAAACTCACAGACTAAGTCCCTTTTTTAATATTGGAAAAAGTGAGCCAAGTGAGATATGTATCAGGAGTGAATAGGATGAGTCTGGGGAGTATCGAAAGGTTAGTGTGGCTTGCTTAGAGAGTCTTCAGGTACATGAGATTGAGTGGGTGCTGGGTGCTACCACGGGCTTAGCGAGGGCCTCAAATACCACTCTCAGTGAACAGATATAAACTCATCCATTCCACAGACATTGACAGAAATGAAACTTGTTTTCCTGGGTGTATAGCCTGATAGAGAATGAGCGTTGCGTTTGAATTTGAATTGTGGCTCTGCTGTTTGCTAGTTCTGTGCCTTGAGGGAATGATTTGACATCTCTGGACTTTAGTTTTTTACCTGTGGAATGGGACTAATGATTCATATTCCATAGTTCTGGGAGAATTCAAAGTCAGGTGTCTGTATGATACCTCCAAAATAGTATACTCAATTGAGCAAATAATATACTCAATCCATACTAATGCCATCATTGCTTGAATTCAGTAAGACAATATATGTAAAGTTTTGATGCAATGTCTAGCACTTTGTAAGCACTATGTAAATGTCAACTCTGTGTGCTACTACGGTGTTTCCCTGCAAATAAGACCTAGCCAGACCATCAGCTCTCATGTGTCTTTTGGAACAAAAATTAATAGAAGACCCGGTCTTATTTTACTAGAAGACCTGGTCTTATAATATAATATAATATAGTATAATATAATATAATATAATATAATATAATATAATATAATATAATATAATATAATACTGGGTCTTCTATTAATTTTTGCTCCAAAAGATGCATTAGAGCTGATTGTCCGGCTAGGTCTTATTTTCGGGGAAACAGGGTGTTTCTATCATAAGATGGTTACTGTGACTCAAATCACTGGTAATCTCGTAGAGAGAAAAACCCAACGAATATTCATCAAAATTCAATGTGATTATTTTAGAGATATTACAAGGTACACGGTAGTCATAGATGAAGAGATATCAAAGTCAGCCAAGAATATCAGGAAAAACTTGACAGAGAAAGCCACATTTGGGGAAAAAAAAAGTCTTAAAAGAAAAGTGGAATTCCACCAGATGAAGAAGTAGTTGGAGAGTATTTTGACAGAAAGCCAACGTAGGAAGATGTTAGAGATCAGGGAGCACTAACTGAAAACAAGAGAGAAGTGAATTGCTAAGACAGAATGAGAGGAGGGGCAGTGGAGAGAGGTGGGGGGACAAGTATGTGGCACCAGATCCCGCTGGACCTCACAGGCCATGTAAAGCAACTTAAGGTGCCATCCAGATATGGCAAGAGCATCGACTGTGACATGACCATGAAAAGAAGACTTTGGAAATGTCAGATGGCCAAAAGGGAGAGAGCTGCTCTTTGCATTTTTAAAGAATTCTAATTGAAGGCATGAGCCCTCTCCAAATCTAGATGGTAGACTCCTGACTGAAATTAGTCAGAAATTAATGGTAACAATCTTCCCTCTGAGTTCTGGTGTCTTCCAAATAAAAGATGACAGTCTTTGGCTTGGATCAAAGGAGGCAGTGTGACATAGCAATAGTATGTCTGGTTGGAGGCGCACATTATAGCTTGGAGAACTAAAGTATTGATGGCATCTATCAGTAGGATACTTTCAAAAGGTCAGACTTGGGAGCCACAAACAATACTGCTCTCCTTATCAAAATGAAGTTGATGTACGTTAAAACTCTGATGGAAAGAAGCAAACACAGACTTTGGAGCTATCTCTGCCTAATGGATCTGCCACATCCTAGATGCTTGCTTGTCTACATGCCTACCTTCCTTCCATAAATATTTATTGATCACTTGCTCTGTGACCTGGGAGAAGTTACTCACCCTCTCTGAGGCTTTTCCCTCACTTGCAAATTGGAGATTAGTCATGACTCTTTCAAATCGTATGTCTACATGAAACAATGTAATTTTTAATTACATTTATTGGGGTGACATTGGTTGGTAAAATTATATTGGTTTCAAGTATATAATTCTATAAAACATCATTTATATACTGCATTGTGTGTTCACCACCCAGAGTCAGTTCTTCTTCCATCTACATATATTTGATCCTGTTTTCCTTCTTCTACCACACCCCTTTCCCGCTTACCCTCTGGTAACCACTAAACTGTTGTCTGCCTCTATGAGTTTTTGTTTGTTTGTCTTGTTTCTTTGTTGCTTTCAGTTTGATACCCTGTATATGAGGGAAGTCATATGGTTCTTGAAAACACTCAGTATAGGGCCAGCCACAGGGTAGACGCTCAACAAGCATTTCCCCCATTTCCACTCATTGTTACGTAGACATTTATTGAGTGGCTTCTGTGTTCTAGGCACTAATATGGACATTGGCCAGGAAAAGAACAAGCAGGCTCTCTTGATGCTTACATTCAGTGAGGGAAACAGAAAATAAATGAGTATACAAATAAACAAGGTAATTCCTGGTAGTGACGAATGTTACAGAGATGAAGGGCTTATTTTGTAGAGTGGTAAGGTGTGTCCTCTTGGAGGAAGTGACATGGGAGTTGAAACAAAAATAAATAATGAGCCTAATATGCAAAGATCTGGGAACATGCTTTCCAGGCAAAGGGAAGTGCAAGTTGAAGTGTGCTGAGCTTGAAACCTTGGTTAGAAAATCAGAAAGAAGGCCAGGTTCCTGGAGCCTAATACATGAGGGGAAAGTAACGTGTGGCAAGGTTGCCTGCTGCAAACGGGCATCCTGCTAACAGAGCAAGACAGCTGTCAGAGAGGTGGTGCATGGTTAGAGGACCAGCGCCTTCCAGAACAGCCCTCTTTCTGGGCATGCTTTCCCTCCTACATTTCTGGGCCAAGTGAGCATTTCAAAGCTGCTTGGACATCTGGACTGGAGAGATAATGTTGTTGTTTCCTTCAACCCTGCAGTTCTCAAAAGCACAAGCTCAGCTCTTCAGTCTTTCTTTAATATCTCAGTTTGTGGCATATGTCACTTTTGAAGATAGACATTTTACAATAGGATCAGAGAACTTACAAGCTAATGGTAGTGACAGATAAGTGCACATAATAGAGTTATGATAGCAGAGTTATAAAAGCTCTGTGAGAGTATAGGAGACAGACAAAATCTAGATGAGTGGTCTGGGAAGGCTCCGTGGAGGAAGTCTCAGGTCAAATGTGGATGGTCTTCATAGGTGGGGGTGGTGCTCTTCTTCCTTCTGTTTTGTTTTCTCACTCTTCTTTATGTTTCTTTTCTGACTATACATTTTTACCAATCTAAATCTATCCTGATTCCTTCTAAGTCATTTCTTGTCTTCTTGCTTTTCTTTAGAATTGTCTTTAAGGTTCGAGAGAGGATATTTTTCAATTTGCCCCAATTCAGGATTGGGTATTATGCCCATGTCTTACGTTTGATCGTTCTGGTATATATTTTCTCTTATAACCTTCTATAAGGTGCCATTATTGTATTTGCATTAGAAAATATCAGTTCCAACAGTTGGAATCCAAGATTGGTAGCCACATTAGAACTCAGAAACTTCTAGCCTTTTCTCTAGTTGCCATCCCAAAATTACATGATAAATCTCACTAAAAGCAAAGACGTGGAATGAAGGTGTTTTCTCATCTGTGAAAGCACAATCAACATTTTCTATTTTTTCTTCTTCACACATGTATATGTATTACATATTTAATATGTATAAGGTTTAGCACTAAGAAATCAGAGTTGGTACATAATGGGGCAAAATTTTGTAGTGGGGCAAAATTTGGTAGCGGGGCAGCAGGAGATAGAGCAAAGGGTATGGGATTGGAAAGAGCGGCATGGTCATTTCTGGATTGCTTGAGAAATATTTGAGAATGGGACCTACAAGTCTGTTTTCTGGGCAAAGAGGTCATTTCCCAGGAAATAGATCTGTAAATAGGTACTAGGTCCCAAATAACCCAAGTAAAGTCTTTTCTTTATTGAGTTGTAAACTGAGTGGTCACTATTATTTGTGCTGGAGAAAGAAGCCAGGGGTAATTGTACAGCCAGAGATACATGAATTTTTCAGGCAGTTGTTGCCATACTTCTGGGGCTTAACCCTCTGTATTACTGATACAGGTCTTACCTGCAGTTCATCCTCCTCCAAACTGTCTGCTAACAAAGGAAAAACAATAGAATCCTGGAATCTGAACCACTTTGGCAGAGGCCTGTGGGTAGGTAACTTCATCCCACTTGCTAGTTAGTTTCTAGCACACTGGGCATGGAGACATGTGGAGGAATTAATCTTCTGAGATGCAGGAGCAGCTGTGTTTTCTTGAATGGAACTTCTTATTTTGTCTGGTAATAACAATAAAAATGTATTATACAAAATTGGAGAAATTGAGCATAAATAATAGGATACAAATGAGCTATAACTTTCGAGCTCAGGAAAAATGCACTTTATTACCTGTTTGTGTTAAGGGCACTTTGTTCCCCCATTAACTGTTTAATAATGTAAGGTGCCTAAATTTCCCATCATGACAATGAGCTATCCTGCTTTCTAATAGCAGGAGTAAGCTCAGTGTTCATTATGTTTGTTTCTCTTTCTGTTCCTATGGCATCGATGTTGCCAACTAGTATTTTATTAGGGAGGTTCTGCCTATATTCTGGAGCCAGAATACCTGGGTTTGAGCCCTGGCTCACAATAGCTATGTGACCTTGGCTGTTGCTTAATGTCTTAGCACCTTGTTTGCTTCATCTATAAAAGGGAGATAATAATAGTACTATAAAGTAGCAAGGTTCTTTGTTGAGTGAGTGAATATGTAGAGACTAGAAGAATCCCTGGTACATACAAAGCGTTCAGTAATGTAAGCTTTTACCACGGAGGGACATGAACTCCTGCAGGCTCCAGGCAGATCATATAAATGACGCAGGTATAAAATCACGAAGCTCTTTGGGTCTATCTTTCATTTTCCCACATTATATTAAAAACAAGATCGAGAACACTTTTCAGCCTTGAAGGGAAAAAAGCCCACTGCCAGTACAATAAATACAAGTGACCTAGCCTTGTTGGTGAACAATAGAGAGTGATGAGGACCGTGAAAAGAGGATTTGAAAGATTGTACTCAGATCGAGGCAATTGCTGCCGAAAGAAGCTGGAAAACTAGACTAGAAAACTAAATTGCAAATTTTCTCAATATTTAACGGTTGACACCTAATGCAATTAAAAAAAATAATTCTGTGTGATTTAATCAAGATATGCCTTCAGGATGCATTGGGCCCAGTTTGAGATCCCTGAATTTCTATTAAGTAGTGGATTCTGAATTCTAGCCCAAGGGAACTACCTCTGGTTCCCAGGCTCCTTCTATGACACCTGACTTTGACATGACAAATTTATTGACCTCTCTAAATCTCTTGGGTTGAAAGGACCAAAAGATGTGACCCTCACCCCTAGTCTGCCCGTTGCAACGAGTGGTATGTAGAGATCGTCTGGAGGCCACAGTAAGGAAAGGTCAGTCAGGGAAGAGAACACATGTCCTTGTTCCTGTCCCCTGCCCACACAGTCACTGCTTTGCCTTAGTTGGGAATTCCAGCCTTTTTCTAAATTGCTGTCTACAGAGTGATAATGGAGACCGTCCAAGTCCTCCATCTGACTTTCGAGATGTCATCTGGCCACTCATTCTGTTTAATTGCTCCCTCCTGTGGGAACACTGGGCTGCTCCTGCTGCTCACTAGAATGGAGACTATAACAAGTCTTTGAGTTTTTTCCTGGCTCTCACTTGCTGAGGAAGGAGATGATAAATGCTGGGTGCTTTGGGAGCTTTGAGGGCTGCTGTTTGAACCACCTGAGGCAATGATTGATTAGTCAGGCCTAAGGAAAGGAGGCAAGCACTCAGAGAATAGCTTCTTAATAAAGCAGTTTATGATCAGGTAAGGTGAGGGAGCGAGGCCAACTCTAGTTGACCTCTCTGTTGGGGATGTCCTCTCACCGTGACAAAGAGCAGAATAAAAGGAGAAAGACCGCAGGGGACCAGAGCACAACATTTAGAAGCAGCCAAAGGGCTGCCTGGAAGCAGTCAGGTTGATTCTTTGTTAACTACACATAGTAGCTGGTCAAATAGAATGAAAGAGGGAAATTCTGGCAATGCTACTGTTCTCCAAATTACGGCTCTCCTTTTTTCACATACAAACCTCCAGTTGGATTTGTAGAGATAAATCTCACATAGTCATGTCCTCATCCCATCCTCTCTAACAAGGTTCCATTCTGTTTTTCTTCCAGAATTGCCTTGTAACACTACCCTGTGTGTACTCTTGGGTCTTCTCACATGCTGTACAGTTTCTGTGTTGTTGCATGTTTCCTTTTCTGTCTGGAGCACCTATCTCTCATCTCAACTTGCACAAGTCCTGTGCTCACTTCAAATTCTGTCTCTACCAAGAAGCCTTTCTGGATTTACCCAATGCATTGGGATCCCCAAGCCTCTAGGAAGAAAAAGAAATCCTTTGTTTTCCTCCACACCTCATTCTTCTATCCTGTCCTATCCTCAGGAACATACATAAATCTGATTGTCCAAATTCTTTGGATATTTATTGAGCAACTTTTGCTGAAGGCAGAATCACTTTACTTCCAAAGGTATAGGTCTAGATGTGCCTGTCTCTCTACACTGTTTTATTTTTACAGCAAGAGGTATGAATGGAATTAGGTCTGCTTTCCTGGAAATGACACAACTAATTTTCCAGATCCCCCTTCTCTTTTGTCTGGAGCCTTTCCTTGCATGCATTGAGATTGTGGAACTGAGATGGTAGGTCTTCAGGGTACAGTTTAGGTGTAGTGGGAGGTCGTTAGACCTCCATCTCAGTGCATGTGTTCCAGCCATGGTTGGGGTTCTAAAATCACTAAACAGCAAAGGGGGATTTGCTGCATGTTTGCTGAAGTCCCTGTGTCTCTCTCTCCCCTGGGAGCTCAGTGTGCATTGTAGTTTTGCTCCATAATATCCTCTTAATACCAACAAAACTGATACCGATAAAACTCTCACAATGTTTCAAACACCACAGTAAGTCAGGCTGGTGAAGAGAAAAGTATTTGAAGTTAGACTCCCTGAATACAAACCCAGGCTCTGCCACTCTGCAGCTGTGTGATTTCAAGATGATTATATAACTTGTCGTTGCTTCATTTCCCTCATCTGTATTGTGAGGGTCATTATAGTGCTAGCCTCTTAGGATTGTCTGGGAGATTAATTAAAATAGTATCTCCAAAATGCTGAGAGCAGTGTCTGGAGCATACTAAATATTCAGCAAATGTCAGTCATCATCTTCATCACCGTCTTCTTCATCATCATCATCATCATCATCTTCACCATCATCACCATCACCATCATCATCATCATCTGCACCCCTAAGCATATCACTCATAGTTCCATCACAGTTCTCAGAAGCTAGCCTTGTCATATCACATTTTTCATTACATATGTTATTCTCTCTACATTGTCAGCTCTGCCTCAAGGCCGTTTGCTTGGTCGGTCACAAAAGCAAATGGGGGTCTGAAGTTTATTATAAGAAGAACGACAAAAGAACAGCGTGTTGATGAAAATGTGCGATGAACAATCTTGTCACACATTTTAGAGCTGGAATGAAACTTAGAGATTATTGGGCCCAAATTCTTCTCTTTATTGATGAAGAAATTAATCGATAAAGATTAATTTCCAGAACAGAGCAGGATGCAGCCACCTCCACATAGAAGGACAAGCAGTGAGCTCAGTTGTTGGGGCGTGTTGCCTGGGACCTGTTACCCTGAAGTGCATCCTGGGAGAGCACGCAAACCCTTCAATCCTCCAAAGTCTCACCGGAGGATTTGAAATTTAAAGGTAGAGGTTACCTTTGCATCCAAAATAAGAGGCGGTGTGTTAATCTAAATGTCTCTCTGAATGGCTGTCTTTCCAATTTAATAGGAACATCATCTCCTGTGTTAATTATAGACCAAGTTCCTGTTTCAAAGGACAACTCATAAGGTTTTATAAATAAGTTTAGAGGCCAGCACTCTGTCTCCCTACTGAGCAGTTGCTCGTAATTTCACCTATTTATGATGAGAACTACCAGCAGAATTAACGTAATGATGTATACAATACAAGTGTAACAACAGCTCATAACGATCATTTTTACAATTCTTCCAGTCTACGTTCTTTTCCAATTTGCTTGGTAGCAATATGACTTGTTGCAGCATTCTCCCATCCAAAAAGCAAGTGATTTGACCAGTTACTAAGCATTGTTTTAAGACTTTAAATGTATAACTAATCGATATCTGAAAGGAGGAACTTAAATTGTTTTTCCATTATGCATTAAACACCAACAACTTTTTTGTGTGTGCACATTTCATGGGCTCTTTCCAAATGCCCAATCACCAAGGACAGTGTCTTTGCAATTTTTTTATTATGATTTGCTAATCAGGGCTTATCTCACAATCAGTAATTAAAACACCACTGAAGATCCTTTCAGAAATCAATTGACATCAAGCTGAGAACATTTCACCAAAACTAATAAAGAACATAAAGTTCTTAAGCATAGGAGATATTAGACACTGATGAAGACTCTTATAAAAAGCCAAATTTAAGTCCTAGGGAAAATCGTCCTCAGCGTATTCAACAGTCTATGCAACCATCAGAAGACAAACTGTGCACTTACTATGTATAACCATCAGGCTAGTCTTATTGTATGGGATACAGCCCTGTTTCCCAAGGTGTTTATTATATAGTCGGAGAGATAAGACATGTCCTAACATAATACTCCTACAAGATATAAAGTGAAAAGAGCCTCAGGAGGTTTCTATAGAGAGCATTTATATTCAAAGACAAAAGATAAATATGGAATAATCGTTAGAAACACAGGCTTCGGAGGCAAACAGACTAGGAATCAAATTCTGCCTGGATCATATACCAGTTTGGTCATAACCAGAGTGTTTAACTCATCAGAGTCTCAGTTCCCTCACTGGAAAATAATAACACTGACACAATGGACGAAATTAACCAAGTGTCTGGTGTTTTATACACTGGAAGGCTTAGGGAGGTGGTGTTTACACTGGTACTCAGAAAATTAGAAAATTTGGATGTGCCAAAATGGTGTATAAGTGGAAGGAGAAGAAAATACAGTGGATACCAATTCAGGCAACCATGGCATTGCAAGGAGAAGAACGTTAGAAATAGAGAGTTTGTCAAGGGAATATTTAAAGATAAGACGAAAGAAATAAGTCAGGGACAGATAATGAAGGCATTCCGTGTAATAAAGCAATTTCCATATCCCTGCCTGAACGGGGCAAAAGATATAACCTTGTCATGGTTAAGACGGTGGGCTCAGTAAACATTCTGCCTGCGTCTCCATTTTGGCTTTACTACCCAGGAGGTGGGTGATCTCAGGAACTTAGCTTAAGTTCTCTGTGCCTCTGGGTCCTCATTCATAACATGGGGCTACTGCTAGTACGAATCCCATGATTATTCTTCTCATAACCACGAGAAGGATGGAGAAAAATCTTCTCTAGTGTCATTGTCCTTCAATCATCTGCTTCTAGTCATAATGGGCTAGACTCTTCAGACCACATCTCTCATCTGAGGACAATAAGAAATACTGGACAGAATACATTTTTAAATTCTCCCTGAAAGACAGTGAGGAATCACTAGGTGCAGACCCAAGAAGTGGCAGGCTCTCAGAATAGTAAGAAAGTGCTGTAAGCTCACTTTACACGGAGGGGATTTGCCCATTCGGAAGAAATAGCAGAGCTGAAGAAAAAGAGCTTGTGTTTGGCACTTCCCAGGGCGAGGTGGTAGGCACTCAAGGCCGGCCTAAGGTGGGCAGTCTGATAAACACTACCTGCATGTGGACCTAGGTGAGGGCAAACCACACTAAACCGTTCTCCCCGCTTCCTTTCACAGGCCTGGGGTGATCATTATCTGAGCAGAATGGGTCTGAGCAGGAAGGTAACTCATCTCTGGCAGGCAGGACATTATGTTGTGGTTCTCTAGTGAAATCGAAGTCTAGTTTTACATTAGAAATGTGCCTCCCCCCAACCCTTCAGACTTTGTATTTAGTCTAAAGTGGTTTGACATTATGGTTTCCAGGTTCCAGATAAAAGGAAGTGAAAATTCTCTCTGGAGGAATGTTCCTTCATTCTACATCCTAAGAAATCCTAAAAATAATTTTTCAAAGCCAATAACCAGCCCACAATCCTGGATAAACAAACACCTCAAGCAACAGGCCACCAAGAGTAGAAACCCGCAGAAACAATAGCTGCAGAGACTAAGGCCCATGACTTCGGGTAGTAAAATTATCAGATACAGATTATAAAACCACTAACTTAATGTATTTAATTTTTTAAAAAAGGCCTTAAAGTATCTAAACAGATAAAGTATCTAAAAAGAAACTATAACGTGTTATTGAAGATTTTTTTTTAATGAAATAAATAAAAGTTAAAAATTGAAACTATACCTGAAATTAAAAACCCAGTGGATGGGATTGATAGCAGATTAGATGCAGCTGAAGAGAGAATTAATGATGGATGAGAAGAGATTATCCAGAATGCTGCAGAGAGAGACAAAATGAGAGAAAATATAAACATTGTTAAGACTTAGGCAGCACAGAGGGAGACCTCTCTAGTGGAAGTTTACTTAGAATTGGAAGGAGGGAGGGAATGAGGCAAGGACAATATCTGAAAAATTAATAGCTTGAGAAATTTCAGTAGTCCTTGAAAAACATCGAATAACTGATTCAAGAATACCGGTGGATCTAAAAGCTAAATTAAAAGAAAAGGAATTATTGACTGTGCTTTCTAATCCTTTTGGGGAGTATAATTAATAATGCTGTAAAGATTTTGTAAGGTATTTGATGGACACTTGTCTTATTAGGGAGACCACTTCAGGGATGGTGCAGATGCCTGATCACTGCACTGTACACCTGAAGCTGAAGCTGAACAATAATGAATGTCAACTACAATTTTATATATATATATATATATATATATATATATATATATATATATATATATATATATACATATATATATATATATATACATATATATATATATGTATATATATATATAATGTTATATATAGATTCCCTCTCTCTCTCTCTCTCTCTCTCTCTCTCTCTCTCTCTCCCTCCCTCCCTCCCTCCCTCCCTCCCTCCCTCCCTCTCCATATATATATAGAGAGAGAACAGCATAAGCAATAGACTCTGGAACTGTAACAGCTACATACGATGTCAGAGGGGTAGTAGATTGGGGGACGAGGGTTATCACTTTGTGAGAGGTATAAGTGTTGAAGTAGTACATTGTTTGGCACACCTGAAACTAATAATAAAAAAAAGAAAAGGAATGTGTATTTAGACACATCACCGTAAAACCACAAAGAGAAAAAAATTCTTAGAAGCAGCCAAAAAACCCCTGAAACTAATATAATGTTGTAATTAGCTATGTTTTTAATAAAAGTCTTTTAAAAAATAGAAACAAACAAAAAAAGGCAGCCGGAAATAAAATGACAACTTGACCCCGTCTTCCACCTTCCACCAGAAGGTGTTTCCTCTTCCGCTGTCCTTTCTAACTCGTACTGCTTCTCACTGTAAACATTTCAGTCATCACAAGAAACAGCCCTCTCTGTGCTCACAGTTTCTGCGAGCGGGCCAACCTGAAGTGCTCACTGTGACCAGATCATGCCTTGCACATCTCCTGCCTTGATGACTTCTGCAGACTCTTCCCTGTTTCAGAAATTCCCTCGCCACTCTAAACAAATAAACAAAAACATAGCCTATGTATAAAAGAAGAAGCCAGGAGCCCTGAAATTCATTAAGAGAGGCTTTGACAGCTAGCTCCTAGCGGCTGGAGATGAAATTTCTAGCAGAGCAAGTGACATCTCAGGAAAACCACAGGCTTTGGGTTCGGATTCCTGCTCTGCCAGCTCCTAGCTGTGCAAACATGGGCAACTTCTTTAATAACCTTTCTGTGTCCTGGTTTCCTCATCTATTAAGTGGAAATGACAATACTACCTACAAAATAGAGTTTCTAGGATTATTAAGCAGGTTCATGCAGATAAAATATCTTGCCGTGTTTAGCGCAGTCCGCATTTGATATGTTTTTCTGAATGTGTGAAATGGATTCCAACCATCACCCTTAATTCTGAGGCCTGTTAGGAATCATGCAGAATTAGTAAAAAATAAAAAAATAAAAGCAATTGAGGTCAAATTGTTTTGAAAACTGCAGCCCTTCTCCTTTACATTAGATAGGTTTAATATTTAAGATCAGTTCCCAAGTCATATTGATGGGTCAGGGTTTACACAGATTGAGGGGAGTAAAGAAGTTGGTCATCTAACCCACATCTGTTTGTATTAGTGTTTGACAGACCCCCTGCTTGTGTTATGCTAGTTATTTCCACCCGTGTCCAGGAGGTGGGGGAGTGGGGCTCGCCTTGAACCATATGCCCCAGGAAAGGGGTGTAGTTTCATCTCATATGCCAAG
Organism: Rhinolophus hipposideros; assembly: GCF_964194185.1. Taxonomy (NCBI): domain Eukaryota; kingdom Metazoa; phylum Chordata; class Mammalia; order Chiroptera; family Rhinolophidae; genus Rhinolophus; species Rhinolophus hipposideros. Next base: position 25,181,075 of record NC_138069.1, on the reverse strand, counting down.
AGGCATCTTATCTGCAGCCCTGTCTTTGAATTCATTTACTGGCAGTGCTCAAGCCAACGTGAAATTGAGTAAAAGAATAAGGGACGGACTTAGTGATTCACTGATTTATAAGGACGAATTAAATGGAAGAAAAGGGTCCTTGAGATGGTAACAAATGAGATGACAGTCCAAGTTCTTCCAAAGCTATAACAAATGGAATCACTGGAACATAAACAGTCAGGTCTGAAAGGGCCCCAAGAACCATCTGGACCAGGCTCTGTAGTGTCAATCGTGGTGGAGAAAAAGTGCCAATTTTTGAGCTGAAGGCCAAGTTCTTTCTCACATGTGCAGGCGAGTGTGGAGCAAAGCTGTCGTTTGAAGCTTTGGCTTTTTCTCGTAGGGACACGTAGATTCTCGGTGGTGATGTTTCAGGATTAGAGACATATTTTGGAGTCCCAAATTTGAAATGAGAAATAAACTCTTCCTGTAACTAAATGGGCCCTCACTTGGAATATGAGAGTCTTCAGATGAGAGTTTTCAAAAATCCTTCTTAATGACACTTACTACTAGTTCCAGACCCAGCGGGGAAGAGGGATGGGCATTGAGCACAGGGGAATGTAAGGGTCTTGTTCTTATCACTCCACGTAGAGTGACCTATACAGTGAGCAGGAGATGGAGGGACTAGGCATCATTCCACAAAACTCAGGTCCTCTGGGGTGCTGGGCCACCTTGTCCAGCCATGACAAAGATGGCAGTCCTCTCCACAAGTTTCATTTAGTGTTCTAGCGCAGCCTGAAGTATTGATCTTGCTCTATCAGGATGCCGGAGTCCCCCACAGCTCCCTCTTTTATGAAGCTGAAAGGTATACCCATGACTTGTCAAAGGAAGCCAGGTGTGTACAAGTACCCAGCAATTCTCTCCAAGCCTTAAAAACCAAACAAACTCTTAATTCAACGAGTATTTGTACCTAAATGTAAAGTATATTCAGCATCTTGTCTATAATTCAAAGACGACAGGACCAGTCTGGTGAACCCAAGGCCAGCAGCCTCTTTACAATGCAGCATTTATTTGGACAGTCCAGGTTTCCCATATACAATAAGACTTCCTCCTATTGCATGAGGAGGAAAGGAAAATTAGAAAAACAACATTTGCAGAATGGTTACAATGTACCAAGTACTTTGCCAAATATTTTATGTAAATTATGAAGCTCAAAACATTTATTTGAGGAAGAACTACTAACCTAACTGCCCAGAGAAGTTAAGGAAATTGTCCAGGTTTGAATAGTTAGTAGGTGATGGAACTGAGATTTAACAGAGGTCTATCTGTTTTAAATGTTCATATTTTTCCTCCGATACCTATTTTCTATGAGAAGGAGTTCAGGTGGTGATGTTGTTGATTGTGGACCATTTAGACCAAAAAAAAAAAAAAAAAAAAAGAAAGAAAGACAAAAACAGAGAAAAGATAACACTTATTGAGAGAGACAAACTCTTCCTTTGAGAAAAAATGAAACTAGTCATAGAGGATGATGATTTGGAATATTAAATCGTTGTTCATTTTAAAAAATATATTAGGTATTAACATGTTCTTTCTCCCTCAGGAAGTATTTCAGCATAGTACACTGAAATAATGTGTTCTCTTATGGCTTCAAACTGACTATATTTTAAAATTCATGTGAATTTTCATATTTTCTTCATTAGTGTGTTGCGACATCTCAGCAGTCAGACAGAATGCAAAGCCTATAGCTATTTTTTGTGTATATTCGTTGTGTGATTGCTGGCTAATGAGCTTTATGAGAATAAAGAAAATTTGGAAAATGAAAGCAACTTTGTTTGTTTCCTTTTGGACAGCTAATGCATTTAAGAATGAGTTTCCTTAGGAGACGTTGTTCGTCCCTGTGTATTTATTTTTATTTTTATTTTTGTTGCCATTATTATTCAACATACCTCCTGCTTCTCTACAGGAAGGTAAAACGGTTTCATGTTCTGAAAATGCCTCATAATAGCCCTAGGGAATAGCAAGTCATAATTACTCTCATTTTTCAGATAAAGAAGCACAGAACGGATTACTAGTTTTCCTGGGTCAGATGGCCAATTTCACAGAAAATTAGAATCTGACGGCCCTTCCGAGTTCCACTACTCTATTTTGGGATTGTGAGAAATCCACAGCTCAACCTCGGATGTGCTTTCTCCTCGTAGTAATGACCAGGGAGGAATACGGGAAGGACAGCTAGCTGTGGAATACATCCGATACCCGTGCCCACACCTGTGTTAAATTAGGCCAGGAGAAGCAAAGATAATAGACTATCCCAAATATCAAGAACACTTTCAAAATATGCATATTTCCCAATCTTTCCCCCTCTCTCCTTCCACTCTCTCATTCTCCCCTCCTCCCCCCAACTATAATAGACTTTTCAGGCATGTGGCTCTGGAATCTATAGTTTTGCTTAGGATGGGTCTGATACTCAGCAAGGAAAGTTTGGGAAGTTTGAGATTGTCCCTAGTTTATCTGATGCATGAAGACACTCTTCAGTATCTCTCATTTCAGCAACCACTGTGGAAGTAGTATGACTTGGACGTGAATGCTAACTCTGCCTCTCGCTAACCGGGGAACCCTTGACAAATTACCTAACATCTCTGAATTTCAAGTGAATTGACAATAGGTTGAAAGATTAGTGATATATGGTAAAATTCCTTAAAACAAAACAAAAACTAAACAGAATAAGAATGCAATTAATAGTTTCTGCTGGTAGAGATGGTGATAGAAGTAATATTAGCTCTCTGATAGTCCATGCTATTTGTACCTACTGTGTTTCCCCAAAAATAAGCTCCAGTTAAGATCGTCAGCCAGATGGACGCAGTTAGTACGTTATGACAATTTTCCAGAAGATGACATGACTGTAATTGAATAAATGTAGATTCTTCTACATGAAAAAAATAAGACATTCCCTGAAAATACTCTCTAATGTGTCTTTTGGAGCAAAAATTAATATAAGACCTGGTCTTATTTTGGGGGAAACACGGTATTTGTTAGAAAATTCTTATATTGAGAAAACCACTTCTCTTCCTTCAATTTCCAGCAATCAATGTTAAACGTGCTTTTCTTAATGTCAGACTACTGCTCCTTCTTTTTCCAAGTATCCCACTCTAGTATTTAAGATCTCTTCCACCCCCACCCAATTCTCTAATTCTTTTCTCTGGCTCTGTTCCTTCAACATTTACCCACACAAAATGACTTTGTCCGTGGGTCTGTAGTATCAGAACTGCAGAAAGATATCCTCATTGGCGTGTGAGGTACCCTTCTCCATAAAGGAATCACTCTGACTAATGGCTGACAGGCATGCTCATACTTCAGTAAAACCAGAGCTGAGGATATCATGTTCACTACCTCAGCGCTTCTCCAACTCGAATATGCATATTAGTTACCTGGGGTTCTGGTTAGAGTGATTCTGATTCAGGATGTCTGTATTTCTGACAAGCTCCCAGGGAATGTGATTCTGCTGGTCCTGAGCTACACTTTGGGGAACGGGTTACTCCATCACTACCTGTCCTTTATACAGCAATCAGTGTTAGGTAATGCATTAGATTTATGCTTTCGTTTAATCCGACAAAAATAAAAATAGTCTCTGCAGATGGATTTATACCATATCTACTGTCAGAAAAACGACAATTCTATAACTGAGTGCCCTCTCCTTTTGGCCTTACCTGTCAAACAGGTACAGCCTGACTGTTCTCTCCTTGCTGCTGGTCCTTGCGAACATCCATCGTGCCAGATTCTTTCAGATGGGCTTTTTCTCTGCTAATGCCCTCTCTTGGAAGTTCTTGCATTAGGTCATGTTTAAATCTCTTTATCGATGAGACTTTCAGTCATTCAAGATTAACAGTGGCAGCCTTTGTGTGTATAAGATGACGAACTCGGATAGGAGCTAATTTTGGCATTCATGGTTTGCTGCTCCTCTGGTCACTTGTGTTCTATTGCTGTGAAAAGATAAGCTATAAACAGATTGGAAATGATGTCACAACTGAGAAAAACAGTGCCCCTTCAACTGCCTGTGATATTAGTTGGGCTAAGTGTCACTCTGGAAAAGGGACAGTGTATGGGGATCTTCACTTCAATCCAGGAATTTGGGTAGGGAAGGACAATTTGAAAATATGTTTATATTATCTTGCTTTCCATTTTTGTTTTAAAATATTTTACCATGAGATTCAAACTTACAGAAAATTATAAGCTACAGAGAAAAAAACTTAAAAGGGAAAAAGTCCATACAACCAGAAAGAGAAATATTTTGTTGAATATTTTACTTCCAGAATTTTATTTTCGGTGTCTGTGTGTATAATTTATAAAAACCACAGAATAATTTATTATCGGGCTAAAACATAAAAAATTGCCTTCTTTGTAGGCCAAAATAGTTGAATGCTATCCATTTCATATGATTCAAGCCATATATTGTATTTTGACTTAAAACGTGTTTTGAAAACTTAAAAGTCTACCGTAAACATTACCCTATTCCGTCTTCCTCATCATTAAAAACGGTAATACTAATACATCACTATGTATTTTACCAATCCTCTATTGTTACTTAGTTCGTTTCTAATTTCCTTTCATCATTTTAAGCAGTATTCAGTAAATGTCCTTATGAAGAACTGCTTGTATCTACCTACAGTAATGTTCTTAGGAGAATCCTCCACAATTGAAATAATCGGTTGAAGATAACACATATTTTAGATGCTTTGACACAGTTTAAAATGTCAATATATGTATATGAGTGTGTGTCTTTTACTGCATCTGTGCCAGCTCACAGTATTGACACATTTTAATCCCGCCTAGTTTAAAAGAGGAAAACTAGTCATTTATTATTTGCTTTACATTATTAAGGTGGATGACTTTTGTTCTGTTAGCATTTCACTTTTATATTTGGTAAATTGCCTACAATGTAATCTTTTCTTGTGTGTGTATTTGACTGGTTTGGCTAGCTTTTTATTTTCAAGTTGTGAGTTCTTTTCTATTTATGATGTTAGCCTTTTTCTGTCACTGTTGCTGCAAATATCCCACTTTTTCAGTTACCTTGTAGTACTCTTACTCCATTTTTTTTATCCCGTAATTTTAAAGTCCTATGTAGCCTATTTTTTATTTTTTTCAATTATGATTTCTGCATTTGGTGTTTAGAAATTCCTTATATAATCAAAGTATTTGAAAAAAAATGTTTCCTACTTTTTTGTTTCTAGTTTCTTTTAACATTTATCTATTTAATTAGTCCAAGATTATTTTAGGATATTACTTGAGACAAAACAGCAGCTTTCCTTTTCTCTCAGCGTTATTTATGGAACAATCCATCATTTAATTGGTGATTTAAAATGTCACATATATCGCAAACTAAATTCTGTTAAATGTATGTCTGTTTCTGGAATTTCACTTCTGTTTCATTCATCTGTCTGCTTATTCTATAGCCATTACCAGAACTTTAATAACTATTCCATCTTCCCTGAGGCTCATTATACAAATCATCGTGTTCCCAGCATCCCAGTAATTAATGAAAATTTGTTCTTGTCTTTTGTAATAATTTTCATATTTTTATTCCATTTATCTTATATTTTATTCCATTTATCTTATAAGATAGACATTACTATCTTATGTCTAGAATTCCCTTGCAGTGCAGTATTATTTTCTTTCTTCAGATACACTTGGGATTTTATCTTCAGTGCAATGCTAACAGTTGATTTTAGATAACATTTTTCTTTCCAGGTTAAGGTAGTGGCATTCTTTCTATAGATTAGCAAGAGTTTTGAGCTATAATGTGTGTTGAATTTTGTCAATTGAACTTTGACCTCAATTGAGATAATGTTATTTCTTCTTTGATTTATTTATTGACAAATGACTGTTCCTAATACAGTACTATTGTTGCATGCCTGAACAATCCCTTTTTTGTTCATAGTATATTATTCTTTCAAAATGGTTTTAGATTAAATTTATTTTTAATTTATTTAGTATTTCTACATTTTATCGGCAGGTAGGATTGACACTTAGAGGTGTTCGTTTTTGGGGTTTTTTTTGATGTCTTCATTAGGTTTTGTTATCAGAGTTATGTTAACTTAGAGAGAATAAATGGGAATGTGGTTTACATATTAATGCTTTCGAGCCAGAGTACGGGAGATAAAATACCTTGTGTCCACAGTTTCATCTCTTCAACACTTTTCATGTAATTAACCATAGTCCTTCTTTTTAGAGCCCTCTATTTCGAGGGTATACCTCTGAAACAACACTTACGTAATGGAGGAGACAGTTTCTCTACATCTCTAACTTCTTCTTTTTCATTTGAACCACGATACCTTTCCAGTTACTGAGACATTTTTCTCTCTTGTCTCATCTTTTCAAAGCGAGTCTTTTGCTCAGCTACTTGACATTAGCTCCCGTAGACCATGTGTGAGTTGTGCGTCTGAATCTTCTAAATCCAGATTGAAAAAATAAACCAAACCAACAATCATGTAAGTGTAGTTTTACTTGACCATCAGGAGGCCCAGCAGCCTGTGCAGGGAGAGGTTGTTGAGTGGTGGAGTCAGACAGCAATGTGTCTATACCAGAGGAATGGCCTTTTGGAGGAGAGATTGCTACTATTGTGCCCATATCCTTCGGTTAGAACATAGGATAATCACCAGTGTGCCAGCTGAGTGCTTCCCCAATACACTGCTAGGATAAAAATGTGTCATTTGTTAATTACTCTTTCCTTCTAGTTGCTTTGTGAATTAGAGAATATAGCGAGGTGGGTGTCCACTGGACATTCACTTACTTATTTCCTAAGCCAGAACATCCTCTACACGTGATAAATCATGGATCAGTTTGTCCATCTCTCATTCTGGTGTCCTCGGTATTTTTTTTCTTCCAAATATTTCCAATTTGTTATAATAGGTGCAATCTTACCCTCATTTCCATTACTGGTGTGGGTTTCCCCCATTGTATTCTTTGGATCATTGAAGTGGGAAGGCAGAAAGAAAGGAAGGAAGTACATGAAGCTAAAAGCATGTCCCCAATTCCTGCCCTTTACCCTTAGGTACACACTGTCCTTTGATTTTACCTTGAGAGAACTTTTCCAACTGAGTCAAACAGAAAAGTTTTCACACATAGGTTTCATATGAATCTAACGGTGGGCCTTTCCTGTTGTAGAGACTTAAAAAAAGTTTTGTTGCAGGGGCTTTTGGACCAAAGAGCAGGCTAAGTGACACCATGCCATGTGAAGATGGGGGAGTGATTGTCAATGATAAGGAACTATGGGTCCCAAAGTTAAGTATGTGAGAGTCAGACATTCTCGTCATGGAAGACTAGAGCAAAAACATGTTTGCTGCCTTTGTATGTTTTACATAGACTCACCCTTTGATTCTCTATCAATTTAAAAATCAATTTATTCTTGATTATGCCCGTCTAGGCTATGAGGCTTGAGAAACCAAGGTTTCATTTTATGCGGACAAGGCTAGGAAATGCCCACCATTTTATCTAAGAGGAAACCAGAGCCTACAAAGTTAGGTGATCTCTCCAAGTCAGTCAGCTAACGTGAAATAGGACCAGATAACCCAGGTCTTCAGATGACTATTCCACCATTTTTAAAAAGTTATTTCAGAATTTCGATGTCTCATCTTTTTAGGAAGATTTCTCAGAGGCCATTTCTATTTCTGACCAAGATCCAAAAGTCAAACTGAAGCAACTCAAATAACTGAAGTGTTTTCCCTTAGATTCTTCAGAGGAATTAGTCCAAGGAAAATCCCATAATGCACCTAGGAAATTGGAGGCTGCTGTACTATTCTATAGGCAATTCATTCTCTGACCCCAGCTTGAGCTCAGTGTGTACCCTGACACTGGGGGACTAATTGGCCATGTAATTGTTATCCTTCCTGGTAACTGCACAAGCTGTTCTTATTCCTATAAGCACCTAATCCTTTTTGAAATTCTTGCTTTAATTTGCCTCAATAATATCCTGCAGTAGTGGATAATTGCACATTGTGTAGAGAAGGATTTCTTTTGATCTTCTCTAAATTTAGACTCTGCTAATTTCATTTACTATCCTCTTCCAGTAGGCAGTGGACCAGGTAGCAAGGAACACCCAATTAGATGTCCTACGACATTTTACTTAGATTCTTCTATAATATCAAGTAACACTTAGCTCTCTCCATTTTCCCTGTTGAAGAGACAAACTCTGCCCTTGCTTGGAATCCTCCCTGTTACAATTCTCCAGCCATTCTAATTATTTCTGCTGAAATCTGATAGACCTGGTGACATTGCTCAGATTCAAAGGAAGAATAAATGAAGATAAGATCATCAATTTGAGTGTCTGGAGGGATGTCAGGAGCATGAAGGATGAAACTTATCCTGACTGGTTTAAGGATTTGAACTAGCAACTGTATAAATGATTGAAAAGTCTACTTCAACTCAGTAAAAGGTGGGAGGTTATACATTAGATACAGTTATCTATCTAGGAAATGGTTGCTTCAGAACAGAACAAGCTCTCCTTATGGGGGTCTATGAAGCTCTTAAACCGTGAGCTAAGGTTCCTTGATCCTAGGCTTATATTTGGGTGATTCCGGGTGGGTCACATTTCTCACATCTGTGGGGAAAAAATATACATATAAACTATTAGTATAAAATATTTTTGCATGCATATAAGAGCACATATATAAAGTATCACTTTTCATGTTAAATGTTATCATCACGTTAATAAATGAGGAAGTATAAAAGGAAGGCTCCCTGGAGGAGGCAATGATTGAGATGCATTGTAACCTGTGAGTCAGCATTAGAAGCAACACAATGGCATGGTGAGCTAAAGACAATGGTGAAATTATGACATTTATTGAGTAACTATTACATTCAAGGAAGTGTGCTAAGTTAAGTACATGCATGATCTGATTTAACTTTATTTTAAATATGAAGGGACTAAGGTTCAGAAAGCTTAAGTAACTACTATGGTAACACATCCAGTAATTGATGGAGCTGGAATTCAAACCCAGAGCCTCTGTCCTTAATAATTTTGGAAAACTGCTTAAGATAGCTACACTTAAAGGGACTCTTAGAAATGTATCAGTCTTCAGAGGTGGTCGCCTTGAATGCAGGAAGCGTTAAGTTTTCATTCGTAAATTTGTTGGGGAAAGGATTCTAAGATAGGGCAGCAGAGAAATGAAAAAAGCAAGCACGGAGGATTCTGGGAAAACTCAGGCTAAAGGGGGAACCGCATAATGAATGACGATGAGGTGAAGGTTCACACAACACTTAATTCTACATTCCGAAAAATTGAACAGATGAAAAGCATAAAGCTGTGGACAAAAGAAGTTCCCACAATAAACTGGGAACTTTAGTTGACATCAAGTTAACTCCAGGCTGGAGACTGGATTCATCATAATGGAAACACACTGGGTCTTTTAGACCTCCGAGAGCACAGCTCTGCTCATTGCTTAAAGGAGATTATGCATTTTTGATACTACTATTTTACTTAATTATGCAATTAAAACACATTGATTTTAAGACACCATGTGGATTTCAATACAAACTTTCAAGAGAGAATAGTTTCAGTATCACATTAAGTGTATGCATCAATTTTAGGACTCGTCCTAATTTCAGAAATAATAAATATTTACAAAAACTAACATCTTAGAATTGAGAAAATAGGTGATTAATTAAGTGTGAGCTATGTGTTAAGCATTCACCTTTATTATATCACATGAGAATATTTGAGAGCCACTGTGATTCTGCTAGTGTGTCTCGGCATTACGGTTCCTTTGTCACTCCTGGTTAACCAAAAAAAAAAAAAAAAAAAAGAAGTCATCTCTTTATTTGGAGTTGCATGTTGATAGAATTTGATACAAATTTATTATATGATTACTCTGTGCCAAACAATTGCTGGGAATTCATTACCTAATTTAATTTGGGTACCAATGCTGTGAGAAATAATCACTGTTACTGTTTTGTAGAAGAAAGAGAATTGGCCATTGTCCCTGGACTAGTGGGTGGCAGGGATCAGACTGGAACCCAGGTTTATCTGAGAAGCCTATACACCTACCTGTTTTTGCTAAATCATCTCCCTGTATAGTAGGCCTTGCCTTAGAATCAATCAAATTCCTCACCTTTTCAGCAATGGGTACTGAGAAAGAACAGGCAGGTTCAAATAAGCCAATCACCCAATCCCAGGGCTCTTTACTAGTTGCCTCTGACAGCACTGTAATTAACATCTACCCTGAGGAGAGGGTGGGAAACAACAGAGGTGATTTCTGCACTGTTGGCTTGCTCTGGATAAAGTAATTGCCTACATTTAAGCTTTCAGGAAGAGAGCATTCCTGGAGAAAGGAGACTTAGAGGGAAAGATAAAGGGGGAGTGTAGTAGGAGGGGGTTTGGTTAGAAAAAAGAAAGAGTTTAATTATAGTACATGCTGTTCATTGGAAGCTGTGACAGTATGAGAATTTTTTTTTTTTTTTTTTTTGCTTCCAGCTAGGTTTGTGAAGTTAATGTTCAGCATCAACAAAAATCTAATGCTTTCTAGATTAAGCTGAGAGTGATAAAAGAGGAGTAGAAGAGTCGACACATGGCATCCAGGCAGGGATTTGACTATCTATACTGTTTGGTAAAAGTGGTCAGTCTTGGTGTTTCAAAGGAGATAGAAAAGAAAGATGAATGGACTAGGGTATTGAACATGTCTTGGAGATATACAGGGGAAACAGTGCAGTAATAAAGTAGTGATGTCCACTATGGGCGAGGTATCAAAGAGTAGGACTTCTATCATATTGGTTATTGACCAGAATGTACCTTTCAATAACAACTGATATCATTCCCTTCGCTAATCTAACACAGCAGAATATAATCAAGACTGTTTTTTTAAGACAACAGCTCATGATTGATTAGTGGATCAATCTACCACTTAACTAAGTGGTTTCTAGAGAAATATGAAATATACAGAGGGTGCCAAAAAATATATATACACCTTTTACGAAAGGAAAAAAAACTATTAAAATTGTAATACTCAATATAAAAGATGAATGCGACTCACGTTTGACTTCTGCAATTCCAAGAGGTGCTCAAAGTGGTTACCATCAGTGTCCGGACACTTCTGATTACGGCAAACTACTGCTTGTGCAACACTGACCAAAGTGTCCACTTCTATACATTTTTTTGGCACCCTGGTATGCTTGAAATAGAAAGAGTTGTTCTGGCAACTGCAAAACCCAGTTGGTGGTCTGAATTTCTTAAAAGGAAGTCAACTTTTTCAAATTACTTGAGAATGAAAAAGATGGAAGAAACAGGTTTTTTTCTTCCAGTGTTAGATTCCCTAAAGATATAAAACATGTGTATGTTTCAATCCCGACTTCCCCAAAGCATCCAAGGCACTCAGCTAGCTTTGGATAAAGTGATGGCAATTTGCTGAATGTCCTAATTAAATTAATACTTGATGAATGTATTAAATATGTTAATTGGATTCTGCCTGCATGAAATCCTGGCTGTTAATTGCTTAGAACTTGGGAGAAGAGCAATAGAGATTTTTCATCCTATCAGAGGAAAACCAGTTAATGTGAACAATTGGGGGAAGTTATAGAACTATATACTATACCACAAATCTTAACCTAAAAGGATTTACTTAGGAGTTTATAGAATTATATCTTAAATTCAAAGTTAATTTTTCATGGACCCATGACTACCTTTCAGTTCTGACTGCTTTCCAATAAGAAATAGCAGGATCTGTTAAGAGCTAGAACGTGACTTAGAGGAAATTTTTTTTTTTTTTAATAGACACTCTCTTCCCATTGGGCTTTTTTGCACAATATTTGAAATTCCTTACCTTATCCAACCTCTCATTGTGTAAAAGAGAAATTGCTGTTCAGACGGGCTTAGTGACTTACTCATGGTCACACATTTGGTGATTAATTCAAAACCTCTACCTGGGTATCTGACCCTAGAATCAATGCTCTAAGGTAGAACTCTTGACCATATGGCTACATGTTAATGCTCTTATATTATATATTGTCTTTATGTTTATTTTGAAGATCACTGAGGTTTTCCTCTTCTCTTCACATTTTGTTTCCATGACTCCATTTATTTTGGAATCAGTTTGAATCATTTCAGAGTCTACAGCATTTGCATTTGTAAGTTTTAATATGCTATTTTTTATTCGATCCGTTGTTTATATGTTCATTTATTCTTCTAGATTACAGGCTCCTTGAGTGTAGAGCCTCTGTGCCCAGTCTATCGAACAAACTTAGTGAGCTCGATTCACGTAACTGAATGTGTAATAATAATCTAGAACATATATTTATAGAAACGCTTTGTAAAAAAGGAAGCTTATAAAATGACCCCACCTCGGCATCCCGGATCCCAATATTTCCTGACACTTGAATACCAGAAACCCTTATTGATTGAAGCCCTAATTTGGTTCATTTTATATGACTGCTCTTCCCAGGTACCTTTTTCTATGAATATATCTCATCTTCTAAATTAATTTGTGCACATTTCTTCTTATATTGTCATATTATGCTATTATATGTATTCTGTGACATTATCAGAGACTTTAAAATTATTTAACAACTGGTATCTAACACAGGCCCTGAAAAATAAGCATGGATACTAGCCATTAAACAATTACCATGGCCCTATCTGCGCCTACTGGCTGAGTGTCCACGTCATGTACCCCAAGTGAAGCAGGGGGCAGGCTCCTTTGTGCAGCTTTCTTTCTCCCTCTGTCAGCCTCCCCCTTGCTCGGCAAATCTCTTCATTCCAGCACCCCTATTTGCTCTACCAAATGTTAGTGAAACTAGTTATCTTACTGAAGGTTTTGTGGCAAAGATGAATGAGGATTTTACAGTACACTACATTTTACTTTGCAAATACACAACTGTCATGCGGGGCAGCCTGCGGGGTCTCTGGTCCCGCTCCCCACATAAGAACGCAGGACATGGTGAGGCCAAAAAGGAACCCCCACGGAGCCATAAGTAGGGGAGTCATATCACTATAGTCTCACTGGCAGCTGGGTTGGAGACACAGGAGGCAGGAGCTACACTGTCTGCAACCCGCCATCCACTTGTCTCTGCCAAACAATCTCACTTGCTAGCAATCCACTTCTCTGCAATCTGCAATCCACACTCCGCCGCTTGCTAGCTCAGCCACCATCTTCTTGCTAGCCCCCATTTTCTGCTAGTGAAGCCGTGGCAGTTATAATAGTGGCCAATGGCTCACTGGTTATAGCTGATGGCCAACTAGCTACAGCTGATGGCCATTTACTCCCTGAGCCAGCACCTTTCCACGTGAGGGCAAGAGCCTGGAAACTGCACTCCTGACTCTGTCCCCACAACAACATACTCTCATGTATTCATTTAGCTAATGTTTATGGAACACCTACAATGTACCAGAATGTCTCTTCTTCCCACTAACTCTCTCTTCAGTTTGTGTCTCTGGTCTCTCAGTCTCCCTCGCATCCCTCCGCATGGGCAGCCATCAGCCCCATCCTCCTGCCAGATCCTCCTCCCAAGCTCCCTGTATCCTTGTTTTCTTGGGCAAAATAATTCAGCTCTGTCACAGCTCAGCCATACCTACCATGGATACCTGCCTCCAGATGAGGACATCTGCAGAAAGATGATTTTTGTTTATCAAACAAATGCTCCGTTGTTAGGAATTTGTCTCCTTAGAAACTGGAAGAGGAAAAATAATGATTTTTGTTAGACAATAGCAACTTTTAGGGGTTCTATTAGGTGGTACCTATACAGTGAAGTACATCTACAACATGCTCTGATAATATGTACTGAACGGAAATTATGGAAATAAGTTAATTCAGCAATCTTATTTTCCCATTCTCAAAAGATATGCTAAAGTATGTAGTGTTTGATGCTGATGTTTGCTGGAAGAGAGTACGTTCATTTAACCACCAATTCCTTAGTTTTTGATAGCATGCCTTTTTTGGCTAAGAGACTGGAGATCAATGGTTTATGAGGAAGCGCTCGCTGTCCAGTGGAGGAGATGGACAGTGGGATAGTGTGCCCAGGGCTGTGAGAGAGGAATGCACAGTCTGTGCCATGGGAACATGGGGGACTTAAGGCAAGGGCAGTGAGCTGGGGACAGCCAGGGACAGCTCCGCAAGGAGACGATACCTGCAGAGGCGAGTTTGAAAGAATGAGTAAGCGTACAGTGCAGTGATCAGGTATCTACATCATAGCTGAAGCTGAACAATAATGAATGTCAACTACAATTTTATGTACATATATATTATATGTATATACATATATATACAGTTACAAGAAGTGGAGTATAGCATTAGGAATAGTGACAGTGGAAATGTAATGGCTGTGTGCGATGTCAGAGGAGTAGTAGATGGGGTACATATCCCCACTATGTAAGGGATATAAATGATAAATGTCTAACTATTAAAATAAAATAAAATATATTATGAATATTGCAAAAAAGAAAAAAGAAAGAATGACTAAGCATTACCCAAGTGTACAAAGGATGGTACATTCTCCGTGGTTGAAGCGTGTTGTGTATAAACAAGAGCATAGTGACATCAAAGCAGAGCAGGGTCTCAGCAGAGCGTCAACATGGGTGTGAATAGTGGGGTTGGGAGAGCCGAGGGGACAGAGGGGGGGCACCCTCTGTTGCATTTTGTTTGTTTGATTTCTGTCACTTTTATTTTAATAGAATTTCAAACTTACAGAAAGATTGTCAGAATGGTACAAAGTACTGTTATTTCCATGTTGCCCCACTGGTTTTTCCACTTCTCTCCTCTTTTTCTTTCCGCTCTCCTCCCTTCTCCTCCCCTCTCCCTCTTCCAGTAATTTTGTTTTTAGACCATTTAAAAATAAGTTGCTGATATGATGTTGCCCTTTTAATACGGCACACATTTAAGTGTTCATTTCCTAAGAACAAGATCATTCTCTTACCAATAACTGCATTACAATTGCTAAAATCAGAAAATTTAACATGGATGTAAAACTAATATTTCATCCACACTTTTTATGCATATTTTACCATTGATCCAACCATGTCCTTTATGGGTGTTGGGTTCCCACCCTCCCTCAGTTCAATATCCAATCCAGGACCCCTATTGCATTCAGTTGTCAGGTATCTTTTGTCTCCTTTAATTCAGAACAGTCCCTCAGCTTTTCTTGACATTTTTGGAAAGTACAAACTAGTTATTTTGTAGAATGAATCTCTCACGTTGGTTTTGTATGCTGTTTATTATTATTATTATTATTATTATTATTATTATTATATTTTGCATTTTGGGGGCAGGAATATTCCATGAGTGATGCTGTGTCCTTCTCAAAGCATTACATCCAGAGGCCCAAGATGGCCTTTTATGGGTAATCTTAACTGTGATCAGGTGGTTGAGAAGGTGTAAGCCAGGTCTGTCCATTGTAAAGTTACTATTTTTACCTATTATAAAAATATAATAAGGTGAAAATCACAATCAGTAATTTATGGGAGATACTTTGAGACTATATCAATATCCGGTTTTCCTTATAAAACTCACCCACTGATTTCAGCATTCCTTGATACTTTTTTTGTCTGAGTCAATTATTAGTGTGATGGTTAAAATGCTGACTTTTCCCAGCTCCATCTTTTCTTCTGTGTTAATCGGCATTCTATTATAAAGAAGAGCTTTCCCTTCTCTTCCTTTATTTGTTGGTTTATTATCAGTGTGAAATCATGGGTTTTTAATTCAGGCAACTGGTGATAGTCCATTACTGTCATTATTAATTTTGAGGCTCCAATCAGTCAGCAGGAGTCCCTTTAAACTGTCTCCTGAGTCCTTTTGGTATGCCTTTTCCTTTTCTTTTAGCCTTTGCTTCTTTCTGGAACTAGATATTCTGGGCTCATCTTATCTGTTACTCACCCCAGCCATGGAATCAATGATTTCTGATTCTTCCAGTTGGGCAGCTCTTTATTTCAGGTCTGGAGTTGAGGTTATGGGACACCCTGTAGGTTTTATGGCAGCATAGGAGACTTTCAAGTGGGCATGTGACATATCGATGCTTGTGTTTGAAATAGTTGATATTTGCTTCAGAGTGGAATGGGTTGGAGGTGGTCAACTATCCAGACTGAGGTTAGATAAACCAGTGGCTCTAAACTTCATTGCATATTATAATAAAATCACGTGGAGATCTTTGACAATTCTTCATGCCTAGCAGGCATTCCAGACCTATTAATCAGAATCTCTCTCTGAGAATTGGACACAGGTATCAGTATTGAAAAATGAAAATAAAAAAAAACTACAAGAGAAACACTAAGGTTCCAATCATTCCAGGATGCATCCAAGATTGAGAATCCGTGTTTTCGGAGGCCCTTGCAATATCCGGGAATGAGATGATGAAGGCCTTTAGTGCAAGCAATACCTGTGGCCTAGTGCAAAAGACATTGGCCTTGGTGTCAGCTCTTTGGGTTCAGGATTTATTTCCACTGCTTGACTGTCCATGTGCCTCTTGAATCCCAGGGTCATTCATAGAAGGAGATGTGTTTATTTTGTTTTGCATTCTTCATATAATTCTCACAATGATCAAATAGAATAGCAAATGGGGGAATGTTTCTTCATATGCAAATGTTTGAAATGTAAAGTATATTATTATAATTATTTCACGGATTGCATGCATTAATTAGAAGGGTAGAATATGTTTCTCACTCTTTATCAGATCTTTTATTTTGCGGCCAGATTCATGTATTCTTTCAACCAGTATTAATTAGGCATAGGTACCAGATGCTGAGAATACAGTAATGAGGGGAAAAGGAAGCAAAGATTCCAGAACTCATGTTTCTTACAATCTAGTGGAGCAAGATAGACATTAATTCAATGGAAGTATATGCAAATATACAATGTGATAAGTCTTGAGAGTAAAGAGGTATATAGTGCTCAAAGCAAGTGTAGGGAAGGGGAATTTAATCAGGAATAATTAGGAATAGATTGTTTGAAGGAGTGAGAGATATAGATTAATCTAAGAGCTGAAAGAATATTAAAAATTAGCCATGTCAGTAGGTGTGTGTGCCCATAACATTTGTTTCACCATACACCCTGGTTTTCTTGGGGCAGTCCTGGTTTAATGCTATCCGGTATAGCACTTAACTAGACTTTTCCTTTCTTCTTCTCTTTTTTTTTTTTTCTTCAAATCTCCCCAGTTTTCGTGAGGTCGAATCGATATGTGATAAACTGCAAATATTTAAAGTGTTTAATAGGATGAGTTTTGACACATGGGTATTTTTGTGAAACTGGCACCACAACCAAGATAACAAATATATCCATCCCCCCAGAAGTTTTCTTGGGCACTTTTGCAACTTAGCCCTTCTTCACCCACCACCCACTCTCATCCTGTCCCAAGGCAACCATTCATTGATCTGCTTTCTGTCACTATAGATTTGTTTGTATTTTAAAGAAATGTATATACTAGAATCATAGAATAATCTTATTAGTGTGTCTGTTTTTTTCACTCAGCAAAATTATTTGCAACTCATTCATGTTGTTGTATGTATCAATCATTTGTTCCTTTTTATTGCTGAGTAGTGTTCTATTGTATGAATATACTGCAGTGTATTTATCCATTCTTTATTGATGAACATGTGAGTTGTTTCCAGTTTGGGACTAAAACAAAACAACAACAACAACAACAAAAAGCTGTTATAAACATCTGTGTATAAGTTTTGGGGTAAATATACGTTTCCATTTTTTGGGGGGTAAATAAATATGTAGGAGTCGAATGATTGTCTTGTATGATAGTGTAAGTTTAACAAAATGCTGAACTTTTCCAAAGTGGTTATTCTACAATCCAAACTAATGTATGAGAGCTCTCATTTTTCCATAGCTTTGCCAACACTTGACATGGTTAGAATTTTTAACGGTAACTATCCTACTGGGGGTGTAGTGATATCTCATTGTGGTTCTAATTTACATTTCCTAATGACAAATGATGTTAAACATCATTTCATGTAGCTATTTGCCATCTCTATATCTTCTCTGGTGAAGTGTTTGTTCAAATTTTGATCAATCTTTTACTTCTAAGTAGATATCTATTTCCAACATACAACTTGTTTGCTGGTTATGTTTTGCAAGTATTTTCTTCCAGGCTGTGGATTGCCTTTTCATTTTAACAGTGTCTTTTGAAGAGGAAAGTCTTTACATTTTGATGAATTTCATTAATTTATTTTCTTTTATAGTTTTGCTATTCATGTATTGTTTAAGAAATTCTTGTCATATCCAAGACCACAAAGAGGTTCTCCTATTTTTTTTTTCTTCTAGAAGCCTTATAGTATTACCACTTACTTTTATGGTCTATGATCAATTTGGGGTTAGTTTTTGTATATGGTATGACGTATGAATTGAGGTTTTTAGTTTGTTTTTGTTTTGTTTTGTTTACAGCCATCCAATTGTTACTACAACATTTATTGAAAATATTGTCCTTCCTTTACTGAGTTGCTTTGGCACCTTTGTTGAAAAGTCAATTAAAAATAGTGTATGTGTGGGTCTATTTCTGAACTCAACAGTCAGTAGTTACTTTATGAAGACTTTGCCCAAGGCAATGAATGATTCAACACTGATAGCTGCAGAAAGTATATTTACAGCGCACTCTGGGAATCATGGCTTTTCACTTAGATATCTGGTTCTCCAACGTCTATGTACATCGGAATGTCCTGGAGGGTTTGTTAAAATACAGACGGCTGACGTCCAATTCCAAAGTTTCTGCTTCAGCAGGTTTGGGTTGGGTTCAAAGAATTTGCATTTTTAACAAATTCCTAATTTTAAAAAAAATCAAATGAATTTAAGTTGGCTCATTCTCAAGTCTAAATTTTTATGTGAATACACAGCAAATGGATCAATAGTTGATAATATACGGCCTCCATTAGCAGAAAAAAGACTTTGCAAGCAGCTAAGGGTGCTTGTTTTATATCATTACCATCAAATGCTTCTAATGTAAGATTAATTCATTCTGATCGTGATTCAATTTGCTATCCAATTCATGGAATCAAAATAAAACTTTTTAAAACTTTATCTGTCAGTGGTGCACTGTCACATTATTTTGATTGTTAATGCAAATTCAGTTTAAAATTCATCATTTAAGGTAATTTTGGTAGTGATCAGAAAAATGCCCATTTTGGTGGGACATAGCTTTATATTCTTAGTAAATTAAGTTATATTTGTGGAACTGAAATTACTTGGTGTTATTTGAACAACATCCACATTTATAATTGCCGCCCAAAATGTGTAGCTTCACCGACCAAAATAGACACAGCAGTTGTCCAAATTTACAAGCATTTTCTTTAATTAAAGTTTATTGGGGTGAAAATTGTTAGTAAAGTTACATAGATTTCAGGTGCATAATTCGGTAATACATCATCTATATATCACGTTGTATGTTCACCACCCAGAGTCAATTCTCCTTCCATTACCACATATTAGACCCCATTTACCCTCTTCTAGAGCCCCCCTTTCCCCCTTACCCTGTGGTAAACCCTAAACTATTGTCTATGTCTATGAGTTTTTGTTCCTTCATTTGTTTGTCTTGTTCTTTTGTTGTTTTCAATTTTATATACCACATATCAATGAAATCATATGGTTCTCTACTTTTTCTGTCTGACTTATTTCACTACAAGCATTTTTTTATGCGTGCAGAGTTAGAGTAATTAAACCACAACATTTGTTTGACAAAGGTGATGTTGAATATATTTTTTAAAACATCTTCAATATGTCCATACTCACTTTTTTTCTTTGCTGCCCAAATTCAGTTATATTTCAGAAATATTTGAGTTTTTATTAAAGTCAGCTCACTTGTATTAGTGACCTTTATTTGAAAATAAGTCCTCTAAATTTTTGTGTTTTTATTCAAAATCTGTAGGAAATCTTTATTCAAATATTCAGATAGTGGAGCACAAAGCACGTCAGCTTTTTTTTACAATCCCATAAGGATGGTTTTTTTGTTTGTTTGTTTTCTGCTCTGAGTATTATATTAATTACCTAAAATAAAACACTTTGGGAATATTAGTAATTTTTGACAGTGTTTTCTAATGCTAATACTAGTGTTATTACAGCTACCATGTAACTCCCACCACTAAAGACTTTATTTGTTTTTAAGATTTTTTTTGAAATTATTTTATTGTGGTATGACTTGCATACATTAAAATTTACTTTTTGGTGTACATTTCTATTCATTTTGTTAAGCTCGTACAATCGTGTAACCACCACCCCAATCAAGGTCTGTCAATCAATGGTTTGATCATAATTTCCTTATCCCCTTTATAGTTAATTCCTTCTCCACCTCCAGGCTCTGTCCCTATAATTGTGCCTTTTTCAGAATGAAATGTAAACAGAATCATATAATAGTAGTTTGATTTTTTTTCACTTAGGATAATATATTTGAGATCTGTCCATGTTATTTTGTGTATCCGTGGTTCATTCCTTTGCGTTAATGGGTAGTACTCTGGGGTATGGATGTACCACAGTTTTTTAAATTCATTAGTAATTTGGAGGACGTTTGGGTTGTAGTCAGCTTTTGACAGTTATGAATAAAGTTGCTATAAATATTCAAGTACAGGTTTTTATGTGACGTACCTTTTCATTTCTCTAGGGTGAATACCTACGAGTGAAATTACTGGATTAATTATTAGGTGTATGTTTTAACCACATAAGAAGCTACCATGTTGTTTCCTAAAATGGCTTGACCAACACATCAGCTTTATAAAGTTCTTAGTGAATTGTGATTCCTAAAACATAGCTTACAAACTGAAAGATAATGAAAAATTTCCCTCTAAAACAAAGGGAGATCCAGACACATTAAATGAGGAGAGCTCAAACGTTATGCCAGATTTAAACTTGCAAATCTAAAATTGTGATTTGGTTTGATTTGTGAGGAAAACCTTTTGATGGAGCTCCTATTTTGAATTGGGTAGATTTTTATTCTCCACTGGAACAAAATGACATTGAGGTGGCATGATTTTGCTTTATAAACTTAATATCCATATGTCTTTATGGATAAATGTTTTCAGATTTTTGGGGTAGATACCCAGGAAATGGATTCCTCACACCAATTTGCATTCCCACCAACAGTGTATGAGGGTTCCTTTTTCTTCACAGCCTCTCCAACACTTGTTACTATTTGTCTTGTTGATGATAGCCGTTCTAAGTGGGATGAGGTGATATCTCATTGTGGTTTTTATTTGTATTTCTCTGATGATTAGTGGTATGAACATTTTGTATATGTCTATTGGCCACTTGTATGTCCTCTTTGGGGAAATGTCTCTTCAGGTCCTCTGCCCATTTTTTAATTGGATTGTTTGTTTTTTTGTTGTTGAGTTGTATGAGTTCGTCATATATTTTGGATTTTAGCCCCTTATCGGAGGCACTGTTTGCAAAAATCTTCTCCAATTCAGTTGCTTGCTTCTTTATTTTGTCAATGGTTTCTTTTGCTGTGCAGAAGCTTTTTAGTTTTATATAGTACCATTTATTTATTTTAGCTTTTACTTCCCTTGCCTTTGGAGTCAAATTCATGAAATGCTCTTTGAATCTGAGGTCCAGAAGTTTAGTACCTATGTTTTCTTCTATGCAGTTTATTGTTTCAGGTCTTATGTTTAGTTCTTTGATCCATTTTGAGTTAATTTTGATACACGGTGACACATAGCACTCTAGTTTCATTCTTTAGCACGTGGCTTTCCAATTCTGCCAGCACTATTTTTTGAAGAGGCTGTCTTTTCTCCATTGTACGTTTTTGGCTTCTTTGTCAAAAATTATTTGTCCATATTTATGTGGGTTGATTTCTGGGTTCAATTCTATTCCATTGGTCTGTGTGTCTGTTTTTCTGCAATACCATACTGTTTTGATTATTGTTGCCCTGTAGTACAATACAAGCTGACATCATGGAGTGTGGTACCTCCAGCATTGTTCTTTTTTCTTAGGATTGCTTTGGCTATTCGGGGTCTTTCGTGGTTTCAACCAAATCTGATGCTTTTTTGTTCTATTTCTTTAAAAAATGCCATTGGGTGTTTTTATAGTTTTAAGAAATACTTTTATTTTTGAAAATAGTTTTAGAATAGAACCATAAATAGAGTAAAACTAATGTAAGGGTCAATAATTGTTTCAGTATTATATAAATTGTAATTTTTAGCATCACCTTTTAGTACCAAGATTTTTCTGGTTTAAATCATAATCTCTATAGTCATTCAACTTGAAGGGAAAGCAATTTTGACTGAATGATTGACATGTACAAACGCTAAGAGGCAGAAAGGAACATAGGACATTTGTGAATTGGAAAGAAGGCTGGTGAAGATTTTACTTGCTACAAGGTTTCAGGTAAACTACACTGTCTTGACTCTTTTTCCCAAGAGATTGAAATGTGCATGGCCTTATAGCCAGGGATGTTCTTTTGAGCAGGTGAGAATCTGCAAAGACCGGCCACTTACATAAGATAGAGCCACTCATTTAGAACAAATACCTGTTGCCATTCAATAATTGAATTAGCATTCAATTTTGGTCTGTATCCCATTGTATTGTTCTCTCTTACTCTATCTCAGTTAACATACATTAATTATGTCAGAGATGAAATGGAACAAAAAGAGATAAAAATTCTCCACAAAGGTCATTCCTTTCAGGGCAGTTCACAAACATTAATCTTAGCTGATGTCTTCTTAAAAAATTGTCTCTGCTTAAGAGGAGATTCTCCAGATAGGTTCCTTATCTGCAAAGTGGGCATTCCAATAGAACCTAAGTGATCAAATACGTAAACCCTTTCTTTTATTTTTATGGCTGCAAGTCATACAATATTATGGGAAAAATGCACGCACACATATATTTGACACATATATATACATACATATATCAAGGGTGCCAAAAAAAATGTATACAGGTGGACACTTTGGTCAGCGTTGCTCAAGCAGTAGTTCGCCGTAATCAGAAGTGTCTGGACACTGATGATAACCACTTTGAGCACCTCTTGTCATTGCAGAAGTCAAACGTGACTTTATTCATCTTTTGTTATTGGTATATATTGAGTATTATAATTTTAATACAGTTTTCCTTTCTTAAAATGTGTATACATTTTTTGTCACCGTGTGTGTATATATTATATATATATATATATATATATATATATATATATATATATATATCTCTTACTAGTAGCCTACTAAGTAAGGTTCTGTTAAGGATCATTACAGTTTAGCCCTCTTCCTTTTCAAATACTTAGCCATCACTTTTACAGTTGACTGAGCTCTCTAACTATTCTTCAAAGCATGGACTCCACACATTCATTGACAACACTAAAAATCTCTCACGCTCCTTGTACAAATCAGATTGCTGGAATTTCTTGCATTTTCAGGTAAGCCAATTAATGAACTGGCTGTAGTTTTCAGTGGCCACTCTTCTATTAGTTTAGGCTGTCCTTTTCTGGAATATGTTGTGCTTCAATATCAGGTAATATTATACTGTTTTGACTAATTTGATTCTAATTATTTCTTATCACCAAATTCCATTCATCCCCACACATCCTACTGGCTATTAGTGAATGAAGCAAGTGAAACAAGGGGTTTTCCTTATCTAGGGAAACTGTGGCAAAGTTTAAATAAAAGTTAGCCTGTGCCCTTAAGGTACATTTTCTAGTAACTCGGTCATGATTGAGTTTAGATGGCTAGCAGGGAAAGGCTTTTGGAATAGACTCGGTTGGTCATGGAGATTCAAATGGAAGTGGCATTTTCTCATTTCTGCCTTTGAAATACCTGGAGCACTTCTGTGGTGCTGTTCTAGGAACTAATAAAAATGTAAGGCATTTGTTTCCCAGATGCTCAATCCAGCTGGAGAAGTAAGCCCTAACACAGACAGCAGTTACGTAACTCCATTAACCAGCATTCCCTGTAAGCATCCAAAGACATATGTCAGTAATACATGTTACAAGATTAATGTCAGTAGAGGCAACTCCAAAGAAAGCTTTGTAGATGAGCAGGAAACTGGGATAGATTTTGAAGATGGGTGGTATTTGAAAAAAATAAAAGGAGAAGGAGATACAGCATTTAAGGTCATAACTTAAGACACTCAGCTTTTCATCCAAACACACATTTACCAAAAACTTAAGGCCAGGGTGGTCTGCTATGTTCTGGGGACAAAAAGGGTTCCCATGACTGCAGTAGAGAGGATGAGGTACACCTAACACTATACTTATGGGTAGTTAACACTGGAAAAAAAATTATATCTATCTATCTATCTATCTATCTATCTATCTATCTATCTAATCTATCTAATCTATCTAATCTATCTAATCTATCTAATCTATCTAATCTATCTATCTAATCTATCTAATCTATCTATTTAATCTATCTTATCTATCTATCTATCTAATCTATCTATCTAATCTATCTATCTATCTAATCTATCTATATTTTAGGAACTTCCTCAGAGTTTATAAACTTCTTGAGACCAGGCATCATTCTCACACTTTCTGCTTCCAAAATGTACACAACAGATTCAACACAGTGCCTTGTCCCTGTTTGGTAAATCTATGTTTGTTTGGTAAAATGTTTGGTAAATCTATGTCTGCATGACTGCTCGAGCAACTTGACTTGGATAGAATTTCTCTTGGTTCATAGAATCTCATCTTACTTAGAATACTGTTTAGATTAGGAATTGAGGCACAATTGAGTTAGAGCTCCTGGCTAAATCGCAGCCATTGGCCAGCCTCACAAATTGCCTCTCAATTTCACATCTTATTTTTTCAGAACATGTGGTTATGGTTAGCTCCTTCCTTCCTATCCAATGTATGTGATTATCTGAAAGATTTATTTGATAATTTAATGTACACTGTTGTGTGAAATGAGCATCAAAACAGAAAGAACATGAAGGTCTTCAGATCAGAGATCCATTGCTGTCGCTTTCTGACTTTAGCAAAGTCTCTTCCCTGGCTGGAACTCATATGCTAACTTTTAAGATCTTGCCTGGTTTTATACTCTCTAAGATAATTTTTCAAGGGTTTGGGAACAAACACTTCCTGCTTTGAAAGAGTTTCCGTTGCAATTTCTTTATGTCTTGCCCTAGAAGTTTATGAGACACTAAGCAGCTGTTCTCATCCCATGAAAAATGAAGTGAGTGGGTTGGGCAGCTGTTTCCATGTTGCTTTGGGAGAAGTGGGATTGCACTATTCTGTATAAATGTAATGTATTAGTCATTCCCCATTCAAGTATGTACACTTTATAAGCAGATTGAGAAGTTTAAAAAAAGGAAAAAAGTTCAACTTGTGTATAAACACCTAAAAATAATTGAATTTTAATTCTAACAATGATACAACATAACAAAAATAGTCATTTTAAGATGCTCTTATTAAAAAAATATTTTAAAATATTTAAAAATATTAGAAAATATTTAAAAATATTAGAAAATATTAAAAAATATTTTCTAGATAAGGCAAGCTTAGAGTTTAGAATGAAGTTTTAGTGTATAAGAAACTCTGGGCTGGGGCTAGACAGAGGATGGGTGGCCACATGGGGTGAGCAAGGGAGAGAGGATAGTATAATATCCAAATATCTACAGGCTATCTATATGGCCAGGCATATTTCATCTGACTCCAAATGAAAGAATAGGAGCAATGGGTGTAAGGAAGAAGACACATTTTAGCTAGACACAAAGAATTTTCTGAAGTCAGCCCATATGACAGTATGTTTCCCATTACTTGGGGAAAGTAATGGACAGTAATGTTTTCCATTACTTGGGGAAGTTGCCCTGAGAGCAACTTGACTTGGATGTTTTTCAGTTTCAAGTGAAAACAACAACAAGTAAAGACTCTGTTGAAAGCAAAGAGGGACTTTATTGTTTCAAGTGGCTGAATAGTCAAGTCCCAGCTGGATCTGGCTCAAGTAATAGCATTAGGACCCAGTGTCTTCCCATTTCTTGACTCTGTTGTCTTCGATGGTAGCTCCATTGGTCAATTCCATTGTCCCAAGCAAGTCCTGGTCCCTCATATTGGCAAAATGGCTTCTAGAAGATTCAGATTTACATGCTACCTCATCAGTTTTGAGTTTAGTGGAAATAAGAAGCCCTCTCTTTCAAGTGCTCATGTAGAAATCTCAGGATAGGCTCACAGTTGAAGTTTGGGTCCCATGACCTTCAATCTGGCTTGATTCCCAGGTCTGGGTAAGATGCCCTCCCTCTGACCAGAAGTGTCTTCACTGCTAGCTCCGTAGACAGTATCCAGTGTGTGAAGGGTGATACCCAAAGTAAAATCAGGGCTCTGGTGGCATAAGGAGAAATGAAGAATCAGTAGCAAAGCAACAAGTATCCAACATAGTAGTACTTGAGAAGTGGTAAGAAGTGGTAAGTTTAGATCAAAATTTTCAGTAAAATTTTAACAGTGGATCAATATTAGCAATAAAATATTTGAAAAAATATGTGTAATAAAAGGGATGATCTTCTGGTTGGAGCATCAAGTGCCTAGATGACTGACAAATTAATCATTTTCTTTACCCCTATGTTTACCCTAAGAGTCTGAGGGTAACAATTTGGAATCTACTGAGCAAGTTGAATAGTAAGGCCCCATAGGATCTGGAATCTGTGGCTATCATCTTATATTTGGTCCCTGGGTCGAATGGGATATTAGCCCTGCTTAATCAATATTTGTTGGGTTGAATTGAAATAAGATTAATTGAATTTGGGTGGGGGAAACACTTGTCTAAACTTTGTGTGGCATTTGCATTTTCTAAAGCACTTTCACTTACCTTTTCATTTGTTTTTAATGACATCCCTGTGAGCTAGGCAGTGAGTTGTTTTTATTTTTTAAATCTTTATTTTTGATATATTTATATGGACAATGAGGAAGAATAACGTAATGAATCACTTTGTATCCACTAGCCATACTTATCAAGTTTAATTTCATATCTGCTCCAGTTCTGTCTCCCTTTTTTTATGAAGAAAACATTACAGTTAAAATTCCCTGTCTTCTACACATATTCAATTCCTTTCCTCTCTGCCAGAAGTAAACCCTGTTATGAATTTGACTGTTTGCAATTCTTGTGCATGTTTTATTATTTTTCTGCTACACATTTACATATCCATAAAATATGTAATTTTCATTTTGCATTTTATATAAATAACATGAAACCATATGTACCAACAAATCATATACTTTTTGACCTAAATGATTTTGAAACTTGTATTGATACAGATAGATATGGCTTGTTTCCATTGTTGCAAGGAATTGAAATGACCAGTTTAAAACAAATGACATAATCATTAACTCAGCAGTATGTTTAGATATTTTGTCCTGTGTTTTTTTTTTTCAATGAATATTGACCATTTATCAGTAGATTTGACAAATATGAAAGCTATTATGTTGTGAAAAGCTAGAATTAGTCTACAGAGCGCGCGCGCGCGCACACACATACACACACACACACACACACACACACTCATAGCTCCACACTGTTTCTTTTGCCCTAGGAGCTCTGTGTAAGCTCCAAGGATTCCATGAACAACCTGAAGCAAATAGTGGAAGCATGATGTTTGTATTGGAATTTTTATGAGGAGGATCTGCATTTATCTTTGGAATCTCAAAGAGAACTGTGACCTACAAAATTTAAGAACACACTGCCTTAGATGTTTTATAAAATATTTACAAATCATTCCCAACTTGCCAAATTAAAACAAACTTTTAGCAGATGGAATAAGGATACGATTTAATCCCTTCCTCAGCAGTCTACAAAAATCATATTCATTATTTTTTATTTCCTCTCTGTCTCAAAGCAGGGGGTGAAGTTTCATAAAATAATAGTCATGATAAAACTGGATCAATCCATTCGTTTCACATACTTTCATTTCACAAGACTTTAAAACCAAAGCCTAACCTTTTGTTCTTTTGTGATCAGCATTTTCTGCTGAAATGTCATTGCTTCTACATCAACGGAGCTCAACACATTTAGAATCAGCTCAACACACTCATTAAGAACTTAAAGGAGACCATGCTTCCCAGGATAGGGGAACTAAGGTGAAGAATGCACACCCTGCCTTTCCCAGCCCAGTCCTGCCTAAACTGCTGTGACCAGAGCAGCCAGGATTTGAGAAGGGCACACCAGAGGCCGGGTGTATCTGTGCCTAGGGCTAATGACCCTCCAAGCCACAGCTCCAGGATGAATAGTTTAAACAGCAGGGTTTCTGTCGGCTACCATAGAAACTTCCTGTTTCCTATGAGCTTGGAGAACTGCTCTAAATCTTTTCACCCTGTATTTGATACCCTACATTTAACAGCCTATATTTTTCTTAACAACCCTACCTCTTTCTTCTCAGCTACTACAGAAGTCTAATACCAAAAAAACAATAACAATGGAGGTAACAGTAACAACCAGCATTTATTGAGTCCTGGCTCCGAGGCAGGTACTGTGCTCAGCACTTTATTCATTTGCCCATTCATTCATTCATCTACTCAACTAATATTTGCTGAATATGGACCATGTTAACTGCCATGGAGAATCAATGCTGAAAACAGACACTTCTCTTGACATCATAGAGTTCAGAGTCTAAAAGGGAGGTAGATATGAATCAAATATCAACTAACAAATGTGAATTTACAGTTAGGATCAGAGCTACAAAGGAGAGGTCTATGGTTTTCTAGGGAATGTGTAATAAAGAGATTTGACCTGATTAGGAAGGAAAAGGAATGGATTTCCTCAAGCAATGATGCCATAGAAAGGCTCAATAGGAATTAATTAGGCAAAGAGGAGAGGAAGAGAAATCTAGAAAGAAGAAACATGTGCACATGTCCTAGATAATGAGAAGGAACACAGCAATGAAAAGAAACTAAAATTCTGGCAACAACCCTGGGTTCTAGGGCATTCTGATCTTCATTTTACTATTGAACTGAGGCTACGTAAATTCAAGTGACGTAAAGTCTCTCTGTTGGGAAGTAGCAGGATCAAATCTAAGTCACGTCTAACCTCAAAAGGTGTCCACTTAAAACCATACCACTCCTCCCCTCACAAAAAGGCACACACCCAGATGATTCACAAGGGAACTCTATCTACCAAAGATGTCAAAAGATCATATAATCTCAGTGCTTATTTTAGACAATTTTAGAAAAAATGAACAAAAATTCTCAAATTCTCAAATTGTTTTTGTTGTTGTTGTTGTTGTCGTCGTTGTTTTAATAAGACAACTCATGGCCAATCTTGTTTCATGTGTATCCTCCCATCTTGTATAATTTTTAACCAAGTCAAATTCTCTCAGATTATCTCATCTATAAATATATCTGCGTATATCTCTAAAAATGACTCTCTTAAAAATATTACTACAATATCATTATCACATCTAAATATATATAAACAATAATTATTAAAGCATTCGACTTTTCTCAGTTGGTCATCTCAAAAGCTGTCCCTGTCTCTCTCTTTCCTGGTTTTTAACAAATTGTTCAAAAAATAACACTAAGGTTTATACATTTTGATTGCTCTGTCTGTTGAGTTTCTTAATCTATAGGTTCTCTGTCTCTAACCTTTTTCTAATTTATTTGTTGAAAAAATAATTTTGTTTTTTATAGAGTTTTCTATATTCTTGATTCTGCTGATTTCACAGTTTTCTCTCACCTGTGTTTTCTGTAATTTGGGAATAAGATCAATGTTTCTTGGCAAGAATTTTCATAAGTGGAATGTATAGATCCATCAGATGGCACGTAATAGCTACTTTGTTTATTGTCTTTATCAGATTGAAATTCTTGGCTGGAAACTTCCATTCATCAACTATTATTGTTTGTATAGAAAAGGCAAGATAAATTTTTGATTTTTTTTATATAAGTTTTATTGGGGGATATTGGGGAACAGTGTGTTTCTCCAGGACCCATCAGCTCCAGGTTGTTGTCCTTCAATCTAGTTGTGGAGGGCGCAGCTCAGCTCCAAGTCCAGTTGCTGTTTTCACTTTTTAGTTGCAGGGGGCGCAGCCCACCATCCCATGCGGGAATTGAACTGGCAACCTTGTTGAGAGCTCGGTCTCTATAAACAACTGAGCCATCCAGCCTCCCACTGGAAGCTCAGTGGCAGCTCATTGTCTTCAATCTAGTTGCGGAGGGCGCAGCTCACTGGCCCATGTGGGAATTGAACCATCAACCCTGTTGTTAAGAGCTCATGCACTTACCAACTGAACCATCTTGCCACCCCTAAACTCTGTTTCTTATACTTTAAAGGTGACCAATACATTTTTCTTGCAAGCTGTTGTTCAGTTGTATTATGAATTTATACATTTACTAGATATGTTTGTAAATGTATTAGATGTGTTTCAAGCCATTGCAATTATTATTCTTATCGAATAATATGCCATAATATTGTATGTTGGTTCTATTCAAATTGGCTTCGAAGTCTTTTTGACATGACACTAGTAGTAATTGATAACTTCTTTGATTTCTGATATTACAAGACATTCTAAGATGCTCTTATGCATTGCTTATCTCAAACCTAGAATCAACCTTTCTAAAAAGCAAAACAAACAAAAACAGCCTTGGTTCCTTTTATTTAGGAAATTATATTTGGAGACCACAATGTGGACACTAGGGGTGCTCGTTGCTGCCCAATTAATGTATCATTTATAAGCCTCTTCAGTGGACAGAGCTAGGAAATAAGCACTGAAGAAAGAAGAAGAAGAAGGGGAAGGGGTAAGGGAAGGAGAAGAAGAAAAAAAGAAAACATACTTCTTGACTATAAACTATTATTTCCAATGCTGAAATTCTTGATTCCTGATGATATTCTTGGCTCTGTTCTCTAATTCATTTATAACTGTATCAGAAGTACATCGCCGAGGTATTTTCACTGGCAATATGATCATTAAAAGCCGCTGAGATGTCTTTACTGTTTCCTTTGTTCTTAGCATATATCTCAAAAAGGATGTACTGCTAAATTACTGTACTTCAAAATCACTTGCAAGAATTCTTCTCTGTGTGGTTATGAACACTTGATATACACTTGAATTCATTTGCCTCCTTTTGCCCTTGATTTTGGAAATTTAAAAACAAAAAATGATCTTGTCTTGTAATTATGTAAAATATGTACCGGGCACATAAACAGGTCGGACAGAAATAAGGAAGAAGCAGTGTCCTTTCTTGGTTGTTAAAATCTGTGCGAGGGCAGTGAAAGCAGTGGGGTAGCGGATGTATGGTGGGGGAGGTCCTTGAGCCACAGCCACCCTGGTGCTCCCTGAGCAGCAGTCCTGCTAATCTAGATTTAGGTCTTGTGACATCAGAATTGTTTCCCCTACAGGAAGAAGGGAAATAGTACTTCCTGTATTGGTCAGGATTCTTTTCTGGAAACAGAAACGTAGTTTTCATGTTAAGAAAAGTGAAAAATTGGGGCCGTCCCGGTGGCTCAGGCGGTTAGAGCTCTGTGCTCCTAACTCCGAAGGCTGCCGGTTCAATTCCCACATGGGTCAGTGGGCTCTCAACCACAAGGTCGCCGGTTCAACTCCTCGAGTCCCGCAAGGGATGGTGAGCAGCGGCCCCTGCATCTAAGATTGAACACAGCACCTTGAGCTGAGCTGCTGCTGAGCTCCCAGATGGCTCAGTTGGTTGGAATGTGTCCTCTCAACCACAAGGTTGCCGGTTCGACTCCCACAAGGGATGGTGGGCTGCGCCCCCTGCAACTAGCAATGGCAACTGGACCTGGAGCTGAGCTGCGCCCTCCACAACTAAGACTGAAAGGACAACAACTTGACTTGGAAAAAAGGCCTGGAAGTACACATTGTTCCCCAATAAAGTCCTGTTCCCCTTCCCCAATAAAAAAATAATAATAATAGTAGAAAAAAAAGAAAAAGAAAAGTAAAAAATAATAGCAAAAAAAAAAAGTCATTAAATTTTAAATGTGCTTCTTTCATATTCCCATTGGTGGACTTAAGGCATAAAACAAGGATCCTGGTATGGCTTCTTAGGCATTCTCTTCCTGTTACACTCTTCCTGTCACCCCCCAGCCCACTCTCTGTTACCCCCTACATACAGACTACTCCATCTCTCCCATTAATTGGCTTCTTCTCAAGCCATAGCAAAGCAAGAAAAGTGGAAAAATTCTGAGTCAGACAGACCTTTGTTCAAGTTCTAGTTTTATCTCTAAGAGTTTGTCTATCTCTATGTATATAACCTCTGCCTCAGTTTCCTTACCTATTATATATGTATATAATCTTTGTCTGGTTGTTCCTTTCCATAAAATAAGGAATCTTACTTTAAAGAAATCTTGTGAAGATAAAATTAGATAATGTATTAAGGTACCAAATACAGTGCCTGGCACATACTCAGAATCTACTTAACATTGGTTGTTTTGCTACAGACACTGTTATTTCTGTTTCTGTGATTAAAATTGGTAGAAACCAAATTATTTTGTTCTCATTCTCTTGTCATATTTTTCCTTGAGAATTGCAGCAACTTTATGCCTGTAATTTTTCATTCAGATCCACTTGTCAACGGAGACTTAGCTAAAGATAGCTCTCTAAACTTAGACTTCTCAAAGGAGAAAAGGGGGGGAAGGTATTTGAGCCTTTCCTTATTTTGAGTTCTTAGCACAGGAGTAAGAATCAAGATCCATGCGGTTCCTCATTCCTCCTCCAGGAAGGAGCTATGTGAAACTGAAAGTGAAATACTAACATGGAAAACATGATGGACTCTGAACCCCTGATCCTCGTATTATCCATTTAATGCCTTGAGTGATCTTCAGAAATTTACTTCCCTTCTTTGTGTCCAAGTCTATCTATTTGTAAAATTAGGTCACACAAAAAGATCTGAATTTCCTTCTCGTTTTGGAAATGTCTGATTTCTCTGTTTATTTAAACTCTATCCTTGATATGTTTCGTATCATCAGTTCTGTGCCTTCTGTGGGCCATGTTTCTCTTGCCCAATGTATTGGTATCCTTCCCTCTTTAAATGGTGTTCTCTATGGAGTCCATAGGTATGCCTTCATTCCTCATGGCTGCCAACAAGTCTGGAGTTAATTTTCATGGAAAATAGTGGCAACTCTTGGTAGTCTGAGTTTTCTTGTACCATAATACTCCTCTTCATTTCCTAATTATGTGGATTTTATTATTTTTGTCATTGCTCTCAGTTCAGATAATATCTGCCTTGTTTTAAGCCATCCTGATCTTGTTAATGCTGATACTGTGAGACTTTTTATAAATTATGAATATCATTCTTGCATCGCAATTCCTTCATAACCATTCAGGGGAAATAATCCCTCTCCTGCTTATTTTGTTATGAGAAAAAAGGGAGTCATAGATATAAAAATTAAAGAGATAACATAACTTTCGATGCAGCTTTTAGTTATTAGTATTAAAAGAGCTCAACATAACGCCAAGGGGGGTAATAATTAATTATTAAATAAGTTTCTCGCTTTGAGATTTAAAAATTCAACTTCAGTCTTATTCAAAGATGCTTGGCTTGGTGCTGCTCTCACCTGAGCAGTAATCCACACGCTCTTCCTCTCAGAGCAATAAGTTGTCCCACTGTATCGAGTAGATGGCAGGACTCCATTCTATGGCTTTCTTGGCAGCAGTGTGCTGCAATTTGCCAGGTGAGATTTTAATGGGCTTTTTAAATGTTCTCATGAGTTCTAGGGTGGACAAAGGAAGGGCTGTATAAGAGCCCAGCCCTTGGTGACACAGAAAAGTACACGAAGGTTGCCCAACAATATTGTTTACTCAGCCTGCTCCTGTTGATCAGTTTTGTTAGTGATTTGGGTAGGATATGCTGACTGCATTGTCAGATGACACTAAACACATCACTGAAAAGTGGCTAAGCGCACCGGTTTTGGAGTAGGAATACAGGACCTGGTTTGGAATCCAAGCTTCTCCATCCACAATGAGTGTAATCTTCTGGCCGAACTGGGACCAAAGATTGAAAGCTATGGGAAGATAGGTTTCACCTCATGAAAAGGACGAATTTTCTGTCAATTTTTTGTCAGATTAAAATGAAATAGTGCATACAGATGAGTAACACGCTGCCTGACACGTGGTACACAGTCAGTAATTGCTGGATACGGTTGCCGTTCTTGTTAGTACTATTAATAGTTAGGTTTAGAATATAAGAAAAGTTGGGCTGCTTCAAGGGATATAATGAAGCAGTTGTCACTGGGTATTGTTTTTTTTAAAAAAGGGGGGAAGAGGTATGATTTTAAAGGGGATTTGAACAGGGAGGCAAAGGTGGTCAGGAACCTGTGATTCTAGAACTGCCTCTCTGACATCATTCTCTAGTTACCTGTGGTACATTTCCGTGACTCTCCAGTTCTTTTCTGGTCTCTCCTACGCTAGGGCCCCTATCCCTATGTTCTACTTAGGCACCTGCTGGACCAAATTTAGCAGTTGTCCTGCCTTATAATTATCTGCAACTACTTGAGTAGTTAACATGCCTAAATTTTTCGTAAACTACTTCATGCTATAATACCGATGGCTAATCATAGAGCCTTTGATTATAATCTCTCTAGCATCATGGGCTTGGTCTCTTGCTTACAACTAATTGGCCAGATCACATAATAGTAGCAGACACTGAATACAGGACGGATACATGGACAAAGAAGCAAACTAATAGAATTCCATATGTGGCAGTGTGTCAGCCATCATTATATTTAATATTCAGTGCCTAAGTAGTTCTCTTTAGGGCTTCTTCCAGGTGGCTCTTTGGCCTCTGCTTGGAAACCTTCCACAAGAGGGAATTCACCAACCCTTCAGGCTTCCCGTTTTCCCTTTGAACAAGTCTACTGGCATGGACTTGCAAAGGTTCACCATATATTGACGTGCATTGCATTACTTGGCTAATGAATGAATGTATTACCCCTTCCAATGGTATTGAAGTTTTAACAGGAGGCTCCTGGAAGCACATTCTCAGAATCAAAGAATTTATATTTTGAGGGCAGTATTTCAGGCACTAGGCCTAGCAGGGAGAGGAAAATGCTAATTTCCTGCTTCACAAAAACAAGATCTTATTGTTATATAGGTGTGGGAGATACAGCATGACAGATGTTTGCAGGATTTCATGTTACAATAAATAAATTTTGTGCATCAGTAGGCATGTGGAAGACGAGTTATAAACTATGATAGAACTGGAAACATAGTAGTCATGCTTCATGAATGTAAAAATGGTTGTACAAAATTATATTTCTTTTAAAGATTCGCTATAGAATTATTGTATTTTTTTTAACTCAACATCTCTTTTAAATTAAACTTAAAAAAAAATGAGAATCAATTTATTTGAATCAAACATTTAAAAGGGTGTTATTCTAAGCAGCAATTAAGACTTAATTGTCATCA
Source organism: Rhinolophus hipposideros (assembly GCF_964194185.1). Classification (NCBI taxonomy): domain Eukaryota; kingdom Metazoa; phylum Chordata; class Mammalia; order Chiroptera; family Rhinolophidae; genus Rhinolophus; species Rhinolophus hipposideros. The sequence continues at coordinate 25,145,886 of NC_138069.1, read as the reverse complement.
TTTGCTTTCTCCCTGGAAAGCATTTGTTTGCCATCCTATGATTGAGCCGTTAAATTGGGCACATCTGGAGAGAAAACACAGACAATACTACATCAAACCTATTGTCAGAAGGCACATCTGCTTCTTGAGGGGAAAAAAATAAGAAAAGGCAACCAAAGAGAAATCAAAGAACCACAATAAATATGTGGGGGTGGGTGACACACTGGTTACCATGGAGAGCTGTTGGAGTCATTTGCATCCCACTTATCACTGTGTCCTTGTAGTATTATGATTATTTTTGACTGGAGTAGAGACTTCTAGAGGAAGAAGCGTGGTCTTGGGCCACAGCTCTGGGTAAATTGGTGGATGTGTGATCAGCCTTTAATGGTCTTGTTCCTCTGACAGCCAGTGCCAGTGCGACTCATAGGGGCGAGCCCTAGAAGCTATGTTGCTAGGACGTGATCCTATCCCCCTCTCGTGGCAGTACCTGACTGAGCAGACCAGGGTAGACACCTGACTTTCAGTGGATCGGTGGCATTTTTTTCACTCAGGTATTTGGCATTTGGATTGAGGTATGTCTCCGTCTGGCCTGTTTGCTCGAATAGAGGAAATGCATACCTTAGAGCTTTCAGGAAGGTATATTTGTTCACGCACTGTGGGAAGATGGGTGAAAGAAGGATGTAGATTATTGCCACACTCCTGAATGTCTTTCCAGTCTCTGGTTTTCGACCTTTAGCTATCCTTGGCTTTTAAGAAATTGCCCAATATCTCTGTAGTACATCTCACTTACTTGGTTGAGATATTTGAAGTCAGTTTCTATAAATTGGAAGCAAAAGAACACCAACTTAAAAGGCCTAAAAAATGATGCCATTATCTTGGTTTCTCAGTTGTCAGTGATAACATTTTTCAGAAAATTCAGAGAACCCTTCTTCAGTACTTCCTCCATGCTAGATGGTGAGAAGAACATAGAAAAAAATTATAAATTACAATATTATTCTCTTCTTATTCTCGCGTGACTGCTTTTCACCTCAATATCATATCCACACTATACTTTTCTAGGGAAAGTGAAACTAGATGGTCATGTCTCTTTAAGATGCAAATAATTCCAGGACATTGTATTCCAGTGATCTGCTTTCAGCCTTGACTAAAATGATAATACTCCTCTTAATAAATGACCACCTCCATTTCTCTTAAGGTGGTAGCAGCAATTGCTCTTTTAATTAGCTGGCAGCTTCTCCGTAGCCTAGGAGGAGTGAGTTGTATTAATTTTATGTTATTAGAAAAATTAATAATGCATTGATTAATTTTCTATTTCTCTCTGGAATGAGAAAGGAAACAAGGCTTAGATTCCCTGAGTCAGGAAAGCCTGAGAGGGTTGAATTTATCGTCAAGTCTCCTGGCAGGACCACAAGGTGACAGCTACTGAAATGAATCAGTAGGTTAGGGTGAAAGTGTAGATTTCATGGAGACTACTCATCATTACCTCTTAACGGGCTGTTCTTTAATTCGCCACATCCTCTGCTTTGCCAAGCTGCACTTGAGCTGAGGTCACACATCTGTTGCTGAAGTTTTGTATGGAAGGTAATCACTGAATATGACCCCAAGCGTGCACGCGCGCGCGCACACACGTGTGTGTCTATTCATCTCCACCTGCTTTCAGATTAAAATTCCATGTATGATTCCAAATGTGACCTTGGAGTGTATATTAATTTTGAAAATTAGAAATCAGACCATAATATGTTATTTTCACTGATGTTAGAGGGTTAGTATCTGAACATGCCCTGGAGTTAGGAAATATCCTTATCTTTCAGAAGGCAGTAGAGGATAATATCATTAAAACTCAACAATAAGAAAACAACTAGATTTAAAAAATGAGCAAAATAGCTGAACAGACACCTCATTAATGAACATATACAGATAACAAATAAACATATGAAAAAAATGCTCAACATCATATGTCATCAGGGAATTGCAAGTTAAAACCACAATGAGCTGCCACTACACATCTATTAGAGTGGCCAGCATCCAAAACACTGACACCACCAACGGCTGACAAGAATGTGGAGCAACAGGAGCTCTCATTCACTGCTGGTGGGAATGCAAGATGGCGCCGCCACTTTGAAAGACAGTGTGGTGGTGTCTTGTAAAACTAAACATAATCTTAACATATGATGCAGCAATTGTGCTTCTTGCTATTTACCCAAAGGAGTTGGAAACTCATGTCTACACAAAAACCTGTACACAGATGTTTAGAGCATCTTTATAATAAGTGTCAAAATTTCAGAGCAATCAAGATACCCTTCAGTAGGTGAGTGGGTAAATAGTGGTCCATCTAGACAATGAAATATTATTTAGCATTAAAAAGAAATGATCTATCAAGCCATAAAAAGACATGTAGGAATCATAAATGCATACTACTGAGTGAAAGAAAGCAATCTGAAAAGGCTACATACTGTGTTTCCAACTATGTTGGAAAAGGCAAAACCATGGAGACAATAAAAAGATGAGGGGGTAAGGGAGAGGGAGCTGATTTGTATAGTTTTGGTTTATTTTTAGAAAGAATGCTTTTTTATTAATGTTATGCATGAATAAAATAAACCTCTCTCCTTTTTTTTTTAACACTTCAAGGGTGGAAAAAAAAAAAGAAAAGAAAAAAGAAGGAGAGAGATTCAAGCATAGAAAAGTAATAAGGGCCTGAAAGAAGCTCAGTGTGTTTGGAGCCTAGAGTTCAAATTCCAGAGCAGTGAGGAAAAGGCTGAGGAGGTAGATAAAGGTCAGAATCAGGAGAGCCTTATAAGGAACATGAAGGCATGTGGACATTAAAATCTGTGTCTTTCATGATAATTTGTAACCCATACATGATCCATCTTAATGAATTCCACAAACGATTCCTGGCTATAGTCACAGTTACGGTACAATTAAGGTATGAGTATTCTGCTCAAATGTGATGAGGGGAATTACTTTCTTTTCCCTAGCCCCCGATTTGTCAAACGTACTGATACAGTCTGGTGCCAATATCTGTTGTGGCCATCCCAGACGAGATCCGCCTGCGCTCCACATTTCAGAACAATTTTGCATGTGAGATCCTTCCTACTTTTCCTTTCAAAGGCCCACCATTCTAGGCTCAGCCACGAATCTATAATGTGCAATGTCTGAGATGTACACCGCCACCCACTCCTGTCTACCGTTCCCCACCCATCTTTGCTCCCCAAACCACTCTTTTTCATCCTCACTCACCTTCTGATTGTCCACATTCCCTCACTGTCTGTAAAGCAGTACTTTTTTGTTGTTGTCTTTTTTTGGTTTTGCTATAAAGGCTCTGAGAAATCAGTAGTTTTTTCCATTTGTATGTGTCATAGTCATGCCCGTGGCGATCTGGGTAATAGTCACGTATGTATCTGGAAAACTTCAGAGAGAAAGATGGAGCATAGCAAGTAGGAAAGGAGAAATGAAGCATTTTACACGTTATCAAAATCTAAGTGCCAGCACCTCATTTTTAAAAAATAGCATTTTAATATATTTCTTAGAAAGCTGTGTAAAACTTTGTCTTTCAAAACAGGAAAGAGGCAATAGCTGGAATTGAAGAAATCTAACAGCTACAAGGCAGAGAGATAGCTGAGTACTTTGAAAGATGGGGTAGGAAAACATTCTTTTACAAGCTTACAAGGTTCTTGTGCTCCTGAGGCAGGTCTGAGAGGAAAAGAAGGTGGCAGGATCTGCCTTATTTATTCAGAGGCCCAGGAACAGATGAAGCATTTACATTTGCTCCCCTCAGCAGTTGGGAAGATGTGCCTTGATGAAGAATACATTATTTCTAAGCAGGCAGGAATTTTTCAAGATGCCCAGAAACAGCACTGTTCTCTTTCTGATGAGCATTTCTAGAGAGTTAGTCACATTCAAATTCAGCTAACATTTATTATGAGCAAACTGTGGACAAAACACAGTACAAAACATTTTCACAAATATTTTGTTTGTATAACAAGCTTGTGAAGCAGGTGTTTGTTTAGACAGCTAATCTTCCTATTTCTCTTCTCTCTCTCTTCCAACATCCATAGTTCACCTCTTAGGTACCAAGTCATGGACACAAAGAATGGCAGGGCATTGTCCCTAAGGGAAAGGTCTGGGGTGGTGGCAGAGCGCCCCCCATGTTGCGTGCTCTGAATAGCACAACCTTGTATTTATTTGGGTGACAGATTAGGACACACATGTGACCTGTTCCTTAGACTACCTTATGTCTCCGTGGATTCTTCTTACTTATACTCATTTCAGTTTTTATGGATATATTTTCACCAGCCATCCCTAGAAGCTTCCTTTAAAAACCCCAAATCCTCAGCTCCTCAACTGTCTCCTTTGCTCCCTGTTCCTAAAGGAGCTGAGTCTGGGCAGTGATAATGCATCTTCTCAAAGCACGACCTGGGTTTCTGGAACCATGCTGTGCTGGCACACGTGTCTGAACTTTCAGGTGCTTACAGCCAAGTGTCAAGAAATTTGCACACTCCCGACACAGTGGTTTTCTTTCTTTGGATTTTCCTGGAAGCTGTCAGGGAAAATGCAGCCTTCCCTGATGACTTCAAGGCTAAGAATCCGTTAATGTCTTTCCTCTTCCCTTTCCTACTACTTACCATCATTTCTGCTCAATTGACCCAGTTGGTATACGCATCACTTAGCTGTTGTTTTCCCCAGTTTTATTGAGATATGATTGACACACACCACTGTATAGATTTAAGGTATATAGCATAATGATTTGACTTACATATTTTGTAAGATGATTACCACAATAAGTTAACATCAAACATCTCCTATAGATTAAAAAGAGAGAGAGAGAGAAAGACAACAATTTTTTTTCCTTGTGGTGACAACTCCTAGGATTTACTCTCTTAACTTTCATATGTACCATACAGCAGTGTTAACTATAGTCATCAGGCTGTACATGACATTTCTATTATTGATTTATCCTATCACTGGAGGTGCGTACCTTTTGACCACCTACTCCCAACCCCCATCGCTCGTAACCACGAATATGATCCCTTTTTCTATGAGCTTGGTTCTTTTTTTTTCTTCTCTTTTCTTCCTTCCTTTCTCTCCCACCCTTCACTCCCTCCCTTCCAACCCTGTTTCTTTCTAAGATTCCACACGTAAGTGAGATCACACGGTTCGTGTCTTTGTCTGACTCATTTCACTTAGCATAATGCTGACATCCATGCTGTCACACATGGCAAGATTATCTTCTTTTACATAGTAGAATAATATTCCATTGTGTACATACATATACAACTTTTTAAAAACTATTCGTCCATTCGTGGACACTTAGGTTGTTTCCCTGTCTTGGTTATTGTAAGTAATGCTGCCCTGAGCACGGGGGTGCAGATATCTTTTCAACATAATATTTTGATTCCTTCAAATATAGTCTCAAAAGTGGGATTACTGGATTATGTGGTCATTCTAATGTTAATTTTTTGAGGATTATCCATACCGTTTTCCATAGTGACTGTGCACATTTACATTCCCACCAATAGTGCCTGGGGGTTCACTTTCTCCACATCCTCACCACCATTTGTTATCACTTGTATTTTTGATGATAAACATGCTAAGAGATCTGAGGTGGTATCTCATGGTGGTTTTGAATTGCATTTCTCTGATGATTCGTTATGTGGACCATTTTTCCATGTACTTTGTATGTCTACTTTGGAATAATGTCACTTGAAGTCCTCCGCCCATTTTTTCAATTGGATTCATTGTGGGGGTTTTTGTTTTGTTTTTGTTTTTGTTTTGCTGTCAAGTTGTATGAGTTCTTTGTATATTTTGGATATTGACCTCTTATCGCAAATACAGTTTGGAAACATTTTTTTCTCATTTCATATGTTGTCTTTTCATTCTGTTGATTTCTTTTGCTGTACAGAAACGTTTTAGTTTCACGTAGTACCATTTGTTTATTTTTTATTTTGTTGCTGGTGGTGCATATGCAAAAAGTTATTTCCAAGACCTACGTCAAGGAACTTTTATCCTGTTTTCTTCTAGTAGTTTTATGGTTTGTGGTCTTACATTTAAGTCCTTAATCCATTTTGAGTTAATTTTTATGAGTAGTGTAAGAAAGGGATCTAGTTTCATTCTTTTATATGGGAATATCCATTTTTCCCAGCACCATTTATTGAAGAAACTTGTCTTTTCTTCATTCTCCCCCTTGTCAAATATTACTTGACTAGTTGCATGGGTTTATTTTTGTGCTCTCTATTCTGTTTCATTGGTCTACATGTCTGCTTATATATTAGTAGCATACTGTTTTGTTTACTGTAGCTTTATAATATAGCTTAAAATCAGGAAGTGTGATGCTCCTGCTTTGTTTTTCTTTCTCAATTGCTTTGGCTATTCAGAGTCTCTTTTGGTTCCATATAAATTTTAGGATTTTTTTTTTCTACTTCTGTAAAAAAAAAAAAATGCCATTGGAATCTTGATAAGGATTGCATTGAATCTATAGACGGCTTTGGCTGGTATGGACATTTCAACAATATTAATTCTTCCAATCCATGAACACAGGATACCCTTCAATTTGGTTGTGTCTTCTTCAATTCCTTTCACCGAATGTCTTGTAGTTTTTCAGGGTAGAGATCTTTCACTTCCTTGGTTAAATTGATTCCTCAGTATTTTATTGTTTTTGATGCTACTGTAAGTGAGATCGTTTTCTTCATTTCTTTTGAGATAATTCATTGTTATTTAACTGTTAGTATCAATGTGAATACCTCATGGTAACGATAAGCCAAATGTATGATGAGTCTCATACAGGCACAAGCTTGTACAAAACTGCAATGAATTCCAAAAACAGCCACAGCCACAATAATGACACCCTAACTGAGTTTCTTCTATTCCTAGAGAGAGAGAGAAAAGGCAATCTCAGGGTACCCAGGGTATAAAGTTAGGGATAAGGGAGAAGAGACAAAGGCTAGTGGTAAAGTAAGTGAGGAGAAAGATGTCTACAGCTCCTACAGTAACTTCCGCCTGTGTTCTGGTCTGCTGGGTTCTGTGAGATAGGAGCGCCTTTCTGCAGCTTTCCTGGATGTTGTGAACATTCCTACGTGACTACATCAGAAACAATGTTATCTGGACTGATTCTGCTCTCTGTTCCTGAGCACCCCACTCCTGACACCAGCCATGACATTTCATTCTCACTCAGAGAAACCTACCTCCTTGACTTCCAGGCAAAAAAATAAAATAAAACAGGTCATTTTGGTTAGTAGTGGGGGCTTACATGCAACTCTGCATTGAATCCCATTTTTGCTAGTTATCATGAATCTCACCTCCTGAAATAGCTGGGTTGATGGTGGGGCCCATGCCTTCTGTTCTTCTGCACATTCCATATTTATTCCTTGGCATAGATTATGAAGCATATGATTTTTGAATGTTTATTGGTGCTTCACATACCCTAGGATCCAGCCCCTCATTATTCACAGCATCTAGATATCTATCTCATAGGAAAACTTGAAACTAGACTTTCTTGAACAAAGTATGACTCTTCCACTTTATTTAAATCTAACCCTAGCAAGCATAGCTGTAATGTATACCATATGGAATCATAAACCCTGTAGATAAGCAAGAATCTTTGGGAATTCACCACCCTGCTAAGAATCTCACCTTAAAGGTAGATGGATTTGAACGTCCAGGGAGTTCTATAGACGTCCTCTCTTTTGTTCTTTAGACTTGCTCAGAATTCCTTCCCTGTACTTGTACATAAGAATTATTGTATGGGGGTGGTTACATCGTGTAACAAGTATTCTACTCTCTGGGTGATTAAAGAATTTGAAGAGTACTTTTTCTCTATGTGAGTTTTTTCATTACTCCAATTGAGATCAAAACCTCCCATGTGGTGTAGCAGCACTGTGTCCCCGACATGTTCCCACCCCCACTTTCTCTCTGGCAACTGCAAGTGGAGTATACACTCTTCTTTCACACAAATCAGATGCTTCTCCGTCTTCAAGGCCAAGCTCAAAGCTCCCTTTTCCATGGAACAGTGTTGGATGCCCCCAACCTAAAGCATCATTATGATTCTGTTGATCCCCCAGTATTTGTGTTGGCATCTGAGTTATAAGTCTCTCGTTCTACCCTGCCTTAACTGATAGCAGATGTGGGAAAGCCAAGTATTTCCACTGGACTAGAAAGCTCCTTGAGGGCCCTGGGAAATTGTGATTCTCTTTGCTTTTTTCGGGATGCCCAGCACCGGGTTGTGCTTGAATGTATGTTCACTCTGTTAAAAAAATAAACATACATACTTGGGAATTGGGAAACATGGTAGCTCGTCTATGTCAGGCGATGTCCATGTAAATAATCTGTGGGGATCAATCCAGATACTCCTGGTTGCTTAATTTTTTATATAGGAAAATACTTGCCTCGGTGGTTTAGGCTTGAGGTTCTTTTTCTAAATAGCCATCATGCAGCTAATGTCTATAAAATTGACACCAGCCAATTATCAATGCTGTGATGATAAGCATAATAGAGAGAAAAACACTGCATAGACATCAGAAAAATCTGCATTCTTGTTTCAGCTTTAACAGTAATATGCTATGTGACCTGAGTGCGTTCCTTCCTATTTCTGAGCCTTAGGTGCCTTAGGTATAAAATGAAAAGAAAGTTATGCACTGCCTTTCCTATGGGTCTGTTAATGTACCTCCTATATCAATGGTTCTCAATGCTGCTTTCACATTAGAGGCCCAAGGAGCTTTAATTTAGAAAACAAAACAAGTAACAACAATAAGAAAACCCAGATGCCCAGTCTCTTTGTCCAGAGGTTCTGATTCCAGTATGTTTGAGGTGTGGGCTGGGATTCATGTGCAAAGAGAGCTATCATTTAAGTAACACCCCAGGTTATTATTGTGTATAGGAAGATGTGGAAACCACTGTCCTAAGTGAAGAGAGGGTGTATACATACTCCAGTCAGGTGTGCAGGCATATTCTGCTGCAGCCCGATGCAAAATCTCAATTTCTATATCTTCAAAGTGGCCACCAATTGTTTATTTTATTGATAAATGTATCTGTTCTTGTTTTACTCTAAAACTTATTTGTTCAATTATATACTCATTGTTGAATGCAATTGTTTTTTCATAATGTTTCCTTGTAGCTTTGTATGTCCTCTGGCATACCACTGGAATACATATGGTCCAGGCTCAGAAACATAGGGCTTGGTAGTGGGGGTGGGCAGTAAGGAGGCTGATGCCATATGTCCACTACCCCTCTGACATCGCACCGAGCCATCACATTTCCACTGTCTCCACTCCCAATGCTGTACTCCGCCTCTTGTAAGAATGTACATACATATATGTAAATGTACATATATATAAATGTACATATATATAAAATTATAGCTGGCATTCATTATTGTTCAGCTTCAGGTGCACAGCGCAGTGATCAGGCATCTACATCTTCCCTGAGGTGGTCTCCCAAATGGGACACGTGTCCATTGGATACCCTACAGAATCTTTACAACATTATTGATTACGTTCCCCAAATTAATTTTCAAAACCCCGTGGCCATCTTGTGGTTACCGACTGTTTTCTAATCCCCTCACCTTCCCCCTTATCCCCACCCAACCGCCCATCTAGCAACCCTCAGTTTTTCCTCTTTGTCTCCCAAACTGTGTCTGATTAGTTCATTCACTTATTCTTTTCTGTAGATTCCGCATATAAGTGGGATCAGATGGTACTTGTCTTTCTCTGTTTGACTTATTTCACTTAACATAATGTTCTCTAGGTCCATCCATGTTGTTGCAAATGGTAAGATTTCTTTCTTCTTTATGGCTGCGTAATACTCCATTGCATAAATGTACCACAGTTTCTTAATCCAGTCATCTACCGATGCCGTTTCCTTGTTTCAGGAATTCCCTAGTCTTAACTGTCCCAAATGTGCTTTACTTTTCTACTCAATTGAAAAGACCAGTGGTTGAGCATCACCATCAATTAAGGGCGACCCATTTTTTAAAGCTCAGCTGGAGTACCACGTTTTCCAGGAATCCTCTGCTAACCACATCAGTCCCCCAAGAAAACATCCCTTTTCTTAACTCCTATAGTAATTTTGACTGTGCGTCTTATTTTATACATAAAATGCCATCTTGATTATTATGATAACCATATGCTTGATAAGTTCCCTGACATCAGTGTGATTCTAAAAAACACATATAAAAACCTGAGGATTTGAGTACTTGACAAAGAAATGTGGGAAGAAAAATAGCAAACATTCTCACAAAGATAAATAAATATAAATATCCTAGAGGGTAAGGAAATACGGATTTGGTGGACTTTTTTTTTTCTTTTCAGATGTTGAAGTAAGGCAGTGTAAAGGCAAATTCAGTTTACATACATAGTATTTTTGGCCAGAAGTGTTTTGGGTTATGTTTTGTGTTACTGCCTTTAGACTGGCCATGCACTCTCCCTGTTGGCTACAGTTCTGTCATTCCCAAATTTGATAATACCCAAGTGCTTCTAATATTTATACTTTCCAGTCCCCTGATGTTGTTTGACTTTGACAACCCTCTGAGAATTTCACACTTTATAGACTAAAACACTAACATCCAAAGAGTAGGAATCTGAAAATCAGAAGACCTGGGTTCCAGGCTCATGTGCCACTAGCTAGCTGTGTCACCTTGATGAAGTCATATTACTTCTCCATAACACAGTTCCTTCAATTACACAATGATAATGGTAATTCCCGCCCAGTGTGTCTCATGGAGCAAATGAGAAGAACGGTTAAAAACTGTAAAACTGTTGAACAAATATTAATGTTATTATCAGATGACCTCTTTGTCCCCTTCCTACTGTAAAATAATTGGTTCCTATGATTCTAGAATAATTACAACTTTATTTCCTAACGAAGCCATCAGCCCCACGGCTATGAATATAAATGGATGTGCTACTTAGAGATAGGAGGATAAAAATGTTAGAAATCCTTAACCAATTTTCTGATAGAATAAGAATACATGAAATAAATGTATTGTGTGCTGTATGTTGACATCTCAGGAAATTGTGTGATAGAGTTAGATGACAACCTGCCTTTAAGATTAATTGTAAATCGGCTTGGATATGAGCACTGTTATCAGAATTGAAAAATGCCCAATAATGTAATGGCAAAACTGACAAAGGGTGGTAATGAGTAGCATCACAGGCTGCAAGGAGGTCACAGTGTCTACAGGGGGCTTTCTGGGATCAGAGTTCAGCCCAATCTCATTACCATCTTCATTAACTACTCTAGAATAGGGCTGCAGGTCTCAGAGTAATTTGCAGAGGGGGTGCTTAGTTGGCAGGGGCTGAAAACAAGGAGATGCGAAATCATACCAAGGAATCAGACATGTTACAACACAATTTTAGGCGAACATCAAAATCCAATTCTTCTGGGGACATGGGCATTTGAGATTGTGACCTCTGACCGGCTTTTCCCTCTTCTGTCTCCTGAACTAAAACCGTATTCTAAATTCTTCTGAGTCTCTCTATGAGGTCTTCCTGAAGCCCTTCAAAGAGAACCACCCTTCTGTCTCTGTTATGAAATTCTGTAGCTTTTTTCTATTTTATATTACTTTTTGGGGCTTAAAGAAATGAAACTAAATCTTACGCCTCCCTAAATTGTAAACTCCCTCCGGCAGAGGGTAACTCTATTAATCCTTCATAGACCTCACGTTTTTCAGCATGATGTCACATTCACATTACTTTAGAATTTGGATCAGATTTTCTGCCCTGTCTCCACTATCCTGTTTTAAACACTTTCTATCTTTCTCTGAACATATGGCAACAGCCTCCTTACTACCCACCCCCACTTCCCTCACCCCAGTCTCCTCTATTCCCCTTCACTATGCCCCTCCATTCTTCTTTTATAAGCTGCCATAGAATCTTCCTGATATGCTTACCTGGTCAAGTCATTTCTCTGCAACTTTCGATGGTTCTCTCTTGCTACAGGATTATGTATAAACATCTTAGCAGGTTTCTGAGACACTGCTTGATATGTTCCCATCCTACGTATCTCCCACTATTTGTCCTCACCAAATGGCTCCTGCCAATTTTTCTGCTCACCAAAACCACCCCACATGGGCCTATCTCTTTCCTTTTAATTACACATTTGCCTCTGCTCAATCCTATTTGCATCCCCCAATTCTCCTATTGAAGTAGTCACCTTACTTTGCTACCTTCCTATTGTCTTTGGTTCATCCTGCCACCTCCCTTTCTCTCACCCCACTCTCCCACATTCCATCTAAAACCTACTGTCATGGCTAAGTACCTCTGAATTTACCCCTGATAATCCCTTGAATCGGCCAACTTCTCCACCTCTATTGTTAACCCCACAACAATCTGTCTCCTGAATGATACAATATATTCCTAGTTAGTCTGCCTTCTACCTTATTTCTTGCTCTGTGATACCACCTAGTCAAGTCAGTCCTCTGCTCAAAAATCTGCAGTTATTTTTGGTTACTCTAAAATCAAAATACATACCATTGCCTACTAGAGCCCTGCAAGGTTGGCCGACAGTTTTATTCCACAGGCCAGGCTCTTTCTCAGTACCCTAACCCTTCTGGCCTTCTTTCAGATCTTCAAAGATACCCTGTTTCCTTGTCAGAACATCTGACCACACTTCGTCTTTTATCTGGAATATCCCTTCTTTCTCCATCATATTATCCCCAAACCCATCCCCAGAGTCTTAATGAAAACATAATGTCTCTGCAAGAATCTTGATGCCCCAAAGATGACCTGTTACGTATTCTTCTAGCACGCTGTGTTTCTTCACTAAAAACCATTCACTATGTAAGTTGATCTTTATGTGCATGATTATTTGGATGACGTCTATCTTTCTTACTGAGTCTATCACTCTATGAGGGCAATACCTTTCTGAGTTCTGTACACTGTTGTATTCTCATCTCTTGGTACGGTGACCTCAAATTTTGATATAGTCATGTACGTGCTGAAATACTGAGAAAATTAGTTTCAAGTCTCACTTTTCCCCTCTATTAATTAATAAATTGTTGTGTGGTTTAAATGCAAAATGTTAGGAAAGCCCTCAGCAAAATATCTGGCATATTAATGTTTATTAATGATGTCGTTTTAATTATAATCACGTTTGACAACACTGTCATCCAGTTCCTTGGGGGTAGGCCATATCGCCTCTTTGAAACTATAATTTTGTTGTGGTTCCTCTAATACTTTGGGCAGAGAAAGCCACCAACAAAGGTACTATTTATTAGTACCTTTACAAGCAAATCTCTGACAGACTGTCATGCGTATCACCGTGCTCCTATCCCTTTCTCCATCTCACCTGCCCGTGGGCCTCTGCCCTTCACCTAACCCTACCCACAATGAGTTTTCAAACATATAGAAGATACAGTTTGTAAGTACGTCTGAGATTAAAGAAAGACAGGATCACATGGAAGGAATGAAGAAATCGTCAAGAAATACCCACAGGTCAGCAAAACTCATCAGAACCCTGCATTTCCCTGAAAATAGTAATAGATTGAAGAATGGTCGTAAGATGCAGTGTAGGGCAATGAGAAACAATGAAACCTTTCCCTGACATTTATGAGAAGATACTCTTGTTTTCCCTAAAGATGTGAAAACAACATTTATAGGGTTTGGAATATGTGTAGAAGAGCAACCAAAATAATAAGGAGGGGGAAAAAAAGACCTCGTTCCTAGTGACATTATTTTATCTTAAAACAATCTATTCTTGAAGCCAGATTTCCCCCAGGACTGTTCATCTCCTTAAGACAATAAATTTCCTTCTTAAACATAAGCTAGTTAGAATTGGTTTTGTCAGTTGCAATTAAAATAATCCTAAGAGATTCATGGCTTCGAAGAAGAAGTAGAATTGAACCCAATCTTAAAGGTTATAAGGGGTATAATAAAGGAGGAAGAAAACCCAGGCAAAGGAAATAGCAGGTCCAGTGCACGAAGACCTGGAAAAATGCCACATGTTTAAGGAACTGCAAGTACAGGATGCTGTCTGTCTTTGGTGTAAAAAGAAAGAGACCATTCCGTCTGTGAGCATGTCTGGTTCCCGAGACCTAGATTCCCCATAATTCCTGCCATGCACCTGCCCATAGTCGACTTACGAGTAGCACATGGTAGTTACATTAATAAGCAAGTAAATTAACGGACATGCGTAAAGAAACACAGCAACGTCCAATGAAAAGAGCAATTCTAGGGGGAGGAAAGAGGGGACAAAAACCTAATTTCTTTCCATACAGCATTAAAAGAATGGAGAAAAAGGCTGACTTTAAAAGCTACCTACTGGATACTATACAAATATTAGTGTCATAAAGCATGCAAATTAAAATTCTGCTGTAGACAGATAAAACTGCCTTAGCTACCCTGTGTTTATTCTGAGACTAACTAATAATGATTCTAGTGGACAAAATGGTAATTAATTGGCACTGCTGATCCTGTCAGACCACCGCTTCATGCTAGTTTCATGAGCCCTGCTAGAATGACAGGCCCAGAGTGGCAGGGGCACTTAGGCTGAGTGGAGACACTATCAGTAACATAAGCGGGCATGTACCACTTGACTGCTGAGATGTCGTTCCCTCCTCCACGAATGCTCTTCCTTCTCTTCATTGCATTTGCTCATACCTACCTTCAGATCTCAGCTCCAACGTCATTTTCCAAGTGAAACCTTCTCTGATGAGGTCACATTTTGCTATCATATGCTCTTCTAGGAGCTTATATTTCTCATTCTTTGCATTAGTCCTAGTTGTAATTTTCTTTTTATCTGAGTAATGAATTGGGTATATTTTTGATATTACCCTTGGATGGTAACTCTTTGAGAACAAGGACCATGTCACATGTGTTTCTCACTCTTGTAATCCTCTCATACTGGCTGGCACAGAGCTTTACAAACAATGGTTGCTCACAGTTGGCTGAATGAATGAACTCGTTAACCTGGATTAACTTTCTTGTGCATTTCATCTCTCCATCTCTCTCCCACTTAACCTCCTTGCCTGTCTCTGTTGCTTTTTCCCAGGTTTAGAATATTGCTAGTAATATATAATAAGACATAATTCTTGCAGAAGCAGAAAGAAAGAACAGAGCTTGCCTTCTAAAGCAGACAAGCAAAAAATAGATTGATCTATGAACAAAGTCATTTCAAAAGGTGGTTCATGCTGGGAAGAAAATCAGATTGATGGGATGGACAGTGATGAAAGGGCCACTTCACACAGTATGTATAGTCAGAGAAGGCCTCCCCAAAGAGTAGATTTTTGAGCTGAGACTTGAATTATGAGGAAAGGGTCACTATTGATGAAGTGTCTGGGAAAAGTGTGATTCAAACAGAGGGAACAGACAGTCTTTATCGTCTACTCCTGTGCACAGAGGCAGACAACTGGGAACTAGGAAAAGACTTACTGTTCAATAAGTGGCAGAATCCCTGGATTCCATCCCGGTTCTGGAACTTGACCCAGATACTTGGCCTCTTTGACTCTCAGTTTCCTCATCTGTACAATGGCTCTGTACAAAAAGTAAAGAGAAAATGATTTCCTTGACATCTCTTCTGGCTTTGACATGGATGTGTTGATGAGCCTGCCGTGTCTGTACACAGGAATGCGTTGGCAAGCACAGGTATTTGGACCTTGTTTGGTCTGTAATTCTCCAAGCTTTGGCTCCAGTTTTCTTATTACATTGCTTCTCCTACCATCTCCCTCAGAACATCCTGTGAACCAATCAAACTAAAGCATTCTTCGTTCTATGTATACACCATACAGTTCCCTACATTTATTGCCTTGGCTTTGTGAATACAATGCCCTTTCTCTCATCTCTGGAAAATGTAAGTCTTCTCCACCCTGCAGATGAGAAAACACTTTTGCACACCACCTTGAAGTCTTTCCAATCCTACTAGTAACATGCAACCTCTCACTTTTTAGACTTCCCTTGAGGCTTGTGCCTTTCTTCCTGCCCTTGCAGCATACCCACCTCTAGGCGAAGTTATTTTTGCCTAGTTTTCTGTTCTAATGGACGCGACGCCCCCTAAAATCAGCCATCACTCTCCCTAGTGCCTTATACATAATAGACACTAAATCACAATATACAGATGGAGATTTTCGTTGAAAGAATTATTGGCAAAGAGCAAATTAACAAGGATTGACCATCGGGTTTCCTCTTGAATAACAGCGATGATTGATTAACAGCCAGGAGTCACATTCCATTAATTAGCAATGTCTTCCCTGCATGTGGGAGCAAAGAGAAGCAGCATGCATGCTTGAAATTGATTGTCTCTGGTTTAGGTGATAGAGGTTTGCCCAGACGAGAGATCAGGAGCAAACAGACATCCAACATCTGGAGTATGAAGCAGAGACTACTCTGCTTGTTACCTGGTTATTGGAAGGCTGCCTAGGAATATCAGTTGCTTTGGCCTGTTGCATGACAAACAGACTACTTGCTATACTTACAGTTGTAACCTCCCCCTAAAGAGTTATTGACATTGCTTATTGTCAAGGTCATCAGCTAGTCCTCCTGGGCATTATTCTATCCCAATCAGCATATTTTGAGGACCTTCTGAGTGCAGGACACTGCAGTCTGTCCTGAGGGGTCTGGTGCTCTGTTCTTTCAAATTGCCGTGTCTGACCAAGCAGCACCTGTGATGGCAATGGAACCACTGCATTCTTTAGCAAACAACAGTCTTCAAAGTAGGCAAATTGTGTGGCTATTATATAGAAATATCCCCTCTGCTGACTGTAATTCTTGAAAATGGAGCCCTTCGAGATTGGTTCACACCTTTGCCTCCCAGGAAAAGCAGATGCTCTCGAGATGGAATAATGACATTGTCAGAGTATATGAGGTGGCCTGTCCTTTACAAAGCCCTTTGACTTCCATTATTTCATTTATTCTTATAATCAATGCATGAGGTATTAGAGATATTAGAAAAGACGGGAAGTCTAATCATGTTACAGAGAGGAAAACTGAGGCTTACTGCTGTCAAATCATTCACTGAGCATAAAGCCCTACGGAAGCATCAAGCTGAAATTAGACCTTCTAGTGTGTTTCCCCGAAAATAGGACCTAGCCGGACCATCAGCTCTAATGTGTCTTTCGGAGCAAAAATTAAATATAAGACCCGGTCTTATTGTATGTTATGTTATGTTGTGTTGTGTTGTGATGTGATGTGATGTGATGTTATATGAGACCGGGTCTTACAGTAAAATAAAACCAGGTCTTATATTAATTTTTGCTCCAAAAGACGCATTAGAGCTGATGGTCCAGCTAGGTCTTATTTTCAGGGAAACCTGGTATGTCTAGTGATTTTTCCTTTTACATAAAAGGATGTAAACATTTACCTTTGTTGTTTTCACTTTAAGGAGTTGATTAGGTCACTTCTTTGCAGTATTTTTGGATAAGAAAAGAAATATGAAGGGTGTAGGAGATGTGGGAGGAAATAGAGAGGAAGCATCATAGACGATCAGAGTACAGAAAATAAATCACACCGTAGAGTTTGGTGTTAGTCTGAGGTGCCAGATAATATACAAGCATCTCATAATTAGTAGGACAGGAACTGTGCTGTAGATTCCTTCCAATATACCAGCAGTCCCTTGTTTGACGTGGAACTCATTGTGTTCTCTCTAGAAATACACCCCCCCCTCTGTATCCTACGGCACTGAATTTTCAAATGAAACTTTTTGAGACAATCACAGACTCACAAGCAGTTTTAAGAAATAATACGGGAAGATTCTATGTGCTACTTACTCAATTTACCCCAATGTTAACTTATTCAAAACTATAGTACAATGTCACACCCTAGTTATGGACATTGAAACAGAACACGCCACCACTTCAAAGGTCACATTGCTCTTTTATACCTTCTCACTTGATTCCCGTCCTCAGCCCCTCCTTAACCCCTGGAAACCATGGATTTGTTGTCCGTTTCTGTAATTTTGTCATTATGGGAATGTTATGTAAATGAAATCACACAGTATATGTAATGACTGGCTTTTTCACCCAGAATTAATCTCTGAAGGTTCATCTAGGTTGTCACATAGTCACATGGATCAATAGTTCCTTTTATTCTTTTTTTTTTCTTTCCTTTTTTGCTGAGTAGCATTCCGAGGTAAGGATTTCCTAGTTTGTTTAGCCATTCACCTGTTGAAGGGCATCTAGCTTGTTTCCGGATGGGGGCAATTACGAAGAAAGCTGTAACAATCATTCCTATACAGGTGTTTTGTGAACATAAATTTTCATTGCTCTGAGACAAACCCCAGGATTTCAATTGCTGGATAGTACAGTAGCTCCATGTTTTATGTTTTAAGAAACTGCCAAAAGGTTTTTCTGAGTAGGTGTACAAATTGTACATTCCCACCAGTAAATATGGTCAAACGATCAAATTTTTCCAGAAACATTTGGTGGTTTCATTAGATTTTATTTTAGCCTTTCTGCCAGGTGTATAGTGATATTTCATTGTGGTTTTAATTTACATTTCCATAAAGGCTAATGATGTTGAACATTTTTTCATCTACTTATTTGTTATTTGTTTTATCTTCTGTGAAATGTCTATTCATGTATTTTTGCTTATTTTCTAATTTGATTTTTTGATACTTTAGTGTTACATTTTGGGAGTTCTTTATATTTTATAGATATGAATTATTTGTCAGATAACAGTTTTGTAAATATTTCCGCCCACTCTGTAGTTTATCTTTTCATCTCTCAACACACTCTTTCACAGAGCAAAAGTTTTTCATATTGAAGAAGTCCAGTTTCTCAATTTTCTCTTTTATGGATCACATTTTTGGTACCAAGACTGAAAAGAAACTCTTTGCCAAATCTAGATACTAAAGATTTTATCTTATTTTGTTGTGGTTGTTGTTTTACTAACATGTTTATACCCTGACATTAGATATTTAAGTCTGTGATTAGTTTGAGTTAATTTTTTTATAAGACATGAGACTAAAGTTTAGGTTGATTTTTTTTTTTTTTTTTTTTTTTTTTTGCCTGTGGATGTCCAATGGATGTGATGTCTAGTTCCAACACCATTTGTTAAAAAGCCTCTCTTACCTCTATCAAAGCTTTTGTACCTTTATCAAAAATGAGTTGGACATATTTGTGTGCATCTAATTCTGAGTTCTCTATTCTGTTCCACTGATCTATATGCATACAAGTACACATATGTTTTGTTAGATATATTCCTCAATATTTTGTTTGCAGCTATTATAAGTCATCCTGTTTGTAATTTTGAGGTCTGGGTGCTCGTTGGTGGAATATAGCAATGCAACTGATTTTTGTATGTTGATTTTATATATTTTGAGCTTATGGAACCCACTTATGTGTCCTAGGTGGTTTTTTTGGTGGAGTCTTTGGAATTTTCTTTATAGGCAATCATAGCATTTGCAAATATGGACAGTTTTAGTTCTTTCTGATTTGTATTTCCTTTTTTATTTCTTTTTTTCTTTATTTCTTTTGCTTATCTGTTGGACTAGGTAGAACTTCTAGTTCTATGTTGAATTAGAGCGGTGAGAGCAAATATCCTTACCTGTTCCTGATCTTAGGGGAAAAGCATTCAGTCCTTTTTAAGAGGTTTTGTTTGTTTGTTTGCTTGCTTGTTTTGTTTTATTTTTATCATGAATGGATATTGAATTTTGTCAAGTACTTTTTCTGTATTGATTGATATCATCATGTATTTTTCATCTTTAACCTGTTAATATAATGGATTACATTGAGAGATTTTTCTTTTACTACTGAGCCAGCCTGCCATCCCTGGATTAAACTCTACTTGATCATGGTATATAATTATTTGTATGTATTGTTGAATTATTATGCTAATATTGAGTTAAGGATTTTTATACCATATTCACGAAAAATATTGGTCTGTAGATTTCTTTCTTTGTATTGTCTTTGATCGGTTTGGTATCAGGGTGACACTAGTTTCATAAAGAAGTTGAAAAATGTTCTCTCTTGTATTCTAGAAGAGATTGTGTAGAATTGGTGTTACTTCTTTTTAATAATTTGGTGGAATTCTTCAGTGAAACCATCTGGGCCTGGAGATTACTTCATTGGGAGTTTTTAAATGAGGAATTCAATTACCTTAATAGTTATAGGGCTATTCAAACTCTTTATTTTATATTGAGTGTGTTATAGTAGCTTCAAGGAATTAGTCTATTTCATCTAGTTTTCAAATTCACGTGCATAATGTTGTGCCATAGTATTCCCTTATCCTTTTTATGTCTGCAGGGTCTGTAATAATAGCCCATGTCAAAACTGATATTAATAATTTATGTCTTCCTTTTTCTTGGTTCTTGTCTGTCTTGCTAGAAGTTTATCAGTTTTAGTAATCTCAAAAAGTCGGCTCTTTACCTCATTGATTTTGCTCTCTTTTCAGTTTCATTTTTTCTGTCCTTACATTTATTAGTTTTTTCTTTCTACGGGAGCTTCAATTATTGATGCGAGAGTCTCTTTTCTAATATATGCATTTAATGCTGTGTGTTTTCCTCACTGCAGTACTTTCCCTGTGTTACACAAATTTTGATATGGGGTGTGCATGTGTGTGTATTTATGTATTTTAGCCTTTATTTATTTATTTATTTTGGGTAGTTTTAGGTTCACAGCAAAAATAAGGGGAAGGTATAAAGATTTCCCATACATCCCCTCCAGTGATAACTGGATCATATGTTAAGAGTATTTAGTCTTCTAAGAAACCACCAAACTGTCTTCCCAAGCGGCTGCACCATTTTGCTTTCCCACCAGCAGCGAATGAAAGCTCCTGTTGCTCCATATCCTCACCAGCTTTTGGAGTATTTAGTGTTTTGGATTTTGACCAGTGTAATAGGTGTGTAACTAATAGTTGTTTTCACTTGCATTTTCCTTGTTTTAACTTGCGTTTTCCTGATGACATAAGATGTGGAGCATCTCTCACATGCTTATTTGCCATCTGCATATCTTCTTTGGTAATGTATGGTGTATTTTTATTTTCGTTCAGTTCAATAATGTTTTTATTTCTCTTGCGACTTTCTCTTTGATTCATGGAGTATTTAGAAGTATGTTGTTTAGTTTCCACATGTTTGGAGATGTCACTGTTATCTTTTTGTTATTTATAGTTTGATTCCATGGTAGTCAGGGAAAACACTGTAATTTCACATCTTTCTGGGACTCTGATGACGTGAGTGTTAGGTCTTTTGTTATAGATGTACGAGTCCCCGTGGCTCTGTTTATTTTATTTTATTTTATTTTATTATTTTATTTTATTTTATTTTATTTTATTTTATTTTATTTTATTTTTTGGTCTATTTTCTCTCTGTCATTCAGACTGGGTAATTTCTATTATTCTTTGTAACAGTTCACTGATTCTTCCTTCTTTCCCCTGCATTTTTCATTTGAGCCCATTCATTGACTTTTTCTTTTGGTAACTATATGTGAAGTTCTACAATTTACGTGTGAGTCTTCTTTATATCTGTTTCTTTGTTGAGAATCTATTTTTTTTTTAATTTTGTTTCAAGTGTGTTTTTAATGATTTGGTGAAGCATTGTGTGTGTGGGTGTTGGCTGCTATAAAACCTTTACCAGGTAAATGTAGCCTCTCTGTCACCTCCGTGTTGGCATCTACTCATTCAGTTTGAGGTCTTCCTAGTTCTTGGCATGATGAGTGATTTTTAACCGAAAACTGGATTTTGGGAGTATTACATTATACATCTCTGGGTCTTATTTATATCTTCTGGCTTTTTCTGACACCAGAATGGCAGAGGACATGTGCAAGTTTCTACCTCATTACTGTCATAGCGGAGTGGAAATCCAGGTTCCCACTAGACCTCCATTCATACTTGAGGGTGGGGAGCTCCTCATTTTGGCTGGGCATTTTGGGGATGTCTGGTTCTCCACTTGGCCTCACTGAGATCTCCTAGCTAGAGGAGTAAGAGTCCACCTTACTGCTCCTTAGTGGTCCCCACTGACACCAAAGTGGAGGAGAGGCCTTGCTACCACTGTGTGGTGGGAAAGTCCTGACTCTCTTTGGCCTGCTGTTACACCACCCAGGGGGCGGGGAGGTGTGCCTCCTTACTGCTGTGTTTGGATGTTAGTTCAGTCTCCCCACATGATTTGTTCTGACACAGAGAGTTGGGGTTTGTTAGAACCCAGCAGGGTGAAAGTCCTAGTTTGTCACATGGCCTGCTGGGACACCACCTTGGCAGGTCGAGGCTTCGTATTACAGCCTGGTGAGGATGGACATGCAGTCTCCCCACTTGGTCTTTGCTGGTATGGGTACACGTGACACCACAGTTTTTCTGTGGTTTTGAGCTGCAGTCGAGCAGATATTGGCTAATTTTTTCTGTTTTGCCAGGCTTCCCGTTTCCTTTTCCTTTTGGCAGACTTTTGTTGTGCCTTCTTTTGTTGTTGTGCCCATTGGCGCTTGCCAATTACTGTCTTCTCCAGCACCATGTCTGGGGTATATGAGGAAAAAAGAAAACCCAGACAACTTTTTATTCAGGTCATAATTCCCTATTTGGTCTGCCTTCTCCTCACCTTTCAGAGTCATCTTATGTTTGTTTTATATATCATGTCCAGGATTTTTATTTGTGCTTAGCAGGAGAAATAGGAGAAAATACAGCTGTTCTGTCTTCCCCAAAGCAGAAGTCTGCTGCCCTATTTTTAATGACAAATATGTACTTAGAAGCATGCCTGATGTCAAAGTGGTTTATATAGAGACATTTTAATATGCATATAAAAACCTGAGGATTCAGAGAAATGAAGAAAGGGCCAGAGGAGGGAAAGATAATCGAGTTTTCAATGACTGGCCAGTTAATCCCATAGAGCTGTGATATAATGGGTGTATATACAGTAAGACCAAAGGAGAAGCTGCTGGAGATAAGGACCTTGAGCTACTTGAATTTCTTCTGTGATAATAGGAAGCCATTGAAGCCTATTGCTAAGGTCACAGCATGGCTCAAGGGCACTTTCAAGGTAGCCCCCCTAAAACATCCTCACCTGATGAGCTGATGAGCTAAAAACAGGTAGAGATTTCCGCAGGTGCAGATGGGGCTGGCTATGTCACGCTTAATAGATTGCATAGATCTTTGAAATCGTTAGCATGGCAATTGGAATATTGTTGTACATAGTCAAAATTGAGGTCCCAGACTGATTTGTGTATGGAACAAAAAAATGCCAACAGTAATTTTACACAAAAGCTGGTAACACACCATCCTGCTGCTTGCCATGCATACCTGTGATCTCTACGGTTTATTCCATACTGATCAATTTTGCAATTAGACTTCCATCAGTATAGATATAAACACTACAGAAAAACTGATTACAGTTTTGTATTCCCTTGGTGCATTTGCAGAATCAATTAGGCTGCATTTTCAGTATGACAAACTGCTGGAGAGATTGCTCATGATTTTTTTTTTTCTTCCTCATTTTTGTATTTGTGAATCGACAAGTAATTAGCACTCCAGGCAAGACTTGCTGTCACTGAGATGAACCCTTTGGGGAAACTGGAGACCAGAGTGAGAAGTCCTCTTACAAGCTTACCTTTCCTTCCTGTCCTTTTTAGACTGTGTCTTCTCAGTCACCTCCTGCTGGCTTTGAGCAAATGTGTGTATCATTTTGTTTTGGAGAAGAGACTAGGGCAGAGCCAAAGAACTTAGAACAGAGATAGTCTTCTACATCTTAAACATATTTATAACTAATTTTTGCAATGAGCAATTTTTAAGTGAAATCTCATGTAAACTTCGATGTAAAAGAGAAGTAGGAAAGGAGGTGTTCTGGCTGATGTAAACGAGGTGTGTGCCTGGATCTCTGCCTGCGTCTGACACCTTCTTCTTCTGATACGATAACCCCAGAGATATGTCTTCAGAAATTTAGGCCTAGTTTGAAAATCCACAGTTCTGCATGGTGTGGTTCCATTCTTCGATTTTAGAGATGGAAAAGTCAATTCATTAATTTATTCCACAACTATGGATTCAGTACCCACATGATCAAGCACTGTGCTTAGATTGTGATCAAATAGAGGGTAAGGGACTCCCAAGGACTCTCACCCTCAGTCTGCAACCCTCTTGGAAACACCATGCTTCCTGTAGTGCCTGTAAACCTGTCAGGCTCCTGTACGCAGCATTTGCTCTGCTCTTCTCCCACTCGGCCTGCCTAATAAGTCCCCAAAATAAAATATGGGCACCATATTCCTCCGAAGCGTCCTTAACAGTCCCATAATATTACTGAAAGTAGGAAGGGGCTTCTAGGAGAGCACGAGGAGAGTCTTGTTTATAAAACCATGACTGTATCCTTTGTATCAATTGTAGCGGCGTCCCTTTCCTCTCGAAGCCCAATAATTGAAGAGTTTCTGCCACCTGCAGCCTTTTCTTATTCTAGCTGCTTTCTTATTTTTTCCTTTGAAGAAAGACAACCTTCTCTAAATCAAAAACTAAGTATCTTGTCTCATTTATCTATAATTTGGGGAAGCAAAAAAACTAGGGTTCCAGATACAGAGAATACAAATACAGAATACCCAGTTAAATTTGAATTATGGATACACAACAAACATTTTTAGTATAAGGTCATCCCAAATATTGTGTGACACATAATTTTTTAGTGTAAATGTGACCTCAATATTGTATACGGTATGCTTATACTAAAATATTATTTGGTCTTTATCTGAAATTTAAACTTAACTGAGCACCATTTATTTTGTCTATTTTGGTACACACACAAGATTAATGTGTGTGTGTATGTGTGTGTGTGTGTGTGTTTGTATTTGTGTGTATATATATATGTAATGTATATATACCAGGGGTGCCAAAAAATGTATACAAGTGGCCAGTTTGGTCAACGGTGCTCAAGCAGTAGTTCGTCACAATCACAAGTGTCTGGACGCTGATAGTAACCACTTTGAGCACCTCTTGTAATTGCAGAAGTCAAACGTGATTTGTATTCATCTTTTGTTATTGGTATATAGTGAGTATTACAATTTTAATACAG
The DNA here is from genome assembly GCF_964194185.1 of Rhinolophus hipposideros. Taxonomy (NCBI): domain Eukaryota; kingdom Metazoa; phylum Chordata; class Mammalia; order Chiroptera; family Rhinolophidae; genus Rhinolophus; species Rhinolophus hipposideros. The sequence goes on along the minus strand of NC_138069.1, from coordinate 25,121,019 downwards.
TTTTCCTTTCTTAAAATTGTATACATTTTTGGCGCACCATACAGATATATATATATATATTTTTAAATATATATATTTTTTTCCCGTGTTTTTTCTGCTGCACAAAACCATCTTGCTATATAATTATGGAGAGGAAAAATGAATGCACTGATTATTGAGGGGGGAAAACATAGCTATGAAATTGCAAGCTATTATTATGCAGTTATGTTTCCCGGCCCAATGGAAAAATATCTGGGGTTAATTTAAGAATTATTTGCATTGCTTGTAGGACAGCACAGAATATATTCAGTCTGTCAAGCTCCTTTTCAAGTGCCTTGGACTCTGCACAGCTTAAATGAATTTTGCCAGCCATGTTCCCATATCGAGAAATCCAAGACATATGTTTCTAACTAATTTACACTGAACCAATCAAATTGCTCCTTTCTTTTTTTCTTGCTAAACTCACAGGTGCTTACAAGGTTTCAGGAAATAGTTTTATTTTGATGTTTTAGAATGAGTTGTTATTAACTAAGATACTGGTGATAATGAATTTGCATGCCTACTTGCCTCTCTTCCACCTCTTTCTTTTCTGTAGTTTAATTACTGATCAAGCAGGAGGTAGAATTATAAAGCAGCAGTCTTCTGAGTTGGATGGTTTCCATCTGGAAAACTGAATGGATTTTAACAGCATCAGTCTTGGCGGAAATCAGAATTTCAAAGAAGACTAGTAATCAAGTTCCTATCTGAAACTGCTATGAATAAGACATCCAACAAGTTCAACCTCTTAATAACTAACACTGATTTACAGCAGAGATAGCTGAAACTTTTAACAGTCAGTTTTATGTCTACAGAAAAAAAATATTAAATTTATCCTAGGTATTAGAGTGCTGAGGGAAATTTTGTCTGTTGTTTTGCCTGATTGTGGAATTTAAATAACCACAGACACCAAAAAGAAACAGAATTCCTTTTGTACCATGGTTTGTACCATTCAAACCATGGCAAAAAGGCCTCTGAAGAACGTTAATAAATGCTGTGAAAACTTATTTTTATAACTTGACAATAGCCTGAGAGACAGGCATCAGAATTAATTTTGTTTTGTCAAAGGTATTATAGTAGCAAAGTACTAAACAGAAAGTTTTATGTAATTCACTTGGGTGAATATTCCCAGAATATGATACAAAGTTGTTTTAAAAAATCCAGCTTTAGGAATAGACCATCTCACCTATGCGCTTAATCTCAGCAGGTTTTGTACCTTGTAACCTTTATTTACAAATTGCCTAACAAAGGCTAAAACTATGTGGCTGAGTTAAAGGTTGCTATCCATGCATGAGTAAATTCTGTAGTTAGATACAGGGCCTCAAACAATGCTTGAGGTTATAGAATGAATGCCATAGGTCATTTACTTTACGCACATGGCGGTGGGAATCTTAAGGTAAAAGCAGGTAGGCTGTGGTTTTTAATAACCAACCATTTTTTCCTAAGCTCTCAAAGGCTGTTGTCACTTGTCCCTTTCCTTGAGTAATTAATCTACCTCCCATTGTAATTACTGATGCACATCTTGTTTACCCCCTAGACTGTGGAGTGACTCAAGGCAAGCTCTCTCCACAGTGTCTGACTCAACTTTGATTCCTTTTAATCCTCTGTAAAGTGCCTTTAACATATTGAGTTCTCAGTAAATATTATCCTTAATCCACGTTGAAGGATTGGGATCTTTCTATGGGCATGGATACCATGCAGGCTTGGCTGTGTAGGGGAGCAGGATGTTGTCACCCCATAATATGTCTGTTTGGCATGAGGATTATTTTAGGAATATGATTTTTAAGAAACAAAAGGCTCAGGAAGAACTTTTAATCCACCCACCCTACCCACCACCGCCTAAAAGAATTTAGATAGAAGAAGGCCTGTTGCAGGAAAAATAGCTATCACCAGAGATAACTACAAGCGGTGTGCACTAGGTATGGTCAACTCCGGAGAATGTAGCAAGACCGGCTTATTCAAAATCTTCTCTGTGTCCCATTGTCTCTGCATGGCAGACATTTGTGTACTGAACATTTGTTTTTCCATCTCCATGTGAATTGCCTTCTTCCCTTTTGAAGTCCCAGACTTTGACCATCTTCTCCTTATCTCTGGATGGCATATAAACTTCAGTTACCTGACTGTTTGGGGCGTCTCGTATTCTTATGGAGCCCGTATACATATAAAATTAAAATTTTTGCCAAGACTGTGTGTGTGTGTGTGATTGTCACCAAGACTGTGTGTGTGTGTGTGTGTGTGTGTGTGTGTGTGTGTGTGTCTGTTTTTTCTCATGTTAATCTATCTTATTAGACTAGCCAAGGAACCCATAAGAGTAAAAGAAAATTTTTTCCTCTCTGACAATTGGCTTTGTGTGAGCAGTTTATGGTGAGGCCTATCAGGCCCATCTGAAAATGAAGTTAATAAATCTGTTAAGATTTTCAACATGAAACACTCTGCAGGCTATAGAGGTTATCAGACACCTGGAGAGAATCTTTACCCAACTCTGTCATCTAATACAAGGAGCTCTGGGTTTGGAATCAGAAGACATGAGTATTTGTCTTATTTCCACGATGCACTCTAAGTACTGTGTGTGAGGAGTTAGGGAAATTACTAAACTTCTGGAATTCATCTCTTTTCTGGATAATAATACTCACTCGCCCTGTTTCCCCTTTAGAGTTTTTGCGAATATACAACTGAGAGGATCCTGTACTTCTCAGAATCCGTTCTATAGATAAGCAATTAGGAATGTGCAGATATATGGCCAAGGAAGTTTACTGCAACACTATTTGTAGCAGCGAAAAGGCAGAGACAACCTAAATGCTCATCAGTTGAAGACTGCTTAAATAAGTGCTAGCCCGTCCCTTACAATCAATACTATGCACCTATTACTGACGCAGATCTATATGTTGGTAAGAACAAGAATCACCATGGTACATTTTGACTAGAAAAAAAATGGGGAAAAACTGTTGTAGCTTGTGGTCTCATTTTCAGTCAAAGGAAACAGAGATAAAAGGTTCATGAGTAGATGGTTAGATTGATAGCTGTATGTAGGACCCCTGCCAGGCGTGGTTAGCTTTGAAGAGGAGAAGTAATGAAATGGGTGGTAAGACTGGTTATATGTCTGCGGAGCTCTTAATATGTGCCAGGTACTATTCTAAACTTTACACTCATGCTTTATATTCATAAACTGATTTCTATCACAAGTCTGTTATACAGGCACTATTATAATTTTTTCTTTACAGATGAGAAAACTGAGGGACAGAGACATTACAACAGTTTTGAGTTTCTAACGGAATATTGTCTAAGGGGTTGAGTCTGTGTAGTCTGACTATAAAGAGTCTTCCCTCCTCCACTACATCATACTGGGGTGAGCTGGGCATGTACTACGGGAATATTAGCTTTCAATTTTATGTGCTTCTGTTTGGTTTGAATATCTTCATCAAACACATACTACTTTAGAATGAATGCATTTGCAAAATGAGCTCACATACATGAAAGCATTTTGTTTTACAGTCTGTCACTTGCTGTACTTATATAAATTCAAAGCACTAAGAGATGCTCATTATATTAAAAAAATATATAAAGTTGTTTTGCACGGCAACATCTCTTGCAGTCTTCTGTAGGGTAGGGGAAGTCGAAAATAAGACAGCCACTTCTCCAGCTTTTACTTGCATTTTCTCCATCATGTGACTCGTGATTGCTTTGCAGATGGGGTCTGATTATCAAATTGCACATCCTCCTAAGCCCACTCATGTCAATTGCACATGAGACAATAACTAGCAAGTGGAGTCAACGCCCCATCGTCAGAGCTACTGTCAGCACGAAGCATTTGGGCCAAGAATAAGAATGACAAGTGTATACATTTCCAGCTTTGCAATCAACAAGGAAATTAGTCAGCTTATAGATGCTGAGCGGTCTTATAGAGAGGGCCCCAGCTGCAGAGAAAATGCCAAACAGAGAATGATAAACAGAGCAGAGGCATTCAGCAGCTTTTCTTTTCAGCTGCCTGAAGCCTGAGAGCCTTGGCAGGAGAGCAGTTGGCAGGAACTGTTGAGTTATTTCAGAACTGGAGGGGGGGGGGGCACAGACGGGTGGGAGGGAGGGGGGCACTTCAAGGCCTATTGCTCTCCTGTGAGGAAACTGAGGCTCAGGAAAGGACTAATGGGCAAGGTAGAAGAGGGCAGGGCTGTGGTGTGAGCGCCTTGCTTTTTCTGCACCATTGAATTCCTAGATTTATTCATTCATTTGTTCATGAATGTATGTATTTGGGCATTTATTTATTAAGCATCCGTTGAATGTCAATAGCCACTCTCCTCACTGCAGCCAGAGTTGTCTTTTAAAAATGAAAACTAGATCATATTTCTGTCAAGTGAACGAAACAAAAGTCTGGAGGCTTTGCTGGAAATAAACAATAAAGATTTATCCAAGGGTCTTAGAGTTTGCACACTGGAAACATAGCTAGGCAAAAAAGCCCAGAAGAATTCCAAAGGAGAAAGAAAAGTTAAGAGTTCTTGTAGTAAAAAGTGCCTTTTTAAAAAAAAAATTGGGGAATATTGGGGAACAGCGTGTTTCTCCAGGGCCCATCAGCTCCAAGTCATTATCCTTCAATCTAGTTGTGGAGGGCGCAGCTCAGTTCCAAGTCCAGTCGCCATTTTCAATCTTTAGTTGCAGGGGTGCAACCCACCGTCCCATGCAGGAATTGAACTGGCAACCTTGTTGTTAAGAGCTCGAACTCTGACAAATTGAGACATCCGGCCGCCTCTCCGGAAGCTCAGCAGCAGCTCGTTGTCTTCATCTCTAGTTGTTGAGGGCACATCTCACTGGCCCATGAGGGAATTGAACCAACAACACTGTTGTTCAGAGCTTGCGCTCTAACCAACTGAGTCATCCAGCCTCCTCAAAAAGTGCATTCCTGGGAATTATCAGTCCTGCGTTCTTAGCCCTAGGATTGGTCCAGGATGGTTGTCATTCAGATGTCGGGGGTCTGGAAAATGGGGGCCAGGAAATCTGGTCATGTCTGGTGGTCAGGATAATAGATGTCAGGTGGTCTGGATATGTGACCACCTTCAGGAGGTAATCAGAGGGTTATCTGGAGGTCTGGTGTATATTCAGGTATTGGCACACAATGAACTCATGTATATCTAGGCAATGACATAGGACTGGAAAGTCTAAAAGTTTAAGTTTCCAGGCTCGTTAGAACAAGAGAACAACATTTCCTCCCTCAAGCTTCATAATGTTAAAAATTTTAGAAGCCTGCTTAAAGTGAGTTTGTTTGATATATTCTGTATCTTACTCTTTCTTCATTTCTCTTCTCTCTAAAACACTCCAAGAGCCTCACATTGATCTTGGAACAAAATCCCAATGCTTTACCAAGACCTATGAGGTCAACTAGGATTTGGCCCTTGCTTGCCTGTCAGTTCATCTTGTATCACTCTCATCCCCTATTATCTCCATCATCACTGACGGGGAGGAAAAATCGTTTTACTTCTCCCCTTCTAGGTTGCCGGCTGAGTCACCCCTGTAATAGAAGACAGGTTAACAGGAAAGAGACAAACAAGTTTAATAACATATATACATCCTGTATACATGGGAGGAACCCAGGAAAACTGAGTAACTCCCCGAAATGGCCCAAGCCACCACCTTAAATACCATCTCCCGCTAAAGACACATGAAAATAGGGAGGGAGGGGAGCCAGTTTTGGAAGGTTTTCAGGCAAAGCACAGTAAAGGAGATATGGTTGTTATGCAGATTTAAATCTCTGTTTTCTCCATTGATAAGAGTTTCTAGAGATTTAGTCATCCCCCTCTTGCTGATACAGCTAAAGAGACACCCTTATAAAATTTCCCGTGTGTGTGTGTGTGTGTGTGTGTGTGTGTGTGTGTGTGTGTGTGTGTGTGTCTATCTTACAAATGGGTAACTTCTACTTGGTTTTCAGAGCTTCCTCTGTGTCTGCTATTTCCTAAAAATAACCAGCCTAAAATAACCATCATGCCAAAGAAGCATATTTGGGAGTGACAGATCCTGTTCCCCTCACCACCATCCTGCCACATGTCAGGTGTTCTGTCCTGAGATCACACCGAGCCCTGTTTGGCCTCCGCTCTTTGTGTTTGCTCTTCCTTCTGCCTAGAATGCTCTTGCTGGATCTCACCCTGCTGGCTCTTTCTCATGGTTCAGCCTTAGGACAAAAGTTACCTTCTCAGAGAGGCCTGACTTTAGCACACTCTCTCTATTGCCCCGACAACCAGTTACTCCTCTGCACCTGTGTTTTCCTTCTGGCACTTTACTGCCATCTCTGTGGATCATTCTCTGTTCCCTTGTTGGTTGCTTGTGTCATTCATGCTTCGCATTCCCTGTCATGACCCACCTAGAGCAGGGCTCAGCAGATGTCTGTGGGGCGAGTACATGAGCCCACCACGTGCCATGCTTTGTCTGAGGCGTCAGGGCTACAGTGGTGAATATGACAGATCCCTGGCCTGTGGCATTAATGATCTAGGAAGATTGACAGAGAAAAAAAATAAACAAGCATCAAATCATCGCCATGTTTATCCATATTTTAACCTTACTAGACCCAAAGCCCTCTTTTTATTTAAAAAAAAAAAAATTGTAATGTTCTCCTTTCATATCCTCATATGGAGTTTGTAGATAATATAACCCACTTTGATACATACTTTTAGAAAATCAAAATAATGCTCTAAACAAAATATAAAAGAAAATCAATTTATAATAAACTGATATTATTTAGCGGCTGGATGTAGTTATACCAAGAAGGAATGCACAATGAATGTGTTTGGATCTGAGAGAAGCAAAGTAATATCTAACTGAATATCATCAACACTTGTTCTTCTTGTTGCTCTTTTGAAATTGGGGCTTGCATACACATACACCCAGGTTTAGAATCACAATGACTGTCCCAGCCAAAAATGCAGACGGATACAAGGGTGTGATGTTAGCCAGCCAAACACTACAAACAGCAGTACTGCCCATTGCATGGCTTACTAAAGTGAGGAATGATTCTCCGTACAGTTGTGAACAAAGCAAAATAGAGTCTTCCCTTGATTGACCGTGTAGTTACATTCCTAGGAAACCCAATGTATAAAACCACACCAAATAAAGAAAAGTCAAGTGCCCGTTAGAGTTGGTAATTAAAATATGCTGAAACATTGGCTGTAATTACATGAAAACGGTTCAATTTGCCTATAGCAGAAAGTTGCTGTCTGGGAAGAAATATACTATTAGAACAACATGTAATCAAAACAGCTACCTCATACCTGGGAAGAGCATCTTGGGAATTTGTGAGTAGGACAAAAGTGGAAATTAACAAACACTTACCTTCCCATCAGTAATAATAATAATTTTGAAAAGCTATATTTTCCTATTTTTCTCCAATGTGATGATTCCTTTGTTTAATTGCTACTAAGCATAGGAAGTGGCAAGGTTTGTGAGTATAGCTGTGTCCTTCTGGTAAAGGACTTGGGGACCTTCAGAAAATGGCCTGACAGCTTGAGTATAATACTCTCAGTAAATTATCCAAGCCACGCTGGAGTGAACCTACAGGGGAAGAAAAATTTTTTTAATACCTTCTAGGTTCTCCGGCTGGTCTACTCATCACATCAACATAAGACAGATGAGAAGGAGAACAAATTTAATTACATACAAAGAGGAGCCCCAAAAGAATATGATACCCACAGGCAGTCAGGCAACAGGCTTATATGCCATTCTGAGCTAAGATGAATGGGTAAGGTTCTGGGACTTCAAAGGGGAGGAAGATAATTTACACAAAGATGGGAGGAGCAAATGTTTGGTATACAAGGTTTGGCCATGCCCTGGAGAGACAGAAGGACATGGAAAGGCATTGGATCTCCAGGTCCTGCCAAGCTTGCCCTCAAAAGCTTACCACACCTAGCCCTTCCTTACTCTTTGGTAATTATCTCTGGTGATAATTCTCTTCCTGGAGCAGGCCCTCTATTTAAATTATTTTAGGCAGTTAAAGAGGAGGTAAACAAACAAACTAACTAACTAACTAACTAACTAACTAAAAAACTCTTCTTCAGTCTTTTGTGCCTTGACTATCTTCAGTTCAGAATAATTCTGAACCCCTTCAAACCATCTTGGAAAACTTAATGGGGAACCAGTCTCTCCCTGCCCCCTTTTGATGTCTGAATGGCTTCGGATGATTCCTTTCAAAGATGTCAAACGTATTTTTCAAGACCTCTAGTGACAGGAAACTCATCACCAAAGGAAGTGTGCTATGACCTCGACTAGCAGGTACTATAAGAAATTTCTTCTTTACGTGGAGCTGAGAACTCAATCATCTTTTTCCGTATACAAAAGCAGCTACTGGTGTCCTCCTAAGTTGTCTATTCTCTTGAGAAACGTTTTCATATTCAAGGAACTTATGAGAAATAATTATTCTAAAAATTCAGATATAGGAAAACTTAAGAATTTGGTTCTAGAATAAATTACTCATCTTTTCCTTTTTCTATTTTTTTTTTTTTTTTTTTTTTTTTTTAAGAAATAGAAATCCAGAGACATTAAGAGTTCAGGTAAACGTTACCCAGATGTGATTAATATTTATCTCACACCTAATGTCTTCATTTTTCTCTGACCTTTCCACTGGGCTCTGGGATGTGCGCTGTGATATTCTTGGAATCATCCACATTAGTTAGATGCATTCATATATTCATTTACCAAAGAAATAGTTATTTCTGAACATAGTCTGTTTTCACAAGATTGTGCTGGGGGCTCTGGATCTAACAAAACCTAGGGGGCAGTTAGCTTTTATTTGTATGTTAAGAAGAGTCTCTCTTGAGTTGTTTTGTTGTTCAGTTGGTTTGAGGTGACGAACTATTGATGTCTGTCATGGGTAAGGTGGTAGAAAGGTCCTCTATCCTTATTTTGGTTCAGTGTGTGGGTCCCATTCTTCATCTGTAGGGCTTGCATAAATACATACCAAATGAGCACTAGAGATAGGAAATGTGTCTGGAGGAGAGAAGAAAGAGATCGCAGTGGGCTGTGAACATTTTACAAAAAGAAAAAAAATGCCTTGAATTTGGATAGGTAGAAGAGAAGCAGAAACAAAAATACAAAAAAAAAAAAAAAAGGAATAGCTATTGTATTGGAAGACAAGGAAGCAATCAATAGACTCTTACCCAGAAAAAATGGACAAGGAGAATTTTAATAAACATGAAGGATGTCAAAGTAAAGTCAGGAAGTCCAGAAAAACTTCTGTATGGTTCTAGCAACTGCGAGAACTAGCACCAAGACAGAACCGTTCCTTTTCATTTTGCCAGTGACTTGCAACAAGAAAGACAGGGGCCGAGCTTAGATCAGATCAGTTGGTTTGGCTAAATAACAAGCCAGTCAGTATATGTAAGTCCCCATTTTTAAGTATAGATAACAGTTTATTCTGCACAAAGACAATGAATAGAATATCACGGATGTTTTCAGAGCATCGCTCTAAGAGTATCCCCTAAAATAATTGTGCATATAAATGAAAGCATGCTGGAAGTTTTGGAAAATCTGCTGGATAATGTTGAAGTTTAACTGTAAGACAGCAAATTTGGGGCATCTCAAGAGCATGTATTCTCAATAGGGGCAATATTGACACCAAGGGGACAAAAACTGATTCTTGGAGGGAAGAGCAAAAGCAGATACATATATCTGGATGTATAAATTGCAGATATATATATATATATAAAGTATATATGTAGATATGCAATATACCTGTGCTGCTAAAATTGCATAGGGCAGCAACTAGGAAAAAAAAATGTCTAAAAGACTCTATAGGGGTGTGATAATAAAGATAAACAATGAAGATAATGTTGACAAACAGTGCTCTAAAGGAAGCCCAGTTGGTTCATCAGAAGAGGAGTCTGCCTTGCAGATTTAGAAACCTTATTTCTGTTAGTAAACAGAGTAAAGACACAGCTTCCAAGAGCATTGTCTTCATTCATCAAGATCCTAGAAACTGATAAGAGTCCAGAATGCCTCTGTAAATGGATAAAATGTCCCATGAGTTAGAATATCTGTGTTAGCTTGTTTAGCATTACCTTTCTATACAGAAAGCTATATAAGAAACAAACAAACAAAAAAATCGAAAATGTTCTTGGAAAGCATCAACCAGAAAAAGGAAGCTATTTAATTTTAAATGTGTGATGATGTAGTTTAGCAGAGCCTTGCAGAGTTAATTTTCATATTAGGAATATACCTGCCGTGGGCATCAGGAGCTCCCTGACTGAGCCAAAGAACTACTTTCCCTGAATGGTTTCTGCGCCTCTTTGCTGCCGGGGCACCAGTTTCCTGTGCTTTCATTTACAGCCGACCTCTTCCGGGTGACACATTATTCTTTTAGGTGTATTGATCCTAGTGTCACATCTGGTTGTCAGTAAAGACTCTCTAAAGTGACTTAACATACCTCTCATCTAATCCATTTTTCATTGTTTAACTCTCAGCAGACAATAGTATTTACATCTGGGTTGGAAGAGCTTTTTATAGTGTTCCTATACGAACCTCACTACAATGACATAACTGTAGAACCTGCTTGGATAACACAGTCAGAGGTCCTTTGTGTTCTCCAAGTGTGAGCTATACACCACATACAGATTACATACAGATTACAGCGCTCCACCCATACCCACCAAGTCAGAATGTCTGAAGATAGGCCTGGGGAAATCTGCATTTTTAATAAACTTCTGGATGCTTCTGATGTCTGTTGAAGTTTGAGCAACACTGTTTTAAAAGAAATACTCTGAGGCACCTCTTAAAAAGAAGTCAGATTTTCCTATTGCAGGAGATATGATCAGACCTCCTTTCTTAGGTCATTGTCAAACTAGTGACCCTCCTATGAGCTGTCTTTCCATATTTAATATAAACATATGGTATGACAATCTTAACCCTCAAGAATCACTGGCAAAGCTATAGTTCACATGTTTGCTGTCACAAAATCCATCATCACATTTTACCCCAAAGTATTTAAATATCCCTACGTGAATTTATTCTTTATTTAGATGGAGCATTCCTCTTTCAGCTTCATAATTTCTTAGAAAAAAATATGTTGGATTCATGGCAAGACTTCTAGGGTAATGTCTGAAGTTTGGAGTTAAAATCCTGGCTCTGTAATTAGCATATCTTCTAGCAACTAGCTTAGCATCTCTGGTCTGTAGGCACCTAATTGTTTAAAACAGAATAAAAACTTATCTAGTTATTTGACAGTATGTTTGGATAATCAAAGGAGGAAATAGTTGTTACGGCTCCATGAAAAATTTTAAAAGAATTCATAAGAATGTAAGGCATTATTAAAAACTGACATAGTCATGCTTGTAATGGGTAAAATTCTTTTTTTCCCATGTTAGTCTAAGTTAATGGTGATGGATTTGAGGAATTTTGAGTTGAAGACAATTTCAAGGATAGGAGATTAGATGTTCTAACATTGGAAATGAATGTATGTGCCTAAATGTAAAATAACACCCCTGAAATTTTCCACAAAGCAAGAGTGACATTTAAGCAATCAAAAACATCAATGGGACGAATCGACTCACAGAACACAAATTTACATCAAGAAGGAAATAGAAGTATGTTGCTGCTTATGAAAAAGGAGAGAGACTTCACAAAAACATTAATAACATGTCTATCACACGCTTTCTCTACCAAAGAAAGAAAATTGTTTCCCTATAAATCCACCCTGGAAATGTTCTGCTTATTTTTTCCGAAGCCCAGCTCTGCTTCTGCCAGATGCCTCTTTAAAGTCTTTAGTGTCTCCTATTTCCCCTCCAAATTCAGACCCTTTGGTGTGGCATTGAAGACTTTCCAAAATCTAATCCTATCCCACACTTCCAAACTTATTCTCCCACTGTGTCACTTTACTCACTCTAATTGCAACCAAACAGTAAGCTTTGTATTTCCCAGATAAATCTATACTTTTCCTATCTGTACTTTCTATAGCTCCACCTTCTAAATCTTTCTCATGCACATGCAAGTCTAATGTTTGCCAAACCCTCAATGCCCAATTAAAATATCCCTGTTCCCAGTTGGAAATTAAAAATCCCACCTTAAACTGGGTTAATTTATATAGTTATAGAAATGAAAAGAACAGACATTGCATTCACTCATGATATAGCTGGATGGTGTCATCAGGAATCCATATGTTGCTGTTAGCTTTGATTTCTTTTGTATTGATGAGATTTTTAATCAAGGTGACAAAAATGGCTTTCAAAGCTTAAGAATATGTTCTACTGACTTACTAACCCTGGTTAGTTGAGAAAACCCATTTGCTAATATATCCAAAGAAGAGAGTCCTTGGTAGGGCTCTCACGGCCGCCATTGAATCGTGTGCCCATCTCTGATGTAACTGGCATGGTAACTGACATGGCTGGGGAATGTGGCACTCTAATCAGTTGGGCAGGGTCATATTTGGACCCTCGTCCTGTGAACAGGGTTAGTTTCACCTGTACTGTAGGGACTGAGAGTGATGAAGTGTGACTTCTGAAAGAAAAAGGGAAATTCTAAGAAAAGGAAGGAGAAATGATGCTAGGATGACACATACACGATTCTACTTCAACCATTTCTTCTAGCTGGAAGTAATATCTTGTCCTATGAAAATTCCTATAGCACGTGATAACTTTCTATCTTGCATTACAGTTATCTAGGCATATTCCTCATTTCCTTGCTACCCTTTAATATCCTGGAGACTAAGTGGAAGCTCCTACTCATCATTCTATTTCCCACACTGCCTTGCAGGATGTTTTGTTCTGCTTTGTTTATTTTCTACTCACTTAACCTCCTTGGACCTATTTCTTGAAAAAAAGGCATTGTAATAGATCATGTCTAAGCTCCCACCTAACGTCAAATGTTTTTGATTCTACTATATAAGCAAATATTTGCTGAGTGAATGACTGAATATAATACAGGGGAAATACAAACGCTACCATACCCTGGATTTGCTTAGATATGTTTCAGGAATGTCTATTACTGACGGAGTTAAACACCCAAATCCAGTAACCCAGGATGTTCAATTTAAAGATGATCTGACGGAGTATTTTGTTTTCCCCTCAGTCTGGTTTTCTACACGTGTAATGCATAGTATTAGGAATTGTTTTCCATTTTGCTACTTTCGCGTGGGAGGATGTGAAGACTCGGTGTTCTATGAAAAGGAAGTGAATCAGAGCTTGTTTTGTTAGCTCATGTGAGATGAAAAGCCTTAACTGAATTAGGTTATTAAACCCAGACAACCTGAGTTTAAAAAATAAAAAATGAGAGAAGGAAATAATTGGAAATGAATAAATTATACAATAATAACTGCTAACCTTAAGTGATCACTTGCTAAATTTTAAGCACTATACTAGGCAATTATATGGTTTATCTTACTTAATTTTGCAGTGATCCTATGAACTAGGTCTGTTATTCTCAAATTATAAAAGAGAAAATGAGAATTAAGGCTCAGAGAGATTAAATGGTTCACCAGAGCTGACCCAGCAATAGAACAAAGATCTTAACCCCAAGTGGTTCTGTTCTGAATCTAAAGCCCAAACATTCAAATCCTATACTCTTTTGTGTCCAGGTATATCCTGTATCAAGGTATTTCATTTCTTCCCATGGATTCTCACACTTGTCTTTTTCCCTTTTTAATCAGGTCAGAAGAAAATTCACCCTTCACCACTCAAGTATTTTATAGAGATGAAGGATCAGATTGATCTTGATCACTAGTGTGACTTGTCAAGGATGTACACAATAACCAAACTTGCCAGTTAGCCATTGCCAGGTGACACTAGGATATTTTACATAATCCTAGAATCAAATGGCTGCATGGACTTTTATCATTCATTTAGTACTAACTCCCCTCAACCTGATGCTTTCTTGGCTCTGATTTAGAACACAAAGTTACGAAAGTTAAAAGCTGTACATGGCACAACCTGACTCTGACATGCCAAAGTCAAGGGGATTGTCTGCCTAGAGGGAACAAGGTGTGCTACTGTTCCATCTGTGTGCTGCAGAGGGAATAGGATCCAGTTTGGGAAGCCAGCATATCTGGATTTGAAATGGCTCCTCCACAGAGCAAAGGACCAAGGCAGGGCCCCATTCTAGAACCAGATACCACCAGGTATATTCCACTGATTACTGTAAAACCAAACCAGGGAACTAGGTACGAGTGAAAGAGAGAGAGAGGTACACACATTGAAATAAGGTCATCAATCCGGCCACAGTAGCCAAATGGTGAGGGAAAGCCAGATTGCACGTAGGAATAAAGGAACAGACACTCAAGACCAGATATTCAGTACAAATCTTGCTACCCCATGAACTAACCATAGCAGATCATTTAAAATGCTTTCTTCATCACTCTTGCTATAACTTTCTTAAAGAAATACATCTATAGGTTTCTCTGTGATGACAACAAAGCGGCGTGTATCATTAGGTCCTAACATGAAACCAGAACTACTGTCGGGTCCGTTCTCATCTCTCTCTCTTCGACCAGATTTCTTGACCCTACAGTAGCTTCCCAACAGTTTTCACACTGGCTCCTAAGTATGTGCAAGATGAAGAGAAAGCCCATTTGTAACCACTTTGCCTTCGGTTCCCTGGTAGCTATATGTGTAAGCAAGCTGCCTCTGTGCATTTCTGGACATCTCAGACCTGTTGGATCTGAGCTCTCAGGTTCCCAGTCGGCTGCTCCCTCTGGCCTCTGATGTCTCTGTTTCTTCAAATCAGAGAAAATGGAAGGAATTTCTTGACCTTTTCCATTTTAAAATTTTATAGAGAGTGGTAGAAAAACTAAGCACAATGGAACAAAGCATCTCGTTATGTAGCTTACCCTTATAGCTGCCTCAAATTCATTAACACTGAGTCTTAATAAGATGACAGGAGAAAAATGTGAAGATTCAGTTATTGTTTGCTGATTGTCGTTCTCCTCAGCAGGCCTGGTCAAGTCAGCTCTGGCTTTATGAGCCAGGAATTGGACAGTCTTTACGAAGAGGTTCTTAATTCATTAGTGCTAAATGACATGATTGATTTACAAGTGTTAATGACTTGTCATTTTCATCAAAGGCTCATTGGAGAAGGGGCATTCTGTTGAGGATATCTCACTACAGATCCTAGCGGCTAGTTTATTTGATGAGCATTTAACTCTATGTTGGTTACCTTCTTTTCTTGATTCTAAGTCACCATGTAATAATAGCTTTCCTAGGAAAAGGGGATAATATGTATAATATAATTATGTTTTATATATAACTATATTATATATTATATATTATATAGTATATATTATTTTTCTAGATAATGTATTCTATATATTATTTAGCGATATATAAATAAGTGATAAGATACACTCCGGTTTAAATAAGATAATACATAGGAAACAGGTGTAGATCGTTTTATGTGTGTGTGTTCTTACATATCCATATATATGATACTTACGTTTCCTTTCTACTCCTCTTACTACTATGTAATCAGTACATGGAGCTAATAGGAAGCTGCCCTCTGAAGATACTTCTCAACTGATAGGAAATTATCTCTGAGCACCCCAGACCCAATCCAGGTGGCCTAGGTTTAACTTCAGCCCTTCAATGAAATATAATGGTATTACCATGTTTACCTGAAAATAAGACCTAGATGGACAATCAGCTCTAAAGCATCTTTTGGAGCAAAAATTAATATAAGACCCAGTTTTATTTTACTATGAGCATGATATAATATAATATAATATAATATAATATAATATAATATAATATAATATAATTCCGGTCTTATATTAATTTTTGCTCCAAAAGACTCATTAGAGCTGATTGTCCGGCTGGGTCTTATTTTCGAGGAAACACGGTATGATTGTAATAAAGAGAAATTATGTCCAAATAATGCCAGCATACTCAGTCTGAAAAACAAATGAGCTGTCCCAAGTGAGATTAATATACTTTCTAGAAAAGTGGAGCACAGAGAAGTCAAGTTTGATAATGTGTCTCAAAAAACATTCAGGAAAGAAGGTGGTATGTACCAAGAGGAGTATCCAGTATGGACATGAAGAGAGTTGTTGATTTACTCATTCATTCCTTTGGTAAATACTGACAGCGGAGTATATATTGTGCCATGCTCTGTGCCGAGCTCTCAAAATACAACAGTAAGCAAGAAAGGCTTTTTATACCTTTACCACGCTGACAGCTTAGTAGGGGAAGCCATCAGTCAATGACCGTACAACTAAGTCCTGAATTATACACTGTGACAGGTGCGAAGAGGGAAATAAACGGGGATGTAGAAGATACATTTAACCTGGGATTAAAGCCTAAGGAGCCAGTCATGAATACAGGCTGGGGAAAAACTTCTAGAAAAAAGAGGAAAATCAGTCAGTTTAAAGACTAAATAAAAACCTGATAGTAAGCAAACATAGCCGGAAGGCAGAGCAGGAATGGATGGAGCCGTTAGGAAAGGAGCTTAGGGAGGTGATAGGGTCTGGTCACACAGGGCCTTGTAGGTCACGGTATATAGATGGAAGGTCAAGGGTATCTTCTTGTACAATTCCTGCACCCCAATTCTTGTTTTTCTTGCTTTATTCCACTGGACATTCTAGTAAAATGTTAAGAAGTAGCAAGAGAGGCCATTTTTGTCGTTTTATTGTTATAAATTTCAGGGTGTGCTTCTGTCGTTGAGTCATTAAATGTATTTGCTCAAGTTTTCTGAGATAACCTTTGTCAGGTTAAGAAAATTACCTTCTATTTTTAAATGTTAATAGTGTTCTTCTTCATAAATAGTGTTGGATTCTGTCGAATGCTTGTTCTGCATCTATGGAAATGATCACATGTTTTGTTCTATCTGTTAAAGTGGTATATCTCATAGATTTCTGAGTTAAACAATCTTTCCATTCCTAAGAGAATTCTACTTATTCATTATATTTATATTTACTTATATGTAAATATATATACACATACATAATTCTATATGTATACATACATACAGAATTGTGTGTATAGTGTTTTATATATATATATATATATACACACATATATATATATATATATGCACGCACGCAGACACACAAACATATGTATATGCTGCAAAATTTAATGTGCTGTTGTTTTGTTTGGTTTTTGTGTTCCTGAGAGATACTGGCCCATAATTTTATTTTCTCATACTGTTCTTTTCTTGTTTGGAATCAAGATTATATGAGCCTCATACAATAAATTAGGTAGCTCACGTTTTCAGTTTTTCTGAAATGTTTGTAAAAGTTGACAGAATAACTATGTGGGTTTAGGATCTGCTGGAGAGAGATACTTTTACACGTATTCACTTTTTTGTGCATATTTGTTCATATATGTTTTAGTTATTCATAGTTTTCTAGAAAATTATCCAGTTTTGTTTTCAAAATTATTGACATAAACTTATTCATTAATAATGTTTAAAGTCTCTACTACTATATCCAGTGGTATGCTAGTAAACTATACCTATAAAAATAATACTGATTTGTAGCATTTGGCAATTTCCATGGTGAAAATATTTTACCACGGTAGATTTCAAAGCTATCAACATGGCATTTATGAACAGGAAATTGGCCCATAGTCGGCCCTCTGGTATGCACCAACTCTTGCATACTTGTTACACTTTTCCTTTTTCCTTTGTGATTTCATTCATTTGTGATTTTTCTTTTCTCTCTTTTCCTCTCTCACCCTTACTTGTAAATCAGTCTCTTTAGAGGCTTTATGTTTTATTAGACTATTTTTAAAGAATGAATTTCTGGTTTTGTCGATCCCTTCTTTTGTTCCTTTGTTTTTTCTTATTAATTTCAGCTATCTTCACTATAACTTTTATTCTATGTTCTTTAGGCTTTCTTTCCTTTGTTTTAAATTAAGGTCCAAAAGCATTTCTTTTTCATCTTGTTTTAGTAACAAATGAATTTAAACTTTACATTTTTAAGTAATGCATTAGCTGCATGATACAAATTTTCATTTGGTATTCTTATTATTTCGGTTCTACACATTTAGTAATGTATATACTGTGTTTCATTTGAGATGCCTAAAAATGTGTTTGCATGCTTTTTGAAAGGGAGGGGCTGTTTTTCATGAATGATTCCTCACTAATTTGCATGTAGGTCAAGGAAGTTTATGGGATATCACTTTGAAATCTGAAACCGACTTTGTGTTCAAAGGTTCATGTGTATCTAAATGAATATTCTTTAAAATCACTTATACCTTATAAAATATTTAATTCCAGTCTTTGTTAATCAGAAATGTAATTGCTGTTTATTTTGATGGAAAGCATTTTGAAATATCCCCAAAGCCCTCCTTCTTCAAAATAAGGACCAGTTATGCATATCTCAATGAACACAATGCATTAAAAGTTAAATTTTAATTATCCAAAACTTATAGGACTGTGTCTTCACATAAATTATTCTACAATATGTCTATCTTTTATAATATGCCACTGAATATTATTTTAACTTTTAAATATTCTTTACTTAGAGTATGCCTTACAGTATTACTTTTTTTATCAGATGCAGAGGTAAATATGTAGATTCATAGATATTTTAGATATGCCATTTTTTATTTCTTTAAGATTCTCGTATCCTTGCTGAATTTTTCTTGTCTGCTTTGTCTTTTGCTTTCTCATAGAGGTGTTTTAAAATCTCCACTACAATTGTATTATTATAGATTTGTCAACTTCTTTTTATGCCTGCTATTTTTCACTTCGCTTACTTTATTTAATGCCATGATAGTGTGAAACATCCAAAGTTCGTAGGTTCTATATCTTCTTGGTAAATTATCACTTTCATTACAGTGTAGTGTCTCTTTATTCCTGTTAATAAATTTGCCTTGTAATTCAAACTACTTCCATTTTTAATATTGCTAACCAGCTTATTTTCTTTTCAACTTCATTTCAGGAGTATTTCTCATATGCAGGTTATCATCACTGTATTTTGCAGTTTTTATCTCACCTGACAATATTTGTCTTTTCATCAGCGAGTTTAATTTGATTACATTCATTGTAATTATTGATGTATTTGGAGCAATTTCTATCATAGGTTACCATCGTTTTCTGTGTTTCTTTTCCTCTCTGCTTTGTTTCTTTTCCTTTGTTGCATTGATAAAAATTAACATATAATTGCATATTTTAGATGATTTTAAATTACGTAAATGCAATGACATAAGAATTCTGGAGCTATTCAAGGTAGCTGTCCTTTTACAGACCAAGAAAGGCCCTTTGGCATATTTTAATGACCCATTGCACAACATTGTATCTTGTTATTTTTTTATTTTACTCTACAAAGAAAAATAGTTATCATATTGATTAGAGTATTAACACGACTTGATAAAACAAAAAAAATAAATCCTCAAATCTCAGTAGCATAAGAAAACAAATATTTCCTTTATTTCCTTTCATGGAAAGTCCAGGTCAGGCAGCTCCCTTCCAAGCAGTGACTTGGAGATCCACTCCACCTCCATCGTGCAAGAAGTCATCAGACCTATTAGGCTTACCACTGTGATTTAGAATCACGGCCTCTGCCATAGTGTCAGGGCTGGGACAGATTTAAGCAAAACTAGTAGACAACTCGGCACAACTCCTGGGAGTGAGTTTCCATCTTTGTTTCCCACGTCCCTTGGCTCCTAGCTCTGACAAAACTATGTTAAACATCACCAACCTTTATAGGAATGGAGTGGGAGATTTCCTTTTAGGGGTAGAGGTGACTTTTCTCAGCTCTGGCTGCAAGCTCAGAGCCTTCCTCTATGCCACTAACCTCAAGGAGTTGATTTCCCTGGTCCCACCGCCAGTTTTCCTCCCTGACCCACAGAACCTATACCTTCAGCCTTGGTCACTTGTATTCTGAATCTGGCTCACCAAGCAAAAGGGGGTATTTTAATTATAAACTTAACATAGCTCTCTGATGGCTTCTCTTTTATACCTACCTCTTCTTGTTTCATTTCTTCCATTCTAAGATTTGTGATATGTTGTAATATATTATTAAAAGCTGCTAATTTACATACATTTTGAGCATTGTAAACATACACCCGTATATATTTTAAAGTCTATTACAGATCATCCCATAAGATTATTTTATGTGTCCCTTCTTGCATGGAGACATTTGAGTTCCCATTACTTTCACACAGAAGCTGAACTCTGGCCACTGCTGCCTAGGGCAGGCCATGGCTCTGATTCTTCTCTTGCCTTCTGTTTCTAATCCATTTATGTTTATCTTGTTTGGGAGCCCTGATATATCTTTGTTCATATATATGAGTATTTCATGTATCATTGCATGTATGTGGAGCAGAGTAAGTCAGTCAAAGCATAAAATTACTGTATTACCTAAACCAGTCGTATCAGTACAATTTATTTCTAAACATCATTCTAAGCAAATGGGAAACTGAAAGAAGTTTTTCCCCCAATTTCTTTGATATGTGTTTAGTCTTATTTATTTTCAATTTAAAATAGCAGTGAAGTTGGTTTTTTTTTTTTTAAATGTTTAACCTATGGCCCCATGGATTAAAATAAATTGTTGTGATGTATTTTTCTCAACTTCATTGGTCCTGTGTGCTCTGTCACAAATCCGTAACTGTATACTACAATGTGCACGGTAGAACCTCCCTGCATCCCATGACCAGCCATAGTCTGCTCCAACTCAGTGTGAAGGATGTTATGAAACCCTCTGGCTTCAGTAGAGAATAGGGAAAACCTCAGTTTGAGAGCTCTTAACGACTGTTTCCATCACTCAAAGTGCTTTTCATGGATCTTAGCTGTGTCTCACTCTCAAATATATTTGCTTCTTCCCCTGTCACTGCAGATGAGGTAAAAATGGTCCCTGCTCTGCTCACCAGAGATTTCATGTTGAAATGACTCATTTCTGTTTCATGTCAATTAAACAACACAGGGAAAAAAATCACCAGACATTACAAAGGCTTAAGATGTTTATCAATCATTTAGTCACCAAATATTTATTGAGTCCCCTCTATGTTCCAAGAATTGTTGTAGGTCCTGGGAATATAAACATGAACAAAACACACACACACAAAAAAACCTCTTGCCTGTATTGGGATAGAAACAAATAAGCAACTAATATATTTAATGTGTTTGACAAATGGTAAACACTATGTTAAAAAATAAAGCAGGGAAGGAATGCTTGAAATGGCCATTTTAAACAAAGTGGTAACTACGAAGGTGAGAGCTCTACAAAACATTTTAAAAAAAATGATGTGGGAGCAGGTCACACGGACCACTTGAGGGACAGGTATGGCAGCAAATGCTGAGCTGGGATGAGAGCACTCACAGAAGGACAAGAGAACACTTAGAGGTAGGATTGCTAGATCATATAGCAGTTTTAATATTTTGAGGACTCTGCGTACTGTTTCATAGCGGTTGTACCGATCAACATTCCCACCAACAGTGCACCAGGGTTCCCTTTTCTCCACATCCTCACTGACGCTTTTGTCTTGCTGATAATAGCCATATTCTAACAAGGTGAGGTGATATGCCATTGTGCTTCTGATTTGCATTTCCCTGATGATTAGTGATGTTGAACATCTTTTCATGTACCTGTTGACCATATGTATGTCTTCTCTGGAAAAAAGATGTCTATTCAGATCGTCTGCCTATTTTTTAATTGGAATGTTTGTTTGTTTGCTTTTGCGTTGTGAGTTCCTTATTGATTTTGGATAGTAACTCATATCATGTATATGGTTTGCAAATGTCTTCTTCCATTCACTAGGTTACCTTTTCATTTTATTGATGATTTTCTTTGCTGTAAGGAAGCTTTCTAGTTTGATGTAGTCCCATTTGTTTGCATTGTCAAGACCTGTGTCAAGGAGCATTTGTCCTGTTTTCTTCTAGGAGTTTTATGGTTTCGTTTCTTATGTGCAAGTCTTTAATCCATTTTGAGTTAAAAATGAACACAAATCCTTATGTGTATGATGTAATATACTAGTCAAGTTCCATTTTTTTTGCATGTGGCTGTTCAGTTTTCCCAACACCATTTATTGAAGAGACTATCCTTTTCCTATTATACATTCTTGGCTCCTTTGTTATATAGATCAATTGACTATATAATTGTAGGTTTCTTTCTGGGCTCTCTATTCTGTTCCATTGATCTATGTATCTCTTTTTATGCAAATACCATGCTGTTTTGATAACTATGGATTTGTAATCCATAGTTTGAAATCCAGGAGTATGATGCCTCCACCTTGTTCTTTTTCAGTATTACTTTGGCTATTTAGCACCGTTTATGGTTCCATATAATTTTATGATGTACTAATAAGTAGCTAGCCCAATATTTAAGGTTCTCAGTACTTTAAATATTTTATCTCAATAAAAATCTTAAAGCAACCCCAGGGTTGCTTAATTAGCAGAGTAGGAAACAAGTTTAGAGAAGTTTATCGAATTATTTAAAGTCAAACTATTAAATAGTGACACTAGAATTTTATTCAAAGGCATTTTACTGACAAACTGAAACTCTTTTTATTATGCTGTGCTGCAGCTGTTTTTATTGTACCTAATCATGTGCTGTGAGCTTCATGAAGGCAGGATTATATTGTACTCATTTCATAAACTTGATACTCACTTCAAAGGAACAGGTACTAAATAAATATATATGAAATGCATAAATGAGGTAATAAGCCCTCTCTTGGCAAAATGCATTTCATCAATAAGAGATTAACTTTCTAAGCAGCTTTGGCAATTTTTTTCTGGGGAGGAGGTCTGTCTCCTTATATGGTGATTTACT
Source organism: Rhinolophus hipposideros (assembly GCF_964194185.1). Classification (NCBI taxonomy): domain Eukaryota; kingdom Metazoa; phylum Chordata; class Mammalia; order Chiroptera; family Rhinolophidae; genus Rhinolophus; species Rhinolophus hipposideros. The sequence goes on along the minus strand of NC_138069.1, from coordinate 25,098,344 downwards.
TAGTAAAACTTGGCAAGTAGGAGATATCGGAAAAAGAGGGATGAAGTTTTTCAGCGGTCTCTGATGTCTTATTATATATGCCGTCACTCTACCTGGACTCAAGGCTATCTCTTTTTTCCCTCTGGCTAAGAACTGTATGTACATGAAGTTGTTGTATGTCCATCAACTGTCAGTCAGCTGATGTAACTTGAATTTCACTGTGGGTAGGCGAACTAAGATGGCATTGAACTACTGCTATCATGGAACTTAAAGTCCAGAAAATTTACTTGGATTTTCAATAAGAAAACCCACTAAAAGTCTTTCAGTACCTGGCAATATGACATTGTATTTGAACATAACATGCATATAGAAACATTAATAGCTAGAGTATACATTTAATTTTTAAAGTGTAGATTAGAATAAGGGCAAGACTACCACGGCAGTTCAATTAAATTTATTACCCTTCAATAGTTATCTGTAGTTTACATGATGCTGTGTTTGGCCTAGGTAGTGGTAATAATGATAAATAGAGTAAATAATTTGTCTTTTAAAGAAATAATTTAAGAAATAAATTTTTAAGAAATAAATTAAGAAATAATTTATCTGAGTGGACATCATATAAACATTGAGTAAATTTTGCTGAATTGATTTGGGGACGTCTTATGATGGATGCTTAGAGACTGTCTGTCTGTTCTAACATTGCCACCAAGTCATGGTGGACCCAGGGTTCCAATTGCTAACTGGTTTGGGTACCCTGTTTTCTCTACCATTGTCTTTCATATTCCTAGAGTACAGCGGTTCCTCGAATGATGTCATTTCATTCAAAACCATTTCATTATAATGCTGATGAGAAAAAAAAATCGATTCCCGCAAGGGCCACTATCTGTATGGAGTTTGCATGTTCTCCCCTTGTCTTCATGGGTTTTTTTCCCGGTACCCCAGTTTCTTTCCACGTCCCCAAGATACGCACCTTAGGTGAATTGGCACGTCTACATTGTCCAAGTCTGAGTGAGTGTGAATGTGTGGGTGTGTGTCTGAGTGAGCCCCGCAATGGAAGGGTGTCGTGTCCAGGGTTGATTCCCACCTTGTACCCTGAGATGTTAGGATAGGCTCTGGCAACACATGCCCCTGAGCTGGAATAAGTGGTTTGGAAAAGAGTTATCTTACTCGTTTATATGAGTTTTTATTAAAAGTATGTATAGCTCACATTTATTTCAATGTTTAATATTAGAAGTTTTTGGGGTCTTCATTTAGAAGTTTGATGATGCTTTTGTGACCAGAAATATGCCGTAGGAATTCAACTCTTGTTTATATCAATTAGCCTATGTTAATACTGATTTCCTTGTATGTTGTTTCACTTCAGGTCGCAGTTTCCAAGAACGTATTAATGATATTCAATACTTATTGTGTATTACATTCTTATTCTGCTCCAGAATCTCTCTGTATTTTACCTCAAAATATTGCTTTGTAAATAGCAGTTATTAGAATCAGAAATATAACAATATCTCAATTATTCACTGGTGTGAACTTGAGAAAGTTACATCACTGTTTTTAGACCCCATTTCCTAATCGGTCAAATGAGAGTAATAATAAACATGTTATAGAATATTGTGAGAAGAAATGAAAGAATTCCACTTTGGTTTATGATGGAGCAGCTTAACAGCTTAGCCTTCCTGCTGAGAACAATTATAGAAGTTGTACAAAATAAAAATAAACAGGCATTTAAAGGAATTAAAGAACAACCACGGCAGCTAGGACTTGAGAGGCCCAGTTCTCAGAGAACATAGAATTGCTAAGAAGTTGTTCTGATGTTATGCATAACTTTTCCCCTCAATGAATTTGCCTCTTCCTTAAATGCACAGAGCAACAGTATGATAATCCAAGCAGAAGGGTGAAACTTGGGAGATAGGTAGAGCTGTCAGACCAGTAATTGGAGTTTGGGTCTGCTAAAGAGGTGGGCAGCTGTAAACAGCCTGACTTTCAGTTAAGCATGTTGAAGAATTGAGCCATAGGAGCAGGCAAATCAAAATAGACTGGGACTTATGGAGACTAAAGCTCACAATTGCAATGAAAAATTGCAGTTCCAGGTTTAATCCAGGTGCTTGTGCCTCTGCCCCTACTTTAACTGCCAGACAATAAGAGAACTAAATCATATCTTGGGGAAAAAAACACCATCATCCTGAATCTCTGAAAGTTTCAAAATGAAATGTCTGGCATTCAATAAAAAGTTACTAGGCCCTAGATGAATATTGACAAATCAAAACAATAATGATAATGTGTCTGGATGAACGGATAGATAGATAGATAGACAGACAGACAGACAGAATTTAATGTAACTGTGTGATAGCAACAGCACAAAAGGCATAAGGGGTAAATGATGTAGGATGTTTACAGTACTTTTCTGGAAAATGAAAGAAGTACTGATTTGTGATAAATGCTAATAAGTCAATAATACATATTAGCATATCTACAGTAATTAAAAATAAAATGTGTAACAAGTAACGGAATTAAAAGGATAATGGAAAAATCAAAGAGTAAAACAATATTATACCAATTTAAAATGGCAAGAAAGACAGAAAGTAACATGAGATAAGTGAGTTAAATAGAAACAGTGAGTAAAATGATATATTTAAGCCCAAATGTTTAAGTGGTCACATTGTATCTTAATGGACTAAATATGCCACTTAAAAACAAAATATGCTACTTACAAGAAAAATAATTTAAATAATAGGAACACAGAAATAAAAGTACAAAACAAATGTACTGTGCAAATCCTAACAAAATGAGAACTGGTATGGTTACGGTAATATCAAGAAATGTAAAATTTAAAAGAAAAATTACTTGATGTTAAATGAAATATTTAATTGTACCATGTTTCCCCGAAAATAACACCTAACCAGACAATCAGTAATAATGCATTTTTTTGAGCAAAAATTAATATAAGACCTGGTCATGTTTATTATATTATATTATATTATATTATATTATATTATATTATATTATATTATGTTATACTCAGTCTTATAGTAATATAAGACCAGGTCTTATATTAATTTTTGCTCCAAAAGATACATTAGAGCTGATTCTCTGGCTAGGACTTATTTTCAGGGAAACACGGTAGTAAAAGACTTAATCCACACACATAGACACACAAAATAAACATAGCTCAGACTATAAAATGATCAAAAGAACCTGGCATACAGAAAAGAATTAACCAAATAATCAATGTAAGAGACTTTTAATATTTCTCAATAACTGATAGAACAAAATAGTGAATAATGATATGAAAGAAAGATATTATGACACAATTAACAAAATTGATAACACAGATACACACACACACGCACACACACACACACACACATGCTGGAGGTGCCAAAAAAATTTATACAAGTGGACACTTTGGTCAATGTTGCTCAAGCAGCAGTTCACAGTCTACCATAATCAGAAGTGTCTGGACGCTGATGGTAACCACTTTGAGCACCTCTTGTCATTGCAGAAGTCAAACGTGACTTGTATTCATCTTTTATTATCGATATATATTGAGTATTACAATTTTAATACAATTTTCCTTTCTTAAAATGGGTATACATTTTTTAGCATTGTGTATGTGTGAATACACACACATATGCACTTACACCCATATATATATATATATATATATATACACACACACATACATGTATATATTTTTTATTTTGTTCTTTTTTTAAGAGTTATTTTGGTATACCCGTCTTTCTCTCTCCGAATCAGATCCAACACCAAGTCCTGTCTTCTTTCTCTCCTGAATATATCATGAATCCAATTTCATTTAAGTTGTCACCTGGACCATGCCTCTATCTTTCGATCGGTCCACCCTTGCACTTTATTTCTCTCCAATCTGTCAAGAGACCACGACTTTCCTTTCAGACTGGCAAAGATCCAAAAGTTTGACAGCATACTCTGTTGGTGTGGCTGTGCGGGAATTTTTTTTTAAGTCACTGTCATATATTGTTAGTAGAAATGCAAGCTATTGCAATATCTATGGAGAGGTTTATTGTCATGACTTAGGAACATGTGTTATACATGCACATTTTCACCCAATAATCCTCTAGGAATCTATGCTAAAGGTATTCTAGACAAAAATATGAAAAGACATATGTATTATGGTACCAGTTGTAGCACCTTGCAATGGCAAGACTGGAAACCACCTATATGTCCATTAGTGGGGGACTGTTTGAGGAAACTGGGATGCACTTAACCCTTCGGAGTACTTTAAGAAGGAATGAGGCACATCTCTGGAAACTACCACACTGTGATCTCTAGGATGCATTTAGGTGCAAAAGGCAAGATGGAGAAAAATACATGACCACTTATTCAAGGAAAGAGGGAGATACAAATATAAGTGTATACTTGCTGATATTTATAAAAATGGAAAATTTATCATCAAATAAATCAAAATCATTAACTCTATGGAAAGAGAGGTAATAAGGTAAAGGTTTGTAGATTTGATTTTGCTTACACATGGTCACATGACAATAAAATAAAAGTCAGCCAAAAGCAATGCTGAAAATCTAAAGCAAGATGAAACAAGGAAAGCTGTGTATCCTACTGGAGACATAAATAATGGAATGTATCTAGAGTTTAGTCAAGGAGACAGTCTTTTTTACTCTAAAAATATTTGCTGAATGTTCTACTATTCCTGTGGGGGGGAAAATGTCCAGGAAATAAGAAGCAAGTGATGTTCACGTTGGTGATATAAAGAGCTCAAGTTTCAATAAGCATGATAGAGAAAAAATGCTTATGCTGCGTGGAAAAAGCTGGAGTAAGTTTCTCTGATGTTATCCTTTGGGATATAAAACTGAATAATAATAAGATGTTATTAAATATAAGTCAAATGTTATTAAATGTAAGTCTCTTTCCAGTCCTAAGGATAGATGTGATTGTAAGTGGAAAAGAGAAAATGAGATGTAGTTCTCTGTGTCAGTCTCTGCTTTAGGCTTTAAAATAAAGAGGCCATTATTTATTTATTGCAATAGGACCGAACTTCTACAAAGTTACTAATAAGTGAATCCAGAGATGGTTATAATTTTCTATAGGGTGAAGTGACCTAAATAGAAAGTGCTGGTTGGTTGTGAAGTGCTTAATGATTCTGACAGGGATAAAAACTGATAGATCTCCAAGCTCTGAATTGTGGACCCCAGTGGTTATTTCTCTCTTATCTGGAAGGCTCTGCAACGTGCCTTTGTTAACTGGCACATAAGGAATGTGGCCTCCTCAAAAATTCAGAATTCAGAGCACAGAACGTAGTTAATTGCAGAAATAACAAATACATGAAGCTTCTTAATTATTTTATGTTGCCTTCTTTTGTAAAACACAAGCCAGTTACCTGCTGAGATGCAATTCCTCATTCACAGAGGAAACCAAATTATCAGCTAGAGCTAGTTGGGATCTGTAAATGTTCCTAGGTTGATACTTGGAAGGAAAGCATGTCATATAAATGAAGGCAGATGTGTTTGCTTTGGGGAAGGGGGACATTTTATCCTTTGGCTTTAAGTGAAGCAAGGTGGACCTGGAAGATGAATTCTGCTGTGAATGGAGGTGGAGAGCAAGCTGGCAAAAGGGAACATGGGGGGATTTTTAAAGAAACGAAGAAACATAGCCCTAAATTCTTTCTAAAACGGGTCATTCACAGAGGAGTTCTACCAGAGGCACGATGTGGCATTCGATTGGGGGGAAAAAGAAAAGAAGAGTTCCCTAATGATAATGTAAAAGAAAACCTTAATAGTTTAGAAGTAAGATGTCCTGAGAAGCATTTGATGAATTAAAAAACTGCTAAGATTTTATGCCAGTCTTCCAGACCATTTCTCTTCTCACTCTCTTTTTTTTTTAAACAACTCCAAAGTTTCCTCAAATGGCTTATCATCTTATAAGTATAGTTTATTAGAGTGGTTCTCAAACTTCAGTGTAGGCAAAGTTTACACTGAGGAACTTAAACTTGGCTAGTGAATCTGTCTGATTCAGGAGGTCTGGATTGATTCCAGAAGCCATACTTTGTTTCTTGTTTGTTTGTATTGTTTTTAAATATTTTAAATATTTCAATTACAGTCGAAATACAATATTATATTAGTTTCAGAGGTACAATATAGTGATTAAACACTTATATCCCTTAGGAAGTGATGACCCTCGTATGTCTAATACCCATCTGATACCATACGTACTTATTACAGTATTACTGACTGTATTCTCTATGTTGTACTTTGTATCCCTGTGACTTTTTATAACTGGCAATCTGTACTGTTTAATCCCTTCCCCTTTTTCATCCAGCCCCCCCAACAACCCTCCCCTCTGGCAACTATCAATTTGTTCTCTGTATCTATGAGTTTGTTTCTGTTTTGTTTGTTTGTTTATATTGTTTTTCAGATTCTACATATAAGTGAAATCATATGGTGTTTGTCTTTCTCTGTCTGACTTATTTCACTTAGCGTAATACCCTCTAGGTCCATCCATGTTGTCGCAAACGGCAAGATTTTCTTCTTTTTTATGACTGAGTAATATCCCATTATGTGTATGTACCACCTCTTCTTTACCCATTCATTTATCAATGCACACCCAGGTTGCCTCCCTAGCTTGACTATTGTAAATAACGCTGCAATGAACATAGGGGTGCTTATGTCTTTTCAAATTAGTACTTTGGATATCTCTGGATAAACATCCAGAAGTAGAATTTCTGGGTCATACGGTAGTTCTATTTTTAGTTTTTTTGAGGAACCTCCATGCTGTTTTCCATAGTGGCTGCACCAATCTGCAATCCCACCAACAGTGCACAAGGGTTCCCTTTTCATTGTTGATTCATTGATGACAGTCATTCTGACAGGTGTGAGGTAATATCTCATTGTGGTTTTAATTTGCATGCCTTTGATGATTAAGTGATGTTGAGCATCTTTTCATATGTCTATCGGCCATCTGTATGCCCTCTTTGGAGAAATGTCTACTCAGGTCCTCTGCTCATTTTTTAAATCTGATTATTTCTTTTGGGGGTGTTAAGTTGTGTGAGTTCCTTATACATTTTGGGTATTAACCCCTTATTGGATGTATCATTGGCAAATACCTTCTCTCATTCAGTAGGCTGTCTTTTTGTTTGTTGATGGTTTCCTTTGCTGTGTAAAAACTTTTTAGTTTGATGTAGTCCCATTTGTTCATTTTTTCTTTTGCTCCCCTTGCTCAAGGAGACATATCCAAAAAAAATATTGCTGAGAGTGATGTCACAGAGTTGACTGCCCATGTTTTCTTCTAGGAATTTTATGGTTTTGGCTTATATTTAAGTCTTTAGTCCATTTTGACTTTGTTCTTATGCGTGGTATAAGAAAGTGGTCCAGTTTCATTCTTTTGCATGTATCTATCCAGTTTTCCCAAGCCCATTTATTGAAGAGACTGTCTTTGCCTAATTGTGTATTGTTGCCTCTTTTGTCATAGATTAATTGACCTTATAGGCGTGGGTTTATTTTCAGGCTCTTTATTCTGTTCCATCGATCTATGTGTCTTTTTTTATGTAGTGCTGTGCTGTTTTGATTACTACAAACTTGTAGTACCAGAATCCATACTTTTAACTAAGCTCTTAGGTAGTCATGGCATAAATGTTCCATGAGCCACAATTTGAAAATCGTTGATAAAATGAAACCTGCCAAGGTATATGGCTAGAAGCTCTTGAGCCTTGTCTTAATATAATTACTATAACAATAAAACTCAATGTTAGGCGCAAAGTTGATTAGCAATATATACTTGTTGATTAATAGCTCTCACAGTGAGTTTTAATGCAACTGTGATGTGGTATTGTTTTAACTAGATGATCACCATCAGACTCTGATTGTGGCCCACTCTTTCGAGAAAAGAGGGTTTAGTACTGGTGTCCTCACACTGCTGCAGGGGTCAGGATTGGCAGCTGGGTTGGGATAGGAGAATATAATGCTGCACAGACCATGTTTGCCCCAAAATAAGGCCTAACCATCAGCTCTAATGCGTCTTTTGGAGCAAAAATTAATATAAAACCTGGTCTTATAAGATATGTTATGTTATGTTATGGTATTATGTTATGTTATGTTATGTTATGTTATAATATATCATATTGTATCATATTATATAAGACCCGGTCTTATATGATATGAGACCGGGTCTTATATTATATTAAAATAATACCAGGTCTTATATTAATTTTTGCTCCAAGAGACGCATTAGAGCTGATGGTACAGCTAGGTTTTATTTTCAGGGAAACACAGTGAAAGCACAGGCTTCAGACTCAGGTTTTCACAATACCTGTCCTGTGTACTCTCTGTGTACCTTTGAGAAATTCATTGCACTCCTTCGCCTCAGCTTCCTTGAAATAGAAACGATAATGTCATAGCCTACTTTCTAGGATTATGTGATGTTTAGATGAGAAAAGATCTGTGAAGTGGTTAGTTCAGTTCCTGGAATACTGTAAACATTTGAATGAAGAATGGAAAAATGACTTCATGTTTTAGTCATCATAATAGGTTGATTTTATTGTCAAGAGGAAAGCAATGGCACATTGGGGAATAGAGTTCTTGGATAAGCCTAGAAAAGCTGAGAGTTGGAGATTCCAAGCATGGGTTTTTGTTCACTCAGACACATTGAATTGAGTAACGTGAGGAATAGTGATGATTGTTTCATCTACAGGCTGTGGCCACACACTCAGGAATAAATGGATTTGAAAAATTATTTTTAATAGTCCGGGTAGCGTTAGGAAGTAGCAACGGCTACAAGAAATGGGAGAAGTCGTGCAAATTACTGAGGCCGCTCTATGTTACATATCACTACAAATTCACCATTGCTGGGAGTGAGGCAGCTTGTTTTTCCCTGTGGGGCTATACCTACTCTCTAGTCTCTGGCAAAAGCCCTAAACAAAAGCCAGATTCTATACCCATGATCTCCAGGGAGCTTTCTTAAATTCTCTCTTTACCAGTAAAGAAGTACTCCTCTAAATTCTGACAATCTTTTTGTTAGTAATATTTAATTATATGAGATAACACATGTAAAAACATTATTCCAGTGCCTTGTACCTAACTGCTTAGAAAACACTGGCAATTATTATTACTACTTTGTATTGCTATTTCACTGTCTAGATAGTAAACATGTCTCCGTAAAAACACTGAAAATTCCCCTAATAATGCTATAACTGACAAATATCAGTTACCATTCATTGTTGAGTGAATATTGATTATCAGGCTAAATGGTGCTCCGTTTCACTTTACCTTGTCTTGGCACTCTAAAGATACACTTCCCATTTCTTTCACCTTGTTGCATAGTTTCTCATGAGAAGTGTGTTCTATCTCCTATTTTTGTTCCTTTGTATAGCATGTATTTTGTTTGATTGTTTGCCTTCAAGATATTCTCTTTTAGTATATAGCAATTTGAATATGATATGTCAAGGTGCATACTCGTATATTATGTTCGGTGTTCTCTGAACCCTTCTATCTGTGTGGTTTGATGTCTTTTATGATTTTTGAAAATTCTTGGTCATTTCCTCTGTAAATGTTTGTTCTACCCTATTCTTGCTTTCTTCTCATTTGGGGATTCTAATTACATGTCTGTGTGACAATTTCATATTGTTCTACAGCTATTGGATTCTCTGTACTCTTGCCCCACACTTTTATTTTTCTTGGTGTTTAAGTTTGAGTTATTTCTATTGATTTATCTTCAAGTTCATTGATTTTCTTAATCAATTGAGTCAACTGATGATCATGAAGGCATTTTTCATCTCTGTTACCATGTTAATTATTCTTAGCATTTCCATTTATTCTTTCTGATGGTTTTCATCTCTCTGCTGCAATTGTTTGTGTTCACATTTGTGTCTAACTTTTCCTCTAGAAACTTTAACCTATTAATCACAGTCGTTTTATATTACCTGATAGTTCCAACGTTTGGTTCTTATTTGCACCTGGTTTTATTCATTGAACCTGGCATTATTAATTGTTTTGTCCCTTGACTGGATTTTTTTTCTCTCTTTCTTTTCCTTGTGTCTTGAAAATCATCTGTATAACAAAATAAACTGAGGCAGATAGTATTTATGCCTGGAAACGAATATGCCTATTTTTCTGGAGACTGTTAATATTGAGTAACTCTTGTTAGGAATTGAACTGAGTTGGCATTTGGTCGTTGCTATGGTTACTGTCAGTCCACCACCTACTTTATGTTCCTCTAGGCTTACCTTGTATTTAGGGTGGGGGTTGGGTTGACACAAAATTTTGTAAATATTCCTGTTACCCTCTCCGCTTTAGGTTTTTCTCTGTTAATTTACACCTCAGAGAAGCTCTCTCTTCAGGTTTTTGACTCTTTTTCAGAAGTATACTGTGATGACTTGATAGCTATTTGATGGCCTACCGGCAGGATTCAGAGGTGGCATTCCGTCGTTTTCAGCCATGCACTGTGTCCCTGAGTGTTGGATATGTCTTGCTCAGTGAACTTGACTGTACTCCTGCAGTAGTCTGGGCCCTGAATAGATTTTCCGCCCTGTATCAGGCAGAGGTTTTTATTTTTCCCCCCATTTTCTTTCTTTAGCCACAAAAAGTTAAAGGCTTTTTCCCCATAGAGTAGAAGGATCCAGGCAGGGATTTAGAGGACAGGAAGAAGTGGCTACTCCCAGTCTTAAGGCCTGACATCCCTGGAAGCCTCCCTTCAATCTCTTCCCCTGCCTCTAACCTTTCTCTAACTCCCCGCCCCCCCCGCCCCCGCGGAGGTCCATGAAGAAGAGTCTGTGAGTGGCTGCAAATTCCCTTTGTGTCTCCATTTCTAGTGGCTTCTAAATTCTCACGATAGTCCACTTAATCTTAGCAATCAGCTAGACATTTTAGCTAAAGTCTTCTTACTTGCTGGTATGGTGGCTCTGTCTTCTTCCAGTGCTCTGCCCCCAAAAGCTAGTGCCTACATCTTATTGGAGGTACCTATTTTATTCTGAGATTTCAGACCTGTTAGTTGCCCTGCAACCTCAGTTCTTTGATGAACTCATTAAAGTTATGCTCTTATAAATCACGCCACTTTTTTCTTTCTTTTTTATTGTTAAGAGCCACACTGTCTAGCTTTTGACATCCTGAGTGGAAGCCAGAAATCCACTTTAAGTTCTTAAACATATGCTTAGGGTTTTTCTCAGTAACATAATCTTAATCTGAAATATTATCAATCCATTTATTATAATTAATTATGTCTGATATATCTGATTAAAGTTTCACTGTAGGAAGAGCCCAGTCTTCACAGATGAAAGAAGTAGAATGTTTTCTTATTTTGCATAAGTCTGAGTACTGAGGCCTCTAAAAGCAATTTATTTCACTTTAATCTTCAATGAACATTGTATTTAAAAACTTGCTAAAATTCTCTCTGTGCTTATCTAATATTCAGGACTTTGACAAATAACAGGGTTCTAAATCTTCTAGGGAAATTGTGTCTTCAGCTATTGTTTTTCTTATCTCTGATCATGATATCCCTCCAACATTTTAAGATATGGTAGTGTGATTCTCATTAAAAGTCTCACTCATCTCTACTTTTCTGAAGACCTTAGAAACCTATCCTGTGATGTAATTAGTGAGACCAAAGCTGTTTCATGTAAACTAGAAAATTCACAGAGATTAATTAAAAGGACCAGCCCTTCCATGCTAAACTTGAACATCTATCTCAAGGAATTACCAATTGCACAAGATATTTTCTGCTCAGCACACTTAGGGATGATGTTGAGAAGAGACATTTTTAGAGATGTGTATTCACATTTTATCGTAGCACTTGCCAGCCACAGCTAACGTAACACTGATTTAGACCCAGAAAAAATGTTAAAAGTCCCTTTGACCAAAAATCTTCATCTAAGCTCTTAGTCCACCTGTATTATAATAAACCATTCCCACAGTTTGAATAATTTAATTCTAAAGTAGTAAATTTTTAAGAGTTAGAGTGTATTGACTAGTTACTGGGCACCAGGAACTCTGCTAAGAACATTATAGGCATAATTCTAATTAATTTTCATCACATCATAGTGAGATAGATAATATTTATCTCCGTTTTACAGAAGAACCAATTGAGGCTTAGAGAAGACATTCTCAGGTTCTCAAGCCAACTCTATTCTGTCACCACATACCACTCCTGACTATACATTATGCTGTGCCTGTAACACGATTTCTGTATTTTAATGTCAGGAGCAGCAAGCTATTGAAGAAAAGAGCAGTGTACTGAGATTCCTCTTTTTTGGATTCCAAAGCTGATTTTTTGAAACTGGCTGTGAATTCCTGGTCAAACCACCCCGCTTCTCCTGGCCTCAATGACTGAGATCTGTTGAGAGGGATTAAATCAGGTGATCTTTCTGACTCTTCTAATTTAGGAACTGGCCTAAAAATCTGGATGTAAATTGCATAAACTAATTCATGTTAGGCTATGAATGACCATCTGTTGGCCCTGCAGGGACATTTGCATTTTCAAAGAGGAACTACCCAAGGAACCAAATAGCCAAGTACTCACTAATTGAGGCAATTAAAGCCTTCAGGCAACTAGGAATTAGGCCATCACTTATTTTTTATGTAATGTGTGACCTGTCTTTGTTGCACTTCTCCAGCTTTTCTTGTTCGTGTGTTCATTCTGTTGAACAACAAGTTCAACTAAAGATTCTACGAAACACATGCTAAAATCCAGGAGATAGGTAGGATCATTTTAAAATGAAAGAATACAAAATGCAAAATTAAAAACAAACCCAGTGAAGGAATGGGGGAAGAGACCCTGTAGTGGGTCCCTCAGACATATTTGGGTGAACTTTTTTATCACCACCAATCACAGCATTACTCATTTCCTAACACCTGTTTTCATCCCAGTATCCAAAAGACACTACTAGGAATGATCAAGTTTATACTTCTCCCTAGGACCCAGTCAGTAGAGTAGAACCTATTCTAGTATTTTTCAGCATCGTCATGAGCAGCAGACTGGAAAACTTGGATGGAGCAGTTGAAAAGTAGTGAATAACCCTGTTCTCTCTAAGGCAAAGAAAAGGGTGCTTTCATTGTGGTGCACACCTAATTCACTGCTCTCTCACAAACAATTTTCTCCAGTAAATTTACCTGCCCCAATTGTGTCTTGATTAAGTGCTAATTTTAGCAGAATCATTTCTACAGTAAGTCAAAAAGAAATAATATATAGTATTTAAGAACTTAAGCTTAGGTGTAAGACAAACCTGGATTTGAAATCACACTGTCCTTTACTAGCTGTGTGTCCTTGAGATGTTTGTTTAATGTACTTTTCAATTCCCTTCTCTGTAAAATGATGGAGGCAGGATAGTGTTTAAACAAAAACAAAATTCAACTAAGTAAACTGTAAAGATCTTATTGGCTTTATTCAACAATTCATGAATCAGGCAGCATCCAGTCTGGCAGATAGAAAGGAGCTCCAAAAAGCTGTACAAAATGGAAGACTTTCATACGCAGAAGGGAGCAGAAACAAGGACATTAGATAGGGAAAGAGAGAGAGAGAGAGAGAGAGAGAGGAAGAGAGGAAGAGAGGAAGGAAGAAAGAAAGAAAGGAAGAAAGAAAGAGATTGCTTATTGCAAAATCACTTTCCTTTCAGGGGTGGCAGGGGTCTCTCAGGCAGATTACCTTACTAATGCTGATAAGGAGATGGCTGTCTGGGTGGTTTAAGATTCCATGTCTGGGAGATCCAAAACTGTAACTAAGTCTCAATTTGGTGATGTGGGGTTTAGCGTAAGCGACTCCATTTGGAGCCTTTTGTCTTGTTCTTACCAATGGATAATACGTCAATGACGTATTAGCTGCTTCATAGACTGATTGTAAGGGTCAAGTAAGACGCTGCATTTAAAGCAGTCTCTGTTTAACAACAAAAATGATTTGGTATTTTAAAGTTGGTTTTGGTGCCTTCTAAAGAGTTTCAACATTTTTCCCTCTCTCTACAATAATTTATTTAAAAATTACAAGTCCTAGAGCTTGATGGGCTGACTAATCTAAATGCTTCCACTTGAAGATCAAAAGGGCAAGTGACATTTCTTTGACATCACAAATTTAATGGCAATTCCTAGACTAGCTTTTACTTTATCTACTTCCCAGATCAATCCTCATCCTTTCTTGGTCCCCCTCTAGTCATCAAAAAATTATATCCAAAAATAGGGTTTTGTATGGTCATATAGCAGTTAGAGTTATTAGTCCCGGAAGTAGATAGAGCTGAATTCAAATACTGGTCCATCCACCTGCACCCTAACTGTGTAACCATCTGGATATTATTTGACTGATCTGTGCCTCAACTTCCTCATCTGTAAAATAACAAATAAAAGATCAATTGGCCAAGACATTCACAAGCCCTGGAGGGAGACAGTGCACGGCTGTTACAGTGTGAGATCTGGTGAAGGATGGCCTGGCTGCTATTAGAGCACACGTGTGACAGGTCGGAGACCATCATTTTATGAGTCGATGCGGTACATCCTGACTGCTGGCCTTGCAATGCTATCTCCACCACCTCTTGCCTGTGAAACCTTGGAAAAGGTACTCAAACTTTCTATCCCCTGTGTCCTCATCTTTGGAATGGGAATCGTAATAGTATCTACCCCCATAGAATTGCTCTGAGGATTAAATAAGCCAAAGCGTTTAGAACTGAGGCTGCCACGTAGCTATAAATAACAATTATTATTCGTTGGATTTTATTGAATCATATGCCATCTTATTGATTTAAAAGAAAAAAAAGACATTATGTTACTTTTCCAAAGGACATGCAAAACCTCTGACTTGGATCTCTTACCAGAGCCTGAAATTCTATAGCCTACTTCCCATCATACATTTCCATCCTCATGTTTTGCATTATAGTTTAGATGCTCCAACTTGTCTTACATTCAAAACCTGTAGTTCTCCTAGAGATTTTTCTCCCTGAGTCAATGGTAATTCCATCTATCCAGGTACCTAAGCTACAAACATGGGAACCCTCCTAGACTTCTCCTTCCTTCTTATTCTTACTCTCCACATCTAAACAGTCACTGGATTCTGCCACGTTTTACCTCCTAAGTATCACATTCACCTATCCATATTGGAAAGAGTGAGTCCCATAAGGGCAGGAATCATAGCTCTTTCATGTATACTAGAACTGGAGATAGCAATGGATAGACCTACTGGCTCCTAGCCATCAGAACTTGCAGTTTCATGGATGAGATGGATATTTAACAAATAATTGGAGGTGTTTCTCACTTAATTATAAGTCGTGATAAGTGCTATGAAGGAAAAGTACAGAATACAAGGAGAATACAGAGGGTGACAAAAAGATATATACACTTTTTAAGAAAGGAAAAAACTATTAAAATTGTAATATTCAACATATACCAATAACAAACGATGAATACAAGTCATGTGTATACATTTTTTTTGGCACCACCAGTATATAAAAATGGCATGACTTTAATTTAGAAACCTGAGGCTCTGACTGGGCCGGAGGTACTTAGTGGCAGTCTGGAACAAACCAAAGGTCTCCTGAGCTCTTGAATTAGAGACTTTTATCCCAGTCAGCCTTTTCTTATCCAGACCAAAGCATGTGCTTGGCCACAAAGGAGACTGGGGGCAAGAGGTCTCCTAAAAGAACACGTTCTCATCCCTGCAGTAGCCAGTCAACTAAATGGCTATTGTCATGGAGGGTGTCAGGCGGGGTCTCTGGTCCCGCTCCCCACATAAGAACGCAGGACATGGTGAGGCCAAAAAGGAACACCCATGGAGCCATAGATCGGGGAGTCATACTACTCTATTCTCACTGGCGGCACTATAGTCTCACTGGAGGCTGGAGCCACACTGTCCGCAACCCTCACCGCGCCACTTGCAGGCTCAGCCACCATCTTCTTGCTAGCCCCCATTTTCTGCTAGCGTAGCCACAGCAGTTATATTAGTGGCCAACGGCTCACTGGTTACAGCTGACGGCCAACCAGCCACAGCTGACGGCCATCCACTACCCGAGCCAGCACCTGTCCACGTGAGGCCGAGAGCCTGGAAACCGCTCCCGGGGGCTCTGGCCCCACAGCATCCCCAGGGGTTCCCGACTGGCAGACCACACTTTCAGTGATGGTAACTTCTCTTGCTGTATGATGTCAGAGTACCTTTTTAAACTTCTCCGTGGAATCCTGCATTTTTAAAAAATTACTTTTAAATCTGTAGTCCTGCTAATCTGTGTGCCACAGGGCAAGGGCAGGGTCCTCATCTGTGTCGTTCAGCCATAATCCACAGCAGAGTGATCCTCTATAAATATCTGTTAGATGGACAATTCCTTACTTTCTAGAGCGCGATAATTCATGAAGGGCAATACATGTAAATCTGGAGAACGGGGGCCTTGAGAACAGACAGTGTGTGCCACTGTGTGAGGCGCCATGCTTGGAAGCCTGGGAGGCCCCTGCCTCCTGAAGGGTGGCAGATCAGCTTGGGAAAGCTCATTTCTTTCAGCTGTCCCCACTCAGGTCTCTTTCTTCTCATCCTCCACATGCTCTGGTGACATGTAAGCCTTAATTGAGCAGTGAGGTTCCTGTCACCTTCCAGTGGCTCTGCTGATGAGCTGTCAACATAGAAAACAGTAGGGACAAAATGCTGCCACCAGTGAAAAGACAAGAGGCTCTTGGTGATCTGAGCGGCTCACTACAGCTCTGTGTTCTGAGGGGTCAAACTTTGGGGGCCGAGGGTAGTGATGAGGAGGAAATTGAGTCAGCATTCTGAAGGCCTCCTTTCCATTTCCACAGAAGCGTTTAGCTAGGGAACTACTGAGAAAGATACATAAAGTCTCAATCTGCCTCAGGTTCCTGAGAAGCAGCTATTCTCTCAGGTCACGCTTTGCTCATCATGACATGGTAGAAAGTGTGAAAAGCTCAGAAGACGCGAGTTAAAATCCTGAATGAACCAAGGTATGTGGCAGTGGGCAGAGGCGAGTTAGAAGTATCAAAAACGAAAGTTCCTGAGCACACCCCTATAAACTGTGACCCAGTAGGTCTTGGGTTGACCCCAAAATCCCATTTTCAACAAGGACCTCTCCTAGTAATTTGAATGTCAGTGGTTCTCTGGCCACACCTTGAAATACTGATGTTTTTACTTGGACAAGTTAGGTACTCTCTCTGATCCTCAGTTTCCACAACTGCAAAATGGGGCTGGAAACTCCAGCCTGATCTACTTCACAGGGTTGTTTTAAGAGATGCTCAATTTTGAGAAAGCTATAAAGTGCCATAAACATATAGAGACCATGTACTAGAATTGTTGATAGTTGTGTTAATAATTATACCCAGGAAATATATGAATTGCAATAGATGCTTTCTAAGTATAATAATGTAGCCCAAAGGAAAACTTAGCAAATTGGAATTTAAAGATCTATTTAATTTATGAGGGTCAGGACATATCTGTCTTGATTTATGTTCTGTCCCCAGAGCCTGATGTGAATTGATGCTAAAAAAAAAATACTGTTAAATAAGGAAAGGAAATGCTAGCTCTTAGATGGCATTTCGTCATCTGCCATACTAACCCCTCATCTGCCCCCTGAGGTTTGCTCACTTTCATTCCCATGGCCAGGACTAGTCCTGAAAGTGCAAAGCATCAGACACCTCCAGGAACACTGAGTTTATTGACACAAGGCCTCTTTTTACTGAACACCAACCTCCTGTACTGTCTTAAGTCTGTGGGGTCACCTGTGTTCTAGAAACAATGCCAAGATAGAGCCACATTTTTGAGATAAAGGAGGATTTCCTTGAAAAGCTTCTCCTTGCAGATGTCTTGCTCCTTCAAAGAAAGGTGCAGTGGGATCCCTAGCTGTGTGGCAGAGATAATGTCCCCGAATCTTCTGAGGTCATCAATCTCCCTTCCCCTAAAACATATACTTACCTATATTCTGGCACTTGAGTAATCCACAGCATAGACAGATTCTCATCTCTGCTTTGTGTGTGATAAAAGGCAGTGTGCCAGGTAGAAAACACAGAGAGAGAACAGGTGGGCGGTTTCAGTCTGCAGGGGCAGAGCAGGGAGACCTGCTGACTGCAGCAAGGGTGGCTAAATCGCCATGGCAACGAGCAAGCTGATCACTTGTGCACCATCACCCACTCCATAGACAGAGCCTTCATGGAGACAAAGGGAACACAGGTCCCTCCTGAGGGCTTTGATATTAATGCAGGGACTGCTTTCTCTACAAGGTGCCTACATTTTGGTCTATTTTAGTGTTTGGTTATTCTCTTTCAGGTTTCCTTGAAATCTCAAGCAATCAAACTAAGATAATTTTTTCATACGAAACAGTATGCGTTTTCCTTTTTAAACTCTATAGCACTACTGTTTGTATTTATTTGAGAAATACGTACTGAATATAAAATTAATGAGAAACATTCTATCCCTAAGAGCTAACAGTCTAGAAGGAAAATAAGAGATGAGCAGAAATGACTATACTTCAAAAAAAAGGGTGTGGTCTGGAAAAGATTCTGTAGATACTTTGTATTCACAGATTTAGTATTCATTATTTCAACAATTCAAAAGTTGTTGCAATGGCCCATGGCATGATAGAATTTGAGATGATTGAATTCCCTCTGGGGTAAGACTGGTATGTGATTCGTTCACCCGTAAATGAGCCAAGCTGCCTTCCCTGCACCTCATCATGATTTTGTTGCTTTCTGTTCATTGGCATTTATATAGGACCTATCAAGAGGCATCTAAAGTGTTGAAAAATATTTTAATTTTCAAAATTCTGACTTTTATGGGGAAAGCAAGATGATGATATTCTTGGAGATCTCATGGTCTCTTTCAAATGTTAAGGATTTATTTTAATGATAAAGAATATTAGAAATTTAAGAAAGGAAAAACACCTGAAACCAATTTAAAAAATGGGGGGGGAAAGGAAAACGTTCACTTGGTAGAAAAGGTAGATGTTTGGAGAGGTGCTGTATCCTGGAGTAAGTGGCGTTGAAAGTGGCTTTGAAGGGTTTGGACATAGGACATGGTAAGGGAAAGACTTTTCCTATTGTGAGGAAGGGCATAAAATGAAGAGATTGAATCAACAATGAAATACCACTACACACCTATTGAAATGGCTAAAATGTATTTTTTTAAATGGTAATACCAAATGCTGACAGGATGTGGAACAACAGGAACTCTCATTCGTTACTGGTGGGAATACAAAATGATATTGTTACTGGGGAAGACAGTTTGTCATTTTCTTCCACAGCTAAATATAGTCACAATTCTAGGTATTAGATGTTTAAAGCAGCTTTATGGATGGCCACCAACAAATGGAAGCAACCAAGATGTCCTTCAATAGGTGAATGGGTAAACAAGCTGTGGTGCATTCATCCAATGGAACGCTATTTATCAATAAAAAGAGATGCACTATTCAGCCACAAAAAGATAAGGAGGACGCTTAAATGCATATTGCTGAGTAAAAGAAGCCATCTGAAAAGACTATATACCATATAATTCCAATTATATGACATTCTGGAAAAGGCAAAATTAGAGAGATGGTGAAAAGTCAGTAGTCTCCAGGGTTTCAAGGGTAGGGGACAGAGTTGAATAGGTGAAACACGGGATAGTTTAGGGCAATGAAATATTCGGTGTGGTAATTGTAGAAACATGACATTATGCATTTGTCAAAACTTTAGAACTTTAGAACCCACAGAACTTTATAGCATGTAAAAGAGTGAATGATGATGTATATAAATTTCAACAAATCATGTAGGCAATTGAGAGATCTCAGGAAGGAAGACCGTGACAAGAGAATCTAACTGTATTACAGATGCATGAAACAGCCTTACTGAAGACAGCAGTGCGCAAGGTGCTGACCTGAGTACTTAGAAATGAGTAGGGTCTGTAAGTCTGAAGACGAAAGGAACTGCCATGATGACTACTCTAGTTGATAAAGCTGTTTCTCACGGGGTGTAGGTTAAGAATTCTGCTATTGTTATATAGAAACTGGAACTGAACAATTAAGTAAATGGACAGCAAGTGATGGGAAGCCAGGCTTTGCACTGTAGCAGTGGGAGTTTGTAGATACGCAAGGGGAGGGAGCTAGGATGACCCATGTGGTGATGAACTAGATTTGGAGACATCCGTCTGAACTAATATTTAACTTAATATCGATATGTATGGTTACGTATAGAAATATCTGTAGATCTCTGTATAGCCACAGTTCAGTATGCATACATGTATTTCCTTGCTCTGTCACCTGAGAGGATCTAGAAACCATGGTACCCCAGTAATAGTGGCACAGTTACAATGAAAAGCCTCCTAAGAAAAGATAGCTGGGAAAGCTGCTTTTTCCCTGAAAAATGGGTCAGATGTCACTGTTACTACCACTTCTACCTTACCTGCCTTGAATATATGCACGTTGCCCAGTTGTGCAATTGCCACCCTATAGTCAGGAGGCTGTAGGTACCATGGTACAGGTGGTGAGGAGAAAGCGAGAAAGAGATTCTATCTTTGATACATCTTTAAGCACCTCCCGGGTCAAGACTGCTTCTCTCCAGTCTTCTTGTATGACCCGATTGAGTGTCTTTATCACTTAAACCAGTGCTGATTAAGTATGTGGTTAGCTGAATCTGAAAGTATCCCTAATAGAATGACTTTGAAGGCCAGAATAAAGAAATAGTCTCATCTTAGCTCATCTTAGCATTTTATTCATTCATGCACTTGGCTTCCGCCATTGAGGCATTTATGTTTTGCGGTTTGGCCAATGTGTTAGCAGTAGACTATGTGAGGCACGGTTCTAGATGTCTAGCTTTCCCAGATATCTTTTCCTAGGAGGCTTTTCATTGCAACTGTGTCACTGCTGCTGGGGTACCATGGCTTCCAGATCCTCTCAGGTGACAGAACAAGGAAATACATGTAAACATACTGAACTGTGGCTATCCATAGATCAACAAATATTTCTATATGTACCGTATGTATCAATATTAAGTTAAATATTAGTTCAGACGGATGTCTCCAAATCTAGTTCATCACCACATGGGTCACCACATGGTCTCGCAAATTTCCTGTCTCATCAAGCTTACTTCATGTGGGTGAGACAGATCAATCAATCAGCTGAGTGGTTTTAAATGCTAAGAAGAGACATAAGGCCGGGGAAGAAGACAGAGATGGGTGTGTTTTAGATAAGTTGGTCAGGGAAGTAAGTCCTCATTGAGAATTTTGCATTTGGTGAGAAACCTAAATAAAATGGCGAACAGCATGTGCATGCTTACAGGAAAGAAAACAAATAAACAAACAAACAAGAAACACTTGAGGCAGAGCGAACAGCAACAGCAAAGCCTGAAGTACTTGAATCCTTATTGTGTTAGAGGAACAGCAAGGGGGCTGTGGGGTCAGGTCAGAGTGAAATGAGAGGACAGGTGGCCAGATGGAATGTACATTACAGATGGAATGTAAGACAAAAAAATGGGGCCAGCTGACAGAGGGCCTTACATAGGCCATGGTGAGGACTTTGACACTCTGAATGTGACACAAAACCATTGGGGGATTTTAAGGAACAAAGTAATAGGATGTAACTGATGTTTTAATAAGAATAGACAAAGGGACGTCAGTTAGGACTTGCCATGCCATAATCCAGGCAACAAGTCATGGTAATTTCAACAAGAATGATGTGGTGGAGATAAGAAGAAGCCGCCAGATTCTAAAAAGAATTGCTTCTGTGTGTATTTCATCTTGTAAACTCAATTGCAAAATCATAGTTGCAAACGCAGTGAGCAAGGAACTTATCTTAAACTTTTTGCACATCTTCCCTCCTCCTGACACATTATGGATGGCCATTCAATACAGGTTAAATAAAGGTGTAAAATCTTGAAAAGAACAGTTTCTTGAGGGGAAAAAATAGGAGTGGGAGGAGATGGTGAAGGTTGGCTTGAAGGATGATGGTAAGGACAGCAGATCTAGGCATGGCCAAGCGTGATTCTTCCTTTGAGCCCATCTGGCCAGCCATTCAGAAACAGCACTTTGCTCTCTGAGCACAGCTCAGCTAGAATTGACTCTCTGCACATTCCTTAAAACTGTGTAAGATGTGGCTGCCGTCTCCAAGGCTAAGTGGAAGCAGTGTGGACAAATCTTGCTTGAGGAGGTCAACAGATATAAATTCCCAGTGCTTAGTGCTTCACAATTGCTTGAAAACGAGGCTGAGAAAAACGTATGATCAATTTCCTGTAAGTGTGATTCGTGAGGGTCATTTGGAGGCAATCAACGAGTCATTCTGCAAGGCTTCTTCTCAGGCACAGCTCTAAATTTGTTTAATGAGAGTTTTTCTGAAGGCCCTTGGAACGTGATCTTCTATTATGGAGATAATCAGAACAACCTGCTCATCCCTTAATGCAAGCAACTGAAACCGGAGCGTAACAGCTCAGATAAAACCATCGTGTTGTCACAATGGAGCCCATTGACTGGGTAGAAACTGCATCCTGAGGTCATAAATAGTTATTAGCCAGTTAATGACAACTGCAGTCAAATCATTCCATTTACATCTGATGAATAGGAATGAGGCCTTCTTTGGCTTGCCAGCACTCAGACTATTTACTATCGTGTTTTAGTATCCTGGGATAGAGCATTTCCAAAATTAAAAAGGCCAATCATTTCCCCTAATTTGAAGAAACACAGTAAATGGATATAAGTGAAAAATTATGTTCGTTGTCCTAGCCTCGTCTACCTTACATTAATATCTACCATCTGTGTATTCCTAAGTGCTTGTGTCTCATTAGAGATGGGATTGAGACTAGAACCAATCTCCTGAATATGCAGCTGTATGACTCTGAGTGGGTCGTTCAACACTTCCAAGCTTCCATTTTCTCCCTCTACGTGAGGAGTTTGCACTAGCCCATCTCCAAGCTCTTTCTTACAGAGCTTCCAAGCTATGGCACCAAGACTTTATTCTGAATGACAATAACAAATTAGCAGTCTTTGTATGCTCTCTCCTGTGCTATTTTTTTTAAACAAATATTTCATGTATGGGCCTATTTTCCTAAATGGTCCCTGAAATTAAGAAATGTAAACTACTGGTTAAGTCTAGCAATAAACCTTGTCCTCCGGTGGTAGACACAAATTAATCCACAATATATTGCTTTTGGTTGATTTAACACCCAAGAATATGTATTTTGAGCCTGTTTTCCAGTTTGCTGAATGAAGGGCTTCTGCTTTAATTGGAGTTCTTTGGACTAGGACATCATATTTGTTCAGGCAGGCTTCCTGATACGTATAGAAAACAAAATGTGATCCACAAAGGTCATTGAAAGGTATACATGTTCAGAAGCCTTCTTTTTAGAAAAAAAATTATTTCTGAAAACATTAGCTTTAGGAATTGAAGATTAAACGTTATGTGAATAGTAAACTTCCACTTGCAAATTCTCTTCCTTCATCAATAGGTATTTGTCCAAACTTGAACTTGTGTACATAGGCTGTGTGCGTGGGTATATAAGAGATGTGAGACTCTGCGATAAAGTTTTACATGTATATTATAACTAAGAGGCATTTATTAAGGCCTGTTTATCACTATGTATCCAGCCCCAAGAAGTCACAGGTGACGTAAGATGCAATAAACAGAGGATGACAGTATGATCATTGCCCTCAGGATTTGAGGTTTAGTGGAGATTACAAGACTGAATCAATAATTAGAGAAGAATGGAAGTGTATATAACCCATACTTGTTTGTTAGGTTCAGACAATAAGTGCTATGGGGTTACCTGAACAGGTGGAAGAGGCGGGAAGGCTTTCTTGGCATCAGGGGACCTTAACGGAGGCATGCCACTTGGAATGGTGAGGAGGGGAAGGGCATACAGAAGGCAGGAGAGCCTCATCCTCCGATGTGTACTTTCACTTCTTTAAAGAAATGCCTCCTTACAAAAACAGCTGTAATGACAATCATTTCCCCAATTGACTTCCTGTTCTACCTTCTAGAATGAAAAGAAACAGGATTCGATTGACGGTGCCAGTTCTCATGGCCTGCTCAGTTCAAACTACCACAATTGGAAGGTGCCCCTTCCTCCAATGTCCCACCTCACTCAAAATACCAACAGAGACAGCTCGAGAAGCACTTATACCTACTTCTCCCCTTCTGTACACTTACCTGCCCTCCTTGTTCTTTTCCCAAACTGCCTCTTTCTCTTCCTACTTAGCCTTCTCCCACCTTGTATTCCAACATGTTAGAATCAAAAGGACCTCTCAAGGAGTAGACACAACAGAAGGGTTCAGCTGTGCATTACCCAGATTTAAGGGCCACACAAAGCACAATAATCTTTTCCGTTCCTTCTTCCTAAGGTTATAACTGCCCCTCAAAGTTGGTGACATCCTCTCCTGGGTATACTGTGGAGACTGGGAGAGTGGAAGAAGGGCTATGATAAGAGCAGTATTCTTATGTAATGTAGAAGGGTTGCTGTCTTATTACTAACGTTTCTTGACTGGTTACCTGATGTGGAATTATCATCCTATTTCCGTGGTTACCCTTTGCCATCTCTCTAGCCTCCTAAGGAGCTGCCCCTTTAGTTGCTGCTGAGAGGGGAGTATGTGTGACACCCACACAGTTCTGTAATCCTCTAGGGTAGGCGTGAGAAATCACATGTGTGGGTCATGCTTTCTCTGTGGTGAGTAAGTCGTAGTTTAGCGTCATAGCTGAAGACCGTGGTTAAGCTTGGAGATGGAAACGTAGACATGTTGTAATCTCTCTGAGCTTCACTGTGCTAAACAGGGACATGTCAGTACCCACCGCACAAGGTGGGTGTTTGTGACGATAATGCAGGAAAAGCGTCGTGCAGAGCGCCTGGCATGTAGACCTCACCACGGGCTAGCTGCTCCCGTTAGCGATGGAGGGCATCAGCATTGTGCAGGAAAAAGCCAGCAACACGGGATTTGGGATCGCAAATCCCCTGCTTGGAGTCTAAGCCTTGTCAATTACTGCATGAGACTGGGTTAGCGACTATCGACTATGTGAACACAATTTTTTAACAACTGGAAAATGGATATCAGAAGAATATTTCCTTTGTGTGTTACCTCGTAGTTCTGTTTAGAACCTGAAATGAAATACTGAGCATGAATGTGCTCTGTAAACTCTGAAGTACTCTGAAGTTGTACTTGCTTTGTCTTCAATCACACACGCTCCTAGGCCTGGCCCCACACAGCCTCGGCTACTTCTCCGTGAGCACTTTTCCTATGCCTCCTTTCTGGAAGGCAGCTGCTGCCCGGGGACCCAGGAGCTTCGCTGTGAAATGATTGATTAAACGTGCCCAGGCGTGCTCCTTTCGGCAGCACATATACTAAAAGTGCCCAGTGATTTGTTTGGCAGACCACATGCAGCATTGTATTTGGAGAGCCTGGAAATCTAATCAGATTTTCTGACTCGCGAGATAGAGCAGCTCCAAGTATGATTTTTCTGAGCATCTCTGGAGCGCCTGAGGGGCCAGTGGTGAGATGGTGTCAGAAGCAGGTGGGGTGGTCAGGTGGTGCAGAGGAGAGAGCAATGAATGGGAAAGCCAGGAAACAAGGGCCTGGGTGTAGCCTGGGGACTGCTTGCTTTTACAGTTTCCTGGGCTTTGTGATGCTAAACTCTGAACAGAGACTCATTTTGGAGAGATGGTCAACAGTCCACCCAGTCAGTAAGACAGAATAGAATTTAAGTCCTTTCATATAGTAAGGATGGGGAAGTTGAAATGAGGTGTACATTTCGGCAGGTAATCTCATTCATTCCCAAACTTGCTGCTTCTTGCCACCTTAGTAAGTGGAGAGCTGGTTATCAGCTCAAAGAAGGAAGGGGATCAACAAATGTAAATTGCTATGTCAATTGTCTGATTTGCAGGATCAACTGCCCCAGCGTGATAGCACGGTTCCTTCCATATTAGTTCATGTGTGAAGATAAATGTCCTAAGCTTGGCCTGAACCCCATGGATACTTTCAAGTCAGTGGCTGCTATCGGGCTCAAATTTATATCACAAGAAAGAGTACCTTCCGAGCCCAAAGCTTTCTGTTTCTAAACTTTTCTGATTTTTGAGAACAGCAGTTGCCTTCAAAGGCGGTGTTGTAGTGTGGTTTGGCAGGATGAGATGGCTCATTTTACAGCTAACCCACTTATAACACCGAAGGGGCCGTGCCATTCTGAGGGTTGGTACGTTCCATTTCATTAAATCATGTCACTTAGAGGCCAGGAATTCTACTGAGGTATTCAGGAGCCACAATAAAGTGGGAAGAAAACAGACAGAGGTCAAATAGGAGGGGAACCCCCAGACTCCAGCTGACCCCTGCCTGCCTTGCCATCACAGCAGTTCAACTTTCATTTGTTCACTGTATGGTGGCCCCTCACAACGTTGTCTGTAAAAAAAAGATTCTGCTCAAGGGACTTGGATGAGTTATTTTTTTTTTTTTACATCGATGCTAATGTCCTTTGATACTCCTTCTTTCTTGGTAACATCTACTGTGCTCTCTGTGTTTTGACTGGGTCTAGCTCAATCCTAGGAGAACCATAGCAGAGTGAAAGGGACACATCAGAGGGAGCCAGGAGACCCAGCCAGTGGCCCCCTGTTCCTGCTCTCTGTTATCATGTGACCTTGAAGGAATCCCTTTCTCCACTTGACACTCCCCCAGTGATCTCCAGGTGTCATTCTTCTGTGGCTGTTTCAGGTGTAGGGCTGCAGCATTAGTTTATGTGTAATTCCTAGTACCTACTGTAAAACTATTCATCTCTGAAAGGTTACACATTTCTGGAAGTCTCCCACCACTCAGGGTGTGAGCAGTGTTTTTTAAAACATTTTTGTTTTATTTCTTCATAGCAGGGACTCTTTGTTTAATGGAATGTTCCATGGAAGTCTTTATCTCTAACACAAGAAGGTGAAGCCATTGAGTTTGGAAGGAGGGTTAGAGGAGCTCAAGTCCCGGCTATTCTTTCTTCCCTTCTAATTCCCACAGTGATCCATGTGGCATCCTTGTAGGGAACCTGGGGAACCTGGAACATGCTTTGGGAAAAGCTGGTGGACGGTTTACAGGCTCATTTCTAATTCTGAAGCCCTATGAATTTCTGAGGCCGGTCTCTGGGATCAGCCACACATAATGCCGTAAGAGTGTCTACATTAATTAAGATCTTATGGAAGGTCTACCATATGTTACTTTTTCCCAGATGGTCCTTTAAGAGGGACAAGAGCTGTTCATCTGGGAATGTCTAAATTTCTGCTTATTTTTGGAGGATGGTTTTGATACAGGTTAGTTAGCATGTCCCTAGGTAGACAGGGAGGTCCCTGGTGGAATAAACAAAGACAGCTATATCCTAAAACTTCTGGTTTTGAAATCATTCCTTCGCTCCAGGATATAATGTAACAAGGCCTTGAGGTTAATCATAAAATTACTTTTGGCCTGACAAATGGAGCAGATCTGATAGATAAAGAGTGGGTTACTTTGCTAATTCGTTTAGGATGGGCAAGCAGAACAAACCTGGTAGACCAATTTCATTAAAAGGTGCCAGTTCCCTTCTTCAAACAGTTCCCTTTTCCAAACAGCTCCTCTTCCCCAAGCGGGCAAGGGATGGTATAAAAGTAGGAGCTTTTGCCTCAGTCATGGGGCACCCCCATTCGGGACCCCCTCCCGCTCCGGAGCTGTAACCTCTTCTCCTGCCACCTCTTCTCCTGCCTCTCATAAACTATCCTCTTTTTAAAACGTTTTGCCTCTCCGTGGTCCGTGTTTCCATTCTTCGGCTTCACAAGACAAGATCCCGGCCCACACTCAGAAACTGCCGGCAGATCCAACATCACCTCCATCAGTTTCGCTGGATATAGAATTCTTTCTCTTTTTGCACTTTGATTATGTCATCTCACTACCTTTTGGTCTCTATGGTTTCTGATGACAAATCAGCCTCTGATTCTTATTGAAGATCCTTTCTACATGATCAGTTTCTTATATCTTGCTCCTTTTAAGAGTCTGTCTGCGATTTTTGACAGTTTGGTTATTATGAGTCTGAGCTTATCCTTCTTGGAGTATACTGAACTTCTTAGCTATGCTTTTAGGCATTATTTCTTCAAATGGATCCAATATCTGTGCTTAGCTTCCTCAAGGACAGTCTTGTTGAACATTCTTTCTTCAACATAGTATATGTGCTGTTGTTTTTTGTATCTCTGTATGTCTCGTGCTTTTTTTTCTTTCAAATTGGACATTTTAAGTAAATGTGGCAGCTCTGAGAAGCAGATTCTCCTCCCTCTCCACGGTTTGTTGTTGTTTATTTGTTTAGTGACTTTTCTCACTTCATTCTTTATAGCCACTGAAGTCCCTGCTCAATGAAATTAGTTGTCAGCTAATGACTGGATAGAGATTTCCTTAAATTCTTAGACCTGACAAGTCTTCCGGTTGCTGCTGACAAGCTCTGTATACGTGTTGGGACTCACCTCTAATTCTCTGCCAGCAGCTAACAACCCTGACTTAGCCTTCTGCTTCTCCTGCTTCTGCTAAAATTCAAGGGTGTCGGGAGATAAGAGCTTAGGGCCTTCTCTGGTGTTGGAGTATATATATAGCCCTGAGCATGTGCACATGTATGACTTTCTAGATTCTGTGGAATATAAACGTCAGTACTTTTCAAAGCCTCCTTTGGACATTTCATTCCCCAAATTTCCTTTTAAACTTTTTGGTTAGCCTATTATTTGCCCCAACTCTTACCTACTGCCTCAAACACTGAGCTCCACTTATATCAAATAAAGATAAGTCTGCTAGTAGAGTCTCCCAGGAAATCATGAAACAGGTCAAATAATGACAAATTCTCTGATAATGGGATTTTGAAAGAGCTCCAATCTCATTCTGTTCCCTCCAGGGTTGTTAGGCTGCTGGTTTTCACCATGATTGCAGGCTGTTGGTTTTCAAAGCTAATGCATTACTGGGGAGGGTAGTCAGGTACTACCGTGTTCCCCTGAAAATAAGACCTAACCAGAAAATAAGCCCTAGCATGATTTTTCAGGATGACATCCCCTGCACATAAGCCCTTATGCGCCTTTTGGAGCAAACCTTAATATCAGACCCTTATAAGGTCTTATTTTCAGGGAAACACGGTAGGACAAATTCAAATGCCATAATGCTCACTGTTCTTATCTGGATTCAACTGTTCTTAAATAAATATTTCTAGGGTTTTTGTAAGACTTTAGTTAATTTCCAGAGTTCTGAAAAAGTTGATCCTGACAATTTATGCTAGTGCCTTGTTGCTTTTACGGAGGAGAGGATTTTCAGACATCCTTACTCTGCCATTTTTGCTGAGGTCCTTCGTCTTGCACTTTTAATGCACTTCTTCTATGGTATCAGTGAAGGTGTGTGCATGATAATATAAAATGGACTCTCGTTTACTAAGAGCAGGGACTTTAGATCACTGTGGGACCAACAGAATGATGAAGTCAGCTTACAAAATGAAATGAGCTAGAGGTATAGGAGATGGTGGTTTGCAAATGAATTGTTTGAAAATGAGATTATGGAGTAGTTATTGCTACTCATAAAGTCTAGGGAATGAGAAGGAACAATTTGGAAATTAAAAGGCCACGGGTGGGTGAAAAATCCCCTCCGGTGAATTTTTATTTCACTAAAAAGTAATCCAGGAGAAAGGTTAAATGGAAAGTGAACCAAAATGTTTAAGACGTGTAGGGGTAGCAGCACAGAGTCATCTAACAAATGAACTAAGGAGGGGGTAAAATGTATTTGAGCAAAATAATATGTAAGATTCAGTAGGAGATCTGGAAGTCACAGTGAAGAGCGGGGATACTTTCCCAACCTCAGGCTCCTTGTATGAGAGATGTGGGGGAGAGAAAACCAGCCAATGAGAAGGCTTCGAGGGAGCAGTGTCCTCAGGGGCCATCCAGGTTTCTACTAGAGTGAGAAGGTGATGAACATTTCTTTAAAATTTGCTTTTTATTAAATTTAATTAAATTAGTTGACATCACAATATTATATTGCTTCTGGTGCACAACATAGTTATTAGATGTTTATATAACTTATGAAGTTATCACCCCATGAAGTCCCCATCTGATACTATACAGAGTTATTATAATATTATTGACTATATAACTGCCAAGTTGTACTTCTTGATCCCTTCACCTTTTCACCCATCCTCCCAACCGGCAAACATCAATGTGCCCTCTGTATCTGCATGTTTTATTTATTTTCTTTTTTAGATTCCATATACAAGTGAAATCATATGATACTTGTCTTTCTGACTTATTTCACTTAGCATAACACCCTCTAGGTCCACCCATATTGTCGCAAATGGCAAGATTTTCTTCTTTTTTTATAGCTAAATAATACTCCATTGTATATATGTACCGCTTCTCTCTTATCTACTTGTCTATTGATGGACACTTAGGATACTTAGGATGGCCCTAGCATCTTCTGAGCTGCTGCCCCTGTGCTAAAGCCCAGAGACAGTGAGTCTGTGTGCTGGACCTTTAAGAGGACATCTATCTCTCCAACAGTCCTCCGTCTCTGATGCAATCTTTGCTGGTTTTCACAGCCACCTTCTTTGAAGATGCCTCTTTCCAGCACTGGTTCCCTGAGCTGAGGAGCCCCATGTGGGGACTCTGCAGCTCAGATCTCCCTCATGATTCTTAATCTACACCATGGGTGTGGTAACTACCCGGTCTGCATCTGCCTCACCTACCAGTCGTGTCTTCTTTATATCTTTAGTTGTAGGACTTCTGTTAAGCTAGTCTTCAAGTGTTTCTCAGAGATGGTTGTTCTATAATTTAGTTGCAATTTTGATGTGGTTGTGGGAGGAGGTGAACACAGCATTTACCTATTCTACCATCTTGACCGGAAGTTAACATTTCTCGAAGACATTGAAGGTACGGTGAGCCTGTGGGAGAAGCCGAAAGGACACAGTTAGATGATGGCAGGATATGAGGAAGGGGTAGGCAGAGCTGGGATTACTAGGGTCTGGAGAGTAATGGGTTACCAAGGACTCCTGGGCCTCCCTTCTCGTATATATTTTTATTCCCTTGTCTGGGTTCAGCACAAGTCC
This sequence comes from Rhinolophus hipposideros, assembly GCF_964194185.1. Taxonomy (NCBI): domain Eukaryota; kingdom Metazoa; phylum Chordata; class Mammalia; order Chiroptera; family Rhinolophidae; genus Rhinolophus; species Rhinolophus hipposideros. Next base: position 25,067,428 of record NC_138069.1, on the reverse strand, counting down.
TGATGACATCTTTAGTGACCATCACACAGCCACAAGCTCTCCTCTCTCTAAACTGTCTTTACAATCAGTACTTCTTTGTGTGTTCTCTGAATATAAGACCAGATTTCTTCAACTACATCCCAAACTCCTGAAGTGCAGAGTGCAGCCTTAACTAAGCAATTTCTTACACTTATTTACACCTCACCACCAGGTTCAGGAGATCTCAAACCCCTTCTGCTATAACGCATACAACACATGTTGTTCCAGTAAGGGACAGTTTCCCATGGGTATCTCCAGGACTTGATGAAGCCTCAAAAATTGATGTAAAGATATGATCACACCTTATAATCAGCACAGTTATTAATTACACACTGGTAATCATCCCCCATCTAAGGTGGTTGTGGCATTAAGGGTGATTCTCAACATCCTAGCTCTAACTCCATTCCTTTCTTTTCCTGTTTAGAAAGCATCACGTAGTAACAGTGGCATAATTTCTGTGATAACCTTACCTCCATGCTAATGTTTATATCATTTTGAAATTTCAGTACTTTATTATGAGGAAAAATTATTCAAGCACCCATCTCACGATTGTTTGAAAACACGAGTGTCATAACCGCACACTGAGAGCTATTGCACTCGAAAATTTTACAAGATAGACTTGCATTTGGGACATGCTCTGGTTGTTATCAGTAACCCACGTCTTTACGTAGTGAATTGAATGCATGTCTTTATACCTTAGGAGTATTCCATGAAAGATCCTTTTTTTATTATTATTTTTTGCTTCTATTACAGTAGCTATGCAAATTTGCAAATTGATCAGGTTTGTATTCTGGTTTCACCACTTAATAGCTGTATGGTACTTTTGCAAGTTAATTTCTCTGTCCTCAGTTTCCACATCTTTTACAATGAGCCTAATAACAATACATATATCCCAGATTTATTGTGAGGATTAAGTGAGTTAATCCACGTAGAGTGCTTAGAACAGTGCCTAGTCCTGTGTAAGGACTCAATAAATGTTGCTGGTATAATACACTCACAGGTCATTTTATGATATACATGTTGTCTCCAGATAATGTCAGTAAGATGTATTTCATCGACTATAGCATCCATTTTAAGTTGCTTTATTTGAAAAGGTTGTCAGGGTCTCCCCTACTATCTTGTCGACCTCTTTTCCCCCAGCATTATTGAGCTATAATTGTAAATCTTCAAGTTACACCATGTTATATGTCATGTGATGATGTGATACACATCTGTGAATGTTTACCACAAAAAAGTTACTTAACACATCCCTTACCTCTATTACCATTTTGTTGTTGTTGTGTTGAGAACATTGAAGCACTACTCTTACAGTAACTTTCCATTGTACATCAGATCCCCAGAACTCATTCATCTAATAACTGAAAACTTCTACCCTTTGACCAACATCTTTGATGTCTCTTGATGAACATAGCATGACTCTTATCTTTATCCTCTAAACCATTGCTGTTATTACTACCACACGTTCAGTGCTGATCTAAGCACTCTATGTATATTAACTTACTCAGTCACCCTCTCAGGTGCTAATATTATTAATGTCATTGTGCCGATGAGGAAAAAAAATAAGACACAAGGTAGAATCCATAACCAAGTCTTCAGGACTGCACACACAACCCCTACACTCTACTGCATCTCTCAAGTAAATAGAAACACTATAACCAATGGGGTTACAGCTATGGTTCCTAATACTGATCCAGGCAGCACACCACCAATCCCCTTAGACGATGAATCCAGAACTGCGATGTCATTTCTACCGCTCTCTGGGTAAGAACTAAGACTTGTCCATCCATTCATTCAACAAACAGTCACTTAGCAATGTTTCTAGCACGTTCTAAGCTCTGGGATGTAGCAGGAAAGGAAATAGACAAAACAGCTTTCAAGGAATTTGCATCCTATACTACATAGTTGAGGGGAACAGATACAACAGAAAATGCATGTCAATAAGGTATTAAAGGGTAATAAGTGGTATGGGGAAAATAATGCAGGGAAGGGAAATAGATAATGTGTATGTATGTAGGGGAGGTCATTTTAAAGTACTTAGTGAAGGTGCCATTTAAGCCAAGACCTGAAAGAAGAAATGGGAGCAAACCATACAGTTATCTGGAGAAAGAGCATTTTAACCAAAGGAGGCCCAGCAAGGAAGCTATTATGTCTCAATCAGAGTGATTCAGAGATAAGACCAGAGATTTGCAGGGGAAATGTTACATGATCTGACTGACAAATTTAAAGTATTTATATGGCTGATGTATTGAAACGAGGATGGAGGAAGGTAAGGGTGAAAGCAGGGAGGCATCTAGGAGGCAACCACAGTATTTCAGGTAAAATCTGATACTGATATGGCTAGCAGGTGTATCAGTGCTGGTGGTGAGTACTAATAAGAGTATGGATATATACTGAAGATGGAGCCAATAGAATTAATTGAAAGAGTATATGTGGAGTATAAGAGTAATAGAGGAGTCAAAGATGACTTCATGGTTTTGGCTTGAGCAAATGAAAGGATGGATTTGTCATGAGCTAAGATGTGGATAATGATAGATGGATCGGGTTTGGCAAAGAATTGGGAGATGTCACTAGACAAGTTTGAGATGGCTATTAGACATTCAAACAAGCCCTCTCTCTCTCTCCATATATATGGATATATATATAAAAGGCAAAACACAGCCTAACAATTTGCTAACAACAAAAGAGAAACTTTAAGCAGACTTCCCGGATTAACCGGCTACAGCATATATATATATATATATATATATATATATATATATATATATATATATATATATATATATATATATATATATATGGAGAGAGAGAGAGAGGGCTTCATGCTGTAGGTACAAATTCTAGAGTCATCTGCAGACGGGAGTGAGTATAGACAGAAAAGAGAAGTTATCCGAGGAATAGTTCTGTGTATCACTTCATAAAAATTTCAGGGAGATAAAAGAGAAACCAGCACAGCAAAGGATAATGTGAAGAAATGGACAGTGAATAAGAAAGAAAACCAGGAGAGTATGTTTGGCAGCCCAATGTAGAAAATGTTGCAAAAGGGAGTACTCAGTGTTATATGCTACAAGCTACAAGGTACAGGTGCCCATTAGAGGAACGGTGTCCAGAGTGATGGGACAAAAGCCTAAGGAAAAGGGGTTGAGGAGAGCATTAGAAACAATAAGTATAAACAAGTCTCTTAAGTAGTTTTGTCATAAAGGAGAGCAGAGAAATGATGGGATAACTGGAAGGGAAAATTAAGTCAACAGGTTCTTTAAAATGGGAGAAACTTCTACATTATCCATGCTGATGGGAAAGATCCAATAGAGAAAGGGAGACCAGTGATTCAGGAGAGGGTGGGGAAGAATTGCTGGAGCTTTGTCTTCAGGCAAGAGGGGAAGGGATCTGGTGTGCTGGTGAAGGGGTTGGCTTTCGGTGGCAGTACAGATGGCTCATTTCAGGGCAGGAGATCCGGCTATGAGACGACCTTCCGGTGTCAACTCTCAGCCCAGATATGCACTCACTGGATATCTTTGAGTAAGTTATTTAACCCCCCAAAACTCTGTGGTGCTTGAAAACTACTCAGCACAGGGCTCCATTAGCTGTTGTTGATATAAGGCAAAACACAGCCTAACAATTTGCTAACAGCAAAAGAGAAACTTTAAGCAGACTTCCCGGATTAACCGGCTACAGCATGCTTTTCTAAAATTTGAAATACCAGGCCTCCCTCTGCCATAGTTTCCAGTGGCACACTAGATTTGTGTATTTTGCACACGCTTTGCCTCAGACATGACATGGACTGCTCAGAAAGGTAATTATCCCAGGAAACTAAGCTACGTGAAAAGATAAACTGCTTAGGGGATTAAAATTGCATATTTTGCATAACCCGGTGGCACAAACGTCCTCGTTCTGCTTGATGCGCGTCTCATAAATCTCTCCAGGACATCGACTGCCCCCGCTTTTGAGCTCTTCCATCATCTTCTTTACTCTGGTGGTGGTGAAACAGACTCAAAAGCATCTCCTCTGGCACCACTGTTCCCTGTCTCATGGCACCGGCCTCTCACAAAGACACAGGGGTTGTGACAATTTAATAGAGTGGAAAAATAATTGAGAGAGAAAACCAACAATTCTCCCCTCCCTCTGGGGAAAAAGATGGGGGTTTCAGTAAGGGCTCTGATGCTTAGGAGCAATTGGCGATTTTATTACAGGGCTTTCTTTCTGGCAACGTTTTTGTACCAATAGTAACAAAAGAGGCAAGTAGCTTCCTGAGCTAAGCCAGAGCCATTTGCCAGTGGAGCAGCCTTTCAAGTTTGGCCGAAAATGTAATGTTGCTGCCTCTACACTGGCCCTGGCAGTTGTGCAGTAGAAATGGGAGAATCATTTGGGGAGCAGTGTGTTGATTAGATTGTCTATATGGTTGTCAGACAAAATAGGAAGAAATGGGATTAAGTAGGGCAAGAAAGAGTGAAATTAGAAAGGAAGAAGAATGGATGTAACTGAATCAGCCACAGAAAGTCTAAAGTCTGTCCCCAGAGAACCTTACTAAGAAACTATGCACTCCCCGGTTCCAGAATGAGCATATTAAGACATAGCTCTCCTCCTGAAGGCTGGAAATGGACAGGCACTTGGGCAAATGCCCCTATCAGTTCTGGGATTCTCTAGTCTACCGTTCTGATGGTGAAGGCGTTTCTCTTCCACCAAACCCATGGGCCAACCCTCACTGTAGAACAAGCATTAGCAACATCTAAAGAATAGTCCTCAAGATTTCACATTTTTACCTTTTGCTTCACTCTATCAACTTGAGATTGTTCTATTTCCTTGCCTTTGTGTTTCTTATTTCTTTTCAGCACCTACAATGACTGGCATATAGTAGCTATTTGATAAAGACTGGCTGAGTGCTAAAGTCTTGACACAAACTCAGTAATTTTGTGTAAAAAGCCCAAAAGTCCATTATGAGTTCACATGTCAGTTTCCTACTATGTAGACTGGAAATTTCCACGATTCTAGTGTCCAGGGGTACAGAGTGCCTATTCCCCCTATATTTAGAAGAGAGCCTTGCACATCACAGGCACTGAGTACTGATTGACCAGCTCTATTCTATAAATGTCCTGGAGAGACGAGAGGGTACACAGGAGGAGGAATCCAGAAAAGAAGTCTCGTTAGATGAGAGCATGTCTTCTGGTCAATGTGCTTGCCTTGCAAGCATGTACCCAGCCTTGACTGTAAGACCCAACCCTGCATGTTTGCAGAGCACTTCCTCAGCCTCTCACTTACATTAGCTCTGACTCATACCTTCAACACTACCATATGTTCATCACTGAGCTCCAGAAAACAAACTGACAGACTCACGTGGCATGGAGAAGGGGGCATCCAAGATCACTGCAGGTGTGAAAGCTGACTGGAGAGGGATGACATAGGGACCTGGGATACAGGTACTAGAAATGGCATTCTTTGCACTGCCAGGTAAGCTGCAGTTGTCATTTGGGAAAGGCAATTGTGTTGTTCTGCTCTAGAAGCAAGAGTTAAGGGGTGAAATTTATAAGAACATAAATCTACAGAAACTGATGATTTCTTTGTAATGTAGTGAACTCTTCCAAGGAATTGTTCAACCAAGGTCTAGGTGACAGTCATGAATGTTAAAGAAAGGAGTTCCGAATTGGGGGAGTAATAAGCTAAGATCTTTATGATTCCTTTCGACTGGAAAAGGCAAGTGTTCAAGATATATATATATAGAGAGAGAAATCTATGATAAATTATTAGAAATATAATAGTTAAGTTCTTAGTATGTGCCACGCATTATGCTCGCCCTTTATGTTAATTATCATCATCATTTTAACAGCCTTATGAGGTAGGCACAATTATTATACCCATTTTAAACATGAGAAAACAAAGTGTAGGTAACTTTTGCAAGGTCATCTAGTAGGGAAGTATCAGAGCGGAGATGCAAATCTGCATTGTTAACCATAATACTTACTGCTGCTTGCTATGAAAGAAAACTAGCTCCTGTGAGCAGTGAAGATCTTTTAAACTGGAAGACTCAAAAGGATTGTCTGAGAGTGGATGTTTTAGCTGGGGCCTGGAGAGTAGAAGCTAGTTAGCTGTGAAGTGCGGTGGGCGTGGGAGTAAGGGGGTAAAAGCCTTCTAGAAACACAGAACATCACATGACCCTGGAAGAGTAGGTGCCTCCAAAGAGCCAGAAGGAGACAACTGTCTGGGAGCAAACTGAAGAATAGAGAAAGGACTTCACAGTAAGGCCTGAGCTCCGGGCTGAGGTCGCATCATACAGGCGGTGCTTAAGGGCTTTGGATTATCATCTAGCACAGTGGGCCTATCTGGGGTGGGAAGGAGGGGTGCCATTAGCCCGTTTTATAGATGAGGGAGAAAGCCCAGGGTAGGCCGTACATTTCCCACCATCCTTAGAAGGCTGTTACGCGAGTCAAAGCAAGATTGAGAAACTCACCATTATTACTGCATGCTGTTGTGATCTGGGGGTTGTTTGTAACTGTGGCATAACCAAGCAAAAACCAAGCGGTACTACAAGTAAGAGTTGGAAAAGAGTGATGCAGATTTAAAAGGAACGTGATTTGCCAAGACCCTGCGGCGGTAGATAACATGATATGTTGCTGAGGTTTCCTAATCGAAGGGAGAGGGTGGCCCAAGAGAAAATTGAAGTATGGAACAGATCTTGTAGGACCTTAGAAGTTCAGATGTAATCCTAAGAACATTAGAAAGCCAAGGGTCAAGAGATAATGGATGTGAAAGTGTTTTACTTTGCAAGCTGTAAAGTATTAACAGAGATGGTATGTATATACCTTACGTTATATTTTACATTAACAATGAAAGAAACCTTTTAACCTGGAACACTGAAAGTTGCTGGTCATCCTAACTCTTCACTCCTACAGTAAGTTGCCTAACATAAGTAAAAAGATATTCTCCTAAGCAAGCACAACGCTGTTACCTCATTAAACAAAGCTAACAATACTTACATCATGTTTGAAATTTTTATAATAATGTTTTGTGGGGACAAATGAAAGACTGAGACTTACAGAAAAGAAAGTCCCAAATATAACCAAAAGCCCTACTCATTTGATTAAAAAACCCACTTTCATTTGACCCAAGCATATCAGAGTTACAAGGGCCCACAGAAATCATGTAATTTTACCACCCCCATTCTCGGTGAGAAGACATAAGTCACAAGCTATTGACTTTATAGATGAAGGCCGAGAGCTGGTGTTTCTGACCTGTCGCTCAGCCCCTTACCATCGTCTCTATGCACTGCAGAGAAGGCTTGAGGACTCTGCCTTGTTTTCAGAGGCACCAAGGGCATCAACACAGGCCAAGCTTCACCAGGATTCTGCCTCTGCAGCGAATCCATTTTTTTCATACAGCTCTCTGTCAATGTTCTAGAGGGCTTCAGCTGGCCTGGGTAAGGCCCAGGCGTCTGTCTTGGCTCTGTACCAAGTGGCTCAACCCAGACGTAATTTAAAATCCTGCACTTATTCATGAGGCACTGTTTAAAGCCCGTATTTTATCCATGGGCCTGATGGGAATACTGCTTATGACAGTTTAATACAGCTGCAGTATTATAACAATTTATTTTCGGGCACCTGCACCACTACCGTCTTTTTCCACTTCTCTAAATGCCACAGTGAGATACGTTTGTATGAGCCCTGAGAAAGGCCTGTGGTACAGGAGAAAGAAGAAAAATCAACCGTTGCTATATTACCTACAAATTTCAGTAGATGTCAGTTTAACATAATAATAAATCAACAAACATATATATGTTGGCTTAGAGCTTCCCTGTCTCCTAATAGCTCAGAGATTATATTCAAAGCAACTTAACTGGAAATGCTGGATCCTCCATCATCTCTCCTCATGGGCCAACTCCTGACCCTTGTGTTGGAAGGTTGTTATTCAAACATCTCCTCTGTGTGAATGTCCTATGATGGCATCACATTCAGGAGGCCATTATTTGGTTTTGAGTGTGATAACTGATTCCACCCTGGCTCCCCTTTGAGTTCAGAACCAGTGGAGGAAAAAAACACAGGAGGATGAGGAGGCCAAAACATTTAGCGTATTCCTGGTAAAGTTGGATAGGACAAGAGGCCCTGGGCTGATTCCAGAATGGGATCTGTAACCCCCTCATACATCCCAGATTATATTTAACCACCCAGTCTCATGCCAAGTGGCATAAACGTTGCAGGCTGCTTCACCAGCTCTCGTGTTCTGAGGCGGCCACAGAAGTATCCCATTAAGAACCAGGTGGCCGGTTAGCTCGGTTGGTTAGAGCGAGGTGCTCTTAACAACAAGGTTGCTGGTTCAGTCCCCATATGGGCCGCTGTGAGCTCCATCCTCCACAACTAGACTGAGACAACTACTTGCCTTGGAGCTGATGGGTCCTGGAAAAACACACCTAAATTAATTTTTTTTTAAAGTTAAAGAGAAAAATTCACAAAATTAAGTGTGTGTGTGTGTCCATGTGTGCACACTTTTAACACAACAAATCAGAAGGGAAGTGAGCTAAGCATTTTCCAAGTTTCTTTCTCCTATCTCAACAAGAGATGAGATGATTTTCTTTTTGAAGGGAGAAAACACTAAGGGAAACAAGGATAGGAACTTTCTCCCTAACACACACATCCTTAAGTTCCTATTTTAAAAGCCAGCAGGAATGCAAGGAAATGGAGACAATGGTCCTTTCTTACAGCTCCAAATAAAACTCCCAAACACGCCCCTCAAACTGATCCCAATTCACGTACTTGCATTTCGTCTCTTGGTTATTAGCATCACCCCTTTGCCCAGACTTTCAGGCTAGAAATCTGAAAGTTCAACTTCAACCTTCTCCTTCAGCCCAATATGTCCAATGAATTACTGGGCCTTAGAGATTTTTACCTTTCAACTTTTCTCGATGTCTTTCTTCTCTTATAACTCCATCTTACAAAATCCCATCTGGCCAACTGAATCACTTCCCCTGGCATAGCAGTTCAGAGCATGGGCCGTGAATCAAAAGTGCACAGGTTTGGAGCCAGGTTCCCTCATTTACCAGCTGGGTGACCTGACCTTAGGAAAGTTATTTAACCTCTCTGAGTCTGTTTCCTTATCTTTAAGTGGAGAAAGTAATAGTGCTTGCCACGTGATTGCAGTGAGGACTAAATGAGATGATGCAAATAAAATCCTTAGAATAGCGCCAGGTACTGTTATCAGTATTTATAATTACTGTTTTTAAGTTTAAAAAGGAGATGATGCAAATAAAATCCTTAGAATAGCGCCAGGTACTGTTATCAGTATTTATAATTACTGTTTTTTAAGTTTAAAAAGGAAGTTTTGGGGCAGGGTGTACAATCCAATTTTGAGAAGACAAACCATATGTGCATGCATATTTTGATTATAGATAAAAAGTATACAACGATAAATACCTGTTAACATTGGTTATCTAAGAGGTACAGCTGTGGGGGGAGGTGGGTGTCATTCACTTTTCTTAACACATCAATGTTCTGTTTGATTTTTTACAATGATCATGCATGTTTTGCCAATTAAAGAAAATCTCCAAAACAATCTTCTAGCACCCATTTACTGTATTTTTGTGTTTTCAGAGTTATCAGATTCTGAGATTTAGAAGTATTAACCCCCTACTCAAAATCTTTGCCTACAGAATGAAATCCAGATGAATTAGTAGTTTTATACAAAACCCTTCCTAATCCAGCATCTCAATTTACTCTTTTAATGTCTCCTACTACCACTTACACTATTCTTTCCTCTCACAATGCAGGACATCTCTCTGAGCATTTCCTCATTCTTTATGCCACAACGAAGTGCCGTTTTCTCTGCCATAACTGCCTTTCTCTAATTCTAGGCTGTTTGGTGCTCTTTTTCTTCTATTCTGAGAAAAAGTGACGCTTTGCAAGTCGTTTAAGGCCTCCAGCTGCCTCTTCTCTCACGTTACTGTACCTATTCCAATTTATGGCTGTGAATGGCACTCTGTGGTTGGGGTGCTACTCTGAATTAGATCCCAGGCCAGTATCGAGTCCAGTGCTATGCACGTTGCTGCTCACAAGACCTTTCCCACTTAGCCGTGTTCCTGTTTGGAGTCCTGCAGATGAAGTCTGTTATGACTCTTATTGCTGGTCATAGCAAACTATCACCTGAAGAAATCTGACATATGCGTAGTCCATGACTTCAAGGAAATTGTAATCCAATGCTTTTTCTAAATTTGAATATGACTTTGCTCATAAAATATCACCAAACTACATATAGTCAACGACCAGTATGGTGGTTGTAGAAAATGGTGTGTGTTTTTTTTTCTGGGCAGTTGTGAAGGAGAAAAGGAGAGAGAGGAGTATGCGTATGTGTTGTGATGGAAAAGACACTATTGCCTCCTTATTTCTCATCTGTTTTCAAATTTCAATTTTCTTCTTCTACAAATGGAAAAGACACTATTGCCTCCTTATTTCTCATCTGTTTTCAAATTTCAATTTTCTTCTTCTACAAATAGAAAGATAACTTTTAAAAATCTATAACTAAATATTAAATCCAATTTACCATTCTTTTCTCTTATTAGCCCTGTTTAAGAATTCTTTGCTACCTACCTACCTCAAGGTCACGAAGCTATTCTCCTATCTATTATTTTCTAGAAACTTGGTTGGTTTATTTATTTATTTTTTATATAGTTAGGTCTGTGGACAATCAAAAATTGATTTTTGTTTATGATTTAAGTTAGGGGATGACCTTTTATTTTTTTAAGGCAAGTGCACTGGCACCATTTATTGACAAGACTGTCTTTTCTCCACTATGTATCAGTGGCGCCTGTTTTAGAAATCAGGTGACTATTTACGTCTCCATTTGTTTCAGGATGCTATAGGCTATTCCATTGGTCCGTTCGCCTATCCAACAGACTACCATTCTTTTAAATTTCTGTTGCCAGATGTTCAGTCTTCATATCTGGCAGTAAAACCTCTTTGACTTGGTCGTTCTCGAAACCAGATTGTCAATTTCCACCAAAAATGTTCCTGTTGTAATATTTATTGGGAGTAAACTTACAAAGAAATGATATCTGTAAAATATCAGTCATTTAATTCATGAGGGTTTATTACCTTTCCTCATTTAAGCGTCCTTTAGTTTCTATCAGTAATGTTTTGTCGCTTTCTGAGCAGGGGTTTTGTGCATCTTTCATTAGATTTATTCCTAAACAGCTAATATTTTTAGGATTCTAAATTAAATGGTTTCAAAACCTTATATTCTAATTGTTGCTTATATATAAAAATGCAATTGATTTTATATCATCTACTTTGTTAGATTCACTTCATTCTAATGCATTATCTGAATATTATTTTTAATACTTTTCAATTTATATACATGAAGTTTATTATACATGAAGTTTATTATAATCTACATACAAAAGCATGTTATCTAAAAGTAGTTTTACTTCTTCTTTTCCAATCCTTATACTTGTTATTTCTTTTTCCTGCCTAACTGTACTGGCTAGAAATTTCAGCACATGCTGCAAAGAACTCATAATATCAGATAATTTCAGGTGGTTTCCAAACATAGAAAACTTGTTGCCAACAAAGCTAAAGAAATCTAAGTAAATGAAGAAACATACCATATTTATGGGTTGGAAGACTGAATATTGTTAAGATGGCAATTCTACCCAAATTGATCTATACGTTTTATACAGTTCCTATCAAAATCCCAGGAGGCTTTTGTTTTATTTTTAGTGGAAATTGACAAGTTGACCCTAATACGTACATGGAAAGACAAAGGACCTAGAATAAGCAAAACAAGTGTGAAAACAAACAACAAATTGAAGGGCTAAGATTACTTGATTTCTAAACTTACTATAAAGGTACAGTAATCAAGACAGTGTACTAGTGACATGAGGATAAACATAGATTAAAAGAACAGAAAAAAGTCAAGAAATAAACCCTATATTATGCTCGTGTCAAGACAATTCAAAGTGAACAAGATAGTTTTTAAACAAATGATGCCGGGACAGTTGGATGTGCATACAAACACAGATCCTTAATTTACACAAAACTTACGATGCATCACATGACTAAATGTGAGAGCTACAAATATAAAACTTCTAAAAGAAAGCGTAAGGTCTTTGGGACCTTGTTCCGGGCAAAGATCTCTTAGATATGACACCAAAGCATAGCCATAAAGAAAAAAAAAAGGTAAATTCGATTTTTTTCAAAATTAAAACCTTTGCTTTTCAAAATATACCATTAAGTAAATAAAAAGAAAAGCCACAGAGTCGGAAAACAGACACACACTATTTTCAAATTATATATCTAATAAATGACTTCTTTCCGGAATATATAAACAATTCTTATAACTCAATAATAATATGATTAGATCTTTAAGTAGGAAAAGTTTAGCGTAGAAATTTCATTAATTATACAAATGGTTAATAAGCACCAGAAAAGATATTCAATATTATTAATCATTCGGGAAATGCAAATTGAAGCACAATGAGATACTACGACCTTGCTGGTAGGGCTATAATCATAGAATTTGACAATACCAAATGTTGGCAAGGATGTGGAAAAGCTAAAACCATCTTACATAGCTGGTGGGTATGTAAAATGGTATAGGCACTGTTGTAAACAGATGGGAAGTTTCTTAAAACGTTAACGATATACAAATACTTGACATATGACCTAGCAATTCCACTTCTAGATATCTTTTCCAAATAAATGAAGACATATGTTTCACACAAAGACTTGTACAGAAGTATTCTTGTAGCAGTATTCATAGTAGCCAAAACGTGAAACAACCCAAATGTGCATCAACTGATGAATGGATAAACAAAAAACACACAATGGCATATTATTCATCCACAAAAAGAAACAAAATACTGATTCATGCTAAATATGGATGAACCTCAAAACCATTATGCTAATTGAGAGAAGCCAGACACAAGACAGCATATATTGTATAATTGCATTTTCTAAAATTCCCACAGAAAGCCAAGCCATAGAGACAAAACACAGATTAGTGGTTGTCTGGGAGTGGGAATGGAAATAGGAGTAGGGATTAAGCAAGCAGAGGACCTTTTTTAGGATAATAGATATGCTCTGAAACTAGATATGGTAATGGTTACACAACTCTGTAATGTTACTATAAACCATTAAGTGTATATTTGTAATGGTTAGATTTTATGTTATATAAATTGTACCTCAAGGTAGTTTGGAAAAATAAAGCCCCACCAAATGTGATACCAAATCATACCCACCATTTCCAAATAGGCAAAATGAATTTAAAGTACAAGAGTCAGAATAGTTTCCTGGAGAAGGTGGAGATGACTGGGTGAGACAGAGGAAAGTTTGCGGGGTATCCTTAATGTCCCATTCCTTGATCTGGGTGGTAATTACGTGGGCATATTCACTTCGTAAAAATGATTCAAATGGTTGACTTAGAATGTGCGGCCTGACTCTAAATATCATTTAATAAATGCTTCACAAAATAAAACAAACAGAAACAAACAAATAGGAAACTGTGACCCATTTTAGAAGCGGGAGTCTTGGTGTGGTCTATTTCTGGAATTTCCTCAATCTATCAGTTCTTTTATTTGGGGATCTTTATTAAAAAGATTGGTGAACATCATAGGTTAAAAACAAACAAAATAAATCTGGCCAGCTCATTCTCCAAAACCTTAGTGGGTTTTTGCATGTGCCAGAGAGAGATAATCAATTCCAAACAAATTTGGCTTCTAAGTAAAACCTAGGCTTCCCCTACATTACAAAGACTTATATTTTGTATCAGTTAGGACACATTTTTGTGTCTGTCTGTTGAGAACACAAATTCAGCATTTTCCCCCTCTTGGAATACTATTAAATTAATACTGGCATGCTTCCCAGAACGGCATTTTAGAAATCCCAATTCTATACAGTACTTTAAAATGCTATTGCCCTCCAGGATACCATGTAGTGAACACAGGGCAAGTGATGGCAGCAGCCGTTGGGGAAAATGAAAACAGCAGACTGTGTTTCACAAAGATGGATCCCAGTTCGGAGCCGGCTGTGGGCCTGGGCGTGTCACACAAGCCTCACCGTGCTGCATTTCCCCCACACACCGGAAGTCATCAATCTCACTTCACCTAAGTCAGCCGATGTGAATGTCATGTTGTGAAGGTCAAAGGAGCAACATTTTCAAGCTGCTTTCCCACGCATTCCGTGCCATCCAAGGCCACTTCTTGGTATTATTAACAGTGGTAAATAAGCAAGTTAGAAAATGTAACTTGCTTTCAGTTGTGCAGCTTTTAAAATTGAGGTTATAATGAGTTCCTTGAAAAGTGCCTTATCTGCAAATATTATGTTTCTCCATTTGGTACAGAAATGGGTTCTCTAATGATGTGCATACCAAACTTGAATGTGATATGATCCCAGTGGCAGTATAATTCTGGTGGAGGATTTGATTAGATATAAATGTGAAAGTCCTCACCATTATTTCCACCCAGACACACGTAAGATGGACAACACACATCACGGCCATTGATTATACTCGACAGGCTGAGGGGGTGGCAAAAGCCTATCTTCCTACAGAACTTGACTAGATGCTTTGGGCGCGGGAGGGGGCGGGGTGGTCAAGGAATTAGTGGTTTGAGGCCCAGCCCCCTCCCCATGGAATATTCTGACATCTCCTCCTAGGAAATATGGTCCTCACTAAGAACAACAGTAATGATAATGATGTTAACAGCTAACATTTCTCCAATAGGACAAGCCAGACATTCTGCTAAGCACTCTACCTGCATTTACTCCTAATGAATCTTCTACACAGAAACGCAAACAATCGTTTTGTAAGGTAAATTAGATCATGTCACTCCCGTGGTATACAGAATAAAATCCTCCTGCACCTCACCCTGTCCCCAAGGCGCTGTTAGTCTGTCCCTGCCCATCCCTGACCTAGCACGTGCCACTCTTCTTGTGGCTCATTCGTTCAGCCACACTGGCTCGACGCTGTTTCCTTTGCTGTGTCTTTTTCTAGGAATGTTCTCATTCCTGATTATGGTGAAATGGGATCCTTTCGCTTTTACCTCAGTGACATTTCCACAGGAGGGACTTTCCTGACCATCCCCTCTGAAATATGGATTAATATTGGATTAAATCACCTGCCCACGGATACAAAGGGGCAAAGCAACAATTTGAATCTCAACCTTCCAAAACGAGGGTCAAAAGAAGATATTGATAGATTCAGAGTAGAGGTTTGTCTTTATTCTGAGAAAACAATTTAAGTTGAAAACTATCTGATTCGAGTTGAAACAAAAATTCTTCTTCACTCTGGGTTGGGTTTCTTTTTATATTTAGTCCAGAAAGAACTAAAATTAATACATAAGGCCACATTTCAGAGTGATGGAAAGGGAGAAAGTTATGAAGGAGATGAAAGTGAAGGAAATTTTAGATCTTGTACCTGCTTTAGGAAAGCTTCGTTATTTTTTCTCATTAAAGTAATTGTTGCTCGAATGCCAGATCTTTCCATCAAACAGGCCCAATGAGACATTGAAAACTGAATAAACATCCTGCCTAATAACAAGTGATGGAGGAAAAAGGTGAAATTTCCACTTAGAAATAGTTGAAATTCCTTGTTGAAATTTCCTAGGGGCAAAGGGTTACCCAGCTGAGATAACTGCTAATTAAGGTTGGACAGTCCAGGCAAGAAACCAGGCCTGTACCCCAATATTACAATGGGTCAGCCATTGGTTAGATTCCTGGCTGTTGATTAAATGTCACCAAGTGATTGACTCATTACTCCTCAGGCCTTTCTGGAAGAGACCCTAGTTCGGCATACTAAATTATAGCCCAGTAATTCTTCTACAATTCTTCTCTGTGATACAGAATCCTTTAGGGGGAAGTTTCATGACTCACTCTATTTTACTTTCTTCCTAGCAGCCTTGTTCACCTTCTGTTTCACTTGATAATGACTACAGAGTGTGCCCCCTTCTTTGTTAAAGGCATAGCTTGGTTAATTTAATATTTTCCTCTGTATCCTTACCTATGTATAGGAACATTCTGGTAAGAATGTCTTGCACCAAGAAAGCATAATGCAAATTGTAAGTACTTCCTTACAGAGTAATTTGAGAGGCAGTCAAGTCCAACTTGACTCAGCTGGGCTCACCACCCAGCTGCACTATTTACCACCTATGTCACACCTTGGTGAAGGTACCTAATCTCTATGACTTCCAGATCCCTTATCTATAAAAGAAGGAAAATATTGTTTATCTCAACAGGGTTGTTGAAAACTAAATAACATATATAAAAATAAATGAAACATCCACTGAATCTTCAACACATGTTTCTAGAGCCTAATAAAGAACTAGTAGGAATATTAGACTCCACACATCGGCCTCTTGCCACATCTGGCTTCTCCCATTGACTGAGATTATCTTTATTCTCCTCCTAGAGCTCAGAAGAAGCAGAGGCAGATCCCGCCAGCCTGGAAAAGACTACATCTGATAATAAATCCCGCTATGATCTTGGAAAATGTGACCTTTTAGCAAATGGTGGAAGAATAATAGCAACTACTAATTTTTGAGCTTTTTATATGCGCGGGGCACTGTTCTGTGTACTTTATATATATGCAGTCATTCAACCTTCCTAAAACCCAATGGAGACATACTCACTGAGTGGCAGAGACAGCAGGCAAACTCAGGCCACTGCCATGTGACTCCGAAGTGAGGCAACGTAAGCCTTCCCTTGCACACTCACTTCTCGTGTAGTCAGTCCCTATGTGGTGCACTCAGTGCCCTTTCCTCTCAGCATTTCAAGGACACGACTCCTGCAATTTGATGCATTCTCAAATACATCATCCAGTTTTATTTTTCTCTCTCTCTCTACTGGATCTTTCCCATCAGATCATAGATATGACTTCTTTCCATCTTAACAAGCAAAATAACAACAAAAACAACTCATTTATCCTATCTTCCTCTCCAGCTGTCTGCAACAGAACAATATTTGTAGAATTTTGATAAGTAGGCTTTCTAATTTCATAACAAAGCTAAAACACAGGCTCTTAACTCTCAGTTTATATCGAGTATTCACTTCCAGAACTCTTTACTTAACAGTGTGCATGCAGATAAACTAGAAGCTTCTATAGTTCAAGAGATGGTTCTGTTGCCTTCTGACAATTTGTAGAAATCTTCCCATTAAAGTTTTAAGAAATGGGGGGAAAAATTGTGTTACCTAGAAAGGCTGAAGATAAAATTCCCATGGCTCCTTACATGATCCCTTTCTCCTGGGAGTTCAGGTGCCTTGAAAATTGAGGTCTAAGAATGAGTATCAAGGCAACTGCTATAGTTATTTTAACCTCTGCAGGATGATAAAGTCTTGAAGTATTAAACTAAGGTTATTTCTTGGAGTTTGGTAACCAATTTTCTTTTAGGAATTAAACCAGAAGACATAAAACCAATGGCTAGACACAAATAACTTCAGGGACATATAAATTATGGAAAAATATAAATGATTTACTTGAGGGATTATGGGTTCGACTTCTCTGGAAGTCACCATCTATCATTATTAATATATAATTTGGACCATTTTTTGAGGACTTACTTATGGGCATTGCACTAGAACTTATACAACTCTTGAAAAGTTCTTAACAGTCATTTCTGGGCAGAAAGCTAAGACCTACCATACTACCATTTCATAGAATGGTAAGGGGGTTTAAGGACCTTGCCCAATATAACAAAATCCAAACTCTTTTCATTGTACAAAAAATTCTTTACTAAGATGAGCAAGCATTTTTCTGGCTAGAGGGAAAAAAAATAGAGGAAAATTCTCTCCAGACAAGCTAACAGAAAGAACTGTATATCTTAAATATATAATTTATACAAGTGTACACTTGGGAAACAGGAAGACACGACCTGGCAGGAGCTTATGTGGAATGAAGGTGGAAACTATTTGATGTGCAATTGAGATTATGAAAACTATGACATATTGAATTCAGATTAGAAGAGTGTGCATTTTTTTTTCTGGGTGCCACCCTGTAAGGAGGACACTCTACTGCCACGTCAGTGTTTTAAGAGGAAAATTACCAAACGGAAAAAAGGATCTTAAAACTATATCCCACGTAGAATAGCTGAACAATCTCAGGTTGTTTGGGGAGAAAAGGTTCTAAAGTCTATGACACCCTCTTTGAATCAAATGAAGGGACTGCCTTGTTAAGGAAAGACTCATCATGTACCTTGTGACAGCAGGAATTGAATTCCTGGAAGTTTCAAGGAGCCAGAAGTGTCTTTCTTATATCGAATTTAAATAGAACAGTTCAAGCTGTCCAAGGCCAGATGAGGATAAACAGCCTTACAAGGCAACAAGCACCCTGCTATCTGAGGTGCGTAAGCAGAAAGAGGGTCAGTGTAGGGAAAAATGTAAGCATTGGGGTTACGTTTGACTAGGTTACTCTTCAGACTCTCCAACCTGAGGATATGTAGGCTCTTTAATGCAGTTTCTTCTGATTCTGGGATTCTGAGAAAAAAGTTGTGATGGCACAGCCTTTAAAAATTATCTAGCTTTCTAGTATTATAATTGCAAAGGTAAAAAATTAGTCATTACTTAAATAGCCCATGGGTGTATATGTTGGCCTCCTTTTAAGGGGAACAACCTCAGTGCTTTTCTTGTTCACTGTCCTTCTCAGTATGCCAAGGAATAGCATCCGATTCTAAGCTATTTCTCAAAATAAATTCAATAAGCTTTTCCTTTATAAAATAATATTAAACGCACAACACACACACACGGTGCCAAAAAAAAAAGGGTATACACAATTTAAGAAAGGAAAACTGTATTAAAATTGTAATACTCAATATATTCTAATAACAAAAGATGAATACAAGTCACGTTTGACTTCTGCAATGACAAGTGGTGCTCAAAGTAGTTAGGTTACCATCAGGGTTCAGACACTTGTGATTATGGCGAACTACTGGTTGGTTCAAAAGTAATTGTGGTTTAAAAGGTTAAAAATTGCAAAAGTTGCAATAATATTTGCATCATCCTAATATTTGAGCAACGTTGACCAAAAGGTCCACTTGTATACATTTTTTGGCACCCCCAGTATGTATGTATGTATGTGTATATACATACATACATACATATCATGCATATATCACACACACACACACACACACACACATATATATATATATATATATATCTCACAACCACTGTCTACAAGGTTTTCCGTGACTAAGATTGAAGGACGTTAACTAGCCTTAGCATTCAGGGTGTGCCAATCAATGCTAAGTCTTTCACAAATGATAACCTTAGAGACTTCCACAGTTGTGTTCCCCATTATACAGATCATGAAACTGAGGCTTAGAGAAGTTATCATAAATATCTTGCCTAATGTCTCACATCCAGTAAAGCGATGCAGTTATGTGCCCATCTCAGATCTGTGTGACGTGGACTTCCTAACTATGGGTAGGAAGAAGGGATCAACCAAATTGGGAATTCACCTGGCTTGCCAGGTGACAACTACTATTCCACAGCGGGAAGCATGTAACTGGATTTGAGTTAAGTTGGCAAAAACTCAGGAACCAAAAAAAGTAAATAAAAGGCAACAGAGAACCTGCCTGATGCCTTGAAAAATAACCCTCTCAGAAGAAATGGCCAGATGGCCCCATTGCCTTAGAGTTTGGCTTGAATAAAAGCAATCGCATCATGGGAATTCCCTTTGGGGAGGATTTTGAAGCACACCTATGTCTAACCCCCAAGAGAGTTTTTCAGGATGGAAGCGGAGGGTCAAAAGGAGGTGCTTTAAAGAAGCAGCATACTGTACGAGCTTCCTGCAGTCCAGGCTGGGTCATCCTGCAGGCAATTGGCAATGATTACATGGACCTCATTCAGAGTTGGGATGACAACGAGTCCACAGCTATGCAAGTAAACTGTCACCCACCGCTAGGTCATAGCCTTGTATTTATTTTTTAACTTATTAATTTAATATATTCCTTTGCTACCACAAGAGATCACATACCGACGGACCATTATCTATGTGATCTCTTACTCTCATTAGACCATCTTATTTCTTTATTATTATGCTGTTGAAAAATCGACACCACTCGGATCAATGTTCCTCCCACTCCTTCCCTTCTCAGCTGTTCCCCTCACAGTGCTGGCTTACATTTTCTCTAACTTTCCTTATAATTTTATAGTTCAATCACCCTCCTTCTTTCCTTTGGAATGTTGGAAGATCTGTGTTTACAGAATTTCTCACCCCAAACCAGAGGAAACATTTGCTTTGCAAATTTGCAGAACAAATCTGAACAAGCTACAGGGTTATTTAAAAAGAAACTATGACTTAACTTAAAAAAGAGAACCACACCAATTAGAAAATGTACTGTATATATTTAGTTTTCCAGTCTTCAAAACCCCAGTGTTCACACAGAAATATCAAGCGACAAATGGAACCTGCCTCTCTCATATACTCTTAACTGGATATTCATAACACCTGGGGTGAGGAATGAGTCTGTGGGGACTAGTTGTGGACTGCGGTGGGAGGGATAGGGTTTCTGTCCGTAATTGCCTCAGAGCGTGGCTTGAAGGAAAGCAACAGAAGGAAAGAAAGATGGCAGGTTGTGCAGTCTGACAAACTTGGCCTTAAATTGTCCCCCTGCCACATTCTACCTGGGTTAAGTTATTAACATCCACTGAAGACCTACTAGCATCAGTGCCTTAGATGCGTTATCTCATTTTATCCGCAGAACAATAAGGTAGCTGCTATTGCTACCCATCTTATGGCTGAGGAAACTGAGGTGTAAGTTGTTGAAAGAAGTTACCCCAAGGTCACATAGCTTGAAAGTAGTGATCTTATAATTTGATCCAAAGTCTACCCATTCACAAAGTTTGTCCTCTCCACTTACTATTTCCAGTTTCTAAATGAGGAAGGCTGAGGATAATTAGACTTACTTTTTTAGATTATTGTCAGATAACATATGTATGCTATGTATTGTTCACACACACGCACACACACAAAACCCACTAATTTTCACTATTCCTCTCAAAAACAAACAAACAAATAAACACAAAGTTCACAAAGGAATTCCAGAAATGTGATGGCTGAAACTCTTGGTATATCTTATTATTCATCTAGAGTCACTCACTCATAGGTCAACACATTAACAGCTATTCTAAAATGTTCTGCAGGAATAAAAAAATCTCAAAGGGAAATAAGAAACTGTTGGGACCCAGACAGGCTCTCCCCAGACTTGGAATCACTGTAGCATTCCTGCATAACTGTGGGGTGGACAGGACCCGGGTTACCTAAGAAAAGGGGAATTCGAGGAAAAGAAGTAGAGAGATGAGGCAGAGAGAGAGACATGCCACAAGGAGAAGAACTAGAGTTCTTCTTGAGTTCTTCTAAGAGAAGAACTCCATCTAGTAGTTGTAGATGAAAGCACTGGGTTTGAGCCCTAACTCTTCCCTGGTCCCCTCTAAGTTGCTGAGCTGACTGCTCTCATTTGCATAAGAGAAGTAACCATTATTGTCTATCTGTGAGTTGTCCTGGGGATCAAACATACATATAAATGAGACGGCTTTGCAAACTGTAAAGTATTAATTAAGGAGTTACAAAAGGGAGGCCCAGGGCCAATCTGGCCCCCAGATATTTCAAGGTTGGCCTGAAAGAGGGGCCCTTCAAAAAAAAAGATGATATGATGATGATGAGAGACAATGAGAATGATTTGTCAGCAGAGCCTGCTCTCCTCTGTTCACCGTTGCTGCCACCCATCCCAGCCTATATTTCTGCTACCTGTCTCTCCTTTGCAGGCATTTGTGTTTGTTCCTTTACTATATACTCACCACCCTTTATGATCAAGACAGTATACAATGAACTTCACTTATGTCCCCCGTTTGACCCAACCTTCTGTAAAATACTAATGGAGCAGAAGGCCGACCCTGCAGGGTGAGGAAGTAGAAATCTGGGAGGGCGGACATCTAGCCACATTTCCAACTCAGAATGCAAAGAACAGCACCAAGTGCATGGTTTCATGAGACTTTGCCTGATATTCTAGAGCAGCTGCCACTCTGCTAGCTCTTCAAACGACGCAGTGGAAAATGAGGACAGGATCTGACCAATCCACGACGCAGTGGAAAATGAGGACAGGATCTGACCAATCCCCTTTCTATAGGTACCAGGGCCCAGGAACTGATAAGTAACAGGCGGTACACCAGCTAGGATAACAAGGAAAACCAAACGCACGGTGGAGGAGGAAAGGAAAATGCACGCGAGAAGAAAATGCATTTCGGCCTCCAAGAAGACTGATCACGAAGCAGCAGTAAGAATTGAAAAGCCAATCTCTGGAAGGCCTCAGACAAGTGCCTCTGGAGTGTTCTGGCAGGCTGATGAAGAGCACAAATTCAGGAACTGCAATTCATACAGCAACTAGCCATTCATCCTGAAAACAAATCTGCTCTGGGCGTTCTTTACCCAGCAGTTCTTTGATTGCTAAATGAGGCTGCCGCATCGAATGGTTCTTCCTCAATCCTTCCAGGTCTGGTGTCAACCAGGTGTTTAATAACTGTCCACCAAGACCCTGTATCTGAGGGAATATAGTCAGTGGAAGATTAGGCAACACAGCTAGACCACCTCCTGAGCAGGAAAGTATTCCTCGCTAGACAGTAACATAACTGTCATGAGGATAAAAAGAATTCCAAATGAGAGACTTAGAATTTCCCTCGAAATGCAAGGTGTGAGTTTTCACCCTCTGACTAGGATATGTGAGGCTTGGCCTGAATTAAAATGCTTTCCTGACCCATCTCTTGTCTATCACGGCCTTCGAGACTCATTTCTGTCCAGTTTTCTCTGATTAGCTCTATCACACTCCTATCATTCTGTGTATCCCAACTCCTCAGGTCAAAACATTCGGGCAGAATGAGGGAATAGAAATAATACTGAATGTACAGTCAGAACACAAGAACTGGAATGATAATCCCCTTCTGCTCTACCATGTGACTGGGTCTTTACTGAACCTCAGATCCCACATCAGTAAAACAGGGTGTCATATAAATACACCTGCTATTACCATATTTCCCTGAGAATAAGACGGCTGGACCATCAGCTCTAATGCGTCTTTTGGAGCAAAAATTAACATAAGACCCAGTCTTATATTATATAAGACCCGGTCACATATTGTATTAAAACAAGACACTGCGTCTTATATTAATTTTTGCTGAAAAAGACACATTAGAATTGATGGTCCAGCTAGGTCTTATTTTCAGGGCAACACAGTATTAGAACTACAGCATGTTACAAACACTGCCTTGTAATTGTCTGCCCATTATTTTCAGTAGGTGTGACTTGTTAAAACCTGATTGGCCTGTCAGAGAAGGAGTATTATAAGGAATGGAGTTAAGGTAAAGAAATACAGCCACCATGTTACAAGGTGTTCAAGTCCGTATAAGATGAAGACAGATTCCAGACCCGCAGAGAAAAATGCAAAATTGAGATTTGGGGCAGTTATGGGTTGATAAGAATAGCTCTAGTGGGCAGGACTGAACTCTGCCCCAGGGCAGAAGCTGTAGATCATTGTGCCCTCTTTGCCCTCCCAGCTAAACGGCCTCAACACAAAGTTATTAAACAAAGCCAGAAAGATAGGGAGCTAAGGGTGAGTCCACCCTGGGGTTTAGTCATTTTATCTCTGGTGGTCCCATGAAGCTTTAAGACAACTGTTTCTCATAAAATTTAAAATTTGGGCTAGTGGTTAAATATATAGATATAGATATAGATAGATATAGATATAGATATAGATATAGATATAGATATAGATATAGATATAGATATAGATATAGATATAGATATCAACAGATGCCCCCCAAAATTGCAGGAGATAAATGTTCAGAGACCCACAACCTTGCTAACTGTTAGTACCTTTCAATGTAATTCAATCCCCTACCAGAGCTGAAGGAAATACTGTAGTCCCACTTAACCTTGGTTTCAGTTACCGGTGGTCAACAGTGGTCTAAGGAAAATTCCAGAAATAAACAATTCATAAACTGCATATTGCTCTGATTAGCATGATGACATCTTGCACCATCCCACTCATTCCGACCTGGACGTACAATCAACCCTTTGTCCAGAGTCTCCACGCTGTGTACTCTCCCCACCCGTTAGTCACTGAGTAGCCATGTCAGTTATCAGAGAGAGAGGAGAGTTGGAGGACTACTGTGTGGCATTCTCAGAAACGTGGTTCTTATAAAATTGAAAAATCAGTAATATTTGTTCTCTGTGAACCTTTACTTTTGGTTCATCTGCTCTCTTCATTACCATTGATTATATTAGAAATGGCTAACATTGAGACTTCTTAGATCTCAAACACTGTGTACCAATATTTTGTATAGAAGTATCTTATTTAATTATCATGATCACCCCTTCTACTGATGAGGAAATGGAAACTTAGAGAAGGGAAGTACCAGACCCAATTGATAGAGTCCAGTTGAATCTAACTGATGGCATCAGAACATGAACTTAGTTCAGTATGAGTCTGGAAAGAGAGTGTTCATGACCTGAGTTATTTTTGTCTCTGGCATTGCTCTTCCCTCTATAAAGACAGAACTACCGACAAGGAGCGATCCAGCAGAGCGGCTATGGCCCACCTCTGGGCTTCTTCACTCAGCATTTAAAGGCTTCTCTGGATTCTTTACAATTTCTCATCCATTCTGGCATATTTCTTGGTCCTCTGCTCACCATAGAAACCAGCTAGAAACATCTTGAACCCTAGTGGTTCATCTGGCTTGTCCTTATCGGATGGACATGCAGTAAGTACCCTGAATCCTAGTTCCACAGTGGTCACTTTCTAATCCTGTATTTCATAACTATGGAATGAAATGTGGTATGTCTGACCTCGGTATTTTCTAAGTGAGACAGTAAGAAACATTATGACTCCACGTGTGTGTGTTTTGAAATAAAATGTTTAGAACAGTTATAATTTAATAGTCCAGCTCTGCTAAAGAAAGCAAACCTTCAGAGTATACATCCAAATATTCTGTACAGGTTGTTAAGACATTTGGACAGTCTCTTCTTTCCACTCGGAATTTGTTTCTTAAATATAATAAGAACACTGAAAGCCTGTATCCTGAGAAACTTTGTTGTTCAGAGAGTGTAAAAAAAAAATTATTAATAAAAATTAGATAAACGTTAATGAGGGAACTATGTTGAATACCTGAACTCAAGTGAAGGCTGGGGAATTTTTTTTTTTTTACATTAAAATCCACACCTGCTCATGACTTCACATTTTACTCCGGCCCTTTTCATTCAGGTTGTCCTTGAGCTTCTGTAATTGACACCTCAGATTTTCTGTTCAGCGAAAGGTCTGAGATCTCAGTATCCAAACGGGTGACACATCTGAAATGCTCAGTTTGTCTGTTTCAAAGTACTGCCTGGATTGATTCAGCCGTGGTGCTTCTGGGTAGAATGGTTATGGGCCAGGTTAAAAAAAAAATACACTGGATGGAATTGCCTTTCAAGAGTTCAGTTATTTTTGCTCTACAGACTTGGCCATAAAATCATAAATTAAGAAATACTCTCAATGGGTGAAAACCCTTTCAAAGAGTCACCTATTTTTGTCTTGACTTACTATTTAAGAAACTCTTCTTCACAACTAGCCAAACTTTTTCTTGCTACAATTAATAAAAAGGCTACATTGCATTGTTTAACTTTAGCATAGACAGGGAAGTCTTCCAGGCAATCATACAAAGTTGTGAAATTATCAAGATAAAAATCACAATCACATAGATGATAGGCGTTTGGATTAACTGGGGATTTGGGTAACTGATTGCTGGCTAAAAATCCTCTTCTGATCATTGATTATTTATCTTGATAATCTCTTTCCAAAACGTGCAATTTCACTTTCTGACCCAGTAACTTTTATTTCTCTTCCTGTTCTTCAGTGGTTTCGTTTTCATCTGTCATAAAAAGTTGGGTTGCTTTCCTCTGGACCATCTTAAGTGTTGGCACTTACTTTCTAAAATGGAGAGGCTTATGAAGGCAACCATTGTTTGTCACACCATCCTATGCTATATTATTTATATTCTACCTAGCATTCCAGGCGACTTTTCAAGACATGTTCTCATTCATTCAGCCTCTGCTTAACGAAATGTTTTGGTAACCACTTAATAAATAAGGCTTGGCCTGAATAGAACTCTGGAGACTGAAGGGAACACATCCAAGAAGATTAGAAACTTAGAATGGCACATCACTTTATAGATGACCTATTCATAGGGCCTTTGGTCACCTTTGAAGCTCCCTCTAAGAAAGACACCCAACCCAGGCTTCTTTGGTTCTTTCTCCTCACAGAAAATGTTACCACTTCTAACCATTTCTCAAGCCAAAGCCCTAGAAGTCATTCTTGATTACTTTTTGACTCTCTAAAACATCAGTAAGTCCTAACCCCTCAATCTCCAAACTTCATTTCCAATATAACAACTTCTCACCAACTCCACTGCAATCAGCCTTTAAAAATGACCATTATCTCTTATCTGTAACAGCTTCCTACCTGGTCTCCCAGGTTTTACTCTAGTCTCCTTACCATCCATTATTTTTAGGCAAATAAACACATCGCAATCTTACACTCAGGGATGGTCACCAAGGTTAGTATATGTCTTTGTGCACCTTTTTCTGTGCGTGCATGGGTCGTTTTTTTAGCCAAAGTAAGAACATTATATCCCAGTCTTGTAACTTTTTTCTAGTTGCTATCACCTCTGCATTTTGGTAATTTTACAAATTTCTCCAGTCATCCTGAAATGTCATTACAGCTATTTCTCCCCTATTCCAGCATCATACTTTAATCACACTCTTAATTTAGTACAGTCTCTTTCTTAAGTTTTGGACTTACTGAAAAGACTGAGCTAATTTTCTTAACATCCTTTTTACATGAATATGTTCGATGTTTGTTTCTGTAAAATCAGATCAGTTGACTCTCTTTCTTAAACATATTAATGGCTGCTCACCGTAGAATAAAATTGAAACTCCTATTATGGCCTATCGGCCTTATGATCTGGCTTCTGCCCAACCTCACTGATTTGATCCTCTCACACTCCTCCCTCTTCTCACAAAGTACCAGTTATACAGGCCTAATCTCTGACCCCCCAAAACCCCAAGCTTTTCTCACCTCAACTCCTTTGTATTTGCCCTCTTCTCGCTGATACTCTCCTAGCCTCCAGTCTCAGTTCACATAGCACTGCTTCTGAGAGGCTTCACCCACTTTCCAATATAAATGAGTCACTGACCCCTCTCTTTGGTAAGTCCTTATGAAACATGGCCCTGTTTTCATGTGCTTGTGTAGTCCTCTTCCAGACTGACTCTGGGCTTGCCCACATGATTTGATTTGGCCAATGAGACATCAAAAAACTCACAACCAGATATGCTTTGAGAGCCCTCACACCTCAGGGCTTAATGTCCAGCTGCCGTTCTATAAAGAACTTTGGGGAGGAATACGGAACGATGACAAGGTAAAGAGACCCTGGAGGATGAGATGTCTTGGGTGTTCCAGCCACAACCAGCCTCCCCTATGAATGCAGTTGCATGCGTCCCTTCAGCTATCGCACATAGAGGAGGAGAATTACTCAGCTGAGGCAGTCAGCTCAAGATTCATGAGAATTAATAAATAGTTGTCGTAAGGCAGTAGACAAGTTAGGGTGCTCTTTACACTGCACTAGGTAACTGAAAGAGTTCTATCTTTCAATGTACTTCATAGTAGCGTTTACCACCGTCGGAAATAAACAGACATTCCTGCCATTGCCCATCTCCCGCCATGGTCAGCTGCATGACAATCAGAAATCCTGCCCGATGGTTTACCACGGTCCGTATCTTCAGTGTCTCTGACAGTGCCTGGCACCTATTAGGTGCGCAAGAAAATTTGTTTGGTGGATGAATGAATAAAAAGCTCCAAGACTCTTAAGACAAGTTGAGGGAAAATGTATAAAAGACAAGCTGGAGCAGAATCAAAGATCAAGTAGGCCAAACTTTCTTGTTATTGGGGAGGAAAATGGTAAACCCAGAGAGGAAAAGAACACACATGACGTAGAGCAAGGCCTATACAAAAGATAAGAATCTGCCAACGTGGTGTTCTGGAAAGCCAGCCACTCAGAGCCCAGGTCCCAGATTCAAGGACACAGAAGGCTCCGAAAGTACTCAAAGTTAAGTGATATCGGCAAATAAGATTTCAGACCGGAAGCGTCTGCACTTGGAGCTGAAGTCTGGTTGGAGTAGGTCTCCATGGTGCTGGGGACGGTGGTCTTGGGCATAAGCCTGCTTTTTCTGTGCAACCTCTGAGTTGTCACAATCGCACGTCGGGACTCTAATTGCTTGACAGTGGTCTATACCTTCACAGAGGCCTGGTCTCACAACTCCTACTATACAGTACTTTTCCACGACAACATCCTGCCTCTGAGCTGTGTGAGCATTTCTTTTTTTTCTAAACCATAATCTCAGCCAGTTTTACTCTGTGATACGATCCAAGCACCGACATGGACACACTCACCAGCCTCTATTCATCATTTACAATATGTCAAGCCCTCTGCGAAGTGGTTACCGTGCATTATTTCATTTAAAGTTCATAGCATCTCTTAGGGGTAAATACTATTCTTGTTCCCATTGTACTGGTGAGTAAACTAAACATCAGGGAATTTCGGTAACATATCCAAGGTGAGCAGCTAAAATAAGTGAAGTCCTGCTTCTCATCTCTGTCTTCCCGTCTGCAAATCTGTGACCTAGGGCCTTCTCTTTGTGATGCCTGAAGACTGGCATCACAATAGATGGGCCTGCCTCACATGGGCCTGCATGTGCCAACCTCAGCCCGATTCTCAATGCTGGATACCCCTTCACAGCAAATTTCACTAGGAGGTACCTCATTGCTTTGAGTTCAAATTCAAATTCACTGTCAGGCTTACACTGAGAATTAGTGAATATTTGCTTGATATGTCAGACCTCCGTGCGGCTCGGGAATAGTTCATGCCTTAATTCACCCAAAAGTATCTAATTGTGCATTTTTCAAATCAGCTGGCAGACTCCTGAGGAACGTATTTTAAGATAGAGGAGATATATAAGAGCGTGGCTATATGAAAGAGAACTTCCCCTATATCTGTATTTTGGCACATTCTGTCCTGTGCAAAGACTTAGTTCTGTTTATGAATAAGAAATTGTCATTTTGCTTATAACCTTAGCTTAAGGAATCCCGAAGACCATCACAGTTTTTAGTAATATATCTTTTTCTTTGAATCCTTTCTCACAAATACAGTATGTAAAAGACCATGTTTCTCTCTTTTTCAGAAGGAATGTGTGTGTGGTGGCAGCAGTGGCAGGGTTGGGGAAAGTTAGTGATACCTGGCTCCTTGGCTCTCTCCTTTTGCCAGACAACCTGAGGCTGGAAAAAGCCACCTACTCTAGGTCACACAGTTTTCCAGGTGACAGTATAATTAGTCACCTGTGAGTGCTGTCACTTAGTACTTTTATGCCGAAATGCACAACTTAGTTCAATGCATGCACCACTTCTTTTCTTAAGTAACAAGCAGTTTTTCTTCTTCTGCCTCAGCTGACTCTAAGAATTGTTTCTCCTTGTTTTCCAGGCCCACCTCTCTGGTTCCTGTGTGGTGCACACTGGTTGCTGTCTCCAGACTGGGTTGCCTAGCAACCAAGCTCTGCAGGCTTCCTAATAGACAAAGGCTTTTCCTTCCAGTCCAACTGCTGTACTAATGCTCGTTGTTGACAAAGGAACAACTCTTTGCTGAGCATACTCTGTATTCTGGAGGCAGGTTTGGGAACTTGGTGCCAGGAGCTATACACAGCTCTTCTAAACAGGGAGAAGGAATGGAAGTGTGAGGCCCAACTCACTATCGTACACAGACTATTTTCTGTATGCATAGATGTGTGTGCATGTAATTTCGGGTCACTCACCAGAAATTACTTTACAGGAGATGTTTTGTCACAGTGGCGTCTGAATTCAGAGAATACTTCACATTGCCATCTATTATACTTGTCCCATACAGCCCATTAGATGATTAGAAATCATCTAATATTGCAAGATATTCATGTACATAGTTTGAAATTATTTCACACCTATCCATTAAGTGGCTTAGATTTAAGCTCCATTTAACTAAAAACCTTGAATCCGTAGAGCACTTTCAAATCCCTCCCACTGGATCCTAACATTGTGTTATCTCCAAGGCAGACAGGACATGGTAGGCAGGGCATTCCCACTTAACAGAAGATAAGGTGACTCACCCACAGGTAGACAGGGAAAAGGAGACGAAGCTTGTTCTTTAAGACCAACCCTTCAGAGTCTTCTGGCTCCAGGGGCTTGTTCAACTCTGGGACAGATGTATCTTCATGTGAAAACTAATTTGATATTGGTGGCTTGTCTGCAGAGAAAGGAGGGAGGGGGAGGGTCATTCTCTAAACTAGTAAATAAGCTTGGAGAAATATAACAACTTATTCTGGTTTACTCAGCAAAGCTGTCACCCTCTTATCTTTCTGAATCGAGGCAATCAGCCATTAAACACTATATTACTGATGTCTCTGTGGTTTTATCATGAGACAGCATGAGGATACATTTAGAAAGAGAGGCAAGGAAATAATTTTAAATATAGATGATGGGCAAAATGCAGTTAATACACCCACTATTGAATATGGCAGGGATTCATAATCTTTTTTTTGTTTTTCTAAGAAAAAGCGAGATAACTAACTTAATGAGGATAGGCATTTTCTTTGACTTTGTGCCTTCTATATGCTCCGCAGAGCCTGGTCTATAGACCTCATACCATAAATATTTATAGAACTATAGAATAGAAATAAAGAAAAAAATAAGGAACCAGTGTCTTCCCCAATACAACCAAAAGAGCTTGTGTTCAAATTCCTACCTCATATCATCAATTAGGCTACATACCATTACCTTAGGTTCAAAATCAGGAAGACCTTTCTGGCATTTTAATAGTGCTAAAGTCTTGGAATGTTTTCCAGAGGAAGATAAAAGATCTTCCCTGTGAAACAAGACTAGCTGCCCAACTCTAAGGCCAGAGCTTGTATAATTCAGACTGGGAACAAGAGGAAGATTCAGCCAAACCAGAAACGCACTTTTAGACCCCCCAGTATTATAATTCCTCTTCTTCTTCTTCTTACTATAATTCAATAGTAATCCATCCTTGAATACAATGATCATCAAAGAAATTACCTCGTTCCTAATCTATTATTATGAGGGCAAGTTCATCATACCACAGAGCGTAATAGTCAAAGCCTAAAATTCAGAATCAGATTGACCTAGGTAAATGTGTGACCCTTAGGCCTCTTCAAACTGGTTTCCTTATAAGCAAACTGGTTTGCATACAGCACCTGTGTCAGAATGTGGTTGTAAACACTTAATGAGATAATTCTTATAAAGGTTTTAGCTCAGTCTGGCCTATAGAGCTCAATAAATGCTAGGCATTAGTTTAAATAATAATAATAGTAATTTAAATAAGTACATATTGGTTATTTGTTTTTTTGAGGGGCCCATGTCCTTTGACCAAAGTCCTAAGATGTCTCAAACTTTTCAATTGATTCATGGAAAGAGTCCCTAGTACATTTCTAAGAAATGTGTTCAAACAGCATTTAACAAAATTTAGTACCTCACTAGGTCCAGGGAGGAAATTCTAGAGAAGTAGCAGTCTATACTTTTTCCATGGAGTTTGTTGTTGGGAGCCCCACTATCTCCTTTCTTTTTTCCATCCCCACCACCTGGAAGGAGGAATTATTCAGTACACACTGTTCCTGCCCCTCCCTGTGCTGGATGGGAACCTACCATGTTTTTCCATCACATGCTAGATTCTTCCGACACCATCTGTTCTCCTAAGCCCACAACACAGTTTGCCTTGCTGCACAAGCCTACTTGAAAATGTCGAGAAGAAATGTGATGAATGAGTCTGAGGAATGTTGTTTACCTACCAACCATCCACCACTGAGTGGTAGGGATGCGGCTGGATAACAGTACAGTCTTACAACACTGGGATTCTATGATTAGCCCTATCAGATATGTGACAGAGTTGGAATGACAGAGACAAGGGCTCATTCTAAAGATTTTTCAATCCAGAACCTGCTGCTACGAATCCTACCTTAGCTCTTATTTACTGAGTTCTTAGTTTGCACTGGGCACTATGTTAATTACCTTCCACGTACAACACAATCCACACACACAACACTCCAAAAGGAAGATAGCACTGTTACCATCCACATGTATAGTCGAGAAACCAGAGGCTTGTGAAGACGGGTGAATTATAGTCACGCAGCTGGCAAGTGGCAGAGTTGGAATGTGAGCCCAAGTTATATGTGTCCAGACTCTCTTTCCTTGACCAATGCTCATGCTGCCTCCCACAGGTAAACTGAGAACCAATTGACTTGCACTCTCCAGTCCCACAATTACAAAGATTTTGTTTCCTGGACTTTCAGTTCAGTTTTGCTTTTGTGGTGACCCTAAACTGGAAGAATGTTCATTAAAGACAGAGATCATGATACATTTACACACACACACACACACACACACACACACACACACACCTCCTCCAATCATGTATTGTAGGACCTCAGTAAATATCATTGGTAGGTGGTTTGTCAAATGGGGACAAAGATTGGGGTAATCAAATAACTTGTCATCCAAATCAGAGAATGTTTGAGAAGGAAAGGGTTCCTACTAAAATTTTGCCAGGACAACAGCTACAAATAGAGATTATCCTAGACAAACCGGGCCACGTGGTGATTCCAGTTATAACCCCATGTTCTCCTGCCATATCTATTCAGTGGTATGAATTCCCTCTGAGATAAAAGTTAGAGACCACCTTTAAAACAGTGAAATTGGAACACCAAAAAATGGAGCCATCTATCCTAAACACAAACCCGGAAACAGAGTCTATCAAAAAGACAATTGGATGTCACCCCGATTTTGTTTTCCCTTTTATAAATGTTTGTGTGAGTCTTTTTTCTTACTCCTCAGCAGATGCTACCTGATTTGTGCTCTGGCTAATGTCACTCACGTCAAGAACGTTGCCAAGTGCAATGAGGTGCTAGTGACACCAGGAAAGAAGACGAGCAAGGAGAATGGCAGCTGGCTGCATTTCCTTCATGGAGAATTTTAATGAATCAAGGCGCATCGCGATAGAGTACATCTGTACATGCTAGAAGCAAAGCAGAATGCTCTCATTCCAAACTCTGTGACCTGAGAAACCTGTGGTGGGCTCCACCCGCCTAACGGGGCTGGATTGGTCCCGGATGGAGGACTGAGGACTGGGAAATACACGCAGCAGCTGCAGAGCTATAGAAAAGCTGCAGAGAAGTGGTGAGGAAACCTGAATTCTCTCTCTCTCTGTGCTACTCCCCAGCTTTGTGACGTAGGCGAATTATTTGTCTTAATAGAGACTCTGTTTATTAACAATAAACATACTCTAAAGCTACCTTAATCAAAAATAGTAAAACAAGTAGTTTCATTCAAGGATCCATGGGCGTTTCATGGAAGCTAAAGGCAGGAACACAGCAGGATATCAAAAGTAGTGGATAAGGGAGCTTAAAAATGGACTGCAGGCTAGGACTTCAGGAAGAAAACTCACTTCTTCTTTCATTATTACTTCTTTCGGTGAATTTGCTTCCTCCTCTTTTCTGTCTTTTGTTTTCTCCTAGTCAGCCTGGTAGAAGACAAGCTAACCCAAGTTTTCATGGTATAGGTCCAACCACCAGGAGAGACTGAATCTCAATTCTCATTCTCGCTTCCACGTCTAATTTCCAGCCAAAGATCTGGTTGGCCAAACTAGTGCCAATTGTCTTCCCCAGACCCCAAGGGTGTGAATAGAGGGCATATCACTTGTAGATACCATGCCTGAGGCCCTCTTCTGTGACCCAATAGAAGAAGGTGAATTTCGTTCCCATGGCAGGGGGACTGTTTGTGAGCTGAGGCAACATTTTCAAAAGCATCCACTAGTTTTATTCCTTCAAGAGTAAAACCTGACTTCTCTTCCCTTGTGTGGTTTTGAGTCTTAAATGATTCCATGTACAGGAAAAAAAATTGTGAAATGCAAAGGGCTTTATATTTGTCAGGCACAAGCTTTAAACTTAAGTCACTCTGTGAGTCAGATGTAAAGCAGTCATATTTAAGCCTATATCCTCTGGATTCCTAAGCTGAGTACTGTAGTACTCCTTCCATGGATACCTGGTAGGTGAATGTCATTGCCAGAAAACAAAAAAACAAACAAAACAAAAAACCACTTTCCTAATGCAAATGTATGGGTTTAGAATTCACTGACAAGTCAGAACCTCTTGCTCTCTAAGTGTGTAATCAACTCTCTTATTTGCATTATGTAAACGATACCTTGTATAATTTCATATTCATAATTGTTATCATTAATAAACTCCGTTGTTATTTCTCTAACAGAGCTCTGAGATGCTGAATTATTAAAACGGTAAACAGAACGTACGGAGTGCAGAATGCATGAATCTTTTGTGATACTGACAGATTTGGTTCATGACCTGCCATAATTATTAATATTACTACTTATTTTGCCAGGGTAGGTTGTCAACATGGGTACTAAGTATGAAGCAAGCAAGACTCCTCTACCCAAAACTTAATTCTCCAAGGAATGTCACTGAAAAAGGAAAGGCTACACAGCTCACTAAAGCCCTGAGATTATAATCAATCCATCAAAAGATCTCTACTAAGGCCTGTGATAGGCAAAGACTTAGCAACAATGTTGGGGTTTAGGAAAGGGCTAGGATGTGAAATAATATTCTAGAAGTATTTTATTGATAGACACCCCTCCCCACCTATGTCTGATCTGGATTTTCCCCCCAACCCTCCATAGAAGTGACTTTGTAAAAAGAACACCCACCAACCAGATTCTAGTTCTGACTCCCTAACTACGGGCCTCAAATTCATCACCATTCAGGGGTCATAATTATAAGGAGCAGCAGAGAAGAGTTGAAATTCAAGGTTTCAGGCATGTTTTTTTCCAAGAAAACCTGGAGTGATATGTGCCCTGGTAAACATGAGCTATGTTGCACAGAACCAGTGAGAAACTAGGTAGATCCAACATGTGAAACCCTATTCAGGTAAATACAAAAGGCTCTCAGCTCTACAAGAAGGAGGGTACAGTTCAGATTATTGAGTCGTAGTAACCATCTGAGCAAGTAAAACTTGTGGAGCTGAGGAAGGAAAAGTGATAAGAGATGGACTATGAAAAAGGAGGCGAAGGGAGAAAGAAAACGCACAATAACATTGAACAGACTGAAAGTTTAAAAAGAAAATAACCACTTGAGGAGTGGCTGTTCTTTACATTCTCAAAGGTGCACATGTGCAAACATACAAATGCGGACACACGTAGGGACACGTTCCCTCACCCAACAGACACTGTGATGTACACACAATCTCATCTTCAATATGAACTCGTGTCCACTCACACACATAAATACACTGCCACAAGTAATACCCCCCCACACACACACACACTCTGCCCCCTGCTTGTTTCCTTTCATCCATGAGAGTGGCAACAGCATCTGAGCAGAGGTATCTGAAACAAGCGTGGAAATGGAGCATAGAGGTTCTCTAAAGACAGGCTTAAAGACAGAGGCTGTCTGGCCAAGAGTCGATCAGGAAAACAGAAAGACCTAATCAAATGCCAACAGAAAGGTCAGCATGACTGACTCCTGCTTCCTAAAGCAAGTGGTAATTTTTCTGTGCTTCTGAAAATAGAACTGAAGATGGAAGAAATTGAGGTTAATGGCTGAGCACTATCATTAGCCAGATTGGTGCCTATTTTGGAAAGGATATTTTAGTGACATGTTTACCAAATGGTCCTATTCAAATGCTAGCTAAAATAGGAAGTTCTAGGAACATACATCATTATCCTTCTAGATTCATCTCCCCAAATGCACATAGGAATCAACTGTGACACAAACATACAAACGCACCCTTGGGAACATCTGTAATTATCAAATATGTTACTCCTAATGCCCATATTGGCTTTGAATTATTAAATAGGCTTTTAATTGTATATCTGAATGTGCTACTACATAAAGGAAAGGGCTACTGAGTTCACTTGAGAGCGACCATTTATTAAGTACTCTGTGTAGTCACTGTCCCCACATTTTCACGTGATCTCATTTAATCCTGACAACAATTCTATGGAGTAGGTACAACTTTTATCTCTATGTTGTAGATGAGGAAACTGAGACATGGAGAAATTATGCTGAGGACATATTATGCGTAATATCACAAATAGTATGCTGAGGAAGAGGCAGAGCTTGAATTTGAATCCAGGTGGTCTAATCCTGAAAGACCATTCTAAAATGAGGATATTTCATTCCGATGCCAACTACCAACTGGTATGTCTATAATGCTATATAGAGAGGTACTTCTGACTGCATCTGGGCTTGACAAGAAGGAGTGCTGTAGTCAATGACGTGTGCCACAGGTAGGGAGGTGAATGGAAACATGCATAGTGAGTATTTGCAACATTGACCTGGATTCCAGAAGATAAGCAACACTAATCATATGCGCGACCTTGCCCAAATATGATAGGTGAGAAGTGAAGAATCAAAGATAATAGCAACATTTTTATGGGTTTGAATATAAGCAAGGACCTCCTAGTACAGTGCTAGATGGCTAGAACAGTTTAATATCTTAAGATCTTAGATTATTATCCTCCAGATTACAACATGATTTCATAGCTACAATCTTGGTTTTTTAAACTCTGTCCATGCCCATGTCTATTACTAAAAATAAACAATAAAGCTCTTGTGTGTGCTTATAATACAGTGGGGATTTAAATACATGCCTAAAAGTCATATGACAGTTAAAGAAAGTGACCTTTTCATACCCAAAACAACAACAACAAGAAAAAAACAAACAAACAAACAAAAATCCTCAGTGGAGAAGACAAGGAAATGGAAGTGAAATTTTAACACTTAAACAATGCTCAAAAGGTATGACCGTTCTACCCATCCAAAAATGTAACACTGCGCCCACCTTCCTAAAACAATATGATGCTTAATATGAACATTGATATGGGTAAAGAGAGTATGCTGTGTCAATTTAAAATTTACGACAACTTCCAAAAGCCCTGTTTAGATAACTTACCAAGGTCATTGAGCCATTCCAAACAGATTCAGAACTATTATCCCAAACTGCTAGAACCAGTTTATTTTCCCCATGGCCCCAAGTTTGCTTTTGCAGTGTGGGATGAACCAAGCATGTCTCAATCTCTATTATAACCAGGGTCTATGCGCTGACGACTGGCAAGAAAGAGGGCTGTGGACTGTGACCATGGAAGGCTTGGCAGTCAGCCTGGCTTCATTTGAATCGCACTCTCAAGTGACAGAATTAACCAGCCACAAAACTTGAGTTCACTGAACAGGAAAAATGAGGTTGCAAAAAAAAAAAAAAAAAGTTAATGCAATCTAAATCTGTTAAATAGAACAACAGCCATTTATTTATTCCCTGCCTTCCTTCAAGAAAGATTTAAGACCTGAAAACAGTTATCATGTTTTAAACTTTTTTTTTTAAAGATTTCATTGGGGAAGGGGAACAGGACTTTATTGGGGAACAGTGTGTACTTCCAGGACGTTTTTTGTTTTTTTTTCAAGTCAAGTTGTTGCCCTTTCAATCTTAGTTGTGAAGGGCGCAGCTCAGCTCCAGATCTAGTTGCCGTTTTCTAGTTGCAGGGGCACAGCCCACCATCCCTTGAGGGAGTCGAACCGGCAACCTTGTGGTTGAGAGAACGTGCTCCAACCAACTGAGCCATCCAGGAGCTCAGGGGCAGCTCAGCTCAAGGTGCTGTGTTCAATCTTAGTTGCAGGGGGCACTGCTCACCATCCCTTGCGGGAGTTGAGGAGTTGAACCAGCAACCTTGTGGTTGAGAGCCCACTGGCCCATGTGGGAATCAAACCGCCAGCCTCCGGAGTTAGGAACATAGAGCTCTAACCACCTGAGCCACCAGTTATCATGTTTTACCTGATACTTAGAAGTTCTATCATATTGAAAACGGATTAGGTTTTTAAATATGGTTTTAGAAAAGAGAATATGGGTACTAGGGTACTAGAACATGGGTACTAGAAATTCCAAAACCTGTCCAAAAAATTTTTTAAAACTGTCTATGATGTAGTGAGTGCCAGTAATATCTGAGCTGTTCATTTCCAAATGACTCTACAAATGCTGTATGTCAGGTGGCTAGAAGGGACTTGAGAATATCACGCATTTAACTACCTCAGGATCATAGACAATCTAAGATATCTTTTCACCTTGACTAGGCACTGGTGTGAAAGATTTGGTATGCTTTATTTGCTAAGCACAAGAAGTCATGGGGCAGGAAAAGGAGTGAGGGTTTTTCCATAAGAAGCAGCAGAATTTTTTTAAACCAAAATTAAGGAGAGTGGAGGCATGTCACATTACTGAATGGACTCAGATGGCTGAGATGAGAGATCACCTACTTCCATCATCATAGGATTTACTCTTTTATTTTTCCCCACATAAGAGTAAAAATTGTGCCATCTATATCTACTTCTGAGTTTCTGAGAAATAGATTACACTGTCAGCCATTCTGGAAAATTGGATGATAGCAAATCATTCACTTAACACTGGAGGGGAGTATTAGTCCAGTTCCCTTGAACTGAAGGAGGCTCAGGGGCAATTCCAGTATCCCATTCTTCTCTCTCTTTGTGAATTCTGTCATTATCCTTGCAAATC
The DNA here is from genome assembly GCF_964194185.1 of Rhinolophus hipposideros. Lineage (NCBI taxonomy): Eukaryota > Metazoa > Chordata > Mammalia > Chiroptera > Rhinolophidae > Rhinolophus > Rhinolophus hipposideros. The sequence goes on along the minus strand of NC_138069.1, from coordinate 25,028,766 downwards.
AGCCCACCTGTTCAAGCTATTTGTAATGCAGTCAGGGACCTCATCTCCCCCACCCCAATGTAATACCTTATTATACATGGGTAGAAAGAATGAAGCTACTTTTTCATCTGTTCAGCGACTTCCAGGCTTTTTTAAAAAATAAATCTTTCTGCTAATCAGAAGGTTTTATATCCGATTTCCTTTTCCTTACTTTGCTGATACAGTGGTAGACACAATAGCTGCGTGGGGCCATTTTCTAGCCAACTTGCCACAGGATGAGAGACTGTATTCAAAATTCAGTATCACAATTCGCCTTTCCAGATGCGTAAAATCATGGCTTCCATTCAGCAAAGAGGACAATACAAATAACAATGGCTACAAATAGGAACATAAAAAAAAATCCTTTCCTTATAGTAGGCGCTGAATATATTTAGAACCAAAGACTACAAATACAGCCATAATAAGAAAGTCTACTAGCATAACAGCCCAGGAAGATGAGGTGGAAAAGCTGGGTATGAGGCAGTAGGAAGCACAGTGTTGGTGTCTAGTTGGAAATTCTGTGTCCTCCCTAAGCATATTGTAATTCAACAACAATATCAGTAACAACAATGATAAAATAGTGTGGCTTCACCAAATGCTTGAATGCTTTCAGCTTGTAGAATCCCATCTTTAAAGACCACCTGATCCAGTGGTTCTCAACTCTGCCATCATATTGAAATCCCTGGACAGCTTTTAAAAGCAGCCAATGCCTGGGCCCCCTACCATATCAAGTAGATGAGCATCTGTAGAAGTGAGAACCAAGCATCAGTGTGATTTAAAAATTTCACCAGGGATTCTGTTTGCGTTTTAAAAAGGTGTATTAGGGTGACAACACGGATGGAACAGAAGATGCTAATGTACAGGCATGAGAAAGGAGAAGAGAAAACGAAAGCTGAAAGGAGTAAAAGGGTTTGTCCAAGATCATCCAGGCACTCGGCAGGCAGCAAGTGCTGCCTTAATTATCAATGAGTAACTCAGAGGTTCCAAACTAGAAGACGTGCAGAAGCAAATGCATAGAGAAAGTAATAATAGAAGGGAAATGTGCAAAACCTGTCAGGTTCTTGACTACAGCACCTATTTGGCTAGTTGGAGGTTTAGTTGCATTACTGATACAATGCACCTTCTTAGTGCCTATGACATGCCAAAAATAGCTAAACATTTAACGTACATTCTCTCTTCATATCCTATAACCATCCATTAAAGAGATAAGACACTGAGGAACAGAGAGATGACTTAGTTTGCCAAGTACACAAAGCTGATGAAATTCCAAGGATGGATTAAAGTCTATCTTTTTATTTGAGGTGAAATTTATATGAAGAGAAATGCACAGATGTCAGCACACAGCTACATGAATTTCGCAAGTGGATACACCCATGTAACCAATACTGCAATCAATACGTGGAAAATTCCCATTACCCTAGAAAAGTCCCCCACATCCCTTTCCAGTCATTCCACTCCTCATAGGTAACTGTGGTTCCGATTTCTATCACCATGAATTAGAACTTCACATAAATAAAATCATAGTGTGTTCTCATTTGTTTCTCATTGGTTTGCTCAACATAATTTTCTTTGAGCTTCATCCACATTATACCAAGGATCAGTAGTTTGTTACCTTCATGCAGCGGAGGAGTATTTTGTTGTATGAATATGCCACAATTTCTTCACCCATTATCCTGTTTATGGCCCTTTTGCTATGATTAGTAAAGCTTTTTGGCTATTTATTAGTAAAGCTGCTGTAAACATTCTTGTTCAAATCTTTTTGTGAAAATAATATGTTCATTTCTGTTGGGTAAATACTTAGAAGTGGATTTTCTGGGTGACTAGATATAGGTTTATGTTGAACTTTATGAGAAACTACTAAACTGTTTACTAGTGGAGGGAACATACATAAATACTTCCCTGAGCAATATGAGAGCTCTGGTTCATCCACACCCTCCCCAACATTTGGTGTTGCTACAACGGAGTGTTTTTAATGTGCATTTCTCTGATGAATAATGGCGTCAAGTACTTTTTCATGGGCATACTGACCATGCATATATCCTTTCTTGTGAAGCGTCCAAATATTTTGCCTAACTGTAAAAAAAAAACGGCTTCTCTTTTTATTTTTGGCTTGTTCTTTATTTATTCTGGATCCAGTTCACTGTAAAATATACAGTGTAAATATTTTCCCCAGATTGTTGCTAAACTTATTTCTTTTTGATGAGCAGAGGATTTTTCTTTTTTCTTTTGGTGAAATTCAATGTATCACTTTTTTTGTAGTTAATGCTTTTTCTTTCCTCTCGAAAAACCTTTCCCAACCCGAAGATTATAAATATATTATTCTATGTTTACCTCAAAACCTTAAAAGTTGTAACGTTTTTGTTTAGGTCTGTAATTTATCTAAATTAATTTTGTGAATGGTGGTAAGAATTATTTTTTTCCATCTGTTTATCCAGTTATTCCAGCACCACTTGTTAAAAGGACTTTCCTTTTCTCATTGAATTACCTTTGAGCTTTTATTGAAATTAACTATACGTGTATTGATCTATTCCTGAATTCTACTTTGTCCCATTACTCAACTTGTATATCCTTACGTTGATATAAATATTGTCTTGATTATTATGGCTTATAACTCTTTATATCAAATAATATAATTCATCTGATTGTTTTTTTTCAAGATGGCTTTGAATGTTGTATAGTCCTTGCATTTTTATGTAAATTTTAGAATAGGATTTTCTGTTTCCAAAAAAAAAAAAGCCTTGCAATTTTATTTTGGATTGTGCTTAATGGAAACAATACTGAATCCCCCAATTCATTAACATGTTACCTCCATCTATTTAGGTCTTCTTTAAATTTCCTAAGAATATTTTAGAGTTTTTAGTAGAGAGGTCTGACATATCTTTATTGTTAAATTTAACCCTAGATTTTATGGCTATCTTTTATCCTCTTGTAAATGTCATGTTTAAATTTCATTTTTCAAATGTTTGAAGCTAGTATACAGAAATACAACTTATTATTTTACATTGATATTATATCAATCATTATCCACTGAGTACTTACAATGTGCCAGAAACTATACTAAACATTCTCTACTAAAATCTTCATAGCAATCTATTTAAGAGACAAGGCCACTGAGGCAGAAATAATTTAATTATATAGCCAAAGACTTAAAGCAAATCAAGTTCCAAAGCTGAGTTAAAACCTAAGTCTTTTTCATGTTAAGTTTTATATTCAAACCACTATGCTCTATTTATGTCACAAATATGGGGGCCTTGAGAATCATATCCTTGAGGGTTTAATCTGACTAGTCATCGGGTTTCCATGGTAGATTCTTGAGCAGGGAAATAACATTTTGAAAGAGATGTTCTGAGGAGCCCATACAGATGGAGGTGGGAAGAATGAAATGGATGGGGTGATGAGAGACAGACTACATATTGTCAAACGTCCCACACACTGCCAACTCCAATGTGACTCTATTTCTTTAAGTTCGCCAAGTGTGAAGTTTCACGCCGCCACTTTGGAAAACAGTCTGAGAGTTCTTCAAATGATTAAACGTAGAGTTACCATATGACCTAGCAATTCTACTACTGGTTATGTATCCAAGAGAAATTAAAACACAGAAAACTTGTATGCAGATGTGTACACGGTATTATTCTTAGTAATCAAAAAATAGAAACAACCCAATGTCCATCAACTGAATTAATAAGAAAAATGTGATATATCCAAATAACAGAGTATTTTACCATAAAGAGGAATGAAGTACTGATGTGTGTTATAACACGAATGAACCCTGAAAACATTATGCTAAGTGAAATAAGCCAGTCACAAAAGACCATGTTATACGATTCCATTCATATAAAATGACCAGAACAGATAAAACTGTAGATAGAAACCACATTAATGATAGTTTAGGGCTGGGAGGGGTGCGGAGGATGGGAGCAATATCTAACTGGTATGGGATTTCTTTTTGAGGGGATGAAGTTGTTCCAAAATTGACTATGGTGACAGTTGCATATATTGGTAAATACAATAAAACCATTGAGTTCTACACTTTTAATGTGTAGATTGTATAGCACGTGACTTGTATCTTGATAAAGCTATTAAAAACAAAAGATGAAACCCCTGTCCTTTTTCACAGCACAGCCCCTGACACCTAATAGATGCCCAATAAACATTTGTTGAAAGGATTAAAGAAAGAATAAATTCACTAGTAATAAGCCCCATTGCATACAGATACTGGGCTACAATGAGGGAGAAATATTTTTAAAATATGAATGCAGTAACTCCCTTTCCCGTACTTATTCAACCATGTCATCAGTCACCTGGAACCCACTTACTGTTCTAGGCTTCATTTAACTAAATCCCCAGCCTATTTGGGGGCACTTTCTGGGGCAGTGCTGTCATCCACTGTCACTGGCATTTTCAGCATTGCCTTCTACTTCCTTTTTCCAGCTTGTTTCTAATATAATTCTTGAAAGCAACCTTGAGAAGCTGACAGATGGGAAGATCCAAGGAGGTAGAAAAGGAGATGGCTGGAAACTACAACAGAGCTATAAGATCACAAAATACAATAAGTAATCTTGTATCCCTGGGCATTTTTTGCCTCCCTAATTTTCAACTAACAAAAAAAGAAATCCTATTGACTATATCTGTAGGGGGCATTGCAATCTATATCACAAATACTTTCTTTTTTCCTCAGAGAGAATAAAATATCAATATCACCCAAGCTGTTTTGCTTTTGTTTCTTAGTCTTCTAAATCCTTTTAGTCCTAAAAAGTTAGACTAGAAAGGGACCTTAGAAATTCTTTAGCCTAGTGCTTTCCAAACATGAATGTGAATCACCTGAGGGTTCTGTTCAAATGCATCTAATCAGAGGTCACTTTGAATAAAAGGGAAGTACTTTTGCAAAGAACACTCATTCCCAGTAGCCATTACTTCCTGGCCTCCCTTATTCCCGCCAGAAAGTCTTCATCAATGTTGCATTTCATTATTGATTACAGGATCTCAGGCTTCATCACACCTTGCATATACCCTCTGTGTGTTCTCCTCCATTTGGTAATGTGAGGAGCGAGGTGGGGAGAAAGTCAGCTGGACTTCATTTGGCCAGCTGGTCTGCGAAGGTCTGGGCAGCAGTGCCAAGATGCAGGTCCTAGGGAAGGACGCCAAAAGCCTGCCACATCCCATTTGTTTTCCTTCAAAGGCCACTGCACTGGCTGTGGACAGATGTCTGGCAGGCTTCATCTGAGGATACTATTTACTCCACGCCTACCCACAGATGGCTTTACCAAGTTCCCCAGCCTTCTACTTCTTCCCAAAGCTTCAACTTATAACTAGGAGATCATGGAAGTTGTAGCTGCATAGATATTGTCAATATGATGTACTTCAGCTAACATTTGAATACTCACATGCGAGGCAATATACGAAACACTTAATAACACCTGCTTCAATCCTCACAACAACCCTGTAAAGTAGGCGTTATCAAATCCTCCATTCTACAGATGAATAAATTAAGAATCAGATGGACAAAGTCACTTGCCCAAGGTCACACCACTAGTAAGAAATGGACTGGGTCTTAAAATCCAAGTAGAGTCTGACTCCATAGCCTGTGTCCTTTCCCATTGTGCTGTAAGAGCTACAGGAGATGCTGAACATACCAGGAACAACACACAGCCAGGGGCCTGGCACTATCGCCCGGGCCGTGGTGTCAATAACTTCACCTTACCTGAAGAAACTGAGCTTTAGAGAGGTCCTGTAACTTGCTCAGTGCTATGCAACTGGTGACAACACCAGGATGGCGCCAGTCCTGACTAAGCTCTAGCACCCAAGCTCTTATCAGTTACCCTCCCTACCATCTTATTTTAAAGGGACACTGAGGCTCAGAGAAGGCAATTTCCAGACCCATATTTCCAGACCCATATTTCCAGAATAAGTTTCGCAGTGACGTCCTCAAACCTGTTTACAACCTCCCAGTAAAGTGCTTTCTCCTTAGTACCATCTACGAGAAAACACATCCAGACTTCATTTGAAGAAGTGGGGGAGTGTTCTGAGAAGCAGTGTGGGACAGAGTGGCCTTGGAGCCCGAAAACAAGAACTGAGTCATTTATTAGCTGCTTCACTGTGATGAAGACACTCAACTTGCCTCAGGTCCCTCCTCTTTCATTAGAGAGCTTATTATCTGATCGGGAAATATTGCTGTTAAGGACTAGTCCAAGACCGTGTGCAGGCAAGAGCTAAATTAGGCTGTAAAAATATTAATTGCTATCATTTAAGACTAGATCTCTACGGGTCAAAGTCATAAAAAGTGCCTTAATTGAGAAGGTGACACCTAAGGTTGGCTCTAAAATATATGAGAATAATAACTATTTGATTATTACTTTTTTACTATGTTCTTACTAAACATTAGATCCTGAGATAGGTGATTTATATGAATGATTTAAGTTTACTCTTAGGAAAATGTTTAAATTTACTATTATTGTGGCTCTTATCTAGAGGTGTGGAAACTAAGGCCCAGAGGGGTACAAGGTTAAAGAGCCAGCAGGTGACATAATCAAGATTCAGACTCGGGGATTTAGACTCAATCACTGCACCATGCTGCCTCTCTGGGTAGGCTGAAAAGACAGTTGTGGGGATGGCCTCAATGAAAGCAAGAGGCACCCCAGGATTGAGTTAAATTCTCACAGCAACCAGAGATACAAGCGATCCACACTATGGAATTTGGTGTTTTAGACACCCTAAAATGGCAACGTGGTTGTACCCTGTGCTTCGTGGCAGGGCAAGCGTCACCACCACTGTGGATTTCACAGGGGTTGAAGGATACTTCCAAGGTCAGACATCCAGGTAACCAATCACCTCCTTCTCCCATGGCAGTGCGTCTTAATCCCTTGCCTTGAAGCACTGTTAAAGTTCACACACATCCAGATCTCAGGTAATAACTGCTCTGTCTACCTTACATACCTTACATTTATAGACCACAAATTACAACGAAGGGTGCTGAGACATATTAAAGTTCTTCCACAGACAGAAAATCTCATGTAAATGCAAGGTATGTGGAAATCATAAAAGACTGTGGACAATCCCATAAACACATAACTGAATGGAAATTGAAATACATGGCCTTTTCTGTCTGGCAGAGTATTAAAGTTGGGAGAAGCCTTGGCGGTCAGCTTATCCAAACCACCCATGTCACAGACAGGAAAAGCCACAGATGGCTAATTCTGAACCTAGGCTCACACCCAGTTTCCAGATTTGCTATTTGCTGATCTTTCTTCCTCACTGTGCTGGCCTCTCCCTCATAATGCGATCCCTGTTAGTTCGAACCCATTGCTTCTCACCACTTGCCAGGTTTCTGAAGCCATGGCCCCAGAAACCATCACTTTCTTAAACTACCTGTCCCTCATTAAAGCATTATCTTTGCTGACTTTCTCATCCTCTGCACAGTGCTCCCTGCTTGGTTCCCTCAGAGGAAGGCGCCCGAAGGTTCTTCTTAACTGACAGGACGCTTCTGTGACTCTTTAGCAGGTAGGAATGGGCCCATCCTACTGAGCTGGCCCTGGCAGCACCACACAGAATAGGCAGGAAGCCTGCGAGAATTTGAGGCAGGACAACTGTCAGTGTGTGGAGAAGGAATCGCCTGCTGTTAGTTGAACAGCTTCTCAATATAAAAACCCATTTGATTTCACATAATGGAGGCTGAGAGGGCTCAGAGTGAATGCTGGTGGAAATTCATTTACATTTTAAATGAACACAACATTTGCCTAGGGGCAATACTTTGTCCCAATAATCTAATCTGAAAAACACCATTCCTTTCTTTCTCTCTCTCTCTTTTAAAATCCTTTCCTTAAAGTCAATAAACAAATATATTTCTGCTCTCCCAAGCTGTTACTGTCTGTATATCTTTTAAGCATAAAACCAAGACTGTGCCTTCGACGAATGGCTGCTCTAAGCCACAGAAGCATTTCTACATGAGTTAATAGATTGAGTAACTCATGGGATTCTCTTTACTCAAATTGCAAATTCTCACTGGAGACAGATTCCCCAGCCAGACCTCCACCCCGCCTTCACTTTCCGAGGAGAAAGAGAACGAAGTATTGCTTGGCAGAAATGGCTTCCCAGGTGCTTCAGCGATTCCCAAGGTAATTCCACAGAGTAAAATCCATTTCCTTCAGGCACCCAGGGCCATGTGGACTGAGTGTGCCACAAAGAGCTCCACCACAAAGAGCATTTGTCACTCCGTGAAATTACATTGTGAAACAGAATCATTTCTGGACACCACAGGTGAATTTTATGATATGTGAATTATATCTTGATAAAGCTATTTTGAAAAAAAAAAAAAAGATCTGGTGCCTGGTAAATGCTGTATCAGGGACAGCCATCCCTATCACTATTTTTTTATTGCTTTTATTTTGTTATGATGGATCATTTTGGCTATTGTAGGGAGAATGAACTGTTTTGGGGAAATTGGGTAACTGGTGACAGCAGTACCTTAAGGCAGGAGAAAACAGTGGTGTGGATGAGGTGACAGTAAAGGTAGAAAAAAGGGGTGTGATTCAGGGTACATTTTGAGGTAGAGCACCCATGGTGTAAAAGAAAGCACTTTTCTTGGATGGGATTTCTGAGTGATTGGATGCCTGCTATAACCCTTAGCAAACAAATAACCACCAACTTTCCTAATAAATACAGCTGCTACTGTGTTTTCCCGAAAATAAGACCTAGCCAGACAATCAGCTCTAATGAGTCTTTTGGAGCAAAAGTGAATATGAGACCGGGTCCTATATTATATATATAATATATGACATATATTATATAGTCTTATGCTGTAGTAAAATAAAACCGGGTTTTATATTAATTTTTGATCCAAAAGACGCATAGAACTGATTGTCTGGCTAGGTCTTATTTTGGGGGAAACATGGTATGAAAAGAACCCCGTGAATATAGGCTATGTTTGTTGCCTGTCCAGTAGTTGACCCAAGAGCTATTTCAATCAGACACCTCTGTTTCTTGAAATAAAAGGTGAAAGACAACATTTCTTCCCATTGATAGGTCTAAAGGTTATCACGTGGCAGTTCATGAGGACTTCCACAGTGATAAAGCACAACTTAAAGGACAGGAACCAATTTTGGCCCATGATCCAAGGCATGAGTGGTTGGCTTCCTCGTTCAGCAAATACTGATTCATTACATCTTGGATTCAAGTAAAGAATCAAAGTGAGTGAGCTGTTGGTTCACTTTGCAATAAGCAAGGAACTATTCATTAGTAAGGAGGAGACAGCTGCCCAAAGGCATGGACTTCCAGGCCATTTCCTGTCGGGTGTTAAAGTCAGGCATAGCATTGAGAGCCTTCAGTTTCCAGGCAATGCTATCATTTAGCTGAAGTGGGCAGACAGGTAATAATTAAGACCACGGAGGTCTTGTCCTCCACTGTAATGATCGTCAGGAAAACTGCCTGAATTGAATAATAATAGATTGATGACTCCTTGTGAACACAATGGGTGGAAAACTCTCGTACCAAATTAGGCATTAAAAAGAAAGTCATTCCATATATGAGACTCTTGAAGATAATGAGAATTAACATTTAATAAGTGCTGTACAATTTACTTTACATGCATTGTTTCATTTAATCCACACAATAATAGCATGAGGTTGTTACCACTATAACCCACATTTTGAGAGACACAATATCCCAGTTATTAAGGGGTGGAGTTGCGATTTAAATTCAAACTGTCTTACATCAGAGCAGGCACAAGGTACATTCCTAAAGAGAATCACTACTGTCCTTTAGCCCAATGTGAAGATATCCAAGATCATGACATGCTGAGCCCTTTCATGTCTTTTGACCAATGTCATTCCATCAACTGATATTTATTTGTAGCTTAATGTGTCTCAGGTAATTGATTAGTTGAGAAACATGAACACCGTGTCCCTCAAAATGTCAAGCAATTAAAAATGAAAAGGTCTATGCCTAGCTCTCTGTTAGACACTTTAAGTGGGAAATAGGAAGATAATATAGGATTTAGCTCCAAAATACCTTAGCAAATCTAAAATACCAAGCAATCTTGTAGAATACAATCTAAGGCAGCATATAATTATATGCTTTCCTGTATGGCCCAGAAAAGGTACATACTAGGAGAAATAAGAAAATAATAATACTTAAGAATGAATTTTAAACAGATGGATATGATTGTAAAGCTCCATTTTAGTAACCACTAAAATTCTGCCGGGCAGTGAAGAAATGTGGTGGTCAGAAGGATCTTGTACTTTAAGAGTAATGACATGGTCTGTAGAACTCAGAAAAGAATCTCAAAGACTGTTTCCACTTAGTTTTGGAATTGCAGGATTATGGAATAGTAAGGTAATTCATAAGAAAGTAAACAGATTTGAGATATGAGAGGGGAAGGACACACAGAACCTATCTTCAGAGTCATGGCTGTCCCAAAAAGAAGTAACAGATTGTTTTTCTTGTGGCTTCAAATGGTTGGAGGGCAGTAGAGAAAACAGTCTCATATGTATTTGCTAATAGGGACACTATAGTAACGCACCATTTTTTAATGGTTTGTAATTGGAAACTTGACATGTTGTTGTTTTAGAGTTGTGGGAAGAAATATCAGTGAAGTGGAAACCCAGCCACTCTGGACCCACAGTAGTTTGTTTGCTCACATGACTTTGAGATCATCCCTACCATACCCAGGACAGGTTAGTACACTGTGATTGTATCCTTATATCTGTACCTATTATATTCTATGTCCCCTCCAAAGGAGAGCAGAATATGCCACCCCAAAATATGCCCCTTGGACATGTTGATTATTTTGAATTAAAGTTAGCTAAGGAACAGCCAGTACAAGAAGGACATTCTGACCTCCTTTGTTCCCCTGAAACCAGGAAATAAATCTCCCGTGTGAAAGGTATACTCTGTATACCAGGAGGGTGGAAGGCATCTTATAACCAGAGACAGGGAGCTTAGGACTGAAAAGGCTGTATAAACAAATCTGATTACCTCTTCACTCATTTGCTACTCCAAACAAGTCTTGTCAATTCTTCACAAATGTATTCTTTTCTTGTCTAAAGAGCATAAAAATCTGCCTGCATTGCTCACTTCTTTGAATTTCATATTTCTATGGGCTCCCCTATGTACAAACTTAAACTTGATTTTCTCCTGTTAAGCTGCTTTATGTCAATTATTAGACCAACCTAGAAGGGAGGAAGGAGAACGTTTTCCTCCCCTCCACCTCCTATAACACTCCAAATTACTCATTCCACTTTAGAAAAACTGACAAAATTCGGTCACCTGTTTGACGACTGCCCTATATGTCCATCCACTTTGATGGACTCCTCCCTTCTTTGGACTCCTGCAACACATATTGCTTGAGTTCTACAATATAATCTCTTCATTATTCCCCTGAACTAATCTGATTTCCCAATAAAAAGGCAAGTCCGTATCTTCTACCTCTCAGGTATTTCCCACAGAGCTCAGCACAAAGGCGGACACAGGATAATCAACAATAGCACAAATAATTTATGTTCCAATTAATAGGTTACCAGGTGCTCCTACACACCCTGTTCAGTTGAATTCTCACAACAACCTACTCACACAGTTGTTGAAAAAACTAAAGTTGAGACATTTAAGTGATGAACATAAAGTCTCATGGGTGTCAAGTAGCATGAGTGCTGCTCTCCCAAACATGAGCCTGACGTGATTGGTTGTCTAATTATATAATGTCATGGTACTCTGGACTTCTATTTCTTCTCCACAGAATGAATATACCCCTAATAGTTTGTTGTTTTTATTTTCTTTCTAAGTCTATAAATTCCATAGGGGTCGGACTCTGTCTGGTCCACTTCAGTACTTTCTATAGACCCCGGTACAGATAGGCACCAACTGAATACATGTGGAAGAAAGGGAGGACGGGAGACAGCAGAGGTGGGGGTTTCAAGAATGTCAGACTGGAACCATTGTCAAAAACCTGGGTTTTAAGATTTTCCATATTTGACAGGCATTTAGACAAATTCTGAGGAGGTAGAGAAGAGCATTAAGTGGAAAGGCGAGAGAGGGTGAGAGATCAGGAGAGCATGAGTCCACACACCATTCCCTTGAATGAGCGTAGAGCGCAGGAATGGACAAGCGTGAGAGGGGACACAAAGTGACTGTTTCCTCCGCAGGTCTCCTTCTCACCTGCACCTCACTGAGTATATCATAAGGATACATGTGATTTGTATTTAAAGACACCATGCACTTTTTCCCATGTAACATGACCCTGAGAATACTTTGTATTCATTCAAAGAAGTTATCTGTTCTGTCACTGGAAGAAAAAATAAGGTCCTCTTGGACTTTTGAGGTATTATGCCACCGGCCTGGGAAATTTTCAATGGTAGTTTTACCTAAACTCGCTTTTTGCTCCATGTGCTTACTTGAGAGCCTATTTTCTAAGGTAAGGCTTGACTGCCTTGTTAGTCTTTGTTGATCTACAAGTTCTACTAAACTTTCCTTTTACATAACACCTTGAAATTCTATAACCTTAGAATTTTCCTCTATTGCCTTTTTCTTCTTTCTGACTTACAAGGTATTTGTTAGTCTTAATAAAAAAAAACACCCTTTCCTTCAGAATACCTACAAAATAAGAAGTTCAAAACAAACAAAGGAAAACCTCTCACACGCCTTGGACAATTACATAAGGTATTCTGTAAAATCAATGCAGTTGCAATGCACTCAGAATTGAGGTCTTGGAAAAAAGGCTACTCACCCAAGAGAGCAGATTCTCTGCTGTGGAAGCTATGAAGTTAATTAATTGCTTTATAGGGGAGGGTTTGCTTTCCTATGTATCTGAGACTTAACGTTCAAGCCAAATCCTTCTATTGACTTATGTTATTTTCTTGGGAATTTATTTCCTTGGGCAATTCCTTGGGCATCTTTGAACTTGACATCCTCATCAATTTAAAGAAAGGACAGACGAAGTAATAGCTATGGTTGTCTCCACCCTTGGCAAGGTGACTTTCTACTCCAGCTACCCCAAAAAAGTATACGAGTCCAAATAATGTATTTGGACAAGGTTTCAAATAAGGTTTAGAATATCAAGACAAGGTTTCTAGCCCAACTACACCTCTCCAATAGAGAAGTTCTGGTGACTCTGATCCTGGTTGGAAAAGATGGAAGGCGATGCCCGAGAGTGTGGTGAGTAACACAGGAGAGCGATGGCCAAATCTGTCGTCTATTTCAAGTCTGAGTCAATCATCAAGGTAACTCCTGGAGCTAACCTGAAGTGTATAGTGAAAAACAAATCCCTCTATGGTTTGATTTGGGATATTTCCAGGCCCACAGTATCTTTCACAACCCCAGATACCTTCAGAAATTTTACCTTTAAAGGTTTATTATCCTGAGCAGATGTGTCTTCTAACATCCCCTGTTAAAAGGCAAATCCTATTGGCAGGGCATCCCCATACTCCTGTGTTAGTTATTTTGGGCCAGGGGTGGAGAAACACCAAGTTAGATGATGGACATAAAAGCCACTTTTCACAATTTGCCAAGATTGCCTCCCACACCTGGGCTTCTGGATTTGATAGATGAGCATTTCACATGGCTCTGCCCACACTGCCACGTTTTTATTATCTGAAGGCTCAGAGAAGACAAAGCTACTTCATTTCGCTTACAGAGAGGCTTCATCCCGGGACACCAGAAGCACAGGAGTTGAGGACAGGACCCTTGAGCAGAGGCACAGCTGGAAAGGGAGCAAGGGAAACTTTCTAGACCTCTTATGCCTTTAAAGAAATAAAAATAAAGGCCCGCATAGAAGTAGCTTTTGTTAAGACTCATGAAAAGATATTAGAGGAAACAGCATGACCTTGGGAATTACAGACAATATAGGAAACGGCCGCATCTTTTCATATAACTACACCTCCATTAACCCACACTATGGACAGTCTCCAACCTACCAGCGCTTTCCAATGGCCACCCTCCCACGATGGGTCCTAGCCATCGCTTTGCCCATGAAATCACCAATTCTAACCCTCTCACGTTTGTAGTGACTGAGGCATAGCATTAAGAAAAAGCTATTTGCTAAGAGGCACAAAATCAGTTTTATTGGCAGAAACAGTATTTGGTCTTTGCTGGTAGCTGTGTGTGTGACTGTGTCTTAAACTAGACATTCTTCCACGAACAAATATTTTTTTCAGAAGCGTGCAAGTAGTGAGCAATGACAAAATTCAGAAGAGTCACTCATTTTACTCTCAGGACAGGCAAGTATTGAGGTGCCCAAATTAAAAGCACAAAAAAACAACAACTTAGAATTATCTGGTCCTTTCTGCCAAGTGCAGAATTTCACACTGATTCATGTCAGTTCCCTTCGCACCACACATCTCCCATTTATAATTGCTAAATATGCCAGGTTCACAACATTTCCCCATTTGGGTGCCCTATTTGAATTTGTGTTTAAATACTCCTCCAAATGTTCTATTTGAATACACAAAATATCCATTTCAGCACAGATTGCATAAATTCAGGGCAGGAGGCATGTGGTGTACTGCAGACTAGCACTGTTTCAGGAGTCAGCTTGTGGAGGTGTGGATATGGCTTGGCTGTATGCTTGCCATGGCACCTTGGGGACCTAGGTTTCCTTCCCTGAACCAGTTTCCTGGTCCCCCAGTTGGAGGAAACTAGACTTTTCATGTTCCTCTCCTGGAAAACTGGGAGAATCATATGAGATCATGGATAATTGTTTTAAAAATCTGTTCATGATCCTCACTTTGAGAATAAAGAAAAACATATCATCAAAGGCAGGTACTTAAAGAAATGACTGGGACACTTAGAGCCAAGTGATATGGAGTCAATTCCAATCTTTCTACAGATTCACTCACACTTCTTCTCTGGAATGCAGTGTCTCCATTAGGAAAACAAGAGATCAAGACTGAATCATCTTTCATGTCTCCTGTCACTCTGATCTGCTTGAGTCTCTCCTGCATTGTTAAGCAGTACCGTCACTGTCACCTGAATTGCAGTACAGTCACACCAGTACTGGAATTATCCCTTTGTCTGCCTTCAGAGCCAGGATTCATCCACTGTAGTGTTGAACCTGGGCTTATGATCCAGAGCAGTGAAACTTGGCAACCATAACAACCACAAGCCACATGAGACCCTAAATTGGGTCCTAGAACACCAGTAACAACAATAAGAAAATAGTGAAACAATGGGTGAGATGATGGATGAAGTCTACAGTTGGTTAACAGTATTTTCCCATTGTTAATCTCTTGGTTTTGATGGTTGTATTAGGTGGTTCGGGAAGATGGTCACGTTAAGAGAAGCTGGATGAAGTGTTGATGGGAACTCCGCACTAACTGCCACTCTTCTACAAATCTAAAATTATTTCAAAATAAAAATGAACCATATTCATATGCTGTAAGAATCACCTCAAGTGTGTGGTTGAAAATGTAAATTTCTCCAGTTCCAGGGACACATGGAAATGACAGTCCTGGAGCAGGGCCCAGGAGTCTGCATTCCAACAGGCACATGATGAGATTCTGAGGCAGATTTCTCAGGGACCATAGTGGGGGAAACTCTGATCAGAAAGAAACACTTATTCATACTAAAAGGAGTGGTAATAAGAGATGAGTAAATGGAAAATACAACCTGAGGCAGTAAAAAGGCTCTTGGGTGAGGTCTTGATTTTGGTTCTACCTTCATCATTTGCTGTATAAAATGAGGCAAGTTGTTAACCTGCTGGGCCTCAGGTCCTTCATTTATAAAGTAAGAAGGGAGATGTATGGTTTTCTAGTGGTCATTCCTGTAGACTACATAAAAGGAATGTCCAGAGTGGTGAAGGGTAGCCTCCAAAACCTTCCTTTGGCAGCCACAAGTCTCTCCCAGCACCTCTGCAGATTCCTTTTCTCTTGTGGCACTCAACAGGACTGCACTTTAGGAAGCATTGTTCCCATGCATGCAGGTGTCTGTCCCTGCAGTGAGTTAAACACAGCCACAAAGGAGATACAGCCATGTTGAAAAAGACATAGCCACTGTAACAAGGTCAGCAGCAGGGGACATTAGATTTTGAATTTGCTTCATTGAGTGCAGAAGCAAACTGTAGTTCCGATAACATGCCCTTTTGCTTTGTGAAATAGAAATCCTAACTTCCATCTGTGAAGACTCTAGGGAAAGGAAATGAGGTCTTTGGCTCTAGGCCTTTCATTAGAGAACAGTTTGCACCAGATGAGGCCACAGACTCAGAGCTGCTGTGTCTATACAGAGACCCTGCCCAGAAGAAGAAGGAAGATAAAGTCAGCTCAGATCAACTGCATTTAGAAGTTGCACTGACTACAATCTTGGGATCACCCCTGGCTTCTTGCTGTTAAACATGTGCACGCACATGCATTAGCATGAGTATAAACTTCCCAAGTCAGAGGGGAACAGGGCATCTATCCAAGTAAAAATTCCTACAGGGCAGGTAATATGCCAACCTCACCCCACTTCAATTTGCTTGACCTGACTCAACAGTTTTTATAGATAAGTGTTTTTTAATGGTGCCTATGAATTAATTCTAAGTCTTGTTTTCTCATAAGAGAGTATATCAGAAGCACATCTGACACTAATATTTCCTAAGTGCAAAAATGCTAGCTGTTATTACAGAGCATGATTCTACAGCATATTTAATTTCTTTGCATCATGGTTTCCTCGGTTACAAAGAGAGCTAATAACATTTACAAAATTTGAATCTTGACAATAATCTTATGAGAGTTATTTCATGTGGAATTCTCCACATGTATATGTAAAAGAATTGAGCTTAAACATCTAAGTTGAAATTCAGGTAGTTAGGTGAAGGAGCATGTATTTAAAACTAGACCCAACCACTCTAAAATCCACACACATACTGGTATAACTCCAGGAAAACAACTGTTAACTCTGATACTTTTTCTGAAAGTCAAAATGAATTTATGTCTCCAAAACAAAAAAGAGAAAATTTGGGGGAAATGGTATACATGTTTTATATCTGGTTTGTCAGCATGATAGTTTGTAATTAAGTATGATTTCCTTAGAATGAAATGTGTCAGTGATGTAGAAACAGTCCCTGTGGCATCTGGAAACCAAGACCTAACCCATGGTGAAGTATAATGAACAGAAAGGATTTATCTACTAATTCTAGAGAAGTTGATCTTTGGGTATAGGAATTACAGATAGAGGAGTGGGAACAATTAACACAGTCAATAAACTGGAAGACAGTAGTATAACTGAATCAGGAGTTCAGTTTTCCTTTAGGTTTTGTTTTTGTCGGGGGGAAGACCATGTTATCTGTCTTGCCAGGACTACTGCTTATTGTTGTGCGAGCTGTCTGTTCCTCAACTCTAGAAGGTATACCACTCACATTCCTAGTCACTCCATGTTTGTGTGACGTTATGCCAATTTTCAGGCAGATAACAAAAAGTGACTGGAGGAAGATGATCCGTTTTTCAGTGGAGACACTTCCTGATTTCAAGCTATCTTACAATACTATAGTAATCAAAACAGCATGGTACTGGCATAAAAACAGGCACTTAGACAAGAAGATCAGAACAGAGAGCCCTCATAAATCCACACATATACGGTCAATTAATTTTTGACAAGGGCATCAAGAATACACAATTGGGGAACAGTCTCTTCGATAAGTGGTATTGTAAAAAGTGGATACCCACCTGCCAAAGAATGAAACTGGACCCTTATCTTACACCACTCACAAAAAGGATCTCAAAATGGATCAAAGCCTTAAATGTAAGGCCTGAAACCATAAAACTCTTAGAAGACAACACGGGGAAAAAAGATGCTTGACACTGGTAATGACAATGATTTCTTGGATAAGACTCCAAAGTACAAGCAAAAAAAGCTAAAACAAACAAGTGGGACTACGTTAAATTAAATGCTCTGAACAACAAAGAAAACAATAAATTGAAACAGCAACCTATAGAATGGGAGAATATATTTGCAAATCATTTATCTAATAAAGGGTTAATATCCAAAATACGTAAAGAACTCATAAAACTCAATAGTGAAAAAGCAAATAATCTAATTTAAAAATGGGTGAAAGATCTGACCAGGCATTTTTCTAAAAAAGACATTCAAATGTCCGATGGGTATATGAAAGGTGCTCAACATCACTGATCATCATGGAAATGAAAATCAAAACCACAACGGAATATCACCTCAAAACTGTTAAGATGTCTATTATCAAAAAGACAAAAAATAACAAATATTGGTGAGGATGTGGGGAAAAGGGAACTCTTACATGGTAGTAATACAAATTAGAGCAGCTATTATGGACAATGGTTTGTCAAAAAATTAAAAAATAGAACTACCATATGATCCAGCAAACCCACTCCTGGGTATATATTCAAAGGAAGTAAAATCAGTGTCTTGAAGACATATCTGAACACCCATGTTCATTGCAGCATTATTCACAACAGCCAAGATATGGAAACAACCTAAATTTCCTTCGACAGATGAATGAGTAAAAATATATATACCCTAGAGGTGCCAAAAAAATGTATACAAGTGGACACTTTGATCAGTGTTGCTCAAGCAGTAGTTTGCGGTAGTCAGAAGTGTCTGGACGCTGATGGTAACCACTTTGAGCACCTCTTGGAATTGCAGAAGTCAAACGTGACTAGTATTCATCTTTTGTTATCATATATATTGAGTATTACAATTTTAATACAATTTTCCTTTCTTAAAATGTGTAAAACGTTTATACATTTTTTGGCACCCTCTGCACACACACACACACACACACACACACACACACTGGAATAGTATTCAGCCATAAAAAGAAGGGAATCTTGTTATTTGCAACAACATGGATGAACCTAGAGGACATTATGCTAAGTGAAATAAACCAAACAACGACCAGTACTGCATAGTATCACTTATATGTGGAATCTAAAAACATGAAATAAAATAAAGCCAATGTCATATAAACAGAAAATGGTATAGTGGTTCCCAGGATTTGGGGGAGTGGGAAATGGGGAGATGTAGGTCAAAGGATATAAATATTCAGTTATAAGAAGAATAAGTTTTGAGAATCTAATGTACAGTGTGGTAAATATAGTTAATAGTATGGTATTTTATACTTAAAGTTGCTGAAAGTAGACCTTAAGCATTCTGGACACACACACACTCCCGCAGTTAACTATGTGAAGTGATGGATGTTTTAACCATCTTGATCTCAGTAATCTTTCCACAATGTATATGGCTATCAAATCATCACATTGTATACTTTAAACACGTACAACTCTATTTGTCAATTATTCCCCAATAGAGTTGGGGGGGGGAGGAAATTACCATCAGCTGGTACTAGAGTCGTGCTTTGCCTTAGATTCACAAAGAAAGGAAAAGGAAAAAATTATCTGAGAGTTGTCTTAAGTCACAGGATAAAATCCACTGTCACTGCAGACATGATACCAAAGCAAGAAAAAATGGAGGCACCAGCAGGAGAAACGATGAAGTGCCCAGCAGCTGGGGCACACTCCTTTCAGGCTTTCTCCCGTGTTTTCCACCTCAGCTCAGCTCCCCACACATTTAGAAAGCCCATGATCATGGAACAATTCTACACTCTTCTCTCTCTGCTCCTCTGATCAAGTGGCTTTGCATCACTGGAGAAATTCATTTCACTGTGTAAATTGGAGTCTCTACAATTTCATGAGCGGGAGCTACTTAGGAGCTTTATGCTTTGTTTGGTCAGCTCACTTTCCCATTTTTCTTGGGAATTTTGAAAGTCTTTACCACTCTCTTCCAGCCCAATACTCAGCCTCTGTCTCCCTCTCTTAGCAGATGGACATATCTCCTCTTTCATAAAACAATTGAGGCGATCCAATGTGATTTGTGTCAACTTTCTACCCTACCTCCCAACCGTTAACCTGCCTATATCTTCACCGATCCTCATCTTGGTTCCTTCAGTCTTTGAAAGTAACATAGCGTGCTCCCTCCAGAAGCTGCTCTCTCTTGTGTACATACTTATTCCTTTTGAAGCCTTTGGTTATACATATTCACCTGCAGGCTGAAGTTCATCTACATCTCCCATAGCTGCCCGAAATACAACCTGTCTAAACTTGCACCCTCTCCTCTAAATTACTTTTTTCTACCAAATTACTTTTTTCTACCAATATTCTAGATGTCACTTGGTGGCACCACGAGGCTGTAAATCTGAGAATCATCCCTGACTTTTGTCTCTCTCTCACCTTTACATACAAAACAATCATTCATCTAATCAATCACTATAAATCCTACCGATTCTGGCTTCTAAATAATTCTTGAATCGGATCTCTGTATCCTCAGTGCCTCCGACTGCTGCCCCATTTCTGGATATTACTCATTGTCTGGACAGCTTCATAATGATGTCATGGCCTCTGCTGGTTTTCTTCTAATCCTTCTTCGACATGGTCCCCAGAGGTTATTTGTGTAAAATGAAAACATGAACACACTGATACTTTGCCTAAGACCCTTCACTGGATATGCATTGATCTACTTTTCCAACCTCATCTCTCACTTGAGCCTCACACCTACTTAGAAAAAGTCACCCTTGCCTTCTCTTTTAGGCTTCAAAAAATTCAAATCTATATGTAATTCTCCATTCTTCTACTCATATTATTTCCTCTTAACGAAACATTCTTTAACACCCTTTTCTCGCAGATACTTCTTCACCTAACGTTCACTTTAGAATTTATCTCAGACACCACCTCCTCCAGGAAGACTTCCATAATCATCCTTGTTGCCAGACGAGGTGAAACTTACATTCTGTATTGCCATAGTACCCACTATACGACTTCATCACTGTTCTGAGACTTTTTTGATAATTTGTCATTCTGCCTCTTTTTTCCTCCACTACAATCCAATTTTTAGAGAAGGAATAGGCAGACTATAGCCCAAATCCAGTCTGCCACCTGTGTTTGCAAATAAAGTTTTATTGGAAGACAGCCATGCCTATTAACATGCATATCGTCTATGTGCTTCTGCACCACAACAGCAGAGTTTAGTGGTTGTGACAGAGGCCATATGGTGTGAAAAGCCCAAAATATTTACTATCTGGCCCTTTGCAGAAAAAGTCTGTCAACTGCTATCTTGGAAAGAAGTAACTGTTGCATTCACTTTTATATCCCATCACCTATCAAGAGCTTTGCACAGTATAGGAGTTTATATTTGTTAAATTAATAGAAGTAATTCTGAGGTTTCTCAGTCTATTCCATTAATGATTGATCTACCAATAGAATCTATTCAGGATCAGATCATGAGGTTGAAACATTTCATGGAACTCTAATGACAGAAGGGTCCAATGTAGTCATTATAGCAGTTTCTCCTCAGAAAATCAATTTTGAACATTATTTTTAGTGACATTAAGTACCTTCTAACAAGTTGTTTATCTGTTTCTCTCTCTCTCCCCCTCCCACCCTCCCTCCCTGCTTCCCTCCCTCTCTTTTTCCTTCCCTCCATCTTTCCTTCCCCTCTTCCCTCCTTCCATCCCTCGCTCCAGGATCTGAATTAGGTGCAGGTCCTTTACTTGATTTCATGATAAAGAGATGAATTCATAACGGTATTTTATTTATAATTGTATTCCAAACATCCAGACTTCCGCAAGATTGGTTTAATGAGAATGATCCAAAGATGGA
Source organism: Rhinolophus hipposideros (assembly GCF_964194185.1). Lineage (NCBI taxonomy): Eukaryota > Metazoa > Chordata > Mammalia > Chiroptera > Rhinolophidae > Rhinolophus > Rhinolophus hipposideros. Next base: position 25,007,167 of record NC_138069.1, on the reverse strand, counting down.
GTTAATTGATTTTATGTAAGCGTCGATCGATTCAACACATAATGTCTGAGTAACAATGAATAATGTGCACAGCATCCTTCTAAGAACTGTGGGTTATATGATGCTGGGTAAGATTCTGTATTCTACTATCACAAAGACTCTCAATCAGTGATTAAAACTGACCCATACAAAAATGGCTATGAGGTTTAAACTATACGAAAAGGTAACACTTACTATGGGAAGAGGAAGAAACAATCATTTCTGGCTGGGAAAGGCTCGGAAGAAAATATGGGAAGTTCTATGGAAAAGATAGCATATTACCTGAATACTGAAAACCATAATTTTAATGGGAAGAAATAGAGGGAAAAATCTGTACATCTCCTTGTTTGAAGGCAGACGATCACTTGCCTCATTTGAGGAAGGTCCACTTTGTTTGGAACATGGAATAGAGACCATTGAGAGAGACATGGGAAAAGTTAGACTGGGAACAGGCCTTGAAAACCTTGAATGCCAGACAGAAGAGTTTGTCCTTAATTTATAGCCTATCCACCTGACAGTCAAGATCACCTCGCATACGATACCTCGGCTTTATCACATGGATCTTATTCATTCTTATTTTGCATTATTAACATCAACACTAACGGCTAGCAGGTGGATTCCACTATTAACTTCATCATTGATTTATCATATGAACTTTGGCAAATTAATTTCAGCATCTTCTTTTACCATGTATAACATACAAGAAATTAGGCTAGCTTTTCTATTTTGTGAAGCTTATCTGACAAATGAACCTGTTGCTAATATAAAAGGAATTTTAAAAGTATAGTATAAAGCGTTTTCTCAAAGTGTGGCCCTTGGGTCAGCAATATTAGCACGACCTGGGGATTTACTAGAAATGCAAATTCTCACACCCCACCCAGACTTACTGAATCAGAAATGCTGGGGGTGATAACTAGTCATATGTATTTCACAAGCCCTCTTGGTTATTCTGATGCATGCTAAAGCTTGAGAACCACTGACATAAAATATGATACAAACATACTCAAGTGCAATATTATACAAATTAAACTTAAGCTGTGCATGCCTCAGTCCACTCTGAACAGTACAATCTCATGAAGAGACAACGTCTTATTCGTAGTTCGAAAATCAGACATTCTTCTCTACTAGCATTTTGCTTTCACAACTCATGAAGCTATCAAAAGCGGATTTTCCTAGAGGAATAATTACTTTCAAAAATATTCAGCACTCTGTATCAGAAAGTCCAGGAGTGATTTCTTCGAGAGAAAGAAAATGGGGAATTTTTCTTCACTGATTTGTATTTTGATAAAGCCATTTCATTTGAGAGAATTGATGTCAGCACACTGACCTGCAGTCACAATAAATTTGTGTCAATTTACTCAATGAATCATCTCTAATGTCAACATTTTCTCCTATATCCAAATGTTCTTAAGCATTAGAAACCCTGGCTGCAGAAAGGATACAAAATAAAGGTATCGCTAGTCAGAGGACAGAGCACAAATGACAGGGAGGTAATCAGGATACTTTTCTATCTTGGTTAATACAAAATAATAAAAACATATGTCTGTGCAATATATTTCAACATGAGATAATATCAGAATAAATAATTGAAATAGGTTGCCCAGTGCCTCACTCACCTAAACAATTAGAACAGTGAACTTGTTAGTGTCTTTTAATCTGTATCCTCTTCCAATGATTCAAATCCTATTTTTCTATGATTTGCTGGGCTCCAGTTATCATCATCACCATAAATATCCATTCTGTCCCTGAACCTGAGATTCCCCTGTAGGCTGATCCTGCCAGAATTAGCTCGAGGTGAACATTTAAATTTAGGAAGAACTCCTGTTTGAACTCAGCTTCTACCAGGGTAGAAGAAAAACAACAGGTCCAAAGTCTGTTGACCAAGCTCCAAGTTTCACCATGGGCTGACTATGTGCCTCTAATTACAACCTTGGGCATCAGTTTTCTATCTATGTAATAAAAGAGGAGCTAATAACATCTATAGACAGGGATCTCATCATCTCCATTCTATAACCATCTGTTTTCTTTTCATATCCCCTCCCCGTTTTCTGCAAAGTATTCAAATCCCTGTTCTGCCTACATTAGCCCTGTATCCAGAAGAAATACATCTGATAAGCCCATTACCATGTAGGCCAGAGGTCACACATTCAAATGCCTGCAGGTTAATAACATTATCATAATGTTTGCTGGGTATACAAAAATGTGTACTAAGCAGCTTATCCTTCAGCCAAGCAAAACACCCTCTAGTTGCACTGCCTTTGACAATTTCTAAGGCTATACACGTGTGTAACAAAATGCTGAGACAATCACCTGTAGTAGTTGTAAAACTTTGAAGCCACCAGTTTGCCTTTGTGGGTTTAATCGTTGAGTACTTCATACCATAGTCTCTATAAAATGAAGCCCCTCTTTTCTCATTCACAGTTGAAAATAAAAAAGATAACTAGATGGGTAAAATAATGTTTGGCCATGACTCATTACTGATTGTTTAAATATGGTCTACTTGTCAAAGATGCTCTCAGATGCCATCTTCCACATCTAATCTTTTTTTCCTACCATAATATATAATCTGTCTCTTTGGTTTACATTTCTATTACACTTACTGTGCCTCTGGGTAAAGGGGATAGATTATTCTGCCGTATAGTGCATATTTATTAGGTAATAGGGCACTTATTACACCTTATTTTATATTCTGACATCAGGGATTGTGCATTATTGCTCTTTAGTGCCAATGTAATTTTGAACAATGCCCGGAATATTTCTAAATCAGCCCCAAAGAAAAAACTGCTGAAAAATGGACTTTCATTCATTGGATTAAAATAACCAAGCATAAGTGACTATTCTGGCCCCAATCTAAGCACTAACCATAGTCTCCTCCATTGATACAGATTCCCACTCACATATTTCCATGAAGTAAATATCCTGTGCCCTATACATTTTACTATTCTTTATCCATAGGACTTTACTATGAAAAAAAAAAAAGCAGGCATTGGATAGAAAAAGGCTGCCTGGACTGGAAGATTAAGGAGGAAGCAAGACACAAAACTTTTCAAACACTACAGAACCCGTATTCGTTTCTAAAATATTTTTCCTCTCTTACGTCCTTATTTACTAGAAGCTGTTGTCAGGCTGGGATTATACACACTGATCACTAACTCCTCCCTGTTAACAAGACTAGCAATCAGTCCTCTTAGAGGAAGTCTGATTGCCCCTATTGTGAAGCCCTAAATATTCCAGATGGCTGCGCACAGATTCTTGGGGTTTTTCCAGCACCGCGGACAGCTCCACTCATTGCTCCCCAATAGCCTGTGTACACGTTCTCCGCAGAAGTGTCAGTATACATCCATCATCTAGCTCTTGTCACAATCCTGAGTATATGTTTTTCTCTCCCACCAAGAGACACACAGCAGTTTTCAGGTGCAGTGTCCACATTTCACGTGCATTATTAGACTTCTCTCTGAGCCATCACCATAAGTCAATGCCAAAAAAATAATTTCTGCCACATCTCAAAAGCAACTCAAACTTGGCATCTTTGCTTTTTGTCTAGTAACAGAGCTTTTATGTCATTGTTACTTTTTAAATTTTATTTTAGTATCATTATTGTTATTAGGATGTCATTGCAGTGGGAAAGAAAAAAGAAATAGAAAAAAAAAATCTCAAAACTACCATTGACATTTTAGATGAGGAAAACCTGTTAGAGTTTTAATGAAAATAAGTGTGCTGCTGAGGGCTGATTTGCTTCAATTGGTGAAAACATTATTCCAGAAACCATAGTTACAGATAGAATGTTGGCATTTCCTTGTCAGATACAAAGACTTAGCACTCCCAGAAATTCCCAAGGAAGTCAGACCCAGGAAGGTCAATGAGACTTTATCCCCCTCTAGTGTCTCTAGTTTAAGAAGGCAACCAGTTTTCCCTGCTGACCTCTACAAATCATTTTTTCCCCAAGTATCTTTGCAAAAGGGCCTATTTGCATTGTACTTCTTGTTCAAGGAGTTATTAAAGAACCTTGGTAAATCCTCAGATATCTTCCTATAATCCATTTTCAAATTGCTCACAGGGGAAATAATAGAAAGGATTTCCCCCAGTAACTGATCTACCAACATATTTATTTGCATACAATTAAGGAGTTAAGGTAGAAGATTTGTTAGTCATTTCCAAATTGTGTACATCCGTTAATATTATCCAGTGTGTGACCATGAGTTAATTCCCCTTACCTAGCCCATTTGTTCATGAATGTGATTCAAAGAGAATATGTTTTAGCCCTGATGCGAGTACTAGCTCAACATATAATACTGAATAAATGATGCTTCTCTTTGCAAAAATCTCTTCTTTAAAGTGACAGGTTTAAACAAGATGAGCTCCAAGAATTCTAGAATTCTGGAAAATAGCACAGTTCCTTGATCGAGTCATTTTAAGCGTCTAACCCCCAGTTTCTTAATTTATGAAGGTGATACATCTTTTATACCTCACAGAGGAAAGGCAGATTATTAACATAAAATTCATGAATTATTTCAGCTAGACAACCGTATTATATTTTCTTTTGGCAGAGTTGCATGTCACCAATGGCACTTACTTAAAGCCAAGAAGGGTAATGGCTCTGGAGCTGGACTATCTGGGTTCAAAACTCGACATCGCTAATTATAAGCTAGGTTGCTTTAAGCAACTTGTAATCTCTCTTAGTATAATTCCCTCATTTGTGAAATAAGGAGAAGAAAAAGAGGATGAGGAAAAGAAGATGGTTGTTACAAGCATTAAATGAAAAAATCTATCTGAAGCACTCAAAAGTCATAATAATTATTAACTCTATAAATGATACCATCTGCATGGTTGGGGGTCAAGAAACTGGGTTACAATGACCTAAACAATAACTTCAGCAACTACTTCATCTGTCATGATCATTTGCCCCGAGCTGGGGACTGGGCTAAGTGCTTTATATGTATTGTCCTCCATATTCTTACTTGTGCCTGTCTTATCCACTTCACTCTACTAATGACCATCTTGCAAAAAGAGATCATTCCAGGATTATTGAATAAAAATATCGTATGATTAGAGAATATTTCCATGTGCCCTCTCACAGTTGATTCTAGAAAGAACCCAGTGGTTATTTACCGAAGTTAGTTTTATTTCCATTTTTGCAGAGATGAAAACAAATCAGAGAGGCTGAAGAGTTAGTAAATGGCAGACCAAATCTCCTGATTTCAAGTCTGATATTCTTGTCATTCTCCCTCACTGCCTCTCATTGCAAAGGCTCGCCAGGTGAGCACATGGCACCCGGCTAATTACTAATGGGTATTGAATTGGAATGGTGCCCCACCAAGAAAATGTGAGGACATGGACAGCTGGATGTCTTTTGGGTCCTTCCCCTGCCAAAAGTCTATTCTAGCCAGGAGTTATTTTATTTATCAGATGCCAGGGGGTTGAATTTTTTATGTAAGCTCAATACTGGGTTGGCTGGCCAGAAGAAGGCAAATAAAAATTGCATGAAGTTTGGAGTCGGCTGAGGGTGGGTGGCAGGAGTCTCCCTGCTGGCACGGCCTTTGCTGCATGAAAGAGAAAGCTGAACCTCAGCACGCCCTATGTGCCTCCTGGAGAAACTCATCTGACAAAAATATAAGCCATCGGTATGAAGGGAAATTCATGAGACTGCAGAGGCCAGAGAAGCTGACCATCCACCTTGTTTTAAAGAAGGAAATGTGAAAAGTAGCAACTTTCTTTTTCCCCTTTGCTCATTCAAGATATATATGTAATGCCCGCTTTGTATCTAGACTTACACTAAGCACTGGGAAGGACATATAAAACACCACATTCTTATGCTCAAGGATATCTTAAGTACCAATGCTGGACTATGAAGGATAAAACGAGATGGTCTCAGCCTTGAGGAGCTCACCTCGAATAAGAGAACAGATACTGACAACAAACGACTAGTACTAGAGTACCACGGTGCTAGTGTAGTACTGAGTACTGAGGCAGACTCAGATAAGTACTATCATAGAATGGGGAAGCACCATGAGAGGAAAAAGGAATGAGAGAAATTCTAATGGTGCGATTCCTGGGAGGCTTTGCAAAGGAGGTGATATTTTAGGTAGGTCAGTGATAATATTTGAATATCACTATTTCAGAAAAAAATGAAACTCATAAAAATGCTGAGGCGTTCAAGGAAAGCTGAATCTTCGAGGCAGGTTTCCCACTTCAACAATAGCCCATTTTCTTTAAGGTAGCATCTTAATGGAAGCTACTGGAAAGCGGATGGAAGCAGTACAGTGGGAGGAAAGCGATTATGGCTAATGTAATATAGCAAAAGCACAGAACAGGGAAACAGTTAAGAGCTGGCACTGGGACTCAGGTACTCCCAGCTTCAAATCTCAGCACCACTTTCTTTGAGATTTGTGAGCTGAGCTCACAAATTCAGGTAAAGTCTCTAACCGTCAGTTTCCTAAACTGTAAAAGGGGGTAACACAAATAATTTAGGGTCGATGGGAACATATTCATGGGCTCGTTAATCATATTTAAAGTGTGAACATACACAGTATTTAAAGGAAGAGAAAGAGGAGAGTCCTGACTGATGTCCAGGAATTGTGCCAGGAAATAGTGAATGATAAGGCTTCTGGGAATAAAAAGTGGGCAAGAAAGGGAGAAATTACTCAATTTGAGGCATTTAGTTGATATTCAACCTTTTGGGGAAATGTTCCTCTTCGCAGGTACACATTGTACATCTTTACAGCTAAAGACCAAGTAGAGAAGAACAGTGGTCAAAAGCGAACATTATTCTCTGCTCATTCTGAGCTCTGTAATTGACTTTGCCTTTGGAACAAGTCAGTCACTAGCTAAAAGCATACGTATTTGAATAAAAAGGCATGAATTTTAACTCGCCTTTGCCACTTAGGGAAGTTAGCTATATCTGGGTGCCCTGTGGAGAAAGCTGTGAGAGACTTCGCAAAGATGAAAATGTCAGTAAATTGAAAGTTTATGATTTCTGATGCTCTTCCCATCCCGAAAACCTCTGAATTATCTTTGACTTTACTTTCTTATCCTACATGCATTTCGTCAGAAAATACCTCCGCTCTTTTAAAATATGTCGAGAATCTGAACACTTGTCATCACTGCCACTTCCCTGCTACCATGTTAAGCCAAGCCACCATCATCTCTAACTGGCCCATGACAGTGGTCTCTGAGTTGGTCTTCCTTTTCCACTCTTAATTCAGTGCACTCTTTCCCATACAATAACTATAAAGATGGTTCAAAATCAGATCAGATCACGTCACTCCTTTGTTTGGATCCCCCAAAGCCTTCCCACTCGTGCACAGTTTTTTTAAAAAAATGCCTGTATGATTTCTGACCCCAATACCTAAGCCCTCTCCTTGCTGAGACTTCTTCAGCTGTTCTGGCTTCTTTGCTCTTCCAGACATTCCCCGCCCCCTCTTTGAGGCCTTTACATTTCTCTCTTTTGCTGGATCGTTCTTCTAGATAACATCATGGTTTACTCACTCACCTTGTTCAGATTCTAATAAAATAGCAATGTAATAAGAGTTGCTCCCAGGTTAACACCTCTGAAAGAGTAACCAATGCCTACTATCACTCTCTTCCCACCCCGCTTTGCTTTTTCATAGCATTTATCACCATTTGATGGAGTAAATATAGTATATTCAATTACCTGTTTCCTTTTACCAGATTGAAGCTTCATAAGAACTAACACTTAGCTTTGTTCTCTGCTGTATTTCGTGCCCATTATATATGCTCAATACAGTTTTGTCGAATAAATATTACCAGAATTCAGCTTAGGAATTGAAATGTAGTAATTATCTCCCTTCATCATCAAACTTCAGCCTTGGAATCTAAAAGACCCACTGACCATGTAATACAAAAATCCATTTTAAGATATTGCTATTCATTGACTTAACACTAAAATGAGATGTTAAAAATTGAGAAGTTTATTAATGTACAAATCAATGTGGAATGAAAGCCACAATATTAAATACATCCTAAGTTATTGGATCTTACAGATCCTACATTGCTTTTCATTAAAGGTAGAAGAGAAATTGCAAGCCCCACGTTGAACATGAAAAAAGTAAAACCAAGAGCACTTAAATAACTACTTCATAAATATAAAATCTATTTTTACCTCATTAAAAATAATGGTCAACATTTACTGTAAGGTTACTGGTGTAGTTATTATTCCCACTCATCTGCTATTTTATTATTTTATTAAATTTATTGGGGTTACAATGGTTACTAAAATTACATAGGTGTGAAGTGTACAATTCTGTAACACATCATGTGTATATTACACTGTGTTCTCAACACCCAGAATCAGTTCTCACCATATATTTCATCCCCTTTTCCTTCTTCTACCATCCTCCTTGCTCCCTCACCCTTTGGTAACCATGAAACTGTTGTCTGTTTCTGTGAGTTTTTGTTTCTTTCTTTGTCTCGTTCCTTTGTTGCTTTTAGTTTTATATGCCACATATGAATGAAGTCATGTGGTTCTTGACTTTTTCTGACTTATTTTGCTTGGCATGATAATCTTAAGATCCATCCATTAGGGAAATGCAAATAAAAACCACAATGAGATATCACCTCACACTAGTTAGAACGGCTATCATCAACAAGACAAATAATAACAAGTGTTGGAGAGGCTGTGAAGAAAAAGAAACCCTCATACACTGTTGGTGAGAATGCAGACTGGTGCAGCCGCTATGGAAGGCAGTGTGGAGGTTCCTCAAAAAATTAAGGATAGAATTACCATATGACCCTGCTAATTTTGTTATATTTTAGTTTATAAATGTGTTAGTTTATGAAAGCATTGAAGATTGTAGAAGTGTAAAGAGGCATATTGCCAAACTATTTTGAAATTATTTTGCATTTAATTTATCACATGATTAAGGGGGGGGGGAAACATGGATTTTAACTCAGGTTTCTACAGATATTATTGCTTTGACTGAGAGCAACGTAGATATTGTAGATTTTAAAAAGTGAGTCAAAGAAAAATAATTAGGCAAATAATAGTAGGAGTCATACTTGGATGTGGAAAAAAAGTTGTGAAGGTTGTTTGTGAATTACTAAAGTTTGGAAAATGCTGACAAAGTATTCCACGTTCCACTTGCAGAAATCCCCCGAAGAAGGTACTGTTAATCCCATTTCTTCTTTCAGATAAAACACTGATACTCAGAGAGATGAGGTGAACCACTCGAGTCTCTTAACTAATATACTGTAGAACCGAGACATAGTTTGCATCCTTTCCACTCGTCTACCAGAATGAGAGGTCTCTTCCATCTCAAAACCAACAATGGTTACCAAGGATTAGGCCAGGATCGCAGACTGGCAACCCATTATCTGGATCTGGGCCAGATAGGCCAGATCGGGCTAGGGGTTTTTTTTATCCCACATTGTATTTTTCATAAATTTGAACTTGTAGACAACATTTTTTACAAACCAAGAAATTCCACATAAAAATATATATATCTTTCTGGCTTCATTTAAAAACTCTAGTCAGACTGACAACAAATGGCTATAACAAGCCCAAAGTCAGCGGGAGTTGGGTCCCATGAATGTGTATATATTCTCCAGAGACTGATAGCATTCCCAGATGTCCAACTACAGTTTTGGTACTTGACTGGCTGTTACTACAAGTACTTTTGAGCTTTTAGACCACTGGATTTTAGAACAGTTATTTCGTAATTAGTGGGGTTCTGGTTCTTCTCCTGAAAGGTGAACAGAGTTAAGTCAAGTTAATTTAACAGGACTTAACCTAAGGCAAAATTGGCGCTAAATAACGACTAGTGTACTTCTGTCCAGTCTACTACATGTGTTTATGCCCCACTCTTCTTGAAAGGCATATTCTAGGAAAGATAATACTTTCCCAAGAAGAGTCAGTCCATTGATCACCTGCATCAGAATGATCTGGAAAGCTTGTTAAAAGAAATATTTGCTAGTCCCCAGTTTGAGATGCATTTGGTTGGGTCTTGCAAGATAACAACATCTGACCCAAGGCCTCACCTTTGGACCATCTCCAGAGTCTAGTTACCTCTAGCTGGAGTTGTGTTTTAAGAGATGGCATTTGCGTAGAAGGCTATATGAATGCCGTCCCTGGAACTGCACAATATGGCAGCCTTGACTGGCTTCCACATGATTGGGTTTCCAGGACTCCAGAAAAAAAGACTGGAACAAAAGTAGACACATTTGCAGAAAAATAAGGAAAACTGAGGAACACACAGAGGTTTCTATGGAAAGATGGCAGTGAAATCAAACTTGCTCAAGCAGCTGTAGATAGTAATTTATCATATGTACCAGCAACTGTACACGAGGCCTTGGTCCAGCAGTCCTAATGATCTCATCCTAAGGCTAATACTTAGCATCACTTCAAAACTCTGTGAAAGGAAATTCCCCAAACACCTTGGTCACACAAGTGAAATTATCTCCTTTTTTCTTTTTGGAAGAAGTGGAAGGAATTCCAAGGTGACTAAATGTAAATTCCAAAATGAACAACCAACCCTTCACCAGCAAAGGCAGAGGTTCCTTGTCCATTGTGCCTCAAAAGTCCATGAAATGAGCCCTGGCAGAGCACAGGAACCACCGCTAAGCATTTTGAGATCTGTTGCTAGAAAAGCTACTACAGGACCAGGAAGATTCACATGCACTAAGGTTCCTTCATACCCTTGAGATTCTAGCCTTTTGTTTTCTGCTTTTAAAATAATGGAAATCATAACTCCTGAAATTGGGTGCTGCTTGTGTGCCAGCCATAGACTAAAGTCTGAGCCAGCCTTTCATATACTGAGGGATTTCACCCCAATAAGACTTAAAGGATTAGTTATAAAATGGGTAAGGCATATCGTTTACCTTCCTACCACACAGATTGGCAGCCCTACAACAGTACCAAACCTGCTTCTTACACTATTTAAATATTAAACAACAACTACACAATGTGTTTACAGTGCAGGTAGTTAAAAAGCAATCTTGTCCCACACTTGTAAGCACCATGAAGACACCTCTGAGGAATAAGACCACACAGAGACTGTCAGATGACATTATTCAAAACAAATTCAACTTCCGGTTTGAGTGAACGTGCACTGCCCCCTCGTGGCCACAATAGGCCACAGGACCGTCTCCACAACAGGAGCACTGCTCAGGGAGCCTTGGAAATGGGGTCCAGAAGGCATTTGGCACGATTGATGGTGCTGGTTTACGAAGCCGTTTTTTCCCCCTGTTCACATGGCAATTGTAATAACTTGCAGTAGTAAACATGTGACAGAGTGAAAATCTCAAAAACATAACATCACTCCTTTTAGACACTAACAATCTTCCATGTTACTGAATCTCTCATTGGTTCATCATAGATTCATAGATGTATTCAACAAATATTTATTGATTGCCTGTGAAGAATTCTGGACATTAGCGATATCTATAGGAAAAATAGATGCAATCTCTGCTGTCATGGTGCTTGCTATTTTGTGAGTACTGGGGATATTTTATATATTAATATATATGTATATGTGTATATATGTGTGTATATCTATGAATCTGTGTCTATATATGTGTATATACATATATATGTGTGTATATATATGTATATATATGCATATGTGTGTATATATGTATATACATGTGTGTAGTTATGTATGTGTGTATATATACACATATACATGTATATATATACAGTATACGCATACTGTGTGTGTATGTATACATATATACATACACATACATATATATACTGTATATATATACATACACATACACATATATATAATGTATATATACACACACACATATATAAATAATGATCATGGCCTGAGTTGTTTGCTGAGTACAAAAAGAGTTTCAGGTTCATACTGAGCCCTCCCTACAGATATGGAAAAGAAGGCAGGAAGGCATGCTGTTACCACTATGCCATTCTAAATCACACTGTTTGGAAGGGCTCCAGAAGACCATTTGCAGTGGCAGCAAAACAGGATTGTGATCAAGAGGGTGGACTTTGGGTTCCAATGTCAAGGATCCATATCCTAACTCTATGGCCTGTGCAAGTCACTTAATTTTTCTGAATCCCCACAGCTTTCTTTGTTTAACGGAGACTATAAAATTAATTTGCAGGTTTGTGATGACATTAAAAGAGTCAAGAAGTAAAGTGCCCAGTGAAGCAACTCGCAGAGGTATTTCGGGGAGGTGGCAGAGAGTTAGTCCATAAACTATTGCATCTTGTACTTGTGCTTTTCCTTTTTATCTAGAGGGAAAAAGTGTGATTTTCACACTCTCACAGAACAAATGGAACTGTGACTTCCATTGCACATTGTATTTTTGTGTTCTTTTGAAAGGTTTGGCACATTCCAAATGATCATATTTTTTTCCTACTCCTTTTGCACAGCATGGAAGCATGTTCAGATATTATCCCAGGTCATTCGGGAAGAGGACGCTAGCATGCCTGCCATCCTGATACCAATGCCGTGCTTGTGGTGATCGACTCATAAGTGGATCCCACAAATGTTAAACAAATTAATCCTGTGTTAATACTATAGACAATAATTATTGCTGTTATTAATAATTAATAATAATTATCACCACTACTACTACTATTACTTTGAGTAGATCTGCCTAAAAGGATCCTCAGGCAAAAAAAAAAAATTTTTTTTTTAAATGGTATCCCCAAAATCTATGAGCTTAGTTCAAAGCATCTTATTTCCAGATCATTTCAGACACTTCCCCTGAGAAACTGATGCCATACGGAATCAGGACACAAAACAGAAGTTAAACCTGCCAGATCACAATGAGTGGCAGAGCTTTTATGGTGATGGAGGGGCAAGTCGTGTTACCATGGAATCAGAGTTGAAAGGAGTCTGAGGATCACCTGTTCTAGAGGTCACTCCTTCACGGGCCAGGCAGATAACATCCATGAGTGAGCTGGCTTGGTGGTGAGAACCTGGATAAACCAGGGAACAATGAATGCCGTCTTGAGAGGACAGCCACAACTGAGAACTGGCCAGTTATTTTTAGGCAGCAATGCGGACCCATTCTTGTAAGATCTACAGATATGCCAAGAGAAGTCAGAACTGTAGAATTTATGAAATATTTCCCAATGTTTCAAAACACTGTGAAGATCAAACAAAGCAAGCTGAAGAGCAAGTTTCTACCTATAGATCTCCCATTTACCACTCTGACCTAGCCAGGTCCCCACATTTTAAAGAGAGGAACCTGAGGTCTAGAATTAGAAAGGGATTCTTCAAAGGCCAGATGGTTAGTCAACAGTAAAGACAGGAGCAAAAAACAGCATAATCTGCACCTCAAATTATAGGGGTACTGCTGATTTATTTCTCACGTGGTATCTTTTCTCTCTCACACATCTTGCTACCTCTGGCATTTGGAAAAAGGCTCAACAATAATAATACAATCAGAGAGACTATGTCATCTACGGTTGGACCCTATGATTTTCCGGTAAGCAAGTGATAATTTCAGGGGGGAAAATAAAGCCAGCATGCTAGTTTGGATAAGAAATGCAGCCCAGATGGATTAAAAGCAATTGGAGAAAAGAAGGATGTATTTAAGGTGAATTATTATTATTATTTTTGTGTGTGTGTATGCTTCTACAAGCAGTTTACACCTGGAAAAAGTTATCCAGTTAATGTAATGAGATTTGGGACCATAATCATCTTTAAATAGGAGAAAGGAATCACGGAGGAGCTTAATTACCAATCTAAAATTTCGACGGGAAATTAGGAAATTTTTGTTACATCTCCATTTTGAGTTCCAACTGGGCAATAACTAAGAAAAGTCACTTTTCCTCCACAGTTCCCCTTGGGTGATTAATCTCCTCCACCCTAAATTCAAAAAAAAATTGTTCATTTCTTTCTTCTTTTTTTAAATGATTATAACAAATACTAGCAAATTGGCACCTAGGACAAACAGAAAGTTCAGTGCCACACTGGACGGATCCATGAAGGAAGTACCGTTGGGCCTCTTGCCTTTGACTTTGGATATGGGAATCTTTCTCTGTCTTCCCTGCTGTCAAGAGGTTGGCCCTGGAGCTGAAAGAAGCTGAGCCTGTCATTACTGCTAGGGAGATGTTGTGGAGTAAAGGTGACAATTTGCCAAGAGAGCATGGTAAGTAAAATCTTACCCCCACATTTAAGTAATTACTTAGGAAGTCTGCCTCCACTAAAGTTCTGGGTCTGAGTCTCCAAATCTAGTCTTGGGCTTGTTGTTTTTGAAGGAAGCCATTTTTCAGGTGCTACACACTGAATTGTGTTCCCCCAAAATTCATGTCTTGAAAGCCTAACCTCCAGTATGTGATTGGATGTGGAGAGAGGGATTTTTTAGGAGTTAGTTTAAATGAGCTTATATGGGTAAGTCCTAATCCAACAGGCTTGGCAGCTAAGAAGAGAAAGAAAATCTCTCCCTGGCACACATGCACAGAGAAAGAGCTATGCGGACACAGGGAGAACACAGCCAGGATCTTAATCGTGGACTTCCAGCCTCCAGAACTATGAAAAATAAATGTCTATTGTTTAAGCCACCTAATCTGTGGTGTTTTATTATGGCAGCTGAGCTGACAAAGGCACCAGGTCTTCATCTCATACACTGGGATGATCCTTTTACTATTTCCTAAGCATGTTCCCTTTTATTTTATGCTCTCATAAACACTGAGCAATAGAAAGGCTGGGCGTCCTTGACCCCCAGACGTGGAAACATACACTGTTATCAAGTGACTTGTTCAAGCCATGGAGCATGTGGGTCAGCAGGGAGAGTCAGATCCGGGGGCCAGTTGCCCAGCCAGCCCTTCTCTGTACCAGAAGCAGACACGCCTGTGTTGGAGAGACCAGCCTCCTCCAACGGTGAGCTCTCTCTATGAAAAGAGCTTTGGGGCCACTGTGCTAGCTTCACATTGGTCACCTTTCACCCTATATCATGTTTCTAATTAGTATGAGAGGGAGTGGGGGAAATGACACTCTGAAGCTGGGGCAAAGGAAGGAGGAGTGAAAGAAGGATTCATTGCCTCCCTGCTATCAGAATGGTAATGAAATTCAGGTGGTTGGCTCCAGCCTTGCTTTGATTATGTGGAAGAAATCTCCTAATGCATCCACACTTCCGTTGCCTTTTGCACCAAAGGCAGGGCAGCTTGAACGATATGCAAACAGAGAGAGTGACACATCCCCGGCCAGAAGCCTCGTGGTGCTGAGCAGGGTTAGGGGCTTACAGAGGGCTTTCGTTGTTCTTTATAAAACCAAGTCACTCAACTTGTGTGTGTATTCAGACCACCTTTGGAGGGAATGATACCTAAGCATTTGGAAGTCCTTTTAAAAGAAGAGACCAGCATGTTATTCACAGGCACAAGAGTTTAAACCATTCCAGAGAGGTCAGGGTCTGTAACCAGTGATGCTGAATTGCAGGTCTGGAGTCCCTCGTTCCTGGGCTAGGAATCCTGGATCCCAGCGCAAGTTCTGACATTGTCTCCCTGACTTTGAGCACAGTGGATTTTATTTACCCCTGGACCTCTGGACCTCAGGTGAATCCCTACCCTATCCCTTCTGAGAGAAGAAGATTAGAATAGAATGATTCCTCTCTTCCAGTGCTAACAGTCTTGGATTCTATGACCTGCCCATACTCCGTGAAAATGCGTTCATGTCTAAATATTCCAGGTTCCTTTCCTGATAAACCTGTAGCCCCTGGATTGCCAGAATTTTCCCCTGCCTTCCAGATACCTAGGAAAAGGGATGTCAGCCTCTGCAGGTAGAAAATACTAACCGTCCATATACTGTGAACTGTAATGATCTTAGACTCCACTGGCATCTCTTCCCTTATGCCTAGAATTCATTTTGGTGAGAAAAGTCCCAATGCCCTCAGAGTCCAACTTAAAGAATCAAAACCCTCAGAAGAGGGAATTCAAAGGCCATACTCCCAAGGTGCAGACGACTGATGTCAGAGTCTTTCCTTTGGCAGGTGAAAATGCTGACATACGCAATTTCTTGACTTCTAGGGGTACAGGTGCCACGAATAGGGGCTGGGGTACACAAAATGGGTGATGCAGGCCCCATTTTGCCCAATAACAGTTTGGCTTAGCAAACCTCCTTACCAAGATGACATTTAATGTCTGTACGAGGAGAATGTAGAGGCACTGGCACAGAGTTTGGGTTCTGGTCGTCTCATTAGAAGACTAACATTGATGAGTCCTACACAGAACCATTTCAAACATCCAAGAAGATAAGGATGCAAAATCCTTTCACATGTGCTGTTTCAGCAGAAGGATAATGTCAACCATTTGTAGGATTGCATTAAAAAATGAATCACAACTTTTACAGAGGAGTGGCGATGAGCCAGGCACTCGGATAAGTGCCTTCTTGCATTACATGATTGAATCCCGGTATCCACCTTCTGATGCGAATACTATCCTTCCCTCCACATCCCCTTAGCATTTTTCAGTCTGAGGTTTAGAGGTATTTAATGACTTGCACAAGGAAAGCACTCAATAGATTATGAATCCAGGATTCAGGTAAGCCTTTCTAATTTCAGAAAGTGCCTCTCTAACTCACCGGAACCCTGTACTGGGAGAGTGCGTGCCCTGTCATCGGACATGTCCAAGCAGAGGCTGCAGAAACAAGTGTCACGAACACTGACTGAATTGTTTGCATAAGGTTGGAGCCAGACTATGGAGACTTCTAAGGGCATTCTTTGAGAATACAGATTCTACAGGCATCGTCAGTGCTTGAAATGTCAGCTGAACTTGAGTGGCAGGCCTTCGTTCATAGCTGAGCAGAGTAACAGAGGTGAGTCAAGTTCTCTAACACAAGGACTGTCTTTCTTCCTGTGAGAATTTACCTTCTGTCGCCTTGGTGGGAAATGGCTCGATGACCCCTTGGTTTTTCAGAATATGCATTTGTTCCTCCTCAATTCTATTACTCACTGTCTAATCCACGATGGGCGATGGTGCTCAGTCCCCATGACCTCCCATTAACCCCGTTTTCTTTCCCATGATCTACAACAAAACTATCACTAATATCACTTCTGTGGTTCTATGCTGTGGGCCCTGCATATCTGCCACTAGCGAGGGGGAACAAAGAGATAAGTGATCCACCCAGGTACCCTTACTTGGGTGAAAAAGTCTAATGTTCATATTTTTAGAAGCTGTAAGAGTCACCTTTTTGGGATAGGAGATTCGCCTTTGGAGAGAATGATATCCACATCCCTTTAGCTTTTGTTCATCATCTGATTTTCATCAGCGGTCATTTACCCAGCACCTGTGTGCAGGCCTGTGCTTACAAGAAGAAACTTTAAAAGTTACAGAGAAGACTCATTTTTCTCTACCATAGATAGGAAAGAAACTACTATTCATAAGTGAATTTCGCATAGTTAAAACTTGTGCCTTTGAGTCCCCCAAAATAATAGCCTTTTTTTTCTGCCAAATTTTTATAATGACTTAAACATTTCCTTATCTGCTGGAACAGAGTATACATATAATTCGATAAACCCACTTCTTGGTAGCTATAAGTCATGCATATCAATTACTAGCCAGTCCTATGACACGTTATTTTTCTTGGGGATACAACAGGCTTTTTGCTTTCACATTAAGTGTCACACAAAGTCCTATGCTTTTGGAAATCCTGAGCCTTTTATATATTTACACGGTTTCCACCACCACCCATTCACCTACACACACATACACACACACTCACACCAACACATACAATAGTTTATTGGCCAAAGTCTCTGCAAATGTTTGAGCTCCTGACTTTTGTCCCACATTCTGAATTGCGCTCCTTCTAAGTTCTGAGGAAAAGGTATGGTAGTTTATCTGCAACTGTGGCTGCTTACGAGTCTGCCCATCAATGGATAGATTTGTTTGACTATGGATCAGCCCTGTGACTTGCTTTGACTAACAGAATTCTCCAGAACTGAGGCTGAGCTAATTCTGGACACAGGCTTGACAGTTTCGCTTTTATCCGAGGAAGCCAGCCTCTGTGCTGTAAAGAAACTCAGAACAGGCTGCTAAATCGTGTGAGGCCACAAGGAGAGAGAGGGCCTGCAAGAAGGGAGTTCCCCTTGGACACTGTAGTCACATTCTAGAATACAGCCATTTGTGTGACCCCAGCTCAAAGGAGGCAGGTCCACCCAGCCCAGTAAGCTCAGAGTCATGAAAAAATATTTAACTGTTCTTAATTTAACCTACTAAGTTTTGGGGCAGTAAGGCATATTGTGAAATCATATAGAATGAGAAGAAGCATGCATTTGATTCCCTCTATAAGCTAAATATATCACATTTAGTAATTGATTCCGATAGCTGTTTTAAATGGTCAGAAAACTAATTTTCCCATCTTCCTAGTTATGGCAATATCCTATAAAGTTGGTGTTCCTAGATGAACAGGGAACTACCACAAAGGAGAGAGAAGTCTCTTCTCAAAAGGTATCTAAGGAAAAGACACAAAGTCAGGCTGAACGTAGTAGGAGGCAAGAGGGAAGATGAGACTGGTTAATGAAATCGCAAGTTCAGATTAGGAACCAATATATGGGGTAAAAGGAAGGGGTAGTAGGATGGCAAATAACAAAGGATGTTAGGTGAATTCAAGAGGTAGCTGACAGCATTCTCTGTGAGATGTGTTTTTGAAACAATAGAGTGTCAATTCTACATGTAATTAAGTAATACAAGAATAGCTGTTATATCTTTATCCGGGACTAACTGGAAGTTTAGAGTTTGGTTTAAAGGGTTTTTTTAGAAATTCTCAAAAAGCTAATAGATAAGTTGGTGAAACAACAAAGTAGTCAATATTCAATTAATTTATTCATCCAATATTTACTGATTCCCAATTCTAGATGAGAGATACTTCAGTGAAAAACACAGCCAAACAACCCTGTCTTCTCAAAGATTACATTCTATCGAGGGGAGAGAGATAATAAGCTGAATGAATAGGGAAATGATACCGCAGATTAGATAAGAGCTATTAAAAAAAGAAAAAAGAACCCCCAGAACACTGACAGGAGACCAGAAGCATTGCAAGGGAGTGATAGTTTTAAATCCAGTGATCAAGGCAGATGCCATTGAGAAATGAACATGGAGCGAAGACTTAGGAGAGGAAGGAGTGAACAACGTGCAGATTGGGTAGGAGAGTGCAGTGTGTGTGGCCAAGAATATAACCATTAAAAAAGCCATGAATTAGGAGCAGGCTGGCCTGTGTGAGGACCATAGAGGACCCTGTGGCTGGGTGAGAGGGGAAGATTGATAAGATAGATGCTGGAGGCCTGGAGACCATCCTAAGCCCTTTGGCTTTTACTCTGCGTGAAATAAGAAGCCTCTGAAGGCTTGAACAGAGGAGTGCTAAGATTCATTTTTGAAAATATCATTCTACTGACTGTAGTGAGAATTAACTACAGAAGAACAAGAGCTAAAATAGTAAACCTATTTAAGAGGTTATTTACTGGATTCAGCAAGGAATTAATAGTGAGATCACAGTAGAATGGACACACACACAGGTTCTGACAATTAAGTTCAAAAACTTAATGCAACAATGTTGCTAACCTTTTTTGATATCAGAGAGATTATTCATTATGAATTTGTACCAACTGGACAAACAGTTAACCAAGTCTACTGTTTGGAAGTGCTGAAAAGGTGGCATGAAAAAATGAGACGAACTGAACTTTGCGCCAACAATTCATGGCTCTTGCATCACGACAATGCACCAGCTCCCACGGCACTGTCTGTGAGGGAGTTTTCAGCCAGTAAGCAAATAACTGCATTGGAACACCCTCCCTACTCACCTGATTTGGTCCCCAATGACTTCTTTCTTTACCCAAAGATAAAGGAACCATTGAAAGGAAGACATTTTGATGACAGGACATCAAGGATAATCCAACGACACCTCTGATGGCCATTCCAGAAAGAGTTCCAGAATTGCTCTGAAGGGTGGACTAGGTGCTAGCATCTGTGCACAGCCCCCAAGGGATGTACTTCAAAGTGACCATAGTGACATTCAGCAATGAGGTATGGAGCACTTCTTCTAGGATGAGTTCGCAAACTTAATTGTTCAACCTTATACAAATGATTGGAGTTTGAAAAGACTTTTGGAGAAGAACAAGTCACTGGATCATTGAAGTTTCTTTCTAAGTTCATGCCCTAGGATCTTGGGTAGACACTTTCAAGGTGAGATTCTAGGGAGACTCAATAGCTCTGCTCACTCCAACATCCTAGATGCTCTCAGGCTACTTCCTGAAAATTTACCACCAAAATGTCTCTATTCTTTTGTAACTCTTCTTGTTAGGAATTCAATTTAGATTTAGATGTGAATTACACCTGGGACCTGAATTCTACAACTAACTGTCACTTACATCTCTTGGCAAACAGGCTAACGTAACAGTGAGCAGGGCTAGAATGGCATTGGATTCCATGGATGCAAATAGTGGAGGCAGCAAAACCATACTGAGAGATGAGGGAAAGATGGCCAGAGCAAGAGATCGCTAAGCTGAGATCTAAAAAATGAGTAGGCATTATTAACTGGAAGGGAGTCGGGATGGAAAGGAGTATGATATGCCAGGTAAGGGCAGTACCACATGCAAAGGCGTTGAGGTGAAAAAGAGGAGAGTTTTTATTTCTCTTTCCAAGAAATAAAAAAGGTCACTCTGTTGTGATGGGGAATGGGTCTGGGAACTGGGTAAAAAATGAACTAGAGGGAACCTCATTCAAGAATTAAAGCTGCGGCAAAGGCAGCGGGAGCCATTGAAAAGTTTTACGTAGGGGACTGCTGGGACTAGGTTTGTATTTTAGACAACTTCCTCTGTCTGCTCTGAGCAGAGAACCCACTTACAATATTATATAGTAGTAGTCCAGAAGAAAGACGATGGGGGCCTAGACAGTGGAGATCAAAAGCAGTAAAGATATTTAGAAGTACTTAAGAGCTAAAATAAGTACAATGCATTGACTGACTACATATGGCAGAAAGGTAAGAGAGGGAAGGAAAGATGGTGGCCAAGTTGTTTTTTGTAATAAATGCACACACACCCTTTATCAAACGTCAGTTAATTAAAAGTCTAAAAATAAGCTTTCAGATTTTAAAAATTGAGGAGTATAGTGAAAGAGCACAATAGTGCTCATCAGGAAACTTGGGTTCTACTCTCAATTCTGACATTAGCTACCCTCCCCTGTTGAACGAGTCCTTATGCTACATGAGGTATGAAATTCATTAATCTTTGAAAAACAGGAGGCTTTCGCTTAATGGTGGGAGCCAAGCTGGTGGTGCAGACAGAGGCAACATCTCCCTCTGACGTTCTGGCAGGGGGCCACACAATACACTGATTCCATTTGGCAGCAGCAAAGTAATTAATGAAAACTCCTCTTTCAAGATGTGGCATGATCCACGTGAGCTGTCAGAAGGAAAGTTTACATAATGAAGAGCACTGGCATGGGTCAAAACCATCTGGAATAGCCCAATTCCCCTCTGGGCAGCTTGCGACTGGGGAGTCCTTATGAGAGGGAAGCAGAGAGATGAATTCTGGTCCCGTGGACAGCTGTACAAAAGGATTATTCCATGATACTAAAAAAGGTTGAGATTAGAGGGTTGATTTTTAGGGGATCAGTGAATGTAATGTGGCATACGGCACAGTTTTTGGATAGAGGACCACCCAGGATACCTTCCCGGTACTTCCAGCAATAAACAGCCTCCCATTCCAAGTTGTCCTCTCCTCCACTCACTCTACGTTTAAGCGGTGCAGACACATAGTAGGTGGCCCTTCATTGCGCAAGCCCAAATAAGTGGTTCTGGGGTGGACATGTGAAATATGTGAATCCAAACAGAAAACGATCTTTCCTGGAAACGGTGGGGCCAAAGTACCCTCCTCTTCACTCCCCACCCACACGCGTACCATACTGTAGATTTTCCTCCGGAAATATGAATTCTAGGAGCTAATTCACACTTATCTGACCACTCTGACAGGTGAAGCTGACACAGCCAGTAGCAGAACCGAGACCAGAACCCGTATTTCCGAGCTACCACTCTTGTGCTCTTCCTATGGGGTGCTACTTAATCTTTAAAATATAGAATGCTTTTCTAAAAACATCAGCTGAGGAATTAAGTGAGGAAAGGGCTTATCTGACAAGGAAAACAATCCAGAGAACAAGGAGATGAGTAACAGGTCATTATTTCATTATTTGACCTATGAAGCCTGCCCTGTCTCTGGCCTTTTTTACTTATAGAAGACAATAAACTCCTTTGATTTTTTTTTAGATTACTATAAGTTATCTTTTAGTTACTTGCAATACAAAGATTCCTAATTGATACAGAAACTTCTTCTTTTCTGAACCCAAAGTCTTCTCCTAAACCTAGTCCATGGTTTTGCTAGCCCATATCATTGAATATTAAAGAAGGGATAGAGGAGAATCTGTACTCTTCTTCCCCCTATCAAAAAGAAGCACAAATGGTACAATGGCCTGTGTCCTGACTTCAAGTTCTGCCCACACTTCATTCAGTCTCACTGGACATAAGACAGTTGGCCTTGGGGTCCCTATAAGTAAAAGGCAGAAAATGTCCCAGGCCATACATACCCTATCATGGGGCTGCTGAGAGTATGAAATGGCTCGGTGCTTGTGAAACAATTTTGACACATCTAACGCCTGATAGATCTATTTGGTATGGTGATTAGTTCAAAAGGTATGCTCTTATTTATCTGCTTTATTTAGTATCACACTGAGTTATGAAAAGCAAGCTGCCAATACAGATAGAATACATGTGTATATTTGGTGCCGGACTAGCCAAGTCAAAAAAGTTTAAAAAAAAAAAACCATTCAAGTCAATGTTACTCATTAGAGATTAATAATTAGCACATCTATAACACATACTGCTATTTTACTGAAAAATTCTATTTGTTTAGAACAAAGCACATAATAAACACTTTACATTTTTTCTTCATCTTTATCAATTAAAGGTGATTATCTTGGCTCTAGAACCCAAACTAATGTGCCATGATTCTACAGAGGGGGAAAAAAAAGTATATAAACATCGTCCCAGAGTAGCCTACATTCTAAAATGCACGTTTTTGACAATTTTTAAAATCAACAAAGCTGGCAGTTGAGAAACACAGCTCTTTGCTAGCACCCCCTGCCACAGGCATGAAATCTGTATGACTGTATCCCCCTGCATAAATCACTCATCTCTGCAGTCTGAATATCTATATATTTAGAGAAGAAACACCAAATCAAAGATTGACAGCTTTAAAAATAGTCAGGTTATTTTAAGTCAATTCCCTATCTTCTTCTTTACTTCCCCCATGCTTTCTCTCAGAAGCTTTCAGGAAATCCATGTACCCAGACCTCATAAGCTAGCATCCTTCCAGCAATGTTAAGAAAGAAAGAAAGGAAAAGAGGGAGGGAGGGAGGGAGGAAAGGAAGGTGGAAGGGAAGGAAAGGAGGAAGGAAGGAAAGTTTTTACCCTACTTTTAATCACTTATAACTGATGACTCTTATGAAAACAACTTTTCCTAACTAGCACTTACAAGCATGAGCCTTGTCTAATTTTACTTTCTGTTCCATGGGAGGCAATGATAGTTGCTTCGTGAATCACAGAGCAGGCAGGTGGTTCGATGTGAAGGATGGATGCTGTGAGATGCTGTACCACTTGGGTCCTTGGGAAGCCACCCAGGAGAAAGTGACCATTGTACTGGAAAACAGGACCCAGGCAGGATGCCTCAGGAGACAGCAGGGCACTCTATGCAGGCAGCCTACACTCTGGTTTCTGCATGATACGTATGGTTCTTGCGTCCCTTCCAACTCCCCCTGCACTTACTTCTTCCTCTTCTCAGTACACTCCAGCCACTCTTTTTCAGTTCCTCAAACATGCGAAGCACTTTCCTGCTTTGTGGACTTTTTATGTTCACCCTCTGTTCCCCAAGAATCTTTCTTATCCTTTGGATCTCAATTGAAATGTGGCAAAAGTTTTACCAGACCACTCCTCAAAATACATCCTCTCCCATTTTTTAAAACTTAGGACCTCGTTTATTTATTTCATAGCACCTGAAGGAATCCACATTATTTCTTTATAATATCACTAGTTTGCTGTGTATCACTCCTTCTAGAATTCTGCTGTGCAATTCATTAGCCATTGGCTAGCCGCATATGGCTATTTACATTTCAATTATTTACAATTATATAAAACAAAAAAATTCAGTTTCTGAGTCATACTAGTCACACGTCAGTGCTCAGTAGCCACTTGTGGCAGGTGGGTACCACATTGGGCAGCACAAATACAGGACATCTCCGTCATCATAGAAAGTTCTACTAGATGACGTTGTTCTAGAATGCAGCCTCCTTTGGGGCAGGATTCACCATCCATCTTGTTCACTGCTGTACCCTAGGGTCCGTCACACTGCCTAGAACAGAGCAGCTGCTCAAATATTTGTTGAATAAGTGTATAAATGAATGAATTAAAGAAATAATAAAAGGACTGCTGCACGACTACTAGTAAGGAAAATCTTAAGACTAAGAACTGAAATAGATATTTGGGGTAAATGATTTGTAAAGGAGTCGAGCCTCACCCTGAGACAGAAGTTGCCATAAAACACACTGCATAGGTAATGACTGGTTGCTGGTATGTCCCCTCCCCACACTAGAATATAAGCTCCCTCAGGGTAAGGACTTTTTGTTGTCCTTTCGCTGCTGTATTCTCCACACCCAAGAGAAAGCCTATCTAGGGTAAGAAAATCCAGACCATATTGTCCTTTTCACATAGTTATTGTCATAGATAGAAGGAAAATGACAATTTTATTTGGGGAACATTGCCTCCATTCCCCAAAGCATCCCACTTGTATCGTCGCCTTTCACGCTGCCTTCCCGATTTTGCCAGTTCTCCTTTTTGAATCCACAGCTCTCTCCCTGCTCTTGGGAGCTGTTTGATACCCACCTGTGAGCAGATGTAGCATTATCCTCTTCAACTCCCACTGCCTTTCCTCCACTCCTCAGTGTGACCTGCCTCTTCAGGCAGTGGCTTGTACTGAGCAGTTCCTCTTTCCACCTGCATCAATATCAGGGTGTCTACTTTCAATTCTGACAAATAGCTGTCACCTATGAGCTACACATCTAATGGCTTCACCTGGGTTACTGTTCCTTCTCCCGGATGCTGTGAATCCCGAGCAGGATTTCTTGGAGTCATATTAATTTTGAATCTTACTCATCTCTCAGGGTCTCAGCTTCAATCTCTTCTCCATCACGAAGCCTTCTCGTATGCCCAGAAGTAAATGTGAATGTGCTTTTGACGTTAGCCAAAGCACATTTGAAATAAGTCATTTACTTGGAGCCAGAAGATGCCAAATTACAGCCCTCCTTAGCCCCCCTACAACAAAATAATTTCTTTATCCTCTCACCTCTCATAGCAATTTATCTATTCCTCTCCTATGACACATATGACTATCTATCTTGTATTGTAATGATTTATGTGCAGGTCTTATCTCTGTAAGACAGTGATTCATCTTTATATATCACCCAGCCTTACACGGATCAGGCATTCATTTCACATGAATGAGACAGAGTGTCCTGTGCTGAGCCCATGGTTTGGATTCCGCAGCCTTACCTAAGAATTTCTGTATGAAACCTTTGCAGTACGTGGAGAAGAGAAAAAGCCTTCCAGCCCTATGAATATAAAACAGTAACAAATAAACTTTATTTGGAATACACAAGGACTTAACATAGGGTGATTTAAAAATTACCAAAACTCTACTCCAATCTAAACTTGCACTCATATGGACATATCCTTGTCAGGGCAACAGCAAGGGAGGGAGGATGAGCCATGCTCTAGAAAAATAGTACATTTTTATTGCTTGATTAGTTAATAAGTTAGAATGAAACTATTGTTAAGGGCGTGATAAAGAGGCCATTCATAAAAACAGGCATGATACTCATGAAGACAAGAATATGGTGAGACAGATTTAAGAAAAAGAAAAAGCAGTCAAAGGCATACAGATGGTTTTGAAACCAGTGCCTGCCTCCCCAAATCTAGGCACAGACCCTGTCTTTGCTCCGATGTTCCTTCTCTTCAATATATGACCCACCTGTCCACTTCCCATAATAGTACCTAAAATTCCAGCATTGGAGACACATACCTTTGAGCTATACCTTTTTATTTCTCAAGAGACTTTCATAAATTGGAAAATCCTCTTAAAGGGTTCATATGCCAAGGGTAAGACATGAATATCTGAGCACAGTCTAGGAGAAAAAACAGCTGTTCACTAGGAAATACAACCAGAGAACTGGCTCTGTCAACTTTGTCAGGGGGACCATGCTGACTTCTTTGTGTCTGTTGCCTCGTATGCAGACTGAGTGATACATGCAGCTGTACACACACACGGACATATATTTATTTTTATATGGGTATATTTAGTACAAAATATGTAGTAGGTACTAGGAAATGCTACAAAGTTCTGTTCCTTTTCATAGAAAATTAAAATGATTAGGGAACTTATAAGATCAACTGATTTATATCTTCTATTTTACATATGAGAAAACTATGACCCGTCACGGTCATATCATTTCCGAGAAAATGTTTTATTCATTCCCTTCACTTCTAGTGTTATTTTCTTATGGGGAACCTATCCCCTTCCCAATTCTAGATGATCAGGTTCAGGAGAAATCACACCTGTTCTCAACTCTAAGAAAGAACCTATCATCCAAGAAGAGGGGGGAACGTACAAAATATTTAACATCGGGGACAGCATAGAGGTCAGCCACAAACAGTCATAATGACAGAGGCAAGTTCTGGGTGGTAGCCTCTCGGCCCAGCAGTTAGAAAATCCGGCTGTTCCATCCTCACTGGCTATCATGACTGGTTCAGAAAGAGTCACAAAAAAACAAGTCAAGCCAAAGAGTGGACTTAAGGCTTTTGGAGGACTCATTGGGGAAAAAAAATTTTCTCCCACCCTAAAGTGACAGAGACTCACTACACAGAATCTGAGAAGAGCACCAGTAAGAAGAAAGAACTAAAGAGATGGAGAAACATAGCTCCTCATGATACTCCTTGGATTCTTGATCCAGCTGTACCTGAAGCCAGCCAGATTCAACCCTGAGCATTTTAAGTATGTGAGTCCAAAACTGCTTTCCCCCTTTTTTATTTGCTAAGGCCAGTTTGACTTGGCCTTCTGTCACTTGCAACCAGATAAGACCTGAGTAACAACTAAGTCTACCAAGGAAAAGTGGCAGGACCAAGCGTCAAATCCAACAATGTCTCTCAACTTAAAATTTAAGCTTTCTTTCCATTACATAGAGGTTCTCATTGCAGGGGTGGGGGTGGGGGGGTGGGGGAGGGGGCGGGAGGGAGAGAAGGGTGCAGGAGATTTATGTATCAGAATCACTTGGAGGAAAAACTTTTCAAAACTGTACATTTACCTTCAACAGCCTCCCCAGGGAAACCAGAATAAAGGAAGACTAGAGGCAGGAGATGAGAAGGGGTATGGAGGTCAAAATACAAGTGAGTACACTTTGAGAAAGCTCCCCGAGTGACTGATACATGCCCAGCTCTGGAACAACTCTACACTCTCATGCTGCTTTGTTACACTGAGTACTGAGGGCTCAATTATGGTGAGACTCATCTAAAGCACTGCCTTACGCTTTATGAATCAAGTAACTGGTTTCTGAGCTCGTAACAATGAACAATGCATTGGAGAAATTTCCTTCCTAGAGGAAATGATTCATTTTTCTGGGTCCCTGGAATAAAATTAATTTTTAAAATTGCAGGAAATAAGTGCATAACAACCATGCTTTTGAAGAGGGAAATTCACCAATGACTACTGGAGGGCATTTTGTCTTCTCACAAGCAGAAATACAATATCCTCAAAGATGTAAAACAAACAAAGTACCAGGTCTGTCAGCTCCTGTACACATTTCTTGTTCTTTGGCACATTCACATAATTTTGCATGAATTGTAATAATGCAGGCTATCTTGTTAACAGGTTTCAGGCATAAGTAAAGAAAGTGAAACATTCTTTTTGAAAACAGAATTTCAAATATGGCTTTGGACTGAAAGGCTAGGGTACAATTTTAGGCAGATCTATGTATAAAGCGGGAATAGCAAATAGGCCAATTCTGAACACTGAGCAGTGCCTGCTGAGAAGAGCAAATCGAGCACTGTAAAGCCCCATCTGGATCCATCCAGTGGGAAAGGATATCATGATTGATTATTGATGTCTGTCATGGAAAGGGTAAGTGGTAGCTTGAGTGCCACTCACTTATCCTCTCTGACCTAAACCATCCACAACTAATAAAGGACTGTAGTTTTATTTTTCAACTTGCACAACCTCTCATAAGTACTCTCAAATAAATAATTGCATTGGCATTGGGCCATTATTTCAGAGTTGAACAGCAACAAATTGGCTTATTTTGAGAAATAACGCTTAAGCTGTGTCAGCTATGTCTGTCAACAGCTACACCTCTCCTGACCTTTCCAGAGAAACTGTTTCCTTCCATCTAGTAGTACAAGTGAGCAGGATGGATGGTAACTCGTAACTTTCACTCCCAGGGCGAGACACTGTTTCCTTCTGAGAAAAGCTAAATTACCTGGGAAAAGCTAAATTACGTGAGTTTAAAATGTTGGTGCCAATCCTGCTTCTTCCAAGAATCGGCTGTGTATCCTTGTGCTACACATTTGACCTTTCTGAGCTTCAGGTTCTTCATCTGTACCTTGGAGAGACCTATAAGCTGTGGTGATGCCTTCATTGATACAATGTATGTGAAAGGGCTTTGGATATGGAAAAGTGCTATCTGAGTTATAACTAAGTGAAAAAACTTCCAGACAGCTTACTATGTAACACTGAGAGCTATTTTGCAATTACAGGCCCCGAAAGGTCTATCTATGCCACTTCTGATTAACTGAGCTCAATTCTACTACACGGGGTGGTAACTGTGGTCAGTGCGATCACACTGACTCACATGATGCTTTCAGCCTTGTCAGCTGCCAAGCATTACTCCAGCCTACCTCCAGGCCAGTTAGAGCTCTCTTTATGAGCTCCTCTCTGTTCTGTCTTGATCTCTTACTAGAAAATAACCTGTTATTGTTGCCACTGTCTATCCCAGAAATGATGACCTCCCTGCTCCTGCCCACATTTCCACTGTTGACTCTATTGCTGGCCTATAAACACAGGTTCTAAACCCCTCAAACTTCCAGCTATGCTCATCTTCTTCCACTGACTTATCTGAGCAATTTCAGGGGGATCTCTCTTTGCATCGAAACCAGGGTTTTTGGAGCCATCATCTTATGAATTACGTGCTCTCTCTAAACACTTATGTTCTAAACTTGTGTTCTGCTTTTTCCTCACTCATATCTTTCCTTTTTCCTTTTTTCAAAAACTATAAAAAGAATAGGTACTTTAGAAGCATTACATATGTAACCCTCTTAACAAACCTATGAAGTTTGTAGATGAGGAAATGAATACCTGTAAAGGCTAATAAAACTGTCCAAGGTCACAGAGAGGGTACCTAATGGAGACAGAATTTAAATCCAGGTCTCCCTGACTCAGAAGCCCATACGCCTTGCAGAGTACCATGCCGCTTTTCAAATCCTCATTCATTTTGCAATTATCTTCATTCTGTAGCTCAGATTATGGGTGAGACAGAAAGGTCTGTAACACAGTCTGTTTGTCATCACAGAAACAGATGCCCGTTACCGCAAGCACAGTTTAAATTCTAATCGACCTTGCGGAAGCCGATGACCAGCTTCTGTATCTATCCACAATATCTATGGACTTTGAACAACTATAAGGGAAAAACTGGGTCAGTGGTACTGGGCATGCAATTAGAACAGAAGAGAGAATGTTAAATGTCTCTAGTCTGCAAGCTGGAAATGAAGATGCAGGTCAAATCCTTATGGTTCTCATGGGTTATGTCAGAGGCTTAGAACAGCGATACCCAATTTTGTTCCAAAACTCTGGGCTCCCCAAAGATTACCAGGTTTAGAATTTAAAAACTCAGAGTTTATTTTTTTTTAACCCAGTAATCTGAGGGAAAGTGAAATTGCGATCAGAAAGGTCAAGTGATTTATTAACAATCATTGCAGCTAATACTAATCAGTGTCAGACTTGTGATAGGATATAAATCAATATATATGGCTTCTTTCATCAAGGAAGTCTTGCTACCAAAAAAAATCAGCTGAACCAAACAGAAGGCTTAGTGACGTAACTGATGTAACTGACTAACATTCTGTGCATGCTCATTAGGTAACAATCTAGTCACAAGGAGTTCATGAACTGGCAGTCCCTGGGTTATATCTGGAGAAGTATTGACCAACTAAGTAGTTTTGGAAATCAGTTTCCAGGTATCGAAATCTATGTTGTTAAATTAGACTAGTGCTCGTTACACTGCTCCATGAAGCAGCTTTCCTATAAGATGTTAGATAATAGGAGTTCCCTGCTTTGAGTAAGTTTGGAAAATATGATTCAAACATATTTAATTTTTCTTCTTTATGCTACGGAATTTCTCAATGGTTTTTATTATGTTGATGTTTTCCATGACACTCAGAATGGATACTACTCCCCGAAATTTATTACACAAACCCTTAGCATAACTGAACGAGCGACCCAAAGAGCAGAGTTTGGAAACCCACGTCCAGTACCTAACTCACATTTGGAAGAAATACTACACTCCGCAGACCGGTTCCCACTCTACCTTTTCACTCCTCTTGAAGAAAGGCCTAAACAACAGAGAGCTCTGTAACAAAACCAGAGTTCACACAAGCCCAGGGGCAAGATAAAAATGCCAGTAAAAACCAAACGAACAGAGCAAGCCCAGACGGCCCTAGGTACATATTTTTCTCCCTTTATGTGCAAAGGGCTACTCCTTGTTGAGTGAATTCAGTCAACTCTATAACAGGCACTTTGGCAGAGAACTGACATAAACCAAAACAGCCTGTCACAGTCCTTGAAAGGGTATTAGGTGCGGCTACAGAATTTCTATACACAGGGCAATTAGAGTGACAGTGGGGACGCATGGGGACTTGGGGCAACTTAAGTGACTTACCTTGAATTTGACTATGCATAGCAAAATTATTGTTGGATTCTACAGTTTGTTGAAGGGCAAATTTGGTGGGGCTGAAAACAATTCTAGGAAGATGACATCCCCTACGCCTCCCCTCAGTTCTGCCATTAGAAAGGGGCGTTCTAACTGGGGAGACAGATGACAAAACAGATGACAGTCTGCAGAGAAGTTCTCTAGACAAGGATCAACAGATTGTGCTCAGGCAGACCGGAAAAGGGAATCTTTCAGTCTACATCCATAATAGAAAAAATACTTTAAATTGCTGATAGACTGCCATATTGAAACAAGAAAACGCAGTCTTTTCACAGGTAGCCCTATGAAGGAGACATTGTATCGCATAGTCTCTTTGAATAATAGTAAATGCAATAATGTGCTGGACTGCTGCTCCTTCTGTTTATTTTCTCAACCTCTTATTATCAGAACTGGGCTGTGACCAGAAAATACATGTTCTTAAACTAACTGTCACTTGTCAACCAAATGGCCTTGGACAAATCCCCCTTAATATTTATGAGACTCAGTTTCTTCATCCATAAAATGGGAGAGTTAAACTAAAGTATCACTCAAGTCCCTCTTGGCTCTGAAATAATGTGATTTTATATAATTCTTTAATGCCTCTTAGGTATTCAGAGTAGTGGTTAAATGATCAGACTCTGGGTTTAAATCCCACTTTGACATTTATTGTTTCTATGACTTTGAACAAGTTAATCACTTTCTCTGGGTCTTATTTCCCTAAATGATAAAACAGAAATAATAAAAATAATAGCTGCCCCATACATTTTGGAGAAGATTAAATGAAGTAAAGCATTTAAAGTTCTTAATTTAGTTGCCAGCACCTGGTTATAGCTCAATACACAGTAGAAATTATCAGCAACACCATTATAGTTTTTGTTTGTTTTGTTTTTTTTAAGTTTTATGCAGTGCCCATTATAAAAACTGGCATATAGTGCCCAATGAACGGGTCTATGTTCAATCATTAACATTATTTTGATTTCTTAGGCCTAGTTCTATGCAAAATCTCATTTGTTCAGCAAATACTTAATGTAATACTACATGCTGGACACTTTTCTAAACACTTGAAAAATGTTACCTCATTTAATCTTCCCACAACCCTCTGAATTAGGTGTTACCGTGTTTCCCCTAAAATAAGACCTAGCAAGATAATCAGCTCTAATGCGTCTTTTGGAGCAAAAATTAATGTAAGACCCAGTCTTAAATAAGACCCAGTGTGTTGAGTTGTATTGTGTTGTGTTGTGTTGTGTTACATTATACCCAGTCTTTTATATTACATAAGACCGGGTCTCATAATAAGACCCGCTCTTATAGTAAAATAAGACTAGGTCTCATATTAATTTTTGCTCCAAAAGATGCATTGGAGCTGATGGTCCGGCTAGGTCTTATTTTGGGGGAAACGGGGTATAGTATCTCCCTACTGTAGAGGAGAGGAAACAGGTGCAGCGAGGGCAGGCAGTAAGCCCTAAGGCACTGCCATCAGCCAGTAGGTGCCAAAGCAAGGGTCTTGCCCAGGCAGCTGGCTCCAGCATCTGTGCTCTTGACCACATGCTGCTACACTGCCAGCCTTCTAGTCCCTCACTTTCCTCTGCCTTACCCTTTCTGGAATGGTTCACTGTTCTCCTCACAGACCCAAAACAGTCCAAGCTGACCCCCTCCTTCACACTGCTATGCTTTCAAACCTGCCAGCCCCCCACCACCTCCTAACCCATCAAGTGACCTCTCCTGACTCCTATACTTCTTTGACCCTTCAAGACTTGTGATTTTTTCGTCCCCACCAAGGTGTCAGTTTTCGTTTTCACTCACTCTGATTTCCTCTGTTTCAGTCTGCTCCATTTGCAAGCCAACGGTTCAGGATTAAAAACATGTCCCTGTGCCTTTCATGCCTGACTGCTCCTAAACTACCATTAACCTGAGAGCAGGGTCCATACCATCCTTCTGCATTTGCTGCTCATGGTTGGTTGTCTGTCTTAAGAGGGCCCTGGAAAATTTCTTAGGCCCTGAAACATTAGGATGCATGACATTTATTTGATCTCATTTTTCCCCACTAAGAAAATCTGGGTGGGAAGGTTACAGTAGGCTCATTTGACAAAAGCTAGTCTAGAGTGACATCTGGTGGCTACTTTTTTTTAAAGGTTCACAAATATTCACTTTGCTCCTTACAGATAAGGTTTATTCCTTAGGGGAAACATGCATTATCCGTCCAAACGTATGTTACTACTGGGCTACCCACCAAGACGGTAGAAAGAATCTACAGGTGAGATCAGATGAGCAGAAATCCCTCTACTCATAAGTCATACAGTTGTGGAGCGCCTGCCCTCAGGAGGAGACCGCAGGTACTGAGACCCAAGTGTAGAGATAGAAGTGGAATTCCCATATTCCAGTCCTGGCTGTTTGCTCCTAGAGAATAGGCAAGTCCCTTTCCTCTTTGGGCCTCAGTTACCTATTTTTTTTTTTTAATGTTGGGATTAAACTTGACTTCTAAGTACTTTCATCTCTACGAAATAGAGTATTATCTACAAATACATATCTAAAATGTCCCCTAAATTTCCAACGCCCAGTAAAGTTGGTAGGTGTGATCTCCCCTTTAAACACCACCTCTCTGGCACTAGTACTTAACAAAGTGAACCATAATAAAAAAAGTTCTAAAAGTACTCTCATAAAAGTAGTAACAATAGCACCATTCATACTCATCATTTGCCTCATACTGTTGGACACGGAATCTGAGAAGCGATCAACAGCTGTCAGTCCGTCATAGACTACATATTCTGGCCAAGAAAGCCTCTGGGAAAGAGGTGGGGGTCACACAACAGTCCCCAGAGGAACACACCACAGCCGAGGGCATCGGCCTGGGATTACAAACCACGCCAGCCCTAATTTCACTGCCCTTTCCCTCTTTTCACTGCCGCTTTCCTATGGGAGCTAGAAGTAGTCATGTAAATAGAAGATAAAAACTAAAGGACACATAAGTAAGTGGTAAAGCTAACCCACCACATCCCAACTCCTCCACTGGAGGCACCCAAGGCTGAATCAGGCTCATGTTGGAGAGGGGTCAAGTCTAAAACTGGAAGAATTGATGCTCTGACATTAGACCAAATGGATTTTTTTGTGTGAGTGGAAAATAAGACTTTATTATTATTGCAAATGACATCAAAAGCTAGGAAACATGCAAGGCATTATCAGGGACATAGAAAAGCAGTTTGATATGATACAGAGTGACGGTGATGGTGAAAAAGAATAAAGTTGTTTTCCGTTTGAGGCTTACCCAATCCAGTTTGTTCAATAAACCATACTTACTGTGTTGGACTGAATAGAATTGTCCATTTGAAAAATGTGTAAACAAAGGAAAGAACCCAGCACAAAATCTCTGAAAGAATGGAAGAGATATGGAATACAAGACAGAGTGAAGAAAACGGTATACTACAACAGCTTTTCCCTGTCAAGGAAAGTACACCGAACACAAATGCTGTGACCAGGAAATAAATCTATCACACACAATGAAAAGAAAACTAGCAGAGTAAAGGCACACTGGCATCACATGAACTCAGTTAAGAGGATGAGGCGTGGCCCAAAGCAGAATTGGCATTCATGAAAAAAATGAGTCAGCGACATGCGGGCAGGCTTGAGAAAAATCACATAATGCTGAAGTTTAAAAAAAAAAAAAAGACTAAGATAAAGATGGTTAGAGAAAATATAATAAATACTTGGGGGAGATCACAGAGGACCATTATATTAGTAACTTCCCTCCCTGATGAACAAATAATTGCAATAGAA
Organism: Rhinolophus hipposideros; assembly: GCF_964194185.1. NCBI lineage: Eukaryota > Metazoa > Chordata > Mammalia > Chiroptera > Rhinolophidae > Rhinolophus > Rhinolophus hipposideros. The sequence goes on along the minus strand of NC_138069.1, from coordinate 24,972,399 downwards.
AAATATTAGTCAAATATATATTGGAAGAAGAAAATTTGGAAGTGAATGCAGGAGTTTATCTGAAAGTCCCATGAGTTTCCTGTTTTCCAGAAAAGTTGAATAAATATTGTCACAAATATATTCTGATTGTTATACTTCATAATTAAAAATATCTTACAAAAATAAGGTACACAAGGAGTGGTGACTAAAACAGGAACAAAAGACATATTAGGCTCTGACTTCTCAGTTTTTGTGAAAGCAGTTGACAGAGCTAGGCCTGTACAGTTAATACAGGCAACTGTATTTCTTGTAGAACACTGCACCCAACAAACAGAGAATACCAATTTATATATTGATTCTGAACGCCAAACTCATTCAAGGGCTTACTCTATACCTCCGTAGGATTACCTCATAGACAACTCAGAAGTAAAATTTCCAAAACCAAACTCCCCATCTTCCCCTGAGAACTAGGTCCTAGTTACTCCATTTAAGTGAACGAAAAATGCATTTTCTTGTTACTCAGACAAAAACAGTTGTCTTTAATTCCCCTCCCACACACATTTTGACCACCTCTCTCTCTCCCTCCCCCCCCCACACCCTTCTCTGTTTGGAAATCCCATTGGCTCTATTTCGAAAACATAGCCTAAATTGAACGTTTCTGACCATCACCACGGCTCTCGCTGTTTCCACGTCACTTTTATTTCTTACTAGGATTCTGACACAGCTTCCTACTGTTTTTACCCTGGCCTCCTACTTGTCTATGCTTAGGGTGATCCTGTGTTTTACTGTCTGACACAGGACGTTCTGAATGTGAAAGGGGTCAGGACAACGTGCATAAACTAAGCCTGCCCTGCACAAGCCAGGTCACATAGCCACCCTATTTAATCTCCACACAGTAGCCAAGGAGTCGTTTTAAAAACAAAAGGCAGACGCTAAGCTCCTTTGTTACGAGGTTTCTCAGCTCACCCTTTGCAGAAGGCAAGGTCCATCCATGGCCTACAAATCTTTCCATGATCTGTCTCCTGGAGGCATCTGACCCCGTCTCTTCCTTGTCCCCTTGTTCGCTTTGCTCCAGCCCCAAGTTCCTGATCTTTCTAGAAAGTGCCAGATACACTGCTGCTTGAAAGCCTTTGCCTTGAGGTTCCTTCTGCCAGGAAGGCTTCCTCCTCCTGAGTTACATCTATAGAATTTACACTTTCTGTTTCTTCCAGTCTTCACTCGAATGTCTCCTTCTGAGCAGAATCTGCTCTGACAAGGCTGTTTAAAATCGCAGCCTCCTCCCTTTGCCCCCCATGTCTCTTCCTTTGCTTTTTTTTTAAATAGCATTTATAGCCTTCACATGTTTTAAACAGCTTATTTATCAGGTTTTATTATCTGTCACCTCACATCATTGCCCCCCTAGAACGTAGGTTCCAGGAAGATAGCATTTTTTTTTTCTCTTTTCCTCTATTAGGTTGGTGCAAAAGTAATTGCAGTTTAAAAGATTCAAAATTGCAAAAACTGTAATTGCTTGTGCACCAACCTAATAGTACTCATGATACAATAGTAAATGGAAACAAAACCAACCAAATGGAACAAACAAAGGCTATTTATCCCAAACTTGCAACACCAAGGGGATCAGCCACCATCACTTGCATTTTCAAAGCAACTTATAAAGTCAGCAGAGTAGTGGGAAAACTTCGTAGTGGAAAAAAGGAGAGCCTCCAGTTGTTCCTTAATTGAAAGCTGTTGGCTAATTAGAAGTGGGGCATCTATGTGATTGGGTAGGGGTGCATATTTGGCTTTCTCTGGTTGGTCTTAAGTTGGAAGAGGGGATAAATATTAGGAAAACTGCCAGTTATTAATCAAGTGCTGGCCATTTGGGGCTGACTGTTACAAAAGATAGCAAGTCTGACTGATAGCAGGCTGGCTTCTTGGCTGGGTAATAGAGATAAGGGAGTTGTTGTCCTAGGCAGGTTGCTGTAGGTTGCGGGTCAGAGTTTTGTTTATATATATGGTCTGGCCATTGTCCCTTTGAGTAGTCAGTCTCTCAAGTACTTGGCACAGATAAGTGCTTAATATTTGTGGAATGAATGAATAGCATTCCATTTCTGGACAATTCCAAAATTTGTAAAACTAAACCATATATTGGTCAAAGATAGAAACAGACATGATGCAATGTGGATAAAAATATGGTGATAATTATTATAAATGATAACATTTAAATAAAGTCTGAAATAAAAAGGTAAACAAAAACACATTTTGGTATTAAAGTGGTCAACATGCTATGTAGATCATAAAAGTGTTCATGAAAGAGGATCTCTAGAATGATAAAGATAACAATCTACAAAAAAGTGGCCATCAATACATCAAGACACTAAAAGACAGAGTAATAATGCATATCAAGTAACATCTGAAGACAATGCATGAGAAATTTACAAAAATCAGTAAGAAACTAACTTGACATTCCAAGTGGATAAAAATAAATTACTATTATTAAGAGGATCTCAAGAATATAGTACATACACTGCAAAGATCGAATATACTCCTTTCAAGCACCAATGTAACAGTTTTTTTAAAAAAAGCTTACTACCTAATATGGCACAAATAAAAACTTAAAAAGAACTGTAAAGCAGGAAGAATACTGACTTTATTTTCTAATATCTGCAATAAAACTAGAAATAATAAAAAAGTAGAAGCCAAATAGGACAACACCAGCAACAGTAATACTGGCAACTCACAAAATGTAATTGAACAACATAGAAATGTAGTCTCTCTTTTAACAGCTCTTATATCACAAAGGAAATCAAAACTTCAAGTACAGACTTTGCTTCTAGCAATATGGTAGACTGGATTCTTTAAGAAGACCAAGATAATTTATAATATAAATCACAAGAAACTTTTTTTAGTTCATTGCTAAGCATTCAAGAAAATGTTTGTTGCAGCATTATTTATAACAGCCAAGACCTGGAAGTAACCTAAGTGCCTATTGATGTGTGAATGGATAAAGAAAATGTCACACACACACACACACACACACACACACATACACACACACACGAATATTATTCAGCCATAAAAAAGAGAAAATCCTATCACTTGTGACAACATGGATGGACCCTGAGGACAGTATGCTAAGTGAAATAAGTCAGACAGAGAAAGACAAATACTGTGTGATATTCCTTATATGTGGAATCTAAAACAAAACAAAAACACATTCACGGATACAGAGAACAGACGGAGGAGGGTTGCTAGAGGTGGAGGGTAGGAGGGTGTGTAATAAGGGTGAAGGTGGCGAAAAGGTACAAACTTCCAGTTATATAACAAGTAATTCAGGGGATGTAATGTATGGCATGGTGAGTATAGTTAACAATACTGTTTTATTGCATATTTGAAGTTGCTAAGAGTAAATCTTAAAAGTTCTCATTACAAGAAAAAAATTGTAACTATGGATGGTGATGAATGTTAACTAGACTTACTGAGGTGATCATTTTGCAATATATACAAATTTTGAATCATGTTCAACACCAGAAACTGTTATATGGCAGTTATATCTCAAAAGAGAGAGAGAAAAGTAAAGCACTATTGTATATCAAGTAGAAAAAAAAAATCACAAGAATTGCACACCTAGTCACGTTGATGTAACTTCAAAACATTAAATCAAAGAGAAAGATTTCAAATCAGCCAGTGAGAAGAGATGGATTTCCTGCAATGAATAACAATTAGGCTGACAGTAGGCTTAATATCAACAATGTAAACCAGCGAGTAAATGTCAATCTAGAAATATGCACCCAACAAAACTATTTAAACATGTTTTCAGACAAATAATTCTTAAGAGCTTGTCACCAGCAGAACTTTAATAAAAAAATGCTTAAAGGATTTATTTTAAGGTTATTAAAAATTGACAGATGACCTAGAAAGGCATTCTGGAATTTTAAAAAAGGAAGCAAAGAAGTTGATATATATGAAAATAAGCATAAATGTTGTATGAAAAATAATACCAATTTGTAGGCTTCAGAAGTGATAAATGCTATACAAAAATTACATGTAAATTAGAAGGGAAGCGATCGTAGGTAAAATACTTTAAGGTCCTTTTCGTAGAGAGGGTTAATACGCTGATTAACTTTAGAGTTTTAAATATGTATAACTGTACACTGAAATAAGTAGGAACCATGATGATGTAACATAAAAGTTGCAATTTCCTCTTTTATCCTGCTCAATGGGTGACCTTTCTCTGTCCTGGAATGGAAAATTTTGTCGTCTCCAAGGCTTTTCTTGTCATTTTTAGGTAATAAAAATGTCAGGCCATCTTTAAGAGACAAAACTTAGCCTCAATCCAGTAATAATTTCCAGTCAACTATATTTATAATTTCCAGTCAAATGTATTTATGTATAATAATTTCCAGTCAAACGTATTTCATCTTTATGGCAAAATGCGATTTCTTTCCCCTTACAGAACTAAGCTAGATCCAGCTGTAGGCAGACTGCCTTCTGGTTGTGAATGAGGGAATTAGGTGCTTTTTCTTTGTTCTTTCCTGATGTTCCTTTTTTTTCTTTTTCTTTCTTTTTTTCCAGATTGCCCATAAATACTATTGAACAATGTGTCCTGGCAACCTCTTCTAGGCTTTCTGAAAACTAGCAGCCAAGCCTATCCCTTCAGGCAGGACTTTAGAAGAATCTCCTCTGGGGAATCTGATGACTATAAGAAGAAAGACATAAAGATATTCACATTCTTGGAACCCCCCCCAACCCACCCAAGAAAATGGTCCCTCCAGATTACTTTCAGTAAAACCCACTGTTGACACAAACCTCACACTCAACACTTCCACTAGATTGCAAGTGCTCCACTCTTAAATAAGAAACAAGAAAAACAACCAAGTATCCCAAACATCTGAGAAAAATTATTTCTAAAAAAAATCAAGCCCCAAATATAAAATGCAGTTGACAGAAAGCCAAGAAGGACTCAGAAGGTTAAATAAAATCCTGATGATATACCCAAATACCTTCAGAACAATAACAGCAAATATTTCATCAATAAAACATGTAGAAGAGGCAAAACAGATAATGTTTCTGAAAAACCAAACAGAGGTTTTACATAGTAGAAAGATTAGTAGAAATGTAAGTCTCACAAAGGGTTAGAAAATAAAATTTAGGAAAACTATAAAGCAAAGAGACAGAGACAAGAGATTTTCTTTTTTTTTTTTTTTTTTTAAGATACAGAACAAGTCTAGGCATTCCAACATCCATATAACAGGAATTCTAGAAAAGAACAAAGTGAATGTAGGGAAGTAAACCACTAAAGATTTTTTTCAAAGAACATCTTAGACTCACAGGGGATGTTTTTACAGATCAAAGGTGGTACCACCAAATTCCCACAAAAATAGATGCAAACAGACTCATGCCAAGGCATCCCCACATAATGACATTTTAGGACACTGCTAATGAAAAGTAGATCCTACAAGTTTCCTGAGACAGGGAGAACAATGTCACCATTCGGTGTTTAAGCTCAATACATCAATAATTGAGCTTTGCCCACAAATCTGTTCCTCTCCATTTGTGCATCTTTATAAATGGCCCTGACATCCACCTACTCAAATATTTATCCTTGATTCCTTCTTCCCACTTCTAATCCATCAGAAAGTCCTACTGACTCTACCTCCAAAGCGTATCTTGCCTTAGTCCCTTCCTCTCCATGTCCACTACTGCTGCCCCAATCCTAGCACCGTCTCCCCTCACCCAGATGACCACAGTAGCCTCTTAACTGGTCTTGTTCCCCTCTCATTCCTCTCCGACTGTAAGATCATATCACCCCTCGGATAACATCCCTTCAATTACCTCCCCTTACTCTTTTTTTTTTAATCAAAGTTTATTGGGGTAACAATTGTTAGTCAAGTTACACAGATTTCAGGTGTACAATTCTGTATTACATCATCTACATCTCACATTGTGTGTTCCCCGGAGTCAGTTCTCTTTCCATCACAATACATTAGACCCCATTTACCCTCTTCTAGAGCCCCTCTCCTCTTAAAATAAAACCCAACCTCATTATGACTGTAATGAATTTGAGATGCTGCCGCGGAGCCAGGGAAAAGATGCCCACGAGATGGCAGCAGCGCACAACTGTCTTCACTTGGGTGATGCATGGACAAGTTTGCGTGGGGCTGGGGGAAGGCCCTCAAAGCTGAGACATTGCAGCCACTACCACATGGGAGGCCACCAACCAGAGGGGAAGAGGAAAAAGAAACTCCGACGGGAAAGGGGATCAGAAGGGACTCATGTGTTTAGGTGACCCTGCCCAGCCGCACAGTGGGAATCTCTGGGTCAGGGAGCTCCAGAGAGCGGCAGAGATTTGGGGTCTTTCATCGCTCTGGGGTTTATCTTACCTGTGACTGGAAGATGCTGGAGGCCGTTTTGTAGGGTTTATATACAAAACAGGCTGGCTAGGCTATACGTGGGAGTTGGGCTATGTGATCTTTAGTCCCTATTTAACACTGGCCTTCGGTAAATCCTCCGGGTACTTAAAGATTGATTTTTCAGCTTCTTGGTCTGTTCACTCGTTTATTCACTCGTTCATTAGGCATTTGCTATGAATAGGCACCATTACTCAAATGGGAAACACAGATGTGAATGAGGAGGACAGTTCTTGCTTTCACGGCTCTTACAGTCCATTGGGCAGTAAAGGTAACTGCATCAGAGTAAGGTCGGTGCTATGACTGGTGGACTGCAGAATGCATAGTGACATATAGAAGGGTCACCCACTGCAAGGACAAAGATAAGGGGCGCTTTATAATGATAGTGAAGTCTAAGTGGAAAGCTAGTGCCAGAAGCAATGGGTAGGGGTGGCGATCTGGTAGGGGTTTTGTGGAGGTCCTGTCCCAGAACAGCTGTGTACAAGCCTGGAGGGGAGAGACTGTGCAATATGAAAAGGTGGAAAGTTAAACTTCAAGGCCGGGAGTGATGTAACCTGGGGCTGGAAGGTAAGTTATGTTCCGAACAAGAAATACCTCCTAACCCATGTCAAGGAAATGAGAATTCTGGGAACTCATCTCAAGTGCACTGAGAGCCACTGGAAGCATGTCAGCGGAATACATACATTAAAAAGGATTACTCCCCCCGCTGGTGAAACTTGAATCAGAAGGAGGCCATCTTGGAGGCAGGAAGATGGATTGATTACCTTAGGAAACCAGTGTAGCAGTTCTCAGGAACAGCGATGATGAATCAGGATGAATAACGGTGGTGAGATGAGTGTTCAGGAAGAGTCAAGAGAACCTTATATAGATTCAATAGAACTTCAGATGGATCCAAGAGAACCTTGCGAGTTGTCTCAATAGGACTCAATGGATACAAGTGGTGAGAGAGAAGTGAGTCAAGGATGATGAGCTCTCCTCTGCTGCCTGTTTCCCTGAGCTGACTCCTGGAGTATTTCAGTCCAGAGATGGCTTTTACCACCCTCCCCTACAACAGCAATCTTAACACCTACCTCACAGACTAGGCAATTTAAATAAGGAAAGAGGTGTGATTAATAGGAGAACATTGTATTACTCCTATATTTTAACAAATTCTTAACTACTGGGATTCCATGACTTTTATGAGTAGTGTCATTGAACTCAGAACAAAACGCTGAACAGCCTCATTAAACATAACCACATTTTAGAACTAAGATATACGTTAGAAGTAGTGTGGTTTTAATATTCTCATTAAATAGATGAAGAAACTGATGCCCAGAAATAGAATGGGATTTTCCCAACGTATGTAAATGACACAATAGGTCCATTATTCAGTTCCTACATCTGTTCACTCCAATTGTTTCATTCTGTCTAGCAGAATTCAAGGCTCTGAAATCTGACTTCTGGGTTTGAGTCCAGGCTCCTCCATGTACTAGGCTTGTGAGGTAGTGAACGTTAGAAAAATTTGATGTCTCCATTTCCTCAAAATGAAGAAAATTATAATATCTAGTTCATGGGATTTTTATAAAGCTTTAATGAGATAATGTACGTAAAAGTAATTAGAACAGTGACTACATATATGAGTAACTGCAAGATATCAGTGTTAGCTCTTATTACCGTCATTGTTTTTAGTACTAGCAACATCTTTTATTACTATTTTGATTAATCTTCATTAGTGCCCTATATAGTTATTCAATTATTTTACTTACCCCATACAAACACCTCCTTGTTAAGTCCCAGTGAATTATAACAAATAAATATAGATATTCTGCATGGATCTCTGAAATTCACTTTTCCTTTTTTCTGTCCTGAATTTATCTTCTCTTCATGATATCCTTCCCATTACCTATCCATACCTTTTTCATATTTCAAGACTCATGTTAGTTCATAGATTTTTAGTGACACCTTCCCTGAGCACTGTGCCCTCTGGATTTCCTTCTCCTAATAGACAATTTACAGTTTAATACTGAATCATCATATCTTTCATGTTTCCATAATTGGTCTTGTCCCACAACAAGATTAGAAGATCTGGAGACAAAGGCCATGTTTTTGCCTTTCTTTTTCTCTTACCTGCTTCCTCCTTACACATGCACCCTGAAAAAGCTCTGTATATGTATGAAGGTCCCAAATCATTTTGGTGAATAAATTCAAGAGATTTGGGATATTAATGTGCTGACTAATCTTTGCTAATTTCTTTTCATGACCCTGCCTCTCCTAATTTTAGACTCCACTGTAGTCCAAACATTTGTTCAACGTGGAAAACATTGATATGTTTTCTTACTTGGCACAGTGGAATAGGCTTTTGATTTTATTTTTTAATGAATCTTTTTGTGGTGTTTGTTGCTCTATGGAAACACATTCTCTTTATGTCCACTAGATGGCACCCGCATGACTACGCTGATCTTGGGGAACCCGGTGGAAATTTTGTAACGCAATGAGAAGGCCTTAACATACAAGCAGCAGTAGCATGCAACCTATTTATTAGCTGCGGTGGCATATATATGACAGATGAAGCAATTGTGAGGACCTGTGTATAAAATTTAACACAATAAATAATGTTCCACGTTTTTTATAAAATTAAACATACTTTTACCATACAATCCAGCAACTGTGCCCTTTGGTTTTTACCGAAATGAGTTGAAAATTTGTGTCCACACAAAAACCTGCACGTGGCTGTTTATAGCAGCTTTATTCATAACTGCCAAAAGTTAGAAGCCATCAACATATCTTTCAGTAGGTGATGGATAATCTGTGGTAACATCCAGATAATGGACTACTACTCAGTACTAGAAAGAAAAGAGCTATCAAGACATAAAGAGACATGGAGGGACCTCAAATGCATATCACTAATGGAAAGAAGCCAATCTGAAAAGGCTACCTACTGTATGTTTCCAAATACGTGACATTCTGGAAAAGACAAAACTATGGAGTTAGGGGATAAGGGAGAGGAAAGGACGAACAGGCAGAGAACAGAGGATTTTTAGGGCAGTGCAACTATTCTGTATGGTACCATAGTAGTAGATACATATCATTATATATTTGTCAAAACCCACATAATGTAAAACACTATGAGTAAACCCTAATATAAACTATGAAGTCTGGGTGATGATAATGTGTCGGTGATAATGTGTCGTGGATTATAAGAAATGTGTTACTGTCAAAGTGTGAGATGTCAACAGGGGGGTGAGGCAGTGCATGTGGGGGGAAGGGTACATGGGGACTCGCTGTACTTTGGCTGCGAACCTGACGTTTACCTCAAAAATAAAGTCTATTACAAAGTGAATGCTCTAAGACATCGATTATTTGTGTCTATTCCCCCTCTCTAGTACGATCCACCCAAATGCTCAGACCCAATGAGTATATCACCTCTTGACTTCTCTCAATCACTTATTTCATCCATTAGGAAATCCCATAGACCCTGCTTTCAAATATACACTCAATCTGACCACTTCTCATCAAATCCACTGCCTCCACCCTAGTCTGAATCATAATCATCTCTCAGCTGAATGGATGCAATAGCGTCCTAACTGTCCCCCTTGTTTCCACTCTCCCCTTTAGTCCATTTGCAAAACAAGAATCAGAATGAATCTTATGACAGCAAAAAGTAGATCATGTCACTCTCCATGTAAACCCCCTCCACTGATTTCAAACTGTAAACAAATAAAACCTGAACTACTTAGCACATGACCAAAAAGTCCCAAATGGTTGAATCATTGCCTATCTCTCTAAACCCATTCTTGTGGTCTCTTAAGCTTATTGTCTTCCTTCTATGTCTAATTTATTTCTACTTTAGTGTCTTTGCACATATTTGTTCTTCTGCCTATTGCACATATTCACATGACCAATCCTTTCTTGTGATTCAAGTCTCAGCCAATCTCACTTCCCTGCAGCTCTCATCTTATCACTCCAGCCAAGATGTCTCCACCAGTGATTCTCCATCTTATCCCCCTGTTCATTTTCTTTACAGATTTATAACCATCTGGTATTATACTCACTATGCCTATCATCTGATTCCTCACCGTAGAATATGAAATCCATGAATGTGGACAGACTCTAATGGGGCTGCCCTAATTCCCATTATCTGGTATTACCCTTATATAATCCCCTCCTCTTGAATGTAAGTTGAACCTATTCCTATTAGAATACAATAAAGGAGATAAAATTTAATGTATTCTTGACTATATAAGATTATAATGTGCCTCTCTCTTGCTAGAACTCTCTCTTCCTTGCTGGCTTTGAAGAAGCAAGCTGTCCTATTATAAGATGCCCTTTGGAGAGTGCCACATGATGAAGGTGGCCTCCAGACAACAGCCAGCAAGAAAGTGACAGCCTCAGTCTGGTAGCCAGCAAGGAATTGCATGTGGCCCACAATCGCGTGAGCTTAGCAGCAGATTCTTCCCCAGTTGAGCTTTCAAATGAGATAGACTTTGAATACTTAGATATGTGATGAGTATTGAGAAGTTTAGGGCTCCAGAGGAATGGGCGGATGTTAGGGGGAAATGACCCTAATCCTGAGGGACCTGGGACTCTTCTGGTATTTTTTGAGAAAATGTTAGTTATAAGTTGAGGGATGATTTAACCAAGCAGAAGTCATTCGACAAAGTACACAAAGTCAGCTGCAATTTTCTCTACATCTTATTTTACATCAATACCTGGGTTTTTGAAACATTTGCACAGTGCTTAATCTACTATTCAGATCTCAGTTTCTAAATATCATTCTCCATTCCTTTTAGCATTAGTTCCAGGTTGGGTTAGGAAAAGTACAAGATGAGCCTGGACAACTTGTGCCAGGAAGTAGTCAAGTACATGAAAGAACAGAGGAGCCAGGCTGAAGGAGCTTTCATTGACCAAAGCTGCGACAACCTGAGCTTTAATAAAAGAAATACGATGGCAATGGATTAAAACACTTGGGATTTTTAAAAAGCTCTTGCATCCATACTAGTAGCCAAGAAAGATGTGGGGGAGGGGGGATAAAGTCCTTTTTTCTAAAGGACTGCTAGATAATCAATGTAGAAAAAGAAAAAAAGAAAGGAAAAAAGGAAGATTACCATTTTCAATCTACATGGTAATAACAATTCAGCTGAAGTTCATCATGGGTACATAAAATATATTTCAGGACAGAATGTTCACATAGTCTCAAAATATCATGCCACAAATCAAATACTTAATATAACCAGGAAAAAACACACCTTTACGACAGAGGTACCTAGGAGTCACCAACTTAATCAGGTGATCAAACTTAGTATTACCCAGTGTTATAATCTGCCCTGTGAACTCTCCAAAAAGTCAAGATCATGAAAAATGAAACACTTATTTTTATTCTCGATGACAAGAAACCAAAGAGACATCACAATCCCAGGCAATACACTAGCTTTGATTGGATCCTGGAAATCCTATTCAAGAAATAATATCGGGGAACATTTCAAAATCATTATTAACTTTTTTAGTTGTGTTAATGGGATTATAGTTATACTGGAAAATGTCCTTATTTGTAAGTAAGGTGCGCAAAAGCATTTGGAAATGGAGGGTACAATGTATATAACTTTCCAATATTAACAGCTGGGAAACCTAGGAAAATGGTATTTAGGTATAGATTGAACTATCACATTAACTTTTCTGCAGGTTTGGAATTGAAGAAAAACTGAATTTTACAAATGAAAATTTTCCACAGAGAGGGCGGAGGAGAGGAGAGAGGCAGAGACAGAGACATCTGTTTTAAACCTTCATCTCTTAAACCTCACGAAGACTCTGAGTGGAAGGGCACATTATCACCATCTATATCCCAGAAATGAACAAAAAACCCACTCCAGATAACACAGCCTTGAGGAACACAGCCAGGACTCAAAATAGGGTTTCCACTACTTCTCTAGATCTTAAATAGCTAAACTGATATTTACATATGGTAAAGCTTTTGTCATTCCTCTCCCCTCCCATTTTTCTATATGAAAAACTTAGGCACAAGAGGAAGAGTTACAATGGGGATAGAGTAAAAGTCAACAAAAGCGTATGAAGCCCCATAACAGAGTCTTCAGATTGGGTACTTAGCAAATCCCCCAATAGGAGATAGAGAGAGATGCTTCTGAGCTCTAGAGAAGATGCTGGTATGTCTTAATACCGTATTACAGGTAGTGCTTCCAAGGTGTGCACAGGTATTTCCAAAAGAGTTGGAGAAACTGACCACTTATGACGTCCACCTTCTTTTGTTCCTAAACCTATAGTGGTTAACTGGAAGAATTTACAGAATTTGAGATGGATCCCTTCTCTTGTTTGTGAGTGTTATGAAGGACAATGGCTGCTCTATATATGACATAAAAGTCTGAGCCCTGGACGTGAACTTAGGTGGCCTGGATACAAGTCATCACACCTGCATGACCCTGAATGAGTTGCTGTCCTTCCCTGGGCTATAAAGGAGCAGGTGGGAGATGTTCATCTCGGATTCTCTGTAGTGTTAACATCCTACACATCTGAACCTCTAAGACCCCCCTTAGTCTTCTGATATTGGCCAACACTCAGAATTCACCTTGAGTATTGGTCTGACCTGGTTTATATTTCTCCATTGTGTATTTAAATAAATTAGCCATTAGTGTTACTTACAATTTTAAATAGATTTTACTAAAACACAGCTAGTTTTTTGGTGTTTTTTAAAAGCTGAAGTTGACTCAAAGTCCACTAGATGGCAGTCTTGTCCCTTTTTCTTCCAAGACCCCTTGTCACCATTTCCGGGTGCACACTGCGTGTCAAACACAGAGGGCTCAGCCTTGATGGAATTCACAAGGCAATCACCCCTCCTGAGAACCCAGTGCCTCCGCTTTATCTTTTTAAAATCAATAATCAGTACTTAGACAAATTCTTTCTATTCAAGATATGGTACTATCCTTTCAATTACAATTAACATTTAAATAAAAATTGCCATTGAGAAAGAAAAAAAATCAGTAGGGAAATCTAAGTGCCTCTAGTGCGTCTTGCCCTGTCTGTACTTCTTTAATTTCCATTCGTAGGGACGTGCTGGTGAACTCTGAAAAGAATCACCAACCATTCTCCCTTCAGAGCCCTTCGGTAGTCTGGGGGACAGAGAGGCAAACAGCACCAAAGGGCAGGTTAAAAGGACATTGAACTTGACGAGAGTAGTGAGGGGAAAACCTCTGGGACCAGACAGGAGAGGAGTACATCTCACTTACTGATGGCGAGAGCTTGAGCAACTTTACCCTCTATGACCTACAGCTTCTTTGCTGTAAAATAGGATCATTAGGTAACTAACTTATAGGGGGAATATGAGAATTAAATAATATGAGTCAAGCTCTTAGAACAGGGACTGGAAAAAACAAGTGCTCCATAAATGGTAGTTACTGCCTGTTGTTAGTGCTGCTATTACCAGTGGGTTTTTTAAAAAATAACTTTAATAATTATAATCATTTTGCTAATAATATTACTATTACTTAGGCCTGGACTAATAACTATTTAAATAGTATTATGATGATAATTACTTGTTTTACATCAGCTATCTCATCTAAGCCTAAAAACCCCGTGAGATAAATACTAGTTTCCCTAAAGGGAAACTAAAGCTCAGAAAAGTTTAGTAACTTGACTTTGTCACACAGCTTTAGGAGGTGAAGCCAGAATTCCAATGGAGGCTATCTGACCATTGAACCATGACTTTTAACTAAATGACAGGCTATGACGACCCTATGATGCAGAGACGACAACTAGGATGGCCTCCATTTTGCAGAGTTTCAGAAGCTTGCCAAGGTAACACAGAGTGTTAAGTGAGGGTCTGGTACTAGAAAGCAATTCCCTCCACTCTTAACCCAGCGCCTTTTATTTTATACCAGCATTGTTGAAAGTGTGCTAACTGATTGGACTGTGGAACCCTTTTGCCAAATAAAACCTTGCGTGCTCAGTGTCCTCTGAAACACAATTGTGAACCAATTCCTTATGCTGATACTTTTCTTAAAACAACACTGAACTTCTATCAATGCAACGGGTACACGGACCACCACAGAGTTCCGGGGTGATTACAGAGCCCTGGTGGTCATTTACAGAAATGGTAATAGGATGGCGGTTTTATTATGTCCAGTCTCTTTGAATGCAGCCCATGAAGTAAGACAGAAAGCAATGGGAAGAACACTGATGGAAAAGAAATCTCACGAGAGCAAAACCAGTGAAAATAGTGTGTTGGGTTAAGGGTGGAGAATTGGTATTGAATATTTTAAAATTCATTTCCAAGGTACTGAATCATTAAATCCCAAATGCTAAGGCCAGGAAATCTGCTCAATTTATTCTTCTCTCACAGAAGATGTGTTCTCACAGTCAGCCAGAAAAATGGCACAGTCAACATTTTGTTAAAAATGCCAGGAATCAGATTTGTCAAGTTATATGAATATCAAAAACATTTCATAGTACAACTTCTACAACAAGGAAGTGCACTTAGATCTAATTTAAATTTCCTTGCTTAGAATGTTGAGTCTTTGGTAAAAATAGGAAACATTTCACAGTTCCATTACTATGCTTTACTTGCTTCTGTATATGTATTCTTCCCATTTACCTCTCTGAACTTTTCCACTCATTTCCATCCTTTGAGTAATATTAACATAAACCTCTTCAGGTCATCTGGTCTTTGCTCTCATGTTCAATAGACAGCTATCAGAAGGTGATGGCAACCTTTAGTGGGATTCCTCCCATCAGACAAGGAGCTCCCATTCACAATGCAGAGAAACATTCCTTAAAACTGGCTTTCTCCTGTCTTCACACTCACCATTTTTCTTAAACCCCACACCTGCTCCAAAGCCTCTCTTCTGCCCCAATTCACTCTCAGCCTCACTAAAACTCTTACCCAAATTAAAGCCCCTCATGATACTTGATTCTTTTGCTCCCTTTCCTTGCCTTCCCAACATATTAGTATCCTCTATCCCTGATGGGGCTTCCGCTCTCCAATCCATTCTTCACCCTCTTCTGCTCTCCATGCCACATTTATCTCCTTTCCCAAAACTGATTACTGGGACCCGAGGGAAGGTTCAGACACTGAACCAAAGATAAAATTCTGTAATAGGGGATAGATTGTTTAATATATTTTCTTCTATTGCTACCATATTAAATAACAAAGAAAGGATAGAGACCCCAATGGACCTCAATCTTATGTCTCTTTGAACTGAAAGAGTTAATGTTAATTTGAAAATGCTCCTCTTTCCATCCTCTCTTGTCCAAATTGAGTGTACTTCTCCATCAATCTTTCTCTTATACTTTCTCATTCTCATTTTCTCCTACCTCCATGCTTCCGTGGCTTTTTAACCCCATTTCCTTTACCAGACTCTTGATAGTCTTCCTTTTTTCTGCCTCTTCTGTAGGTGTTTTTGGTGGTTCCCAAAGACAGAGCTAAGAAATGTTCAAGACCCCGAGAAATTGAGAGACTGATGACCCATTCTCAAAATGAGAAAGGAAGGGAGGGAGGGAGAGAAGTAAATAGAACTACTGCAGCCTTCAGCATGTAGAAACACGGCTTGTATTTTCATTGTTTCTAGAGTGCAGAAAATTTTGAACAAGAGAATATTTTCTTAACAGTCGACGCTTTTTGCTAAGAAATTTAGCCCTTCATATTTGAAGCAAATGGGCTTACAAGACACAGTCTGAGTATCAAAATCCATTCCATTCTACCTTGCTCAGTTGCCTGGTAACATGTGAGTGAGTACATCAGCTGTACTTGAACTCCCATCGGTCCTGGACCCACCTTCACAGCATCATAAAACTCTTCTCCTAGGAGATTCAGACCCTGGGCCAGCAGCAATTCTGATCCAGTTAGTAACTGCTTTCTTTGCAAGTACAGATGACCAAAAAAAAATTGCTCACACTGTATGGAAGCATGATTATCTCAAAAGCAGTATCTACAGCCCCTCTGAACTCTCATTTAAACTGAATTGGTATCTTCATCCAAAGCAATCACACTTTGAGAATTTGCACAGAAAACAGCTTTATGTAAAACAACTTGATAAAACAGAATGTAGTAACCGATGTATTCTCACCTATTTTTCAGATGAGGAAACTGCGGTTCCAACAGGAAAAGTGACGTGTCCAAAGGTACACAAAATGAAGGCAGTGATGGAGTAGAGCATATGGTCTCTCATTCCAGTTCTCTTTCTACTGTATCTGTTTATATCCTTCGCTTACTAGGGAGTGTTCTGTGAGGAAGGCAAAAAAAGAAAACAGGATTTCTTGATCAAAGGATTTTAGAAAGTGTGAGAAAGTAAGTAAAAGGTATTTCTTTACTTCTACATGCCTTAGACTTTTCAATATGCTACTGTGTACTGTGAATTTCTATATGGGAATCTATTGGGTCTGTTCATTCACAGTTATTTGGCCACAGAATAATCTTCCTTGCATATACAGAGGGTGCCAAAAAATGTATACACATTTTAAGAAAGGAAAACCGTATTAAAATTGTAATACTCAACATATATCAATAACAAAAGACGAAAACAAGTCACGTTTGATTTCTGCAATTACAAGAGGTGCTCAAAGTGGTTACAATCAGCATCCAGATACTTCTGATTATGGCGAACTACTGCTTGAGTAATGTTGACCAAAGTGTCCACTTGTATACATGTTTTTAGCACCCCCAGTATATATTAAAATAACATCTGGAACCAGTAATCCATGAAGTGTGCTTTTGAACTAGATATACAACCCATGTACCCCTTTTTGCTGGAATTGACCAATCTACCAGCCATTTTGACCTTGTTATACCAGCAAGAGTTTGTATAGGCCCAAACACTTCATGGTAGTGTGGTACCTACAGATACATGATGAGATCTATCTCTTCATCTCCACTATAACTTCCTTTCTCCACGTCACCACTTCTCTTGACTGATTTCCCCCACTGTAATCTAACTGGTTTTCTTGCTTCTATTTTTGCTCCTCTGAGGCATGTTCTCTACTTGTTAACCATGGTGGGATTTATAAAATGTAAACCAGAGCAGGTTCCTCCCCTTTACCCACTTCCCACTATGGGGACTATAAAGTTTGATGATCAAACTCCTGCCTCCTTTCAGACCTCATCTTCTAGCAATCTTCTCCGTGTTTGCCATACTATGACCAGCTCATCCTTTCTTTCCTTCCTGGAACATGATAAGCCTCGTCTTGCACAAGGACCTCTGCCCTTGCTGGTATCTATCTACGTCACTCTGTCCCCGTGTCATCACATGGCTGACTGGTTCTTTCCCTTCAGTACTCTGCTCAGGTGTCACCTTCTTAGAATTGTTTTGCTAACCCAATCTCTACTGCATGTCTCTATTTCATTTTCTTCAAAGCACAGAACATTATCTGGAACTATTTTTGTTCATTGTTTACTATGTCTCCCTTATAAGGGCCTCAACTGTGTTATCACCAAAACATCAGTGCCCAGGACAATTATCTGGCACACAGTGGGCATTTAATAAATATTTGTTAAATAAACAAATGAACACAATGGTAACTCTTTGTCCTTAAGGGTTCTCAAAACATGGGCACCTTGACAAACTGAACACTGCTTTCTACGTTAATATAAAATTAAAAAATATATATGTATATTAATGTGCAGGAATATTTTAACAGTCATTTATTAGGTGTGAAACAATTGTGTTTGAAAGGCTAAGTAACGTTTTGCTAAAATGCAAAATATGTTTCTTCTCAATAACAATTGTTGATTATTTTAAGAACATCTCAGTTCATGTTACCCCAAAATGTTAGCTTAGAAACAAATGACCAAGGAAGATAACTGACAAAGCACTGTACTGCAATTGAGGAGACTGAGGTCTGCATCAGCCCATGTTTTGCCCTTTCTATGACCTTGGGCAAATCACTTCTTTGCTCTGAGCCTCAATTTCCTTATTTGTAAAACAAAAGACTGGACTAAATTATATTTAAGACCCATTAAAGCCTTTACACCCTGATTGCTGAAGTCAGAGGCTTGATTACAATATTCAGTCTTCTCTAATTCTCAGTGATCCGTTCTACATTTATGTGTTCAAGGAAGAAGACGTCAATTTCATCACATTCACAACATAAATCAAGACATTCCTAGACTAAAATGGAGAAGTAACCAACAATTATATAATAGATCCTTTTTCATTAATTCCAGTAATTACTGAGTGCCTAAAATGAGGTACTGTTCTGTCCTGAGAGTGCTTTCATTATTCTAGTTGAGGAGACATACAGTAAATAAGATACAGAAGTAAAACATGTAATAAATAGATAATGTTAGGTGCTGAGGATATAAATAAAGCATAGAGAGGGATTATAACACGTTCTGGGCAGGATTAAAATTTTAAATAGGATGGCCAAGGAAGACTTCACTGAGATGGTGATGGTTGAGTAAAGAACTGAAAGGACTGAGAAAGAGTGAGCCATGCAGAAATCGGGGCGAGGGGGGGAGAACAATCTAGACAGTGGAAACAGCAAGTACTTATGCCTTGAACCTGGAACTTGCCTGGTATGTTCAATGAACAGAGAGCTCACCACTGTGGCTAACGCAGAATGAGTGAGGGAAAGAGTAGTAAGGGATGAGCTGGGGGAGGCAATGGGCACCTAGCAGTCATGATGAAGACATGGGCTTTTACTCCGCATGAGGTGCACAGTGATTGGAAGATTTCTAGTAGAGACTGTATTTTCACAGAATCAATTTGTCTGCTGTGATACAAATAGTGTGTGTGCTCGTGTGTGTGTGTGTGTGTGTGTGTGTGTGTGTGTGTGTGTGTGTGTGTGTGTGTTTAGTAGGAGGCAAAGGCTGGGGAGAGTCCAATTAGAGGTTATTGTGATAATTCAGGAAAGAGATGATGGAAACATTACCCAAAGTGGTTGCAGAAAAACAAGATGGAAACTGGCCCAATTCTGGATATAATTTAAAGATAGATGCGTCAGGATTTGCTAAGAAATCTGACGTGGGGTAGAAAGAAGGAGGTTTATCTTTAGTGACCCCTCACTCATTCCCAGAAAGCTAAGGTAGAGATGTTAATTCTTGGCCAATGTTGTCATCAAATATCCCCTTCCATTCTAAGTCATCACCGTACTCAATCAGAGTTGTGAGATTCTGAAACCGAAAAGAACCATCAAATGTGATCTAAGCTCATTTGTAGCAATTCCACGGAAGTGACGATTTTCCTGAAAATCCCAACTCCTCTCTTATGCCTCTGATATGCTATGAGCCTCAGTTTCTTCGCCGCTGGTTCATTTCATATTGCCACGTCCTCTTTGCCTGCCTTGTATGTACAATCTTAGTGTTACAGGCCTAGCTCCTTGAGGGCGAAGGCAGTGCTTTTCCCCTCAGAAAGTAGACACACAAGAGTACGAAATAAGTGACCTGCTGGGTTTTGTTTTCTATCCAGGAACCATGGATAATATATAAAATATACATTATTAAAAATGTATAAATATATATCTGTACCTATACCTATACCTATATCCAATTCATTCTAACCCAAACTGTTTTTTCTAGAAAAAAAAAAGTAAGAATACCACACAAAAAATTTACACATGACCCTGAATAGCAGTTCCCAATTCTGGTGGGTTAGAGAATCAACAAGGTATTCTGCTAAGAATGTAAATCTTCACCTCTTGACAAGGTGAATTTGAATCTCTGGCAGCGGGGCCCAAGAATATGCATTTATGATACCTTTCCCTGGCGATTCCAGTGTTCCATAAACCCAGGCTGAGCCACCACTAGCCCAGCAGCTCTGGGTTTACAGACCTCTGCTAAGGGTGCAGCTCCGACGAGAGCAAGGGCTGGTGTTATTCTCATATCACTGGCTGTTTTGGTCAAGGTCCTATAATCCCTGTCATAATCGTAGACCCCTTTCCTGCTCCATCCCCCCACAGTCTGGCTCTGGCACCACATTCCGGTGGAAGGACATTTGGTCTCCAAAGTGCTGGACAGCAGGTGGCAACAGGCCCAGTGTCTGTTAAAGAGACCGTCCCTTCCCATAAACAGTCAGTGGACATGTGGGATCTTCCTGGGATGACAAACGGATTCATGGTGATGTAAATGTACAACCTGGTAACTTTACTTCTTTAAAAAAATGATTGAATTTTGTGAATGTCACACAGTAACATGGGTGAGTTATATGATATGTAAACTATGCCTTGATAACTTTACATATTTGAAAAAGAGCCCGTATCCTATAGCTGGAGAGCAGAGAAAGCTGAAGATGACACACAGGGAGTAACTAAAATCAGCAGAACTTCAGAGGAGACCGAATTCTTACCTTAGGCTGGTCTCTTATGCCAACATTGGCCCCTGGTAAGGGAAGATAACCCCACTTGGGATAAGCATATCTGTGTAGATGTCCTTGAACCCCCAGATAAGCCTGAACTCTCTGGGCTTGCAGAAATGGCTGGATGACTTTGAAGAAACCCTAAACGAGGCAGGTATCCTTTCACTTCCTAAGACAGTGCTGGCGTTTCTCAAGATCTGTTCTCGCCCCCTTTCTGGGCACCAGACCAATGACCAGCAACACATCTTTTCATGATCCAACTACGAAAATCATGACTGTGCTAAAAGAAAAGAGGGATTCTAAGCCAATGGAACGCACACCTGGTCTATGTGTCCTGCAGGTGTCTGGAGACTGTTTGGGAGTGACCCTAGTGCTGGACCAAGGTGGGGAGGAGTAGAATACACAGTTAGGTAAAGGGGGATTTGGTGGTATGGCGCAATACTCTCTAACAAGTTTTAACACCCCAGGAAGTACCTCAGAAGAAGGCTCTCATAGGTTTCTAAGGAAGACTGAAAAAGGAAATGACCAGCATGAAATGAGACAGGTAGCAGAATTGCCTTAGCAAACTGGGGAGAATAGAATCGAAAGGCTCAGAGAAGGGGGTCTGCTAGAATGTGTCTACTATATATCAGAAAACCCACTAGTTGACTATGTTCCACAGGAGGGCTCAGAGGAGGTTCCGCTTACCGAGGAAGGAAGAAATGCACTGGTGTGGGGGCAGCCCTCATTGCTCATCAATGATTGGCTTCTGCAGGCTGACACTGACAGCAGGAAATGTATACTGTTGCAGAACTGGGCTTTCTGGTAACAAAGGGGGACGCTAGAGTACCAGGGTATCAAGGCCAGGTGGTACCAATTTAAACATCAAAAACAGAGTGGGCAGAATTAATCAGCAGCAAGTTTACACTGGCAGCCACAGGGTGGGGCCGGGTCTGCCCTGCAGGCTGCCATGGAAATAGTGATGGAAGCCCAGGTTCCAGACCTGAACCTTTCTCAGGCCCAGAACCCATCGCCTGAAGAAGAGGCCAGTCTTCATGAGGAACAAACCCTAAAGCGCTATGGCAAATGCATACAGAGCTGACCTAAACCAGTTCTTCCCCAGAAAGACCTACAGTCATTTTCCTGGGTAATGTTACACTAGAGAAAACAGACTGTCCAGTTCTTTCAAGGGTTGTTGGATACAGTGACCAAGTTAATTGGTGGTGACATCCAGAGAACCAGAGTGCCATTAGGAGTTCTAGCTCAGGTCTCTGTCACCATGCCTCCCCTGATCTACAGGCCAAATGGTACTCGTTTCCCCAGATCCCAAGTACATTATCAGAATGGACATCACTAGCTGTTGGCAGTGCCTTCACATTGATTCTTTTACCTACAGGGTAAGAACTATCACAGTCGGAAAGATCAAGCAGCAGTCACAAAATCTACTCCCCATGCCTGGCTGAAAATAAAAATGAAACAAATAAGGAAAAATGAGAGTAAGAAATAAATGGAAACCAATATTGCCCCGAGGTGGAATGGCAGAGACGAGGGCCACCCTCAAAGACACAAAGCACGCAGGAATGACAGCCTATCATAGTCTCATAGAACTATAATCTCCTAATTAATCAGCCTAGCCCCCGAAAAAGAACGGATGGACCATGAGAAAACAATAGTGGGTTAAACAGCAAATTTAACCAAGTAGAAGCCCCAATGAAGGCTTCTTTACAGTAGCAGATAAGTACAGCTACGGGTAAGTGGTATGTGGTGAGTAAATTCTTCCCCACATTCATGAGGAGAGCTGTGCACCTCATGGCCCTAATTTCCACTGAGCTTACCGCATACTTCCAGAAGCTGTCATGGCGACAGCTGAAATGGCTTATTAAAGACAAAGCTGATGTGTCACTTAGAGATGACACTCTGAGGGGATAGGGTGCCATCCTTCAGGAGGCACTCTACTCTAAAACCAACAGGAATTGTACACAGGCTTATTCCAAATAGATCGCTTAAAGAATAACAACATTGGCTAAATTAACAATGAAACACCATTCTGTCTAACAGGTTAAAAAGCAATTTTTTATAACTACAACATCATTCTGAATCACAGCGTTTGTGAAACTGGAAAAAAAAATACAATGAATAATGTAGTAGACAAGGAGTGAAAGTAGCAGTGCGCCTTCTCACCACCCTTCTCAATGACCGGTTGGAGAATCTGTGCTTCCACAACTTTAGTATCTCTGGTTCTAGAGGTGCTGGTTCCAAGAGGGGACACTTCTGGCCGTAGGCACAGTAAGAGAGCTGTTACATTTAAAGCTCAGGAGGCATTTGGTTACTTGAAGGTCCTGCGTCAATAGACCAGCAGGAATACCAGTAAGGAATAGCTGTACTCTCAGGGAGAATTAACCCTGATGAGCATGAGGGGGTAGGACTGCTGTCACTTAAGGGAAGCAGAAAGGAATATACACTTGACATGTTGATAATCTATGGGGGCATCTCTTGATACTGCCGTGGTCAAATTTAACTCTAAATGGGAAAGTAGAGCAACGATAGCTGATAAGGACATGATGACCAGGGGCTCAGGCTTCTAAGGGACGAGTGTCTGAATCATCCTAAGGTAAGCCACCTAGACCTGAGAAGTCCTGGCTGAGAGTAAGAATCATCTAGAATGGGCGGTGGAGAAGGGTGATGAGGAACATCAGTCACAGACTCAGGGCGAACTGTAGCAGCTCTGGAGTTCATCCCACTAACCCTCCTGAATCCAGGAGAAGCTGTGACTGGCTGGAATGAATTTCATGTGAGCAGAGCAAGAGGTAGGCTACAAAAGACATGCAAAAGAGAAGAGGTCCTTGCTGGGCCACTGTACTGGGCTGGCACGCCCAGACCCCAGACTCCACCAGGCACTGGCTGGTTGCTCACTCTGACCCTCTTCCCTGGAGAAATGCCCTCAGTAGATAAGAGGTACTTCACCCAGGAAATTGTGCACAAACCCCTTTCTGGGGTAGCCCACAGCCAACGGCTACCTTCTAAGTGGTACAAAGGCTAGCCTCTGCCTGAAAGTGGGCCAACGCCACAGGGCAGTTTACACTCCAGGGATCTCCCCCATCACCTTAGATCGGACAGAGATTGCACTATATCTGAGACCACAGTCTTGCTCTCCTGCTTTTCCCTTCCTTAGCGCGTTTCACTCTCTCCCTTTTTAGCTTGCCCCTGAATTCCTGTCTGAGGCTTTGTTTCCGAGGCTCTGTTTCTACAAAACTCATCTTAGACACAACAGCATAAACCATGCCTTTTGTCTTTTCTGGGTCTCATATAGAAGAAATCAGGGAATAAACAGTCCCAGTCTGGTATGGTAGCTGCAAATCATCAGAACCCTAGGTTCCCTCTGTCTTTCTTTCTCTTCATCCTTAGCTCATAGGTGCTGCCGTAAGACTGCCATCACCTCCACGTTTCAGATAGAGGAAGAAGGAAGGGATACCAGAATAAGAGTACATCTCACTATGCTTACTACTGCTTAAAAGCTTCCATGGAGCTGCTATCCAATGATTCTTTACATCTAGTGGCCCCACCACCCCAGCTGTAAGAGAAACTGGGAAATATGGACTTTCAGCTGGGCACCCCGGAGCACCAAATAACAAAGTCTGTTAGAAAGGAAGAGCTAAGAACAGAGATTCTAGCAATCTCGGCTACGGGCTCTGGCTATAATACAAGGAATTGGGGCCGGGGAGGGGGTGCTTCAAAAGGGAATCCAAACCTTCTCCAATAGCAGTCCCTTTCAGACCCTCTCACCAGAGTTCATCTAACAAGAAGTGTGGAGAGAAGTGTAGATATAGCAAGGAAAAGGAAAGCAGCAATATGTGGAACCAGGCCTCGTTCAGAGGTAGTCATGCGATCACATACCCTCATCTTCGGGAAAATCCTGGGAGATGGAGAGTGGGTGGGCATTTTTGATCCTGAATCCTTCCTGTGGAAGCCCCATTTTCTCCCCCCGCTGGTCATATTCCCTAGTCTGAGTAGAAGTTGAAGCATCAGGCTTAACAAAATTGCCCAGGGCTCTGCAGAGCTTATGGTTTATTTACTGTGCAAATTCTAAATGCTCAGATCCAACCACAGTACAACTAATTACCATCTCAATGAAATCTCTGTCAAAGAATTACCAGAACCAGTTTCCATCTTCCAAAAAGCTCAATGGGGAGAATAATCACATCAAATTTCTGCTGAACAATGTAAAACAAAAATGTTCACTCCAAACTTTTTTTGAAGGGTACATTAAACCTTGAGGACAAAAATTGCTGAAAAGCCTTAACATACAGAAACGTTTTTCTAAATAACTTTATCGTCGTTTCTTGAATCTGAGAATCGTCTGTCTCCTATAATTCTACCTCTCTACGTCCTAATAATGTGCTTATTCCAAACAGATTGCTTAAGGAATGATCACATTGGCTATAATTCCATTATAAAGCCATTCGATTCAACAACTAAAATCACTTTTATAACTAAACCACAATATCTCTGTAAAACAGAAAGAAAAAGTGGAATGTAATTAATGCTCTTTTTAGAACTAAAGGAATAATGTGTTCCATGACTGGCTGGAGGTCAGATAAATCAGAGAACCCAAACTTCCTGGTTCCTATCTCCAGGCTCTGGCCAGCAAGACACATTCCCTCCACCGTTCCTTTTTATTTACACCTTACTCTAGTGGCAGAATCTATAGTTGTGCCCCAGTTTTCATTTTCCCTTTCTTTTAGTAACAGAACCTCTTGAGATTTCACCAGTAATAAGGGAGACGGTATTCCCCATCTCCCTTAACTGCTACATATAGCCACCCAAACAAGCTTAGAAATGATAGGCAAAACTGCCAATTATGTCCTTCAAGATGGAATGGCTTTCCCTGCACGCTCTTTGTCCCCACACTGCTAGCTGCGAAGTGAGGATTATAAAAACCCTAGAAGCCCATGTTGAGGTTCAAAGAGCAATGCTGCTAGCCTTAGACCACTCACCTCTGAACTTTTATGTGCAACAGAAGGAAACTTCCATATTATCGATGCTGCTATGTGTTTCCCTTAAATAAGTTTCACCCAGTCCCAGATTTTAGTCAATCAGGAGTCTCACTTTAAGGCACATTTGAAGTGAAATGAGTTCAGAGGAGAGCAAATGGAAAGCAAGGTAACGAGAAATCATGACTCAGTAGGGACCATTTCAAAGACATGGGAATACATAATTTGAGGAAGAAAAGAAAGAGGTACCAGGGGAAATTCTCTTCATATTTTTCAAGGATCATCATGTGAGAAAATGATCATACATGTGCCCACATATATCAAGGAACTAAAAGATTAACTTCCAGAAGCCCAATAGTAACAAATTTTAGCTTCATTAAAGGAGTTGTCTCATAATCATAACAACCCAAAGATACGCAGGAATGCCCTGGGTACTAATGAGTTCCCTGTCACTGGAGGTATGCAAGCACAATTTGATAGGAGACAGTGGAGAGCACAAGTTCAGGATTCTGACAGAACTAGGTTCTAATTCTTACTCTGTCAATTAGTAATTGTTGTTTCTTAATATTTAAGAGCCAAGTCTTAAATTATAAAACGAGGTTAACTTTAGTAACTAGTGAATAGAGCTGTAAATAAAAAAAGGAAATACATGTGAAAGACTTTCCAGTGGAGGTGCTAGATGACCCTATTTGGTGGGGATTTTAAAGTAGGGTTTAATCAGAGGGAAAGAGGGAAGGATGGTCATGACAAACAATCTTGTGATTCTAAAATGTTTATTTCCCTTTCAGTGACATATAAGCATGATGCGTAATGAAAAAGCCTGGCTAACAAGGACTGTAAGTCAGTCCTTCTTCTGTGAGTACCAGATGTTTCAGGGATAATTAAGTTGAGTAGCACTCACTCACTACAACCCCCCATCCCACACCCATAGGAACGCTCGGAGTACTTTCAGCGTCTTTATTGGGTGGAAGATTTAAAAACTTCTGGACATCCCAGAAGTTCTGCCAAGACTATTTTCCTATTTAGACTCATACTTGGTCCAGACTCTCAAGAAAGAAATGGGTTCTAAAAGGCAAAGCATATCTGTGATACAGAGAAAGCGAATACGTAGGAGTCAAGAGGGTGAGTTCTGGTCTCATAACTGACAGTGACTGACTTTCAGGTCCTGAACAAGCACCCACCTATTTAGAATTGGTTTCCAAGTCTTAAATACATGGGGGTTGGGAAAGATAATCTAAGGGTCCTCCCGGGTTCAGAATCCTATTCTTTTAATTCAAAAATGTAAGATGACCCAGGTACATCACTCCCTTCAAGTTCAAAAGTCACTGAAGCCCAGGGTATAGGATCCAGAACAGAATCATGAAGATTTCAGAATATATAATACGCATGTGACATAGATAATGAAGTTTTGTGAGCAGATAGAAATAATCCCCTTTCAATAGAGCAATAGAGCTATGAATAAGGATATCAGAGCCTTAAAATTTCCTAGGGTAAGTGCAGGGGGTTGTTCATAAGGAACCAAGAGATGCCAGTGCAGAGATGGTCTTTATTGGGTATTATGGATGGTGGTGAAGACTATGGCATTTGGCGTGATCAAACCTGAGTTTAAATCTAAGCCCTGCCACGTGCTTTTTTGGTGACCTTGAAGAAGTCATTTTCCAGGCCTCATTTTCTTTCCCAGAAAAGAGCCACCCCATTGTTTTTGTTTGTTTGTTTGTTTTTTTAATGACAATTAAATGAAGTAATGATTGTAAAATTCTTACCACTTGACCAGACAATTTACCAACTGGATTTATACCTATCTGAAGATAGAGACTTTGATTATCTTACTCAACAGTATTCCTAGAAGGTAGTCCTTACATGGTACAGAGTAAGTGCTCAAGAAACTTTCAAAGGACTGATACCACATGCCTAAAAGTCTACTGATGAAAACTTCTGACCCACTTCTCTAATTACCTGATCCCTCTTTCAATCAGGAGATTAATAAGAGAGACAGCATCACTATTCTTACCCCGCCCCCTTTTCTTCTACATCTGCGTTTATGTACCGTAACCATATTTACTGTATCTGCCTGGCCATTGGGCCCCTATCTAGATGATGCAAATTGACATCACTGTTCTTGGTCATATTCAAAGATACCTGCACAACATCTCCATCACTTGGTAATAGCCATTCTAACAGGTGTGAGGTGGGATCTCATTTCGATTTGCATTTCCCTAACAGTGAGTGAAGTTGAGCATCTTTTCATATATCTGCTGTGGTACATATACAATGGAATACGATTTGGCTATTAAAAAAATGAAAAACTGCTATTTGCAACAATATGGATGGATCCTGAGATTATCGTGCTAAGTAAAATAAGTCAAACGGAAAAACTCAAGAACCATATGATTTTACTCATACATGGGCTATAAACCTGAAAGCCACAAACAAACAAAAACTCATAGACACAGAGAACAACAGTATGGTGGTTACCAGAGGGAAAGGAGGGGTGGCAAAAAAAGGGTAAATGTGGCCAAATATATGGTGATGGAAGGAGATTTGACTTTGGGTGGTGAGCACATAATGCAGTTTACAGATGATGTATTATAATATTGCACACTTGAAACCTATATAATCTTATTAACGAACGTCACCCCAATAAATTTAATAAAATTTAAAAATAAACAAATAAAATAAATAAATAAATGTTGGGCCTTCCAATGGGAGGGAAAAAGTATCCTGCCTTATGATCCTGAAATTTTAGTCTTTTGATTTTGGGGTTTAAGTAGATTCTTCATTTTGTTTGGACTCTAATGGAGTTCAGCATAGGAAAAATCAACCAGATATGGTAATAAAACCTGTAAGCAATTTGTCGAGTCACAGAATTATAGCATAGGCTCTCACTGCACTACCCCAAGTAGGGTACAAAGAAAACTCAGCTTGTAGATAATATTTTCAACCAAGTCAACCACCATTTATAAGATTTTTCTGCTAGTTTACTTAGTTGGAATTTTACACAAGCCAATTTAGACACACTTCTGCCTTGGGAATCACGGCAATTATAACCATAATGCCAAAAGAGTACTTTTTAAATAATCAGCAGCATCATTGTACTTATTCAGCCAACAAAAAGGGACACTTTCAAAGCAGCAAACTTTTATAACCAGGGTATTATTAAATATGAATCCCCAAAGGATAAATTCATAGAAGAATAATGTGTTCTGTTAAAAATTAGAAATTGGTTGACAAATTTGCACATAAATGATGCACATTGTGCAAACCAACTTGGCTTTGCTGTTACCAAAATCTTTTTACAAAAAGTTTAGGAATTTTTTTCATATCTCTGTAAATATTGAAAGACAAAGTCTATGTCTTTTGTTTTTCCAAAGTAGAGGTAATTGTATATAAATCATTTTTGATTCCTACAAAAATTGTATTCGTATTGATGGCTTAGATCAAGGCCACTTTCCTTAGTGAAAATACAGAAATTCTTTCTTATTGCCTCGACCTATATCTGCTGCTCAATGTAGTAACCATTAGCCACATTTAGCCACTGGGCACTTGACATGGGGCTAAAACCGAGAAGTTGCATTTTCAGTTATATTTTTATTGATTTAAAGTTACAAATTTAAGGAATATAAAATACTTTTCCATTAAACATAACTGCATGATTTCAGTAATACTACATTCCTCTTTAAGTATTGATAATTTAGCATCTGAATAGAGCTGTACTGAAAGCATAACGCATACTCCAGATTTCAAAGACTTAGTAAACAAAAATAATGGAAAAAAATCTTAATTTTATGTTCATTATTTGTTGAAATGATAATGTTTTGGATATGCTGGGTTCAATAAAATGTATTTTAAAACCATTTTGCCCTAATAGTGCAAAACTATTTTGAACTTATTTTTTAATTGTGACTACTAGAAAAGTTTTAATTATGTATGTGGTTCATATTATATTTCTATTGAACAGCACTCATCTTCCAATCTAGAAATATCTACTTACTCAAGTTCTACTTCCTGTAATGGTGGTGAAGCTTATATTTGGCTGACTCTCCCACAGATAACATTTGTAAACAGTGGACCAAACGGGGAAAACAACTTTTTTTGAAGGACTGGAGAGCAACCAAAAGTATGAAGGAATCAGAGGAAATTTGGCCCTTGAAAGAAGGGAACTGCCCTGGATAAAATTCACATTTATTAAGCTTTGCACCTATGGGCGTTCACTAACCTGGGGGGAATTGGATGGAGAGAATTTAAGCAGAAAGTTATAATCATAATGAATTGAGAAGTCAGAGGTCGAGTTTAGTGTTCCCAGAGCAGCTAGAAAGTGAAGGGGAAATACAGGAAAGGAGGGAGTCCCTAAATCTGCATATGAATACCATGCAAATCTTTGGCTCACCTGTGAACAAGTGCTTGGGAAATACCAAGATTCACAGTGTATAACAACAGCTGTAAAAGGGAAGGAACTGAGCAGAGATCTCAATTTCTACCTACCGTGTTTCCCTGAAAATAAGACCTAACTGGAAAATAAGCCCTAGCATGATTTTTCGTAATTTTTTCAGGAACCTCCACACTGCATTCTGTAGTGGCTGCACCAGTCTGCATTCCCACCAACAGTGTACGAGGGTTCCTTTTTCTCCACAGCCTCTCCAACACTTGTTACTATTTGTCTTGTTGATGATAGCCATTCTGACTGGGGTGAGGTGATATCTCATTGTGGTTTTTATTTGCATTTCTCTGATGATTAGTGATGTTGAGCATTTTTTCATATGTCTATTTGCCATTCGTATGTCTTCTTTGGAGAAATGTCTCTTCAGGTCTTCTGCACATTTTTCAATAGGGTTGTTTGTTTTTTTGTTGTTGAGTTTCATGAGTTCCTTGTATATTTTGGATATTAGCCCCTTATCGGAGGCACTGTTTGCAAAAATCTTCTTCCATTCAGTTGGTTGCCTCTTTATTTTGTCAATGGTTTCTTTCGCTGTGCAGAAGCTTTTAAGTTTCATACAGTCCCATTTGTTTATTTTAGCTTTTACTTCCTTGCCTTTGGAGTCAAATTCATAAAATGTGCTTTGAACCCAAGATCCATAAGTTTAGTACCTATGTTTTCTTCTATGCAGTTTATTGTGTCAGGTCTTATGCTTAATCCCCTTCTTTCTTACACAAAGATGGATGGTTAAATGAAACTGTGATGTTGCAAGTTTCTAGTATTCTACGC
Organism: Rhinolophus hipposideros; assembly: GCF_964194185.1. Classification (NCBI taxonomy): domain Eukaryota; kingdom Metazoa; phylum Chordata; class Mammalia; order Chiroptera; family Rhinolophidae; genus Rhinolophus; species Rhinolophus hipposideros. Next base: position 24,941,588 of record NC_138069.1, on the reverse strand, counting down.
AGATTGGTAAAATATTAACTATAAATAGACTATGCTAAGTTAAAAATGCATATTCTCCAGGACAACCATCAAAACACAAAGATGTATCGCTAAAAAACCAATAGAATAGACTACTAAAATATTTTAATTAACATATAAGAAGGCAGGAAAGAAGGAACACGGAAACCATAAATAAACAAATAAGCCAGCCAGTAGAAACAAATGAAAACAGCAAAATGATAGACTTAAAATTACCATATCGATAATTACATTACACAAAAATGTACTGCATATTCCAATTAAAAGAGAAAGATAACTGGATATAAAAAGCGAGAACTATATGTTGTCTATAAATGATGCCATTTAAACTAAAGATAAAGATAATCTAAAAGTAATAGAATGAAAAATGATTGACCACACAAATAATAAACATACAGAATTTTAGGCAAGGAGTACTACAAGAAATAATGAAGAATATTTCATAATAATAAAACTTAGTCTTTCAGGAAGACAACAATCATAAATTGATGTGCCCATTAAAAGATCTTCCAAAAATATCAAGCAAAATTGAAAGACCTCAAGGGAAAAATAGACAAACCCATAATACTCATTAGTAACTTTAACATTCCTCTCTATGTCACTTACAGAGCAACCAGACAAAAAATCAGTAAGAACACAGAAAATATGACCATTATTTTCTCCAAAAGAAAATTCTAGGCCCAGATAATATAACTGGTGAATACTACCAAACACTTAAGGAAAAAATGATACCAGTCTTATACTAATTTGATGGTAAAATAGAGGATGAGAGAACCCTTCCCATTTTGTGAAGCCAATACAAAAATCTAACAAAGATGGTAAAGTGTTACAAACCACTGTCTCTTATGAACAAAGATGAAAATATCCTTCACCAAATATTAGCTTTTTTTTAGGAAATGGACACTCAAGTATTTAGGTGTGAACAGGCAAGGTGTCTGCAAATTACTCTCAAATTGTTATAAAATATATGCACATATCTCTATCATGCATCTAGAGAATGAGGAAACAAATCAGGCAGAATAAAGCTGATGGATATAGATAAAGGGCGTTCAGGAGTTTCTTATATTTTTCATGCAACTCTTATGTAATTTGAAGTTTTATTTGTTGTAAAGGGTTACCAAAAAACATCTATTCACTATCACAGTTGAACAACGAGTATTTAACTTACCTATGGCAAACATTGCATAGGGAACGTAGAACACCACAGAAACAGCCTAATTATATGTAAAAAATTACAATCTAGTAATATTATTTCATAAGATATACCAATATTCTTTGTACTCGTAGATCATACGAATCAAGTCTTGATTTTGAGAAAAGCAGCTACCGGCAGTTATGGTGTCATCCACTATATCCAGTCACTCATGAATTACTGCCCCATTCTCCCTTCTCAACATTTCTAGTATTTTTCCCTCCTTCCAGTCTTTGTGGCAATTATCAGTGTTGTACTCTTGAGGCCATCCCCACTGAGTTATTTAATCAGCTCCTAATTGCCTCTCAGCCAGCTCCACCGTCAAATCATTCACAGAGCCAAAGGAATTATCTTTTATTCTATGAAATTTCATGCCTCCTTGGATTAAAATCCAACAATAACTCAACATTATCTCCAGGATAGGATCCGTTTCCTTTAGAATTTTGAACAGATCTCTTATGAGTCAACCCTGTCACTGCTTATGTCTGCCTACCCTGGTAAAATCCTAACATGACCCAGAATTCTACGTGCCTCTTGCCCTTGTATAATCTAATCTTCCCTGGAGTATGGGCGGGATCTGTAACTTTCTTCTAACTACAGAATGTTGCAGAGGTAACGAGACATCACTCCTGTGATTATGTTATTATTATATGGCAAAAATAAAGGAATTTTATGGATGTAATTAAGCTTCCCAAACACCGTGTTTCTCCGAAAAAAAAGACCTAGCCGGACAATTAGCTCTAATGTATCTTTTGGAACAAAAATTAATACTAGACCTGGTATTATATTATATTGTATATTACATTATATTTATTATATTATATTATATTATAAAGACCCGGTCTTATTATAGTAAAATAAGACCGGGTCTTATGTTAATTTTTGCTCCAAAAGGTGCATTAGAGCTGACTGTTCGGTTAGGTCTTATTTTCAGGGAAATGCAGCAGTTGATTGTGAGTTCACCAAAAGGGAGATATCCTAGGTGTGTCTCATGAATCAGTCAGATGGGAAAAGGGTCAGGAACTCCAAATGGAGTCTCTCCTGCTCTCCTGAAGAATCAAATAGAGATGATATAAACTGCCTGTGGAAGAGAGCCATGTGGCAAGAAACTGTGGAGGCTTTTAGGAGTTGAGAAGAACCATTGGCTGACAGTCAGGAAGAAAGTGAGAACCTCAGTCTTAGAATCACTAGCCACCAAATTCTGCCAGCAACATGTGAACTTGGAGGAGGATCTGAGCCCCAGATGAGGATGTAAACTGGATGACCTTGAATGCAGCCTTCTGAGAACCTCAGCAAAGAACCCGGAGAAGATATGCCCAGATCTCAAATCTACGGAAACTGAGATAAATAATTAACAGGTGTTGTTTTAATCCACCGAGTTTGCAGTAATTTGTTCCACAGCAAGAGAAAACTAACACACCTACCAAAAATTAACTAACCACCTGTGCTTTTTTCTCTACTATCATGTGCATAAACCTTTGATGTCTCAAAAATCTTTGTATATGTTTAAAAAGATGTCTTTTCATTCTGCAACCTCTAACCTAGAGATGGTTATTTTTCTGTCTTTGCTACCCATTTTTACCTATCACCATATTATGATATTGGTTTAAACATTTGTCTTTCCTACTAATCTCCTTGATGGTTAGGGCAGTGTCTCATCTTGACATTTCCGTAGTAATTGGCTCGTAAAAGATTTTCAATATCTTTTCAGTTGAAATCCCTCTAATTGACTGGAAAGAAGCTACACTATGTCTATGGGCACATTCCTTTTTTGTCATTGTTCCCTAATTAATAGATATAGGATTTTAAACATCTTTTATACCACAGGAAAGAAATATGCATAAATTCACACAAGTTTCTAAATCCAGTAATCAATAACCTTAATGCCGCCACAACTTCTGGAACATTCCATTTTTCTCAAAACAGCACAATGAAAGCTGCCAGCAAATTCACTAATTGCAGGATGAGACAAAAGAGATGGTCTGCTGACATTTCACAAAAGCCTTATTAGTATGCTAGGGCACCAGCAAAGCAACCAAATAAATGAGCTGCACTTCTAAGGAGGACCAAGAAGGCAGCATGCTTAAAGAGATCCTCGAAAGAGTGGGAGTGGATTTAAGCAGTGGTATCTGGAACAGGATGGCCTGTGCCACTGAACGCATCTGATTTGTACCCAGGAATGTTTCCTTCACATCCTCACTCTTCACCAACACAGACCTCAGTCACGGGTAGGAAATGCTGGCAGTTAGGACTCAATTAGATGCTGCTGTTATGCTCGACTTTTATAAATCACAAATGTTTGAAAAAAGAAAAAAAAAGTGCTTTTTGGGTAAAGGAACCACTATGTTTTTAGTTTAAAAAATGAGACCGGTTAGCTATTTATAAAAGCATTTCTTTCGCTATTGGTGGGTTAATCGATTGGAATGACATTTACCGGGAGGCAATTTGGGAATGTTAAACAAAAGGCATTGAAAATAATCTATTTACTCAGCAATTTCATCTCTAGAAATGCATTCTATAGAGATATTAAATAAACAAAATGTTTATCATCCCTAAGTGGCATCAGTGTGTTGGCCTTTGCCGAGCCAAGGATAATCAGATTGTCCGTGAAAGGCTTGATGTGGCAGCTCCCTTTCTTCAACCATGCCCCCCAAACTCTAATTACATAAAATAAAAAGAAATCTGGCAAATTCCGATTGCTTTTAATGGCATCATCATTTTTCACCATGTTCTCAGGAACGAATAGCCCTAGTATTTGTTACGAGAGCCTTTGTTATGGTAGCCATTTTCTCCTCGGGGGGGACAGGGAGTGTGTGTGTGGGGGGGAGAGAGACAGAGAGAGAGAGAGACAGACAGAGAGAGAGAGAGAGAGAGAGAAAACACTCTCTGATACCAGGGAGCAAAGACTTAGCGCTAGGGGCTTTTCTGTAGTTCAATCTACTGCAAAATTTTATAGGCTGCAGTGGTTATAACAAACATTGTGAAAACTGACAAAGTCCTTGCGGAGATAATCCAAAGAATGTGCACATTCTCTTGTGACTCTAGTAAATAACGGAGCTCTTAAACACCACAGTATGTTGCCTCACTCACCTAGATGTTATCTGAAGGGAAATATGCGTGTGCACACACAAGTTTGCTTGCAGAGACTAGAACTGTCACCTTGCAGCCTTCTGTTCCCCTGTCCTGCCAGTGTTTCCTAGGGCCTAAGCTTTCACATGTAGTGAGCCCACCCTTTTTTCTCCAAATGATTCCTCCTGGATCAATCTTTTTCCTCTCAGCAGAAGATGCCTGCTTTCTCTTGATACAAAGGGGAAATATTTTTAATGCACCATTAAAAAGGGTTACAGCTAAAATTCAGATTCCAGAGAGAAAATGATCAGCTGTGTAATCTTAGGCATATTACTTAATCTTTCTGAGTCTTTTTATTGGTAAAACTGGAGGTAACTACCGTGTTTTCCCCAAAATAAGACCGGGTTTTATATTAATTTTTGCTCCAAAAAACGCATTAGGGCTTATGTTCAGGGCATGTCATCCTGAAAATTATACTAGGGCTTATTTTTGGGTTAGGTCTTATTTTCGGGGAAACACAGTATGGTATCTGCCTCGTAAACTAATCTGAGAACTAAATGAAATCATTCACACATGATAAACCCTCAAAAAGAACTAGCTCTTACAATAGTTTCATTTGGAAAAGGTACTCTTCCTTCTTTCTTGACTATCTGCTGGTATACCCAACCAGTAGAATTCCTAAAGGGAACAGGGTTATAAACAATATTTGTTTATAACAAATATTGTTCCTCTTAACAATAAACAATATTTGTTCCTCTTCTTCCTTTCTCACCCCATTCCCATAACTTCTAAACAAGTAAATTGTTTAAAACATATTTCAGAAAAAGCCATGGGAGGAAAATGCCATTCTAAGTGGGGTCAACACCATCTGTAGAGCATGCACAGAAGGAGTTAAGGGCTATGTCATAGCCATTTTATTTTAAAGGTCTAAGGATAGGTTTCATGTCTGTAAATGGTAAGGTCACCTGCTCTTCAACTACCTGCCACTCACTAACCACGCACAATCCGGACAGCCTGCACAGACCCTGCCACAATCACCCCAATTCCTTATACCCTATACCCCTGACTACCTGGGAAGTTGCTTTTTCTTTGCACAAATACTAACAAAAATTTAAACAAGGCAGACTCATGTTTAAAGTTTCATCAACACAATATCAGTAGTTTTAATTATGTCCCAAATATTTAGAAATAGTTTTATATGTGAAATGAATAATCTTCCATGCATGATTTTCCTGGACTGAGTTCAATGATCCAACGTCGACATTAGATATTTTTCTTATTCACAGAATAGGGTATATCTTATTAAGAACTTAGTGTCCTGTTAAATTCATTAATTTTACAAGTTTGTAACCACCATTCCTTATCACAGATGTTTTTCACTTCTTCTAACTTGGAATTAAATCATCTTTTATTCAGATATTTCAGCTTATAGATTTATGACCAATAACCATTTTAACAACGAGTCCAGTGAACTCTTTTATACACACTCCTGCTTTTATCAACAGGAAACTGAGTTTAAGGGAGGGATCCTGAGTTTGGAGCAGTGAGTAGATGAAGAACTGGAATTCTGGATTTCGAGATGGAAACCCTGTTTCTATTTCCTGACACATTTCCCCAATGCTATAAGCCTCGTTCTTTCATCTGCACAATATGGATAATACTTGCATCAAGTTTGCCAGGCTGTTTTGAGGACCAAAGGAGATAACAAACATCAATCATTTAGCATAATGCCTGGTTTATAGTGAGGATTCAATTCATTGTCATCTTCAGCAACTACATAGGGATGTAGAAATAGCCTGAAATAACATTCAGAGACACTTATTCTCACCTAGGTATTCATTAATCACCTATTTTGGATGAGTCACTGTTTTTCCCTGCACTTCCATTTTCTCATTCATGTATTTGAATAGACAGACCAATTTTTCTATGCGTTCACTTTCAGTTCTAAAATTTCCTTAGTTCCACTGAATCTTCGTTTATGATTCAGTCAATAGGGTGAACACCTGTGATGATCCTTTTATTCTTTCAACACATTTCTTATAATAAACACTGTTAGAGACTGGGAAAAACCACACTGAAAAGAATGGCATGGCCTTGCCAGTGTTCTAGTAGTAGTAACTGCCAACAACCAGGAAGTTACGATATGGTGTAATAAATACGGCAACAAGGGACAAGGTGCTGGGAAGAGAACAAGTTCAGGGGTGGCCTCTTAGAAGCAGTATCAGAACTGAGACCTGATTTATGAGTGTTACTCTCAGAACCCAAGGATAGCCACTATATGCAGTTTTCTGCCTCTTCTTTAGATGACCCAAGATTATTGTTCTCGTGTTTCCTCAACCCCCACCTTTCCTTGATTTTCACTGGCTGGGTATCTCTTGTGAGGCTGACTCTAGTCACAATTTGTTGCACTTAATTTTCTGTGGGTAATAAAACCACGCAACTAATTTTCTTAAAATCCTATATTTAAGTGTTTGAAGGAGAATGTATTTCCTGGCTGTTTGACAACTTTTGTTTTACTTTTCTAAAAAAAAGACTGGATCGTTACTATACTTCAGACCATTAATCTCCAGATGAGTAACATTTTACTTTCTTCTTCTTCTTCTTCATTAATTTTTTTTTTTTTTAAAGAATGCGTGGGGAGTAAGAGAAAAGCAATCAGATGCTATTATTGAAAGAGAGTTTTTAGGTAAAAAAAATGAAAATTGCAGAGCCACACTTACTTTTCCTGAAAAAAATGTTTCTTACCCATAATCCCTAGTATAATGTCCTTTAACAATATTTAGTGGAAGAATTAAGAACTTACTGACTAAATTAACATAAATAAGAACAAGGTCTCATAAAAATTCTATCACTGAAGGTAAAATTTTGCTTCTAAAGAGGATAGATGAGAAAATATCTGTATTTCCTGTTACAGTAGTAATTTTCACTAAGAACTGGGCAAGACATAAAAATGGAAACACAGCCAAAAGAAATGAATAGGAACAGGGCAAAGTCTACCTTGACTGCAAAGTACATATCCTATATTTGGGTTTGGGGGGGAAAAAGTCACTCTGGGGACATTTTTATTGTTTTTGGCTTTAATTCTATTCGGTTGAATTAATATACTATCTACATTCCAGATCTCTTCCACTAGATGAGTTACTGGGTTATAATTTCTAAAATAATTGTCCAGCATTTCTTGAGTCACCTAAAAGACAATGAGAATGTGATATATTCAACCATTACATGTTTTGATTAAAAAAACATAAAATTAGTCAAGTAGCAAGCATTTTAACTATATATTTCATGTCTACCATGTTTAGAAAATATTCACAGCACATAATCTTGAAGTTTTATATAACTCCAGCTTTATTTTATACACACACACACACACACACACACACAGAGGCATGGAACATATATTAAAGGCACATATTTCAAGATCCACTAATTTTTTTATTGTATCAGAAGTCCTCCAGAACTTCCTCTCAGAATGAACTTGGACAGTTCTAGGTCCAAGTTCAATAAAAAAAAAAAAAACTCAATAAAAAAAAATGTTTTTTTTTCTCTACAGCATCAAAGCAGCTTTGGCTCAAAACCTTGGTTTTGAGGTTGAAACATAGACTACACAAGCGTTTCTAAAACTCCCAATTCAGGTAACTGATGTAAACGTGGTCCTAGGCTGCCGGAATACCGGTTTTTAGAGTGCGCATCAGAAACCAATGTACAAAAACACCCTGGAGAAAACCATAATACTCTCAACGGCCCAAGAGTCTCTCAGATAAAGAAATCAGAACCCAGTGTAAAATTATAAAATACACAAGGAAACTCTCTACCGTTAGTGAGAATGAATAGACATAACAGATGTCTAACACCCCACGAACTTCAGATAACAGGAAATCTAAAAAGAAAAGGAAACAAGTCCAAGACAGTTACACACATCACCCATTAAGAAATGAAAAACAAGGAATTGGGAGAAATAGATTTTTAACAAGTAACCAAAGCCATGCCTAAAGACAAATGATAAAATTACTGAAATTTAAAATTCGGCAAAGAGTTTTGTAACCACCAGTTTGGCAAAATTAGGCGAGCTGCCACTAACACGTGTTGGTAAGGATGTGGAGCAATAGGAACTTACATACCCCTGGTTGGGAGTGCAAATTGGTACACCACCTGGAAACAAAAATTGCCATTGCCTAGTAAAAGACGCTCACACCCTTTTATCCCCAAGCAAGTCTGCAATTCTTCTCCTAATCAAACACCCTAGAGAAACCCTTGCCCTCGTGTAATAAAGATTTCTACAAGAATTTTTATAGAAGTGTCATCAATGGGAGAATTGAAAAACGGTGGTATATTTATAACGCAATACTATTCGGCATAGAAAAAGGAATAAACATATGTCAGCATGAATGGATATCAGGAAAAGACACTCTATAGGAGAAAAGCAAGTGGCAGAACAATAAGGTATGCTTCCATTTTTATAAAAGTCAAGTTTATGAAACCAGCTAGTATGTGACTTAGATGCTCATAATTACATAGTGATATTTTACATGGGAAAGAATGATAAATGCATGAAGAGATGAAACTTTACCTGGTTCCAAAATCAAATTGTATTTCAGAAACAAAACAAGTTTCTTATTAGTTATTTAAAGGAGTCTCACTTTCACTTTTTCTCTGTTTCCATTGTTTTTGGTTTTTTTTCGTACTTTTGAGTTTATCCTTCTGGTATTTCATCTTATACATAAAAGGAAGCATACTATATCTAGTTATCAATCTACTTATCTACTGTATCGATCAGAGTTCTTCAGAGAAACAGAACCAATACGATATATACAATTGGCAGGCTGGATATTTAGATAAGAGTTAATGTTTGCAGTTTTAAGTATGAAATCTGTAGGGTAGGCCAGCAGACTTAAAACCTCAAGGAATTCTGGAGGCAGGAATTCTTTCTCCAGGAAACTTGTTTTTGCTCCTAAGGCCTTTGACTAATTAGAAAAGGGGGATAATCAGCTGTACTTAAAGCCAACTGATTGTAATTGTTAATCAGATCTACAACCTAGCCAAGGTGACATAAAATTAACGATCACATTTACCTACCTACCTACCATTCTTATTTTTCCATTTGACAATATAGTTTGGAAATGACTCCATATCTGCCGTTTGTATCATAATTATCTCCCTTCACTTTTTTCATGGAAGCATAACATTCTGTTACATAGATATATCATTTATTCAATAAGATGGTTCTATTCTTTTTTTTTTATAAATATGGTATAATAAAAATATCTTGCACATATATTTTTTCATTATTTCCACCATATTTTAGAAATAGTGTCCTAGGATTGGAAATATTGAGACAATTAATTAATGTGATTTTCTTTGAAATTATCAAATTTCCCTCCATAGTGATTGGACCTTTTAGCACTCTGGCCAGCAATGTGTAAGAGGGTCTATTTTGACATAACCATACACACACACACACACACACACACACACACACACACACACACACCACTGTATACTTCTAGGAAAACATTGGCCAAAGCCATCTTTCACTTAAGGGACAATCAGGAAACTCTAGTCTAAGATCCTATGCTACCACCACTAGAAGACAGGCAGAAAACTTGCTCTCAAAAAAAAAACTCCCTGATATAAAGCAGAATTTGGCAGCCCTAAGGGGAAAAACAGGAACACTGAAAAAGCCCGACCCCTGAGGTTCAGGTACTCAGGTCCTGCCTAAGACACAGGCTGGAGGACGAGAACACCTCCTGCCCATCACCACAAGGCTTGCCTCGAGTAACAAACAGCATCAGTCTGCCCCATTCAGTTGGTGGAGCTTTTCAGGGGTGCGGGTCAGGTTCCCTGAATGACATGGTTCTCCAAATAGGAATCAGGAGCTGATGGCAATGGTATGAGTGTTACTACGGGACAACCACAAATGTCCAATGTAGGCTGAGTTCTTAAGTGAGCTCCTCCCAGTGGAAGAAGAAAACACATTTGGCATTTTCTTTTGAGGGGTGCAATTCTGTAAGTGGAGAGTCCTATACCTACACAGTGACTTATACTGTCTGATATGACAGGTCTTTCACTAGATATCCAGTGAAGAGCGAGGATAGAGTTGGGAGGGGAACAGGTAAGAGTAACCAGGTACTAACTTAGCAGGTAAGTCCTACCCTGTTGATTTGACAGAGGAGCAAAGGGGTTTTACAAGTAGCATTCTTTGACTAACTTCTCACAATCTTGCTCTTAAAGTGCTTTAGCTGTACTAACATTTAGTTGTTATCGCATGCTCAAGTCATGTGTCAACAGTTATGCATCTTACAAATTACATAAGTAACATCAGATGTGCTTGAAGGAAGAATCTATTCTTTGTTACCATATTAGTACCTCTTTTCCATTATTGCTTAGAAGCTGCCATAAAGGTCAGCAGGTCCACACTTGAGTGGAAGGATGAAGAGAAGATTCATCCTTCCCCAAAAGGCCCTCAGGTTTGGACACTGAGCTCTTTAAGTGACCATGGAGAACTGAATTTCATGGATGCCCTTTAGCTATGCCCCAGAGACACATAGGATACTTTGATCCTTGGGTAACAATAGGCAAGTGGAAGGTGTCGCAAAACTTAGCAGCGGCAAAGTTGGGTCCCAGAGTTTAATTCAATTTGATGCTGAGAAAAAAATTGACACGTTATTTCTTATACTATGAAATGTGAAACAAAATTCATTCTCATTATACAAGAGTTTCAACTATATATTAGGGAATAATTCATCTAAAAACAAAATTAACTTCCCAACTTTCTCCAAACTTTTTCTTTAAAAGAGTTTTATTTGGTACAGCCACTATGGAAAACAGTATGGAGGTTCCTCAAAAAATTAAGATTAGAATTACCATATGACCCAGCAATCCCTCTCCTGGGTATCTACCCAAAAAATCTGAAAACATTTATCCATAAAGATTTATGTACCCCGATGTCCACTGCAGCATTATTCACAGTCTCCAAAACCTGGAAACAACTAGTGTCCTTCGATAGATGATTGGATAAAGAAGATGTGGTATATATACACAATGGAATACTACTCTGCCATAAGGAAAGATGAATACTGCCATTTGTGACAACAGGGATGGATGTTGAGATTATTATGCTAAGCAAAATACGTCAGACAGAAAAAGTCAAGAATCATATGACTTCACTCATATGTGGGATAAAAAAACTGAAAACAACAAAGGAACAAGATAGACAAAAACTCATAGACAGAATAGTTTAGTGGTTACCAGAAGGTAAGAGGGGAGGGAGAGGTGGTAGAAGAGGGAAAAGGGGATCAAATACATGGCGATGGAAGGAGAACTGACTCTGGGTGATGAGAACACAATGCATATAGAGATGCTGTATTACAGAATTGTACACTTGAAACCTATGTAATTTTACTAACCCATGTCACTCCAATAAATGCAATAAAATAAAAGAGTTTTTTTATTTGAATAATTAAATACATATTTGATTTCAACAGAAAGGGTTTACGCAGAAATGAGGACAATTTGTTTCATCTATATCATGAAAATTACATTTCTGACCTGGCCAAACAATCATTCTATTTAGATACCTGAAGGGACTAAATGATCTTTAAAAGGTCCCTTGAATACAAATACTGGCATCTCTGAAAATGTATTTCAGTGCTGCCGAACAAGGAAAGGTTTTCGTACTGAATGCTGAGGGTAGACTTTGAATTGATACAGTTCTTTTTAGGAGACATTATTCCACCAATGCTTTCTATTTCAAAGGTTCACTGGAGACTGTAATAGTCACACCAGTTTAAAGTGTGTTGGCAAGAGAGAGAAATCCAATAACCCAACTGCCATGAGAAATTAATCTAAATGTTAATACTTCCACAACCCAGACTCCTCTGGGTCTGGGTTTGAAAGACAGAATTATCAGGGGGAATTGCTAGACCGACAGCACCTGAAGAAACACTGCAAGATCTCCATTGTGATAGAATGGAATCCAATTAGAACCGGCCACACAAGCTAATGCCTTTGAAATGAATCACCCCATGACCTTTCCCAATGCCTGTACCCAGACTCCAACAAAAGATGAGAAGGGAGTCAGCCTAGGGGCTGCTAGAAAAAGAGCATTCCTTAGCCGTGTGTCTCTTCATGAGTGAGTCTCTCCATTCGTAGGCATTGATTAGAAACTACTTAACCCTGCATCAGTTTCTAGAGGGTTATCATAATCATTCACACATGGAATTTTTAGGGCACTTGACCATTTACAAATCTCTCTCTCTCTCTCTCTCTCTCTCTCTCTCTCTCTCTCTCTCTCTCTCTCTCCACACACACACACACACACACACACACCAAAATATTATATTTCCACACTTTAAGAAACTTATACACTGTGGATGGGAGAGTGAGAACAGATGATGAATTTCCCTAAAACAATTAAGTGATAATATACAATTGTAATTTCATATTTTTAACAACAGGCGTAAAATGCTTACAGTATTCCAGGAATTGTTTTACATATTGCTCTACACATTAACTTGTACTGATTAAAAAATATATGTAAAGCAGTACCCTGTGTAGCACTGGGCAGTACTGAGGATACAATGATTAACTTACAAATAATAAAAGAGTGATCCCTGCTCTCACGAAACCCAATCTTTGGTTGGGATACAGATATCAATCAAAATAGACCTACTGATGAATGCCCAACCAACCAGGACGAATGCCCTTAAAAGACAAAAGTTAGGTTGCATTTGAGCATGTAAGGAAACTGACCAAATCATGGATGTCAGGAAAGTTTGCCTGAGTAAGTGACAAACTTGAGCTGAGATAAAAAAGATAAGTACATCCATTCCCTCTTCCAACGTAACCCTTGCAACAACAGAATGAGATAGTGTTATTGTGAGTCTCCATTTCAGTGTTAGGGAAACTGAGGCTTGGAGGTTAAGGAATCTTCCCAATTCTCAGAGCAGATAAGCAGATGGACTCACACCCAGGACCCTCCAGTGAACCCAGGGCTTACCCACAGTATCCATGCCCTGTGACAGTGTTTTCCAAAAGGTGATCCCAGGTCAGGCAACTTCAGTCTCACTTGGGTACTTGTTAGAAATGCAGATTCTCCATTCCCATCACAGCCATGCTGGATCAGAAACTCCCCAGGGTGGCGCTGTGCCCTGCAATCTGTGTTTCACAACTCCCTGCCCCCGCCCTTCCCTGCCCGCCAGGGTTCTGATGCCTGCTTAGTCAAGTTTGAGAGCCATTGTACTGTGGTATTTCAAGGGAGAAAGGGTTGTTGAGGGCCATAATAATCCAAAAAAATCTCATAAAATGTTCTGACTCAGGCTCCATCAAACTTCAGTCTATTTTAGTTATGTCAATAAGAGTCAGTCTTTTCCTCCTGAACTATTCTGCCCCTCATCACCACACTCTTATTGTCTGAAAGTAAATCTGTCTCTTTCCTTAAAAAAAAAAAAAAAAAAGAAAAAAAAATTCTGCCTCCCAGTAGAAACAGAAATGTTCTGATAGCTATTATCTATAAGACGTAAGTTGCAACTGTGTTAAAGAAGTCTTGTGAACTACATAAAACACGATCAACAAATAGCCAGGTGGAGCCAAGGCCTTCGTAGAGTAAACCATGGCCCTGGTCTTCGTTACAAGAACATCTCCCTATATTGACGAGCAGTTGGTAACAAACAAGATTTGTACATGCAAAGGTTTTACGACTTGAGGTTGGTATTCACGTTTGTCATAAGAAACTGTTTATGTGTTTACTTGAGTCATAAAATGTTACAGGAAATTAACTTTGCTCCCTTTGGCTACAGATTCACCCAACAGCCTCATGATGGTTGCCTTACTGGTCTGTAAAATTTACCAGATGTGCGTGGATGTAACACAGCACATGGCATCCTGGGTGGGTTCCCTCCAGAGGCAGAGGGCATGTTAACGGGTCCTCCTCACAGCTGTGGAAACGACTTCAAGCTGCCAATGGTAGATTCTGGTAGACTCACTCAACCCCATGCACAGGCTCATTTCTCATAAACTCACTTTCTTCCCCTCTTTTCATCATTGTGGGCAGCAGCAAGTTGTGACTCTATTTCAGACTGTTAATCTTGGGCATTGCAGTTGTCTTCTCAAGGTGTATTCTCCCTTCTCAGGCTCCCCTTCCTTCGCGGCATCTCGGTCTCTCTCCTGCAGTCTCTGAGTCCTGGAAAAAGCCGACCCAACCCCGTCCTTTCAGGGTAGAGTGTGTGACTGGGGCATAAACTACTCAGCATATTCTCATCTCTAACCAATCAAAAATCAGACCAGCAAGAGGTGAGGAGTGGTTTGCTGAAACTTTGAGGAAAGCAGCTTACTCACTATTCCGGAGAAATCTTCTTAAAGAGACCCTTTCTGTCACTGTAGCTGGATGAGGAGGCCTGCTGCCCCAGGAACTGTCAGCCCCGTTTGACCTCAGAAAAAGCTGGTGTGGCACAGGGCTAAGGGGGAGAGACAAAGTGATGCCGGCAGGTCCTTCATGGTGTCATTGAAATGCGGAATCAAACTAGCCCTGAAATTCACTTAATCTCTAGATTTGCCAGTTATTTAAGCCAATAAATCTCCTTTATTGTTAAGTCAATTTGAACGAAGTTTTTTCTTATTTGTAGCCGTAACGCATCCTAAATGATATCGATCATTCCATTAAGTAGGGCAATTTGGCAACATTAAAAAGCCTCAAAAATGTACGTACCCTCTGAGCCAGCAGTTCCTCTTCTAGGAATTTAACCTAAGGAAATGGTTGAACAGCTATAAAGATATTTATAGGCATAAGCCTCTTTGCATTCTTCTTTGGAACAGTGGAACGCTTAAAATGACTTAAATTTCTAATATGTGGCTAATCAAGTAAATTGACAATATACTGATGTTAGTAACTGTTTTAGGAAGTCAGAACATATAGAATGGAATAAAGAGGGATACTCTTAAAAAATAAAAATCAAAAATCAAAAAACTTTTTAAGAAAATTTAAAAAAAGAGTATAATGATACGACGGAATGCCATGCAGCCATGGAAAATGATAACAAGGTAACTACACATGTATCAGTAAAAGCTGTACCTCATGTAGTAAGCAAAAGAATGCAGGTGATAGCTATTTTATTAGTCCATTTTATTTTGTAAAAAATGTACAATAATGATGCTAGTGCCCTTTCTGAGCTTTCAGTATCAAGAGCTTTGCCCACATTATTACAAAGCGATTCAGCCCTGGCTGTACAATCACCTAGAGAACACTTAAAAAAAAGAAAAGAAGAAGAAAGAAAGAAAAAAGAAAAAAAAATGAGAAAAACAAGCCAGGGCAGCACAATTAAGTCAGGCTCCCTCTGGAGAGATGGGAGATGGACATCAGAATTTTTCAAAGATCTTGGGTGATTCTAATGCTCAGTGAAACCTGAAAATCATAGTATCATCTATTTTTTATTCTCCAGACAGCACTGTATTATTTGTATCACTTTTCTCATATAGTTGAGGAAATCTTAGAAAGGTGAAGTAATTTGCCTCCAGACTCTACCCACAGCTGTCTGTCTTTAAAAGCCATGATCTTGACAATGATATCAAATTATTGTTTTAGTGAGCAAGAGTGAAGTGAGGAATTTGGGTGCAAATTAAAAAGAAAGACCAGAAGACTTACAAAGTGTTGTATCTCTGGGGGGTGAGATGACAAATAATTTATCCTTTCTTACGAATTTAAATGTTACTTTTAATAACCAGTATGCCTTTGTATTGTAAATATATGTACATGCATGTGTGCTATGTTTGCATATACACGTATATAAGTGTGTATATACGTATACATATTACACGTCATATCACGATTACAGCTGTCACCATTATTTCATTGCTCTTCAAAACCTCTCCTACATCTGCTACTACACGTCCACAGAACATCATCCCATCTTCTCTGGGGAGAATCATGTCGTTTCTGAATATCAGTTTGCCCACTATCCCCCACTTTATCTCAAAACTCTAGCTCCAAGCTCAAAGGGAACATTTCCATGTGTATTGGAAATAATGATCAAAAAACGCAAGCGGTACAAGAATGCTGAGGCTTACCAAAGAACTAAGGTTGCTAAGAACACCACCACCACCACCAACAAAAATCACATGTGAATCAGGTTAGCTCCTAACTTCACCATACACCCATTGTAAAGTTAACAGTATGGTCAAATAAATTATTTTGGCATCAAAACAAAAACCAACTGAATGTTGTTTCACTGAACTTCTAAAAACTTGATTCAGCCAAATTATGTTTTGTTAATATAGTTTCAGACAAACTTCACCCCACCACCCCGCCCCCCAATTTCATCCTGGTTTGCTCAAGAAACATAAGGTGCTTTCTCAAGATGAACACCATGGTCCCCTATTTTCAATTTTCTGACAATATAATTTTCAGAATGCTTGCTCTGATTATCAATACTAGCAGATGCACTTTCTTTAAATATGTCCCTGGGCATGTTATTCGAGAATGCCACTGCATACAGATACAGACAGGGGCCCTGAAGGAACCCCGGGCAGACCCCCTTGCTCACGTCTGGGGGTCTGCACCACCAGGCTGCAGACCTCCTCCCTGCTTCAACAGAGCATTTCCATCTCCTGTGCAACATTTCCTTTGAAGAAAAAGTTCTGCAGGTGAAAATATTTGAAAACTACTCCTCTGAATCAACTCCTTCGTTTTTTCGGAAGAGGAGTCAGTAGCTCAGAGTAGAAAAGCTCAGAGTAAAGCTTCCTGCATGAGGGTGAACTCCAGGGCTCAGGTCCCTGGACCCTCAGTCCAGGGCCGCGGGTATGTCCATTTCCTACTGGTGCTACAACAAATTACCACAAACTCAGTTGCCTAAAAAGACCACACGTGTATTATCCTAAAGTCCTCAATATCAGAAGCTGGACATGCATCTCACAAGGCCATTCCTTCCAGAAGGCTCTCGGGAAGAATGTTTTCTGGCTGTTCCAGTTTCTGGGGGCTGCCTACATTCCTTCCTTGGCGTGGGGTCCCTTTCCTCAGAGACATTGGGCTGGGTACTTTGACATGCTGCCTTCTCTCCAGCTCTCAGTTCCATAGTCATATCTCCCTCCGACCACAGCCAGGGAAGGCTTCCCACTTTTAAGGACTCAATAAGAGGAGACTCACGCAAACAGTCCAGAATAATCTCCCCATCTCAAGGTCCTTAATCAAATAACATCTATACCGTCCCTTTTGCCAGGTAAGGAAACGTTCACCGATTCTGGAAATCAGGATGTGGATATCTTTGGGGAGCCATTATTCTGCCTCCCATAGGAGTTTTCTGTCCCAGCACAACTGAGAGACAGAACATACTCATGAACGCCAATGTGCCAAGTATAGAAAGGCACACCCCTAACAGAGTCCATAGGATGGCAGCAGAGATGAGAGAGGGAAACCATTATTCAAAGGGTTTCCTAAAATCCCAAATGCCCTCTAGTTTAGGCATGGTGCAATAGAAACTCTTAACACAGTGACTATATCCATATACCTTTTTTTGCATACTCTCCTATAATAGTTTATAAATGACATGCGAACCACACATTGACTATGGGATATATAACTAACGCAAGAAGGAGAGGTTAGGAGTACATATTTCTCCCGGGGAAAAAATATGGATTTGGATGTAAGGGCTCCCAGCAAACCAGAATTTTTCAGGGTATACATGCTCACATATAATTTATTCCAGATCAATCCTGTATAAAATGTGAACTTTATCGCCAAGAAAATACTTGTCCTTAAATGGTTGAGTAATATGACACCTTTTCTTGAAAACAAACTGGCAACTCAAGTTCCTGAGGGCAAAAACGTCAAGTCTCTGAGTCAACTAGCCGGTTTACTGTGGCAGATTGCTGCAGGCAATGTCACAGCCCTAAATCAGGGGACCCAGTAACTCCTAAAAGGAGATGAAATCTTCCGTGGAGCTCCCATGTAGTTGCTTGGCCTATGTCCTCATCACAGAGGTCCTCGGCTGTGCTGATCACAGTGACTGACAGAGGTGACATTTACTGTCAAAGCCACCCTTCCTTTTCTTTCCTTCAGGTATCTAGTTCTTTCATGCTCCACCCTCCTTTCTTTTTTTTTTTCCACCCTCCTTTCAAAGCTTTTGAATAGCATCCTTCAATCACAGAAAATTATGTCATGCCACTCTTTTTTTTTTTTTTCAGTTAAACAGTAAGAGGGTTAGAGGACGTAAGATTCTGCTTCGAACTATAATATTGTACATTCGTGACATTTCTGGAAAACCACACAGGACATTCATTTAACAAACGTGTATTGAGAACCTATTATTTATCGAACTCCTAAGGGTGGTAGGTCCTAATGTGGGTTTTACCTTGGAATTTCACCTGGGAAATTTTTTTAAAATATTGATGCCAGTCATTCTAGCCCTAAGATTCTGATACAATTGTCTGGGATATGTCCTGGGTGGACAGAGTAAGTCAGAACATACTTTGAGTATGAAAGGGATGGGTGACGAAGAATTTTAGGGCCACAGAGAAGGGATGAGTAAGAAGATATGCTCATTTGAGACATGGACTCTTCGCACAATTATTTTGAGGCAAAAGCAAAGACATAAGCATAAAAGCTACAGAATTAGCTAAAAGTGGACTGTTTTAACCATGAGTGACAGTAAGTAAATGGCAAATCTGGAATCCAGATCCAGAAATTCTAACTTCTGTGCTACTTCTCTCTATACTGTCTCCACCATTTTCTTGATTTATAAATATATCATAAAAGTTTTAGAATGGAAACATGTCACTAAACTAAAAGCAGCCTTAAGCATTGATTGTAAACCTTGCACCCTGCTTAGAAGACAGTAATTCCAAAACGAGATAAATAACTTTATTCTTGGCCCTTAATAAAAATCATTTCATAAGCCATGCCCTTGCCAGGCTGGTTTCTTCCCCACAGACCCTATAGCTGAAATGTGAAGGTGCTTCCCTTGGAAGTCAATGAATATACGGCCTCTGCATGCTATCCCTGTCCATGCATAGATACAGGAAAAATAGCTAAAAAGTTACCTAGTTGGAGCTTTCTATAAGAGTTTTGATTTAAAAAGTGTGTATGTTATTTTAAGGCATTTTAATCAAATGCCCAAGTGCATATTTTAAGCATGACAGAAATTGCTAATTGAAGCAAATTTTTAAAAACAGAAAAGTCAAAGAAAAGTCGACATCTGTCCTCCAACTTCCTCCAATCTCTGCTTCCCCCTTAAATTTATTCCCAGGCTAAACAGAACCTCCTTATTTTTAATTTCAGAGCCTGAAGTCTTTAAAACAGTGTACTCTCTCTAGCTTTCGTTTTATTCCTGGGCATTTCTGAGAGGCAAACTGCTTGCTGGCTTCTGCCCCATCGTAGGGACAGAAAAGGTACGGCCTTGGCTGATATCTTCCCCTATGAAGTATTAAGCTAAAATATTAATTTGCTCTGTCCAGCACACTTGTACAGGGAGGTCAGTTGCAAATGAAAAACTTCTCGTATTTTGTATCTTCATCTTTGCAAATGACCTTTTAGTCTTATTATGCTATTTTCTCTTTTCCTGAAGGGGGAAAAAAAAAGAAAAAGAAAGCAACTTGACTAAGGGGTGACCTACCCATCATTTAAGTGTTCCCTGACTTAACTTAGTAGTTATTCATGTAGAATAGCTCTTCACATCTCTTTAACTTTGTTACTTAATGGGAATTCATTCAGTCACAATAAATATTGCTAGGGCTCAGGGAGCAGATATGTCGACAGTTATCTTCCCCAAACCTGCATTTAGGTCCTTGGGGAGCTTTATCTGTTTTGCTCTTATTAGCACACAACACTCACAAAGCTAATATTTGTATCTAATGTCACAGGTGCATAGCCTAAAAGTCAAACAGTACAACAAACAAGTACGACAAAAATTTAGCCACCCTCTGCTTGATCCTGTCACACCACCGACAGATTCCCATTCCCCCAAAACTGTGACTGCCTCCATGAAGTAATTTCCCAAGCAAAGCCATCCAATGCCCAATCATCATAAGCTAGAGAGGAAAGGTATTTTAAATTACTCCATCAAGTCAGGGTGAGAAGACCCGGGGAAAGTGTCCAAGAAGATACATATTTGCTAATAAGGATATACGTCCCACAGGGAAAACAAAACAAAACAAATCCTTTTTTGGAAACACAATCTGGACAGTATCTGATAACCTTGTCCCTAACTTTCCCCAACAGCATTACAACTCACAACCTGTCCTCCTTTGCCCACTTGTGCCAACAGCTTCTGCTGACCATCCGCCATGCGTACAGCTCCTGGGGGTGGTGCTTTGCAGGTAGTGATGTTATAGCAGCAAATTCATCTTTTTATTTATTCATTAACAGTCAGCCTCTCTCACACACAGATCTGAAAAAGCAATACACTTTCCCCTCCACCCCTGTCTTTTATAACCTAGGAGTAGGGAGGAGTATCTTCAGCGTTTTCCCTTTCCCCTCACAGGAATTGAGACCAGGAAGTGAACCATAGTGACATTTATTTCCACCGGTGCCATTTGTGTGCCCATTTGCTGGCCATCATGTGGTCCTTCTTAGAATACAGACAACAATTGTCTCCCCGACTTCTATATATACATAGGATCATATTGATTTGTGAGAACATTTCCAATTCACATTTCATCATGCATTCAGGTCACAATCTTTCCCCCTCTAATGCTCACTTTATAGTTTTCTGAATAATCGTCTCTGCTGGTGTATCAATTGCTACCTCCTGACTATCCATCCTTAAGATATGCGTCTCTCTTGTCATGGCCTTCCTTCTCAGACACTGTTTAAGTCTTCCTTGCCTATTTCTTTTCCATTTGCCTCAGCCTCTGTGTCCTTTAGAAACTGCCGGCTCCATTGCTAAGCCCCTCTCTGTACCTCTCACCCAAGGCCTCCCCTGAACACTCTCTGCAGCTTCAGTCCCCAACCCCCTCAGTCTACGCCACAGAGATGCCCTGGCCTTCTGCCAACACAAGAGTAGGCTATTTGCTTCAACTATTTATTGCTTCAAAAATGAAAATAATTTTCTATAGGGTGAGCAAGAGCCTCATTTCCCTCATATATTCGAGCTGGAAGAGTCCCTGTCCTCTGAACCTGAACACAGGGCACCTTTTCACTCAGAAATCCCAGACCAAGCTCCTTGGCAATTCTTTCCCTCTATCACCATCAGAATAAATGGGCATCTTTTAAATTCCAGGGCTTGCAGTACATAGGGGAGATTAGGTAAGAAGCATCTCCATTAAGGAAAAAAATAGGCCATGTACCATGTCCTGTCTGAAGGACACAGAGATGCAAGTGGGTTTTCAATACCCAGCTTACAAGCTTCCAGACGTCTATCTCAAGGGATGGAGGGCACCATCGAGACACAAAATTAAGCTTTATCGTCTTAATTTTGACTTATCGTCTGTGGGGAACAAACCAACAAACAAGCTGCCTCTCTTTTCCCAAACTCTTCAAAATGACATCAAATGTGTCTAATCAATCAAAACTTCAGCCTGTGCCAGCACAAGGAAGAACAATTCCAACTGCCCCAGGGCTTGGGTCTATTCAAACAGGAGTAGAGACTCAGAGTCCTTCTGAAGGCCCTCGAGTGCCAGCAACCAGTAGAAACAGGCCTGGGGTAATGCCATGTGTCATGCAGGGCGTCTGGCGGGGTCTCTGCTCCCGCTCCCCACATAAGAACGCAGGACATGGTGAGGCCAAAAAGGAACACCCATGGAGCCATAAGTAGGGGAGTCATATCACTATATTCTTGCCGGCGGTATCCGCCTCTCGGCAATCCACTCTTGCTAGCCCCCATCTTTTTGCTAGCGTAGCCACAGCCGTTATATTAGTGACCAATGGCTTACGGGTTACAGCTGACGGCCAACTAGCCACAGCTGATGGCCATCTGATCACAGTTGATGGCCATTTACTACCCGAGCCAGCACCTTTCTATGTGAGGCCGAGAGCCTGGAAACTGCTTTTTGGGGCTTTGTCCCCACACCATGCTCGAGAGATACCTGCTTCCTTGAGTCCAAGTTTACCCGAGCTGCCTGAGCAAAGGTGGCATGAATCCAGGAAGGTCAGATTCAGACATAACCCTGAGGACCTCACTCTCAGTGAGAACACGCTGAAGGCACCTCCGTCCTCACTGGTAGCAGCTGACCTTTTACTCTAGACCTGACTAGCTCTCCGAATCTGAAGAACACACAGATATAAACATTTCTGAAATTCTGTTCAGCTAACAAGGCTTCTCACTGCAGATTCCGCCTGCTCCCACGGACCTTCAGTATTTCCTGCACCTGGCTGCCCAAAGCTAACAACAGCTCTCTTTGCAAGACCTCTATATCAGAGAGCCCAAAACAGCATGGGCCATTACTTACCTCCAGATCAGGAGAGGAAACCCTGGTCTCCAGCTCCAAAGTTCTTGGCTGGGATCTCCCAACTGCTCCCTCCTGACTATAAAGGGAGGAAAGTGCTGGGCATTTCGTGGGAACTTATAGCAGGTGGGAGGAGGACTAGAATTGCTTCAGAGAAACACCTGGCACCCAGAGGGGGCAAATAGGAGATCGCAGAGCTTGTTTTCAAAACCCTAGTGTATATAAGAATCACCTGGGGACAGTTAAAAGACGTATTTCTAGGCTTCAGTCACAAATAATCTGTTCAATGATAAACACCCTGGGTATGCCCAGTGCAGACGAGTTGCCAACACTGAGGAAGCAGGTCTAGAACTACCTTTAAACCCACAGGACAGACTTCTCTACCTTATGGGAGGGTCTGTTCCCAGGGAAAGAGTAGCTTTGGCACCAGGCTGAATCAGTGAAAATAACAATACTAAACTTAACTTTTACAGAGTGCTTGCTTGCTGCCAGAGGTTGAGTGGGGTGCTCACTAGGTATTATTTAGTTAAACTGCACCAATAAACGCTAGTATCCCCATTTTATAAAAGAGGCCTAGATTGGTAAGTGCCTGAGGTCACACAGGTGGTAAGTAATTAAAACTAGGATGCACTTTGATTGTGTTGACTGGTCCCTGATCTCTGCTAACAGGAAGTCGCATATCCTAGTCATGTCCCTTTGTGTCACTGAAAATCCTGAAATGTCATGACCACTGTACGGCTGGAGGCCACGTCCTGGAAACTCTGTGTTTATCTTAGAGATGTCCAGACCCCTTGGTGTAGCTGCAAGGGACCGCAGCCCCTGAAAACAGCTGAGGATTGACTCAGCCCTCACTCCTTGTTAGTGGGGCTCTAAGAGCTCTACATGAGTTAACTCATTCCATCTTGACTACAACATTATTATTATTATTTATTATTATTATTATTATTATTATTATCACTATGTAGATTAGGAAACACTAGAGCCCAAAGAAATCTAAAAGCTGTGAAGGACTGAATACACAAATGGACAATCACAGGGCCGGATGCAAAACAGGACCCTGACCCACCACCTGCAGCCACCAGCCCAGGACACCAACCCCTTGTCTGCAATAAACAGCCTGGGAAGCCAGCCTGGTAAGAGTCAGACTTGTGAGAAGTCTGATTACTATATTTAGTAACAGTCCAGGAAGCAAAACAATAACCCCTGTAACAATCAGCCCCAAGTGGCCAGGACTTGATTCATAACTGTTAGCTTCCCGAGATTTTGTCCCCACGTCCAAGTTGGGACCAACCAGAGTGCAGACAAGGGAAACTGAGTCTGGTTACCTGAAGCGGATGTGGACTGGCTCAGAGGAAAGGGCATCTTCACAGAGGCTGCAGGGCCAGGCTCAAGAAGGAGACGAAAAGGCAGCTCCAGGGGATCCGTAAGGCAAACAAGGCCAGTACGGAAGAGTCTCCCAGGACGAATAAGCGCCCTTCCTTCCTCATCTTCACTGCCTCTGCACACTGTGTTCAAGTCAGAACGAATTCTCTTTATTTCTTTCAGCAATGCTCCCCCTCCCCCCGCCCTCGTGTCTTTCTCTGCCTGAAATGCTTTCCCCTCTTTGTCCCCTCCTCTCTCGGATCAGTTTGACTTATTGCCCCAAGATGTCCCTTCCTCAGGGAAGCCCGTGGTCCCTCATGCTTCTGTTCCCATAGCACCCTGTGCTTTCCCTATCATGATGCTCAAGACATTTTGTTCTGGTAGCCATGAAAATTCACCTTTCAGATCTCTGACTGAGGGGCGCATAATTTAGTGACCCCAGCACGGAAGCCATACTTCCCCACCACCTGCTCCCAGCACATGACTGAGCCCAGAGGCATACCACGGCAGGTCCATTCCTAGACGTGACTCTGACTGCTAGCTTGGCTGGAAGACTCTCATCAGCTTTACCAAAACCTTGAGCATAGCACAGGAGATTGTTTTCTACCACATTCCTTCCTTCCTTCTCTCCTCCACAGGCATCAGACATGCACTGTGTTCTGTTGCCTCTACCATGCTCTCCCAACCTCCCCCAGCTCCCTCTCCATTTCCCTGTCTGGGCATGCTCTCTAAGAAATCTCTGGATGCCTATTTCTCAGAGGACAAGAGATAACATACTCATTTAATCCTCTCTCTGCTACACTGAGCTATGTGAAAGAGGGGCCAAGTCTGTTTTACAAACATCACCGTTGAGACTCCTGTATCTCGCACAGTGCCTGGCATGTAGTAGCCACTCAATAAAAATTTGTTGAGTGAATGTTATTAAATGAAGGTTTAAATCTACAATTCTTTTCAATCTGACTCCAGAACCCATTTTCTCTTTCCCTCTCTCTGATTTGTTTTTCCCATTGTTGTCACCACACACACACACACACACACACACACACACACACACACAGAGTAATATTCTGTGCTAAGCATAATGAAATAATCAAGTATAAATAACCAAGATCTTTCCTCTCAAAAAAGCTACTTGTATAGGGACACTAAGTGTAATTTGCAAAGAGCCGTTATGAGGTAGCGGTGGGGGAGAAGGAGTAAGAGAAAAATATCCAGATATTTGGTAATAATATACCCAACAATCAAGACTTTGTTCTGTTTACTGATGTATTGCCTAGAACAGTGCATGAGGTGCAGGAGGCACTCACTAAATTTTGCACAATGAATGGATGAACAAATTGAGCCATTGAGTTCTATGGATTTTCCCCATTCTTTCTATGTATTTGGCTGCCATCTACACAAAACAACTAGACCTAATACAACACAGGTGTAATGTAAAAACCTAAACTTGACCTTTATTTTCTATTTTGTTGATGACATAACTCCACATTTTGTTCTGGGGTAAACAGCACTTCACAAAATGTTTCTGAAGTCCTTGTAATGTCTGAACTGAGAACTGGAATTTGATTCTTGAGATTCTAAGAGAAGTACTTCAGGCGTTTCTAAGTTCAGAAGTTAGAAAGTAAACTGTTCCCGATTTATCCTTAAGCAACTAAGAAATCTTGCCAAACAAAAGCATCCCTAATTAAATAATTCGACTAAATCACCATCAACACACATTCTGCCCAAGGCTTGTGCTAGGTACAGGGAGCACTGGGGAGAGGAATGAGATGTGGCTCCTGTCACATCGATGATGCTTCTGCTGATGGGGGCATCTCAAAGGGACACAGAGCTAAACTAGTGGAACTCCAAATGACCAAAGCTGGAGCAATT
Organism: Rhinolophus hipposideros; assembly: GCF_964194185.1. NCBI lineage: Eukaryota > Metazoa > Chordata > Mammalia > Chiroptera > Rhinolophidae > Rhinolophus > Rhinolophus hipposideros. The sequence continues at coordinate 24,915,706 of NC_138069.1, read as the reverse complement.
TAGGCAACAAAATCAATAGCAGGTTATTAGATCATAACACAAAATATAAAACTAAACATAATGATGCTTTAGCCCGTTCAGGTTGCTGCAACAAAATAGTACAGACTGGATAGCTTATCACCAACAGAAATCTGCTTCTCATACTTCTGGAAGCAACGGCCATGTGCTTGTGAAGGTCCTCTTCTTGGTTCATACCTGGCGGTCTCTTGCTGTGTCCTCACCTGGTAGAAGGAGCTGGGAAGCTCTCTGGAGCCTCTTTCATAAGGCTCCGCGTCCTCACGACCTAAGCACCTCCCAACGGGCCCCACTTCCTAATACCATCATCTTTGGGTGTTAGGATTTCAACCCATGAATTTTGGGGGGACATACACCATCCAGACCATAGCATATGAATTCAAAACTGATATAAATAAATGACTGGTTAAATAAATAAATGGGAGCAAAGACACAAATCTTTCTTAGAGAAAAATCCCAAATATATGTAGAAACACTCTCTCCAGAAGACAGAGCTTACTCCACCCCACCCTCTGAGTGATGGCTGGACTTACTGAATGTAGGCGAAAGGGAAAGATAGTAACTTTACAGCAGAGAAATCTGGCAGACGCTCCTTACCCAGGTAATCAATGTTAATATCACTGATGTCATGCACAGCTAGTACGATGTGATAAGAAATGTTCTTAACCCCTGTTCTTTCCAAACACTGATAACCCCAGCCGAATCATGAAAGATTAGCTAAACCCAATTTGAGGGATATTCTACAGAATACCTTGGCCAGTACTCCTCAAAACTCTCGAGGTCATGAAAAATAAAGAAAGACTGACAAACTGTCCCAGACCAGAGGAAACAAAGTAGGCATGACAACTACCAAATGTTCTGGAATGGAAAAGGGGTATTAATGGAAAAATTGGTGAAATCTAAATAAAGTTTAGAGTTCAGTTGATAGCAATGTGCCACAGTTGGTTTCTTAGTTTTGACACATGCACCCGGATAATATAAAGGGATACTATTAGGGGAAAGTTAAAGAGGTAATACAAACTTATGTGAGGGTTGATGGGAACTCTGGATTCTCTTTGCAAATTTTCAGTAAATCTAAAATCATGCCAAACTGAGTTTATTTTTAAACATTACGTTTTTACTTTTTCAATTTAAAATATTTGTATTTAATTTAGATTTTAAATAATTTTATTTAACTTCAAACCGTCAAATGCCAGGGGGCAAAAAATTAAAAAGTGTCACCTTTTGGAGTACCCCCATGACATCATCTATTTATTGAGGTGGTGGCAGGATAGGGGGAGACTCCCATGTGACCAGAAAAACAAAGGAGAGATCTTGGATCTTCAGTGCCCTGTAGCTGCCGTTACATTGCTCACTGTCCATGACTGTCTGATATAAGTCAAGATGGGTCAGTCTTGTAATGCTCATTAGACTCCTCCCACCCCCACCCAGGCCACACCCTCAGCAAAGACGACATCACCTATCTGAGTGCTGTGAGGAAAGACACATGGCACAGTGTAGACACACATGTCTTCATTGCCCTATCAACCCATTGTCAGAGAAGTGAAACCTCTTTTCTTTGGGAAAGGCCAGTTCCACTATGTGTCTGGCAACTTTCAATTGTAATCCTGAAAAACAAAAGTTTTTATCAAATCTTTGACAAAAGGAAGGGCAGACGCCAAGGCTTCTATGTATACAGACAGAGATTTATGACCCCTCCCCCCATACACACACCACACACACACACACACACACACACACACACACCGCGTTTTAGTCTGATGTAGCTGGAAGATCATAATAAAAGAATATTTTAATACATTGATTTGACACACTTTTTAAGCCCATTATATAACATTTCACACATCATTATACGAGTATATTTGTCTATCTCAATCCCATACTGTGATTTCTTTGAAGTTTCGAATTGTTTCTTATTTTCCCTCATGAACCCAGAACCCAGTATGGTGCTTGACACATAGTTAAGTCATTAGTAAAAATCCATCAAATGTATAAATGTGATCTTAATAGGCCTAAGACCCCAGTCTCTCCAATTTGGCTTTATCGACAGAGCCACACGTTAGAAATGCTGGGCAAATCCTGGGGCTCACTGATCACCACTGGAATGAAAACCAGCTGAATTTCTGCAGGGAATGGAGTACCGAAGTGCTGGGGGTCCCCCTTCTGTCTTCCTGACTAGCATTGCCCTCATAATACGGGTGATGCTGACGAGAGCGGGATCCCAGAGTCAAGTGTCCTTTGGGTATAGAGGACACCCTACCCAGCACTGCGTCCAGTGCAGACATTCTTCCAAGGTACATTCACTGGTTATTGCATAAGATTCACTCTGCTAACTCGTACCAAGCATCCTCTCTGGAAACCTCCACAGAGCCAACTCAGAGTTGCCTGCAGAAAATCGTGTTGCATCTGATAAAAGACAATCAGTGCCACGGCTGAGGTTTATCATTAGGGTGCGGGGTGGAGTATGAGGAAAACATTCGCTGGAGCCTGCTAATCTCTCTACAGCCAGCAGCAAAGATTTTCTCACTGAACACCAAGTCCAATGTAATTTAGCATGTTTGCTCAGTGTGCCATTTTACCCTTGGGTTCACATGGAAAAATGAAGAAAGAGCTAATTACACTATTATCACTTCAACATAATGGGCCAGTGCCCCAGAGCAGCTGCTGTTCTTATTAGATGATGTCACCAGCGGGAACGCTGTTTCCTCTTTCCTTAGGCTCAACTTCTTTTGTTCAGTAACTGTGTTTACAGGACACACTTTCCTGGTCTGCCTCTCGATTTCTGGATGCATGGCTTTCCTTCTCCCAAATCCTCAATACCAAGCTTGTATCTCTAAAATGACAGCGCTGACTTTGAAGATACTACGTCTCTGGAAATCATTAGTAAGGTAGGGAAAAAAGATTACTTCAGCAGGTCCTGAGACTTCCTACCTCTTATCAACTGCAGGTTCCCAGGCAAGTTACATAACTTTGCTGGCACCTCAGTTCCTCATCTGTAAAATGGGAATGATGGAAGCTCCCTGTGAGGGTTGTGAAAATTTAATGAAACAAGTGAATTGCTTAGCATGTGTCTAGTGTATGATAAACACTCCATTGCTACATACTATTATAATGATTAATTTTAAACACATTTTATACGTCACCCAAACGACTGAAAGCAATGGCAAAGGGTAATAAAACGTAATTTAAAAACATGAAGAAGAGGTGCCTTAGCAGCATTCTCTAAGTAAAGCAATAAAATGAGAAGTAGCCAACAATTGGGATGACCTTTTCATTTCTATTATAGCAGATGACACTTTCATTATCTTTGCTTTGTGTGCGGGAATGAGTATAGTGAAAAAGACAATCGAGAAAAACAAGAAGCTCTGGTTGAATAAAACAATTAATATTTGGATAGTGTATCAGAGTTTTCTATCATTTTGTTCAAATAATTCACTGAGACATAGATGATGCATGAATTATGAATAAATGGAAGGACACAAAATTTGGGGTTAGAAGTCTTAGTTCTGCCCTTTACCAATGGTACAGACTGAGGCAAGAATCTCATCTTATCAGAGTCTTTTCCAATATGTAACACAGGTATGTTACTTCATTTACTCTGCTTGCAAATGTTTCAAAAAGAAAAAAAGAAAAAAAGAATTTAAAAGTGCCCCACACACTTAAGTGCCACACAAAATCCTGTACATGAATGTTTGTAGTAGCTTCATTCACAACCTCCAAAAACTAGAAGCAACCAAAATATCCTTTAATACGTGAATGGATAAAAAAAACTTGTACAGATACTGTTTTCTAATACCATACTCCAATAAAAGGAGCCAAGGCTCATTGTAGAAATGACAAATTCTAAGACTAAGGTAGGAAATAGACAAGATGAGTATGGAACATCTTGTAGTGTCAGAAAGTAGGAAAGAAAACAAAAGGAAGGAAGGAAGGAAAGAAGGAAGGAAGGAAGGAAGGAAGGAAGGAAGGAAGGAAGGAAGGAAGGAAGGAAGGAAGGAAGGAAGGAAAGAAGGAAGGAAGGGAAGAAAAAAGGGAAGGAAAATGAGGGAGGGAGAGAAGGAGGAAGGGAAGAGTGGAGGAAGCCACAATGATTGGGGTATGCCAAAGGAATGACCAAACGTGAAACAAGTAGAGCAACAAAATTAAGTAGTATTGAATTATAACCCAAAGTATAAAATAAAAATCCGTAAGTCCATACTGATATAAATATATGATTGAAAAATAATGTGCTCGCTTCGGCAGCACATATACTAAAATTGGAACGAAAAATAAATAGATCGGGAGAAGAGACAAGTCTCCCATACAGAAAAAATGCCCACAGCTTTCTGTAAACACTCTGCCCTCTAGGAGGTGGAGCATAACTCCCACACCGTAAGTGTGGGCTGTAAGTGGTGACTTCCTTCGAGAGAGGACCATCAGAAAGGAAGGGTGGGGAGAGACAACATTGTACTGGAAAAACCTGACAAACGTTACCGTAGGGCAACATCGATAGTCAGAAAGCACGTTTAGCGTAAGAAGCCTGAATATGATGTGATAAAAATGTTATTTTATGTCTGTGATCGTCCTCCAAAAAATCCACAACCATAGTCTAATCATGAGAAAAGCAACAAATTCCAGTAGAGGGCCATCCTATAATATTTCTGACCAGTACTCCTCAAAACTCTCAAGGTTATAAAAGACAGGGAAAGCCGGAGAAATGTTCCCAGCCAAGGAGCCAATGCAGACATGAATGTAATGTCTAATATAATGTGACATCCTGGATGGAATCATGGAGCAGAAGAAGGATATTAGGTAAAACCTAACAAAATATGAATAAAGAATGAACTTTAGTTAATAATAATCCATGACTATTAGTTCATTAATTACAACAAATTTACCATACTCATGTAAGATGTTAATTATAGGGAAGCAGTGTGAAGAAGAATATGGAAACCCTCTGTATTATCTTCTAGTTTTTCTGTAAAACTAAAACTGCTCTAAAAATTTAAGTTTATTTAAAAATAAAATAAAACAAAAAAGAATCAAATGTGAAGTACAGTTCTAATGTCTTCCTATTTCACGTGACCTTACAACCACCTTAGTGGCAGCAGGGGAGTTATTCGCATCCCAGTTTAACTGAAGAGGAACCTTAGAATTAAAGAGTCAGGAATTTGCCCAAGGCACTACAGCTATCAAGTTTTAGATCCAGACCTCAAACGCAGGCCTTCTTATGCCTTCCTTAATTCCACACTTTCCCTTCTACTGACTACTAAGATTCAGGAGTAGGGGCTGTGTACGAGTATATGCAGGCCATCACCATTGTACCCCCATTGCCTAGGTCTGAGGTTGGCCCATGATAGTTACTTAATAAATAATTTATCAGAGATTAAGCGATCACTTCTCTACAATATGAGAAACTAGCTTAATAAGGGCTTACTTTCCAGACATGCCCCACAGGCTATACTCTTGGTGACCTCTATGGGTGTCCGCCATTGCTGTAATCACAAGAGCTTGTACATGTGAGCACGTTCTTCTAAAGGGTGGGGGGACACTGTCAATCCAGCAGTAAGTGACCGATGTGTAACCTCATGTGCTAAACATCATAAAGAATGTCTTACCAACATAAAAGACTATCTTGTATCAGGAAAAGAGATATAGACAACTCAGAGTCCTGTGCTAGGATGGAACGAGGATCAGATCGTACTGTATGCAGAGACTGTAAGAGAAGATTAAAGATCCAAATGCCACGTCAGGCGAGCGTGAAGAGAGACGGGGGACGGTTGAATAAAACCTCAGACCCAACAATAAATTATAAACATTGAATTAAAGAAGTCCTAACAGTAGACAAGACAGGCCAAGCTGAGATTGTTTCCCCAAATCTGATCTCAAGAGGAATATCAAAGATATAAAGTCTTTGGGTAAAGTCATTGTGGTAGGTTTTTCTCAACTTTCCCAGTCATCAAGGTCGAAACAAATCCTCTATTCCCTTCCCAGACAGAAGAAGGAAGAGGAAGAGGTTATGGTGGCTAAGGCACAGGCAGATGTAGGATCCACCTCACTGCAGGTATCCATTGTTTCCTACGTCAAAAGGACTAGGACATGTTTGCAGAATGTGCCACTGCAGAAAGTGCCTTCTCTCTTAGACCATTTCATTCTCCTGATTAAAAGACTTCAGAGGCTTCCTATTATACTTAACATGAAACCCAACTTCATCAGCATGGCCTCTAAGATGCTACGTGATTTGGTCCCCACTTGCCTCTCTGAACTCTCTCCTTCCATCACTCACCACGATCCAGCTCATTGTCCTTCTCCCTGTTTCTTGAACAAGCCAAGCATATTCCTGCTTTATGGCCTTTATGCTTTTTACTTCCTGAAATGTTCTTCTTCCAGATCTCAGCTCAGCTCTCTCCTCCTCCAACAGGCATTTTCTGACACAAACTGAAATTACCAACCCATCCCTCCCTTGAGTTGATGGAAGTCCTCCAAGAAGCACATGCCAAGTGACATCAGACATACAAGAGATGGACTGTGGTATGCCTGTGAGGAGGCTGGGGGAGCCATCACACTGTGATGCAAGTCTAACCCATATAAAGAGAGAAGATAGGAAGGAGGGCTGAGTATGATGCAGTTCTGACAAAGTTTTGGCAAGATTGATGCTGAGTCCTCAAGCCAGAGTCACCACGGGACGAGTCCTGCATCCCACAGCTGGCTTTAGTATCCCCACCACGCTGAGTCACTGACTGGGAGCAGCCCTTGGGAAGTGTGAGCTCAGCATGAATGTGGCAGTGGGTGCAACAGATGAGACCATCAGTCAGTGACGTGCCCCACAGTAGGAGACTTTCATGGCCATCCCCCCCTCACTGCAGTTATGCTCCATCATGTCCCTTTGTTTGTTTCTTCAGAGTACTTATCAATATTGGATAGCAGCTTGTTAATTAATTTGCTTACTGCCTTCTCCTCCCCTTTCCCATCATCCTTTTTGACAAGAGTACAGAAGTCTCAGCTGTCTCATTTACCAATGTATCCTAGTACCCCAAACATTTCCTGGCACATAGTAGGTGCTCAAAAATAGTATTAAAGAAATCTCTAGGTCTTTGGCAAGGGGAAAAGGAAAGGAGGGCGATTCCATATTTCTTCTCTTTATTGGTACATTCTAATAGATGCTACTCTACTATAAAAATTAATCAACTTCTATAGGTTAAAAAAGAAACCTGCTGAACTATAGGTTTTTCTATTCCCCTAATTCACACCAAACTAGGTTATCCATTATTACTTTACTTTCCCCTGATCTTGTCTATATTTTCCTAGGAGAAGATATTCTACTTAATCCACCTTCAAGTGAGAAATATGATCATAGTACAACATAGATATACAGCATTTTACATTCTTAGCTTATAAAGCACATCCACCTACATTATTCCATTGAATTCTCTCAACAAACCTACATGGTACTTGTTCTTATTCTCATATTCCAGAGGAGGAAATTAAAAATAAACACAAAGACAGCCAAAGAGAAGCCAAGTAGACAGATTAGAATGCCCACGCTAATTCGCTCAATAGAAGGGAAGAGAGAGTACATTTGGTCCATGTGGAAATGTCTGATTATTCCCCCAGAGGTCCAGCCTGAGTCAATGCAGCAATTCTTTGTAAGATTAGAAAATGAGGTTTAAAACAGAATCTGTTGTCTGACCCATTTCTATTTGAAATATGTTTGCTTCCCTGACTCCAGTTTAACACAAAACTGATTATACAACTGGAACTTTCTGGGCAGCTACACTTCTGCACTAAGAGGGTCCGGCCCCCATCTCTAAATGTTGGCTACCTAGCAAACTCCAGATACCAGCATTTCCTGATGAGGCTCAGAAGGCCCTTATTCGCCTCTCTTCATGAAGTCATTTTTCTCTTTTGAAGACTATGGACTTTTTCAGTATTCAGGAAAAATAAAGCCATTTGGCTTGCTCATTTTTCTCTAAATTTTCTTTAAAAATACATTCAACTAAAAATAAAATCAATACTAACCATCTATTATAAGACTATATAATGTTGACTTACATATGTATATGTTCCATATAATACATTATTTCCTAAGTATAGCTACTGATTCATCTGTTGGTTGATCCAATTATTGTTTATTGATGACTCACTGTTCATATTCCTGTGCTCGATGACATGGAACATCTTACCTGCATCGGGAAAGGTAAGTTATGAATCCTCTATGAGCTTCGTGGAAAGGCTTGGACATGAAGGGGACCATGGGAGAGAGATCGGGAAAGAGATTTCAAACATAAGACATTCTAGGATAAGAAAAGGAAGAACATCTGAACCACATGTAATTCTGTCACAGTATACATGCTTCTCACAGATACCAATTTTGATTGGTTCGTGCTTTTCACTGTTTTGTCCTGAGGACCTCCTAAATGCTCCAAAGACACAAATAACAGAGTACCACGACCTCTGGACCCCACTCCATCTGTGTGCATGTATTCTCTCAACAAGGTGGGTGTTTTGGGTTCAGGTCAGCCTGCATGTGGGGCATATGCTGCTAATGCCCACTCCCAGCTGCATGCCAGACATGGCTAACAGATCCCAGATCTTACAATTAGCCCCATTAGATTTCCTCACAGTCAACACCCACTGCAATCCACTGGAATTGGCCCTGCTGGTGAAACCAACTTGCCACTCCAGACCTGACTCTGCTCAGGACAAGAAGACAGTTAAGTAAACCTTGTCACGTTCCTCTTTTTGCATCGATTCAAACTCAAACTTACCATCCCAATAATATTTCATAATAAAAGTTAAAGTTACTTATAAGTTCCATTTATCTGCAGTCTGCTTGTGAAGAGTTATCTATCAAAATAATGTGGCTAAGATAGCTTTGTTTTGTGCAAACTTCATTTGACTTTCAGGAGTGTCACAGGATGTGGATGGAGTAGACGACAGATGAGAAAACCGAGATGGAAAATGAGTGAAAAGGACACATCCAAGGTGACCCGGCGATTTTCTACAAACCTAGGTCTCCTCATTTTTACTTAGTCCTTTGATGAGCAATCAAATAATGAGGCTTTGAAGGAATACGTGTGCTCCATGATTTGGGATATTACAGGTTTGCTAAATATTTAATCCTAGAATCAGGTTGGGGGATACACAACACATTTAAAAAATCTAAATTGTTGATTCATGCCTGCAATTTCTTTCAGGTATTTTCGTTGTGCTCTGGAAAACAATCGTTCAGAAACACTGATCTAGTTCAACCTCCTCCCACTTTATGGATGAGAAAGCTCAGAACTGAAATTCAGGTCTCCTTATAAATACTCCTTATTTTGTACTCCATCTTTGGGCCTCCTGATAGCGACTTTAAAAAGCAGCATGGAGGCCTATGGAGACACCTCATGCGAGACACACTGAACAAAGAGTTAATAATATAGCTCTTGGTAAAGTGACTGGAAAGCTGGGCTCTCAATCTCAATAACAAATATTTTTGAATTTGTTTACAAGCGTGGCACAGTCTGGGTTTCCAGACTCTTCATCAGAAAGTGCAGTATCATTCTGCATCCTATTTTTACAGGTACACAGTCTAAATTGAAAATAAATTCCAAAGGAGCTCTAAGGGGACGACTGCAGTAATTTCAGCCTAGATGAGTTGGGAAAAAAAATCACCTCTGAGCTAGACCATAAATCCCAGCTATTTTATAGCTTTCTATGCTCTATTGTGCTCATTCAAAAAAAATCTAATTTCTTTAGTAAAAAAAAAAAAAGGTACAGAATGCAAAAGCAGATCTTAAGGTCAGAGCTTCTATCGGGAGGACTCTATGCATGGGTTGTAAAACCCCCTATGGATATCTCTTGAGCCTTCAGATAGTCTGCCTGGGACTACCCCAGCCTTTCATGCAGCACAAAACTCAGGCAAATCTTGAGGTCAGTACTTCTCTAAAGAGAGAGGCAGTGCTGGCCCAGGGGGTGGCAGCCTCACTCTGGGTACGCAGCTCAATGCCATCCCATGAGGCGTATGCCACCTCAACTAAGCCAACAGCCTGTTGCTGGGGGCAAGGAAATGACTTAGGTTCTCCTCCCCACTTTCAGGTACAAAGAGATATGAGAGGTCATCCAACTAGACAGTAATTGAAAGATAATAGACATCTAGGCAAGAGATGATAGAAGTGTAGATTTAACATTCCCTTTCTGTGTGAGAGCAAGCTCAATGTTTTAAATCTTACAATACAGGCCTTCCATTTATATGAAACACTGGGATCAACTTCATTTTGCTATTTTTCAGCTGCAGAGATGTTTCCTTTGTTCAGCAACGTGTCTCCATCTTCCTATCGGAATCCTCATCTAGATATTACACACACCAGCAACACTGCAGAATTTTCTTAAAAGACTGGTGAGTCAAACCTAAAGCAGACCACAGAATTTGCAGTCAGATTGCTCTCTGCCTTCATCCATGGGTTCTTAGACTATTGAGACGATGCCTAAGACCCCTTCCAGGGTGCTTTTCTAAAGAGATTTTTGAGCAAAGAGAGACAAAGACCAGGACACGTGGGTGTAAAAATAAATTTTCGTAAAATTGCATTTACACACTGCCTTACGATGTACAAAACACTTTTCCAAATTATTGTGTGTTTCTTAAACCTAAATGCACAACAGAATCACTTGGAAATGTGCCAGCTCTGAGATTCCTTCCACTGCCAGAGATTCTATTAATAAATCCAAGAGTCTAGAGCAGGGCCCAAGAACCTGCATTTCTATCAAACACCTGCAGGAGAGTCTGATGCAGGTGGTCTACAGAAAGCTTAGGAAAACTCTGATTTGTAATATATCCGCCTCCCAGTGGCTGTGTCAGCTAATTAGGTATCACTTTTTAGATGATTTGAGAGATTTGAGAGAGAGAGACACTAACCCTCAGAGAGACGTAGCTATTTGCCCATGCCCTTATATGTAATAGCAGAGCTGGATCTCAAAAGCAAATGTTTAATGCCAAATCTAAAGACACTCACATGAAACAGGCTGAGTTCATTGCACGAATTAAAACACGAGCATGAAAGAAAACACTGCTGTATCAGAGAAAGGAACTGTGTGAACAGATGAGCCTGAAAAGAGAAAGAGGGACAAAAAAGGTAAGAAAGAGGGGCAAAAGGAGGTTCTTCTTTATCACCAAGGTGCCCGGTGGTCCCTCCCCAAGGGGTCACACAGTCTCTGCCCCGACCCCCTGTGACCTGACCAGCATGGAAGTAGAGGATCTCCCCACTGCTATGCGAATATAAACCAATCCTGCATTAGGAGCATGTAGGGATATTTGTTTCCTCTTTCACTCTATATCCTCTCTTTCTATTGTTTTCTTCTCAGACCCCTGGCTCCTCTCCCATTTCACTAGAGGATTTCCAACTATAAACAAGTGGTAAACACGTCTTTATTCAGTAATTCCTCGGGTCATGCCTAAACTGGAGTTGGATTCAGGATGCGGACATCAAATCTAATCGCTTTCCCTCCTTTAATGAAGGCTCTTAAGCAAGTTGCTTAACCTGCCCAGGCTTAGCAAAACAAAGCGATCAGACTAGATTTCTTCCAAGGGCCCTTTCGGGTGTGAAGTATTGAGAGTCAGACTCGTTGTAGTGAGCACTAAGTATGTGTAAGGCTCTGTGCTGGGCATGGAGAATACTCATCAGGCACGGACCCCAGCAAGGGGCTCACCAATTAACCAGGCAGGATGGGCTAGTTATGCAATTTAATGGACTACAGGAAGAAACGTTAAGATGGCAGGGGATTCAGGAGAGAAAGCTAGGGAACAGGGTATTCCTATCATATCTTACCTGTTATTTTAATATCATATACTCTTGTCCCTTTGAATCCATCTGCACACGGCAGCCTGAGTAATCGCAAAATGCAAGTCTGACCACAATGCCCACATAAAACCCTTTAAAATCTTCCCCTTGAACCTACCATCTAAATTCCTTAATGGAACCTAAAAGGCAGGTCCATGCTTGTTTCGTTCTCTCTTGTCCCCAGTGCCTAACACAGGATAAATATTTCTTGAATAAATGAGTGAGTGAATGGATGAGTGAAAATATGACTTGGCACCTGGGGTGGCCCTTAAAGGAAAATCAAGCAGTCTGGGAAAACTGGAAAGGGCCGGAGGCAGAGTTACAGGGAGGACACAGGGAAGCAGGAAAGGGCCTCATCCCCTCTACAAGACCAAGAACCAGCAGGCCAGGTTTATGCTACGAAGAACCAGTGAGGTGCAGAATGACAGCCTGTCAACAAACATAGGGCGTGTCCACTCTCTCTGTGTCAGAGAATTCAGATAATCAGAGCTCTTGGTATGACTGGCACCAAGAGGGCACTGACTAGTGTTGTCACTGACGCTGATGGACAATTCTGCGACATTCCAAGCCAAGGGACTTGTGTGCATGATGTGGGACCCAACTCTGTTACCTTGCAGACGGTTTTCACATCAGAAACTCATCTCCCTTCATTACGTTCCATGCCTTACTGTTTCCTTTACCTCCTTTTTTTCCTTTTATGTTGTCAGTCTGACCACTTCGAGCTGGTGTAAGTCTGGGCTTAAAGCTCATGTGAGCAAGAGAATGAATAAGCAGAGCTTCGGGTTCACAGCGTCTCTTACCTGATGAGATCTCCTAGGAGAAGCGGGACAAAGCCATTCAGAGTCAGCACAGACCTGTGTTACCCAGCTACAGACACCGGCTATGGAGTGCCGGGCTGTGGGTTCCGCAGGCTTTATGCAGAGGCAGGTACAGCCAGGTTGTTGAGAGCGTGGGCTGCAGACCCAGAGCCTGAGGTTTCTCTCTGGAGTCTCTTCTTACCAGCGAGGTGACACTGGGTATGTTTATTAACCTCCATGAGCTCCCTTGACCTTGTTTGTAAAATAGGGATAATACTAACATCTACCTCATAGGTCGGATGAAATGAGTTAAAATATGAAAAGTCCTTAGGACAGTGCTTGGCTCATACTGAGTATCACGTAACTGTTATATGCTGCTGCTGCTGCTACTACTACTTCTCACGTAATCCTCTCTAAACAAACAAACAAAAAATACTATGAAGTAGGAATTCCTATTTCTCAGTAAACTGAGAACTGCAGAGTTTAACTGACTAGCCAAGGTCACACAGCTGGAAAGTGGCAGGGGGTTACAGAATCCAAGTCCCTTTGACCCCAACGCCCGTGCCTACACTGTGGCCAAAGTTTTCACTATCCCAGATGCTAAGATAAGTGGAACCTGAACTGCAAAGGGAACCAGAAGCTGAAGAAAATAAATGAATGAGTTATGTCACTGAAGTGGTTCAACTGTGCAAGTGTCAGTTGAACCGCCTAGCCTCGGGTTTTTTCATCTGCAAAAGGAGGACAAGCGCCGTTTATAAACTAAAAGAAGGCAGTGAGCACACCCCTGAACCAATGTATACTCAGAAAAATACTGTACAGAGGGATCACATAGCAAAATGCTATAATAGTTGAGAAAAAGGATGAAACACTCCACTAGACTCTAAACCCCATGAGGTGAGGCATTGAACCTCTCCTGTTCACAAATATAGTGGGTGATACCAAAAAGATTATCCACAAAAATTGGGGATGGAATGAATAGTACAGTGCCTAGGATATTAAGGTGTATTAAACCTCAATAAACTGTACATCTTGTGGGAAATGTGAACATTCAACATATCATTGTCTAATTGTTGGCATACAAAGTGTTACAAAGGAGAATTCGGGGTGCCATGGATACATAAAACAGGGGGACCTGACCTTGTCCTGGGCATGACAGAAGGTCTCTTCATGAAGGTGATGTGTGGCCTGAAACCTGAAGAATGAGTAGGATTAACCAGGTTCATGGATGGCAGCAAGCCTGGAAAGTGAAGTATGTGGTCCATACATGTTGCTTCCAAAAAGATGCATTCACCGTATGGAAAAGCAAGTGCATTTGTTCTTTGCTGAGCACAAAGGAACAAAATAAAGAACAGTCAAGCTTGAGATAAGAAGGAGTTTGAAACACAGAGTGGACCTGAAGGATGCAGTGAATTTATGTTCAAGGAGGAGGGGTACCACAGACAGAGGGCTACGGAAACAACAGCTTCTGCTGTGATAGTGACGGCGCCTTCCTCAGACAAGGGCTGCGGCTGCACTCTCCAATGCTTCTCAGCCCCGAGCCTCGGTAATTCTAATTGGAATCAGGGTTGCCTTGTCTCCCAGCAGCAGTCCCAGCATGGGTGCAAAACCAAGCATAGAAAAGCAAATTAATCTCCATAACCAGCCCTGCTCAGCCCAGGGAAGTTCATTTGTGAGGCTTTCCTCTCTCTCTTTTTAACTGGCCACATCTCATGGCTGGCCGCGTTCTTCATACTGAGCTGGCTCCTCCTCTTGTGGGGAAATGATAGGGAAAACAAATGAATCCATATTTAAGTAATAATGACTCCATCCTAATTCTTCCAGGCATATCTATTGGTGACCGAATAGCAAAATGGTTCAGTGCGTAATTCTAGAATCAGAGAGATCTGGATCGAATCAGTCCCACCAGCAACAAGCTGTGTGATCTTGGCCATTCCCTGAGCCTCATTTTCCCACAAGTACCAGGGGAGTGATTATTGCACGTATTCTGTGTGCACATACCTTCCGTGTTTGTTGTGAAGAATATGAGATCATGGACATAAAGTGGTTTATGTCTTTCCTGGCTTGATATAAAATGCTAGCCAATTTCATTATTAATAAGAGGACCTTACTGAAAGGATAATTCTCTGCTTGGAGGAACCTACATTATAATGATGACACTTTAGGCACTATGGCACTGCAATAGGGAAGGTGGCAATATTCTGGGGGTCAGGGAATCAGTGGCTATTGATTTGTAAAGCAAAGCTTAGGATGGCAATGATTTCTAGTCCAAAATTTGTTACTAATGCCTTGATAGTCTGAAATCAAGCAGCGAGACAGTAATTGGCCCAAAGATGCTCAGTTAAAAAGCGAAGGAGGGAGCTGTAATTTGAACACAGGCAATTCTAAGTCCAGAGCCCACACACCTGTGCAATTTCTATGAGTTCCAGCCAAGCCAGCTGTAAAACAAACCCAGTGGCTTCAAAAAAGGCAATATACATAGTGGGTAGGTGGGAACTCAGACCTCCTGGGTTCAAATTCTAATTCTCACACCCACAAGCTGTCTGAGCCATCTTCTATGGCTTTAATCTTTTAATCTCATCAAGCCTTGGTTTCCTCATCTGTAAAATGAGAGACATAAACAGACACTTGTCTGTTTCATTTTCATAAGAATCGAATAATATTCTTAACTGAATGCCTCACCCATAATAAGTGGTAATATTTAAATGCTAATAAACTTTCAGTGCTGGGAAAATCTTAAAAACCATTTCTAGTTCTTCTTTGCTTTTTTTTTTTCTTTAATGAGATAAACCCAAGAAGTAAAAAGACTTGCTCAAAGCCAGCTCAATCCTCAGACTATGATATTCGTACTTCCAGGCAGCGCTCCCTCCTTAGTGGCAGGAACTGAGTCTTACTCATCTTGCAGTCTCTCTAGTGCCTAATGCTCTAGGGGTGCAGGAGAGGAAATGAACGATGGATGTAGGGAGTAAAGGAAGAAGAACCAAAGACAGGACAAGAGGCTACCCCAGATGACTCCATGGTCTATTCTGAGCAACTAACTCCATTCACGTTGAATTTCCAGATCTTGTTCTAACTTCAGCATTAGTGGTTACTTCTGATAGCACTCTCCTTCGGGCTGCAGCCAGTTTTTTTCCTACTCTGATCTGTTTTCTGCTACTGTTCAGCCTCCCGTGGAAGCTTGGAGATAGGGAGATTCTGACGCAAGGGGCACTGGCTAGGATCTGGCAGGCAGTGAAGTCTATAATTGCAATCAATTATAGATTGATTATAAAACTCTCCACCTCCTTCCCTTCATTGTCCCTGTTCCCTCTTTCCACCCTGAAAGGGCTCTGCACACAGATCCCGGATGGGCCATTAGGCGTGCACAGGGAGAACACTGCCAATCAGTCCACATGCCAAGAAGATAATTTGCATGATGACAGAGGGTCTTTTCTGACTGTGTGCTCTTTAAGAGGAATGGCAATTTTCCATTATACTTAAATTTCTTAAGCATTGACTGCTTTATGTGATGGAGTTAAACGCATCACCGTTGCACGACGGGTAATATCTCTGAGTATGAGCCCTTTGCATATTTTATTTTCTTTAAACGACCAACCAAGTTAATATGTTTCCAGACAATAAATAATACGATTTCACTTACTTTTTTCTCTACCCAAATTTGCATCATATCCCAAGTTTTAAGGTATGAATGAGCTAACAAAGAGAGATTAAAGAAGTACGCAAAGTTGTACTCTCTGTGCGTTTCAGTCTGTCAGTTACCACAACTCTCATGCCCTTTTCAGTCATGGCCGTCACTTTTCCACTACCCACTTGGGTCTCACAATATCCACTTCTAATCAGTCCCGTCAAGAGTTGTCTATAGAGGGGGCCAACTGGGATCTCACAATTAAATTGCTATTTTGGGATTTTTATTGGTGTTGCTTTTGGTGCAGCTGTCTGCATGACTATGACCCAAATAAACATGGTTAATTGTCCTGAAAAAGAATCTCTTCTTAAGCTTGCTTTAGTTACCTGTGCTGTGGTTGAATTTTGACTATCTAAATTGCTGATGCGCCTCCTTTTCTGGGGCTCCAATCTGGGTGCATTTTTGACTTGCCTGCTTGGTCCTCTGAACTTCTGTCTTTTGGTATGAGATAATGTAATCCATACAAAGACACTTTCTTTGGTGATCTAGTTACCCTCCAAGACTCTAGATCAGTGTTGCTTTCCAGTAAGATCTAAAAATGGGTTAGAGTGGATTTTTTATGTATCGAGCCATCTTGGTCAGCCAGTAACTGCCAACATTTATTGAGCATCTATACATGCCAAGTACTTCACAGAGCATTTTCCTTGGATTATCCCACGGAACCTTACAACAACCAAATGGGATAGGCACTATTATTACGCTCTGGAAGTTAAAATGAAGAGAGGTAGAGTAGACTAGCAAGTGATGGAAGTGGACGCTTATATCATGAGAGTTGAGCTCTCATGAATGGGACAAGTGCTCTTATACGAGAGACCCCACAGAGTTCCCTAGCTCCTCCCACCAATGAGGACACAGTGAGAAGTCAGCAGTCTGCAGCTTGGAAAAGGGCCTCCACCAGAACACGACCATGCTGGTAACCTGATTTTGGATTTCAAGTTTCCCAAACTATGAGAAATAAATTTCTGTTGTTTATAAGCCACCCAATCTGTGGCATTTAGTTATAGCAGCCGGAACAGACTAGGACAGTAGCTATCTAGAGAAAGTCTGAAGAACAAAGATCTGAAAATGGGCAAAACCCAAAACATTCCCCACAGGTATGATTTTTGGGGGACGCTGACACTGGCAAAGACACCACTGGGCACTGGCTCTGGTACTGCTAACTTCTGATTCTGCCATCACCCAAATTGCACACGTGTTTCTGTTTTACACTTTCAGAATTTCCAAGTGGGAGCAGGCACATTGAACTAGCAATCTTGAATCATAGAGCTGTACTCAAGGAACAGGAAGCAATCCCTCTAACCTTCAGGAAGAAATGGGTCCTGCTTCCCACCAACAACCACCAAAGGAAAATTCACCCATAACATAAAGGGTTTTCAAAGGCTGAGTAGCCAAAAATAGTAAATGTATGCATAGCTGTACAGCAATCGACTTGTCTGTCATTGAGCAGGTTTTGAGCCTCATGAGAGCAGGAACTGGGGCTGTCTTGGTCACCAAAGGATGCCTAACTCCTAAATCCATGCTTCTCATCTCATGTCCAGAGACCTGGGGAAATCCATCCTAACTAAAGCAAGCTCTCTAAGAAAAACAAATTTGAATAGAAATACGATTACTGTTAGAGAACCACAGACTATGTTTGTAAGAATATTTTCCCATATAGCAACCCACCCAAGAAGTCTTTGAAGAAGTTTTAGCCTGAGTCCCCAGAACACAGAGCTCTGTTCCAGAACAAAATAAATGGGTAAGGTTCATCACAGCTTGCATGTGCCTAACATTTTGTCTGTTGGCTGAACGCACCTGCATGAATCAACCATCAATCAACAGCAACATAAGAAATGGTGGTGACGGCACTAAAATTTGTTAAGGGAGCGAGAAACTGATACCTTCATGCTTTCTTGTAAAAGTGACATCCTTAGAAAGAATTCATTCTACAGACTTTTGAAATTACTTCCACTTTTCCCTCAGTATGCCCTGGAGTAGATGTTCATATATTCTACACACCGTGTTATGTTAACTCTTTAATTCAACAACTATTTCGTGCCCATTTTTCTGCTGGCACTGACTGTAAAAAATATAGAATAACAATAACAATTTTGAAACACGATATTCAGGGGTTATATTAAAACTATTTAACCACAGGTGTGGCATGGGCACTGATCAATTAAACAGGCACCTACCAGAATGTCAGGCTGGTATGTATCAGAGAACTACTAGCCCTGTAACAAGTACTATCACACTACTATATTGTTTTATAGTTTATAGGACATTTTTATATCAAGCACCTCATTTGAATTTCATAAAAGGCAGCTAGGCATGATTATCCCCACTTCACATATAAAAATGATCGAAAGGTAAATGATTTTTTCCACAGCTAGTTAATGGCAGAAATAGAAAATAAAATTAGGTGTTATGACTCGTGATCTAATAATGTTTCACTATTCCTCACAGTCTCTGGCTCCAAGGAGCAAATGATCCTGTTGGAATAATGCAGAAACAAAGACAATATACTTAGTGGAGCAAATATATATTAAACACAGGTGCTCTAGATTCAAAGAAGGAAAGAGGAAACTCGACGGTGTAAAAACTCATCTTCTAAAAATGGTGGCAATTATTAAATAATCCTGGAATGAAGGAGGCCCCACAGCTCCAAATGTTCTTGCTCAAATGCATCTTTGGCTTCTCCTCCCCAGGTCCCAACCTTGACGCTGCTCACACTAGTCCAAGCCTGCAGAGCCTTCTCCTTAAAATGTGATGCAAAGTCAGTGGGTCATCATTATCTTGGGGCACATTAGAGATGTAGAATCTCAGCCCCCTGCCCCCTCCTCCCCACAAGACCTATTCAATCTGAATTTTTATAAGATCCCAAAGAGATTTGTACGTACCCTAAAGTTTCAGAAGTGCTACTCTAGAAAAGCTTTGTGCTTCCTTCATCATGATTTCACTACACCGCCCATCCCAGCTCTTCCACTGGTGCTCTAGAACTTATGGTCCATACCAAAAAAAAAAAAAAAAAAAAATCCCTGTATCTCAAACCATGTTTTAGCTTCTCTGTGATAGAATGAGTTGCGTGCTCATTATGAAACCTGGCTCCTTCCTGTGGAAACGGCTTCCCTTGCAGGCCTCTCAAGTGAATGTCATTTTCCTTTCCACACCCCATATTATGCAGAGCCTGGAGATGAGGTTAGGTGCTCTTCACAGTCATTGATAGTCAATTTCCTCCTTCTCCCTTCAAACATCCTGCCATGAATGAAGCATATGCCATCAAGCTCTATCATTCCTTATCCTGCTTTGTTGCAGTCACCTGCCACGCTCATTAGCTTCCTTAATTATGGAAGACTTAGCCCCAAGTTCACCGTCTTACTATTCACCCCTTCCCCCGCTCTGTCTCACCATCATATCACAACTCTTTACCTCCTGTGCTCTGCGACTACCTTATGCTATCATTCTTGGCGATTCCACACCAACGTCATGGTCACCATCCCATCCCTGTGATTCTCACCCTTCACTAGCTTATCTTAGTTTTCTCCTTCTCCCAACCTCAGCCACCCACTACCAAGACCATATACTAGACTTTGTTGCTAGTAATAACTGCATTGCTTACGCAATATTTTTTCAAACATCTGCTCTTATGTTTACAACTAAGTCAATTTTATAATATCCCTTATTCTCCTCTACAAATTCTTAGACCCACGTCAGGAGCTCCAACCCACCAGCCCCACCACTTTTCACTGTGCATGACCTGTTTTGTACCCTCAATTCCCTTCTTACTCTTTTTAGATTCAATGGTCAACCTCTATAATCACGCCTTTTTGTACACCCCCATGTCTCTGGTGCCTTATTCCTCCAAAAGCGCACTTTGCCAAAACCCCGAAGGTAGTACTCAGTCCTACACCTATTTTGCAACAACACTCAAGCAGCAAAGGGGGCTGGAGAAACACTCACTACAGGTCTAACTTGTCTCTCTTTAAATTTATAACCACCAAACTCATGTGGGCCCAGCAATTTCACGACAGTCCCCTACTAATCCACACTTCCATTCTCTGAGCTGGATGTTCACATGTTCTCATCTCCTCTGAAGTTTTCAACATGCTCTCCCTCTCCTCACTCTCAGCTCTTGACTTACTTTTCATTTAGAAAATCAAAGCAACCAAAAGGGAATGATCACCTTTCTACCACCTAATCTCTCAAGCTACCTGTTTCTCCACCATGAACTTTGCTTTTACAGCTCTATAGAACTAAACCCTCTGTTTTTTTCACTAGATCACATCACTTCTCATCAACCCAACCCAAGACTTTGCTCTTAAGACCAACATTTCTTCTCCTCATCCTTCCCCCTAAATACTGGGTCATTCCCAGCAGCAAGCAAATATGCTGTAATTCCATCTATATTTTTAATGATCCTTCCATTGGTCTCATGTCTCCTTCCAGGTATATCATTCCTGCACTCAGCTTCAGAGAAAAATTCTATGAAGTATTAGTATCTTTTCACTCCCTTGTATTCTATTCTTTTTTTAACCTACTTTGGACAGGTTTTCCTCGTATCACTTCCCAGAAGTCACTGTTACCGTATCAGAGGCACCAACAAATCCCACTTTGCTAAATCCAGGGTGAGTTCCCTACCCCAATCTGCACTCTGTACTTCTTCCCTCCTTTTCTGGTCCCTCTCGTGCCCCAGGCATTTTCCAGGTCCCATTCTGACCTCACGAACAAATGATTCTCACCTAATCTGAATAGAGAATTAATTGCCTCCAGTTTGTCCTAGAGAAATGCGAATTTAATAACAGGCTCTTATTAAAAAACAAAATGAATAATCAAAAAAGCATCAGGACTCCAAGGAATGTATCATGTAATGATATTTCAGGTATTATTACTGAAAGCTATGACATTTATTAGCTGTGGAGAGATAAAGTAAGTCATGTCATCTCTCTGGGTCTTTAGGAAAATGAGAATGTCAGAGTTAGAAAAAATTCTAAGATAGTTTACTTAAATGTGAGAGAGAAATTGTAAGCATCCTTGAAAATAAGATGTATTGTTGGTCATACTCCCTCTGTTCTGCCATTGGATGCAGGATAATGAATAGCAAAAACTGAGTATATGTCAAACATTTGTACTATTCCAAAACTGGCTTTAAATCGGGACCTTCCTGCCAGGGCTGAGATGTGTGTAATCTGGGATGAAATGGGAAATTTGGAGGAGTCATGCTGGGAAAATTCTGGCACATCTACAAAATATAGCAGATGGAGAACAACATGAGGACAACTGTTCCCTTCTTTTTCGCCAGAGCGCTTGGCTACCAGTGTATTTTAGAAGGTACCCAGCATGCATCAAGGGCACAGAATATTTTTTTCATTGGCAAGATGTTCTGAAGCTTGGTTGTTGCTCAGGGGTCATACATTTTATAGTATGAAGACAAATTAATTAGGGGGACTTCCATTTTGAACAAATATACCCAAACATGAATCCAGAGGACCATTGCTATTTTAAAAGTCGTTGTCTTAGGAGGCTGCTCATAAGGTTAAATGATGGAAGGGAAACAAACAATCTAAGTTAGATAATATTCCAGGCAGAAAAGATCTCTTTGGCTCATCTGTTCCAATCTCCTCATTATAAACACAGGAGAAACTAAAATCCAAAAGTAGGCATTTAACTTGTCCAAGGTCACATCGCGAGCAGACGTATGTCTAAATCTAGAACTCAGATCTCCTGACTTCGAATCTTGTGGTCTCATGCTTATAACTTTGAGTTTAGTAAATTCTATAGATCAAATTGAGTATATAGCTCAAGCAGATAGAGAAATAATATTTTTTTTTAAATGAAGGAAAAGAAGCATGTCCAATGGAGACCAGGAAGTGATGAGCATAGAAGGAAAGAGTCACATATCCTCTCACATTTGTACTGAAGAGAATGAGTAGGATAGGTACTGTGACAGCATATTTCTATCTATGATGAACCTAAAACTCAGAGAGTGACATGCCTATTCATTCATTTGCTCATGTAGCAAATTTTACTGAGTGCTTGCCAGGTATCAATCATTGTATTCGGTGCTGGGAACATGGCTGTAAAGGAAACATACTTCCTACTTTCATGAAACTTACATACCAAAAGAGTCTACTGGCCAAAGAAGATAAATAAAATAAACACAGTAGAAGAAAATGATTATTACAAAAACGTTAAAAATTGAGATTGCTGTAAAGGTAACAAACCAAAGACTGTAACAGAAAATAATACAGTGTACTTGCTCTAGAGAGGGCGTGCAGGGCAAGTCTCTGAGCAAGTGACCTCTAAGCTAAGAACTGAAATATGAGAAAGGGGTCTTTTTGCAAGGTCCCAGGGAAAAGAACATTAATAGGCTACAAGAGCTGCATCTGTAAAAATTCCCGAGGCAGGAAAGGAAGGTACGTTGAAGGAACTGAATGAAGTATTCTGCTGCTGAAATGCATTGGGTAGGAGCAAGAAAGAAGAGGTAGCAGCGGGGAGCAGCCACACGCTATGGGACCTTGCAGAATACTTCCGATGCTAGAATTTATTCTAATAGCAAAAGGAAGCAAATGGGGGATTTCAAGTTGGAGATTCTTTTTGCATTTTAATCACATCGTCACAGCCAGGTCTAAAACTCAGGAATCCCAACTCTGTGCATGGTGACCTTGAACAAGTCAGTTTTCTCTCCCATCATCAGTGGGAATATCAAGTGAGCTGATGGATATAAAATGCCTTTGAAGAAGCAATCAGAGCCAAACTATCTCCAAGAGTAAGGAGATACCTCGTATCTTTCTTGAGTGTCCCAACACACACAGGGTTTTCAGCAAAGACTAGAGAATGTGACAACTCCATGCCCAGTTCTCTTGTGTTTTCTCATCGTTTCCTCACAATAATCCCAACAGGATATGTAATTCTGAGCCTGATTTATATACGAGGAAACTGAGGCTGAGAGAGGTTGAAATGACTTCTCCATCAATAGAGAGTCAACTTTTGTTTCTAAATTTATTGGTGTCTATCCTAAATCTCAGATAATTATAATTCTTATTAGGCCTCTTCTCATGCAGGAAGCTCTTAAGATCTTCAGCCTTGGACAATGGGTTAAAAAAGCAGCACAAAGTCCCAAACTACTCTTTTTATTAAGAAAATATGTTTTTTTCTGCCAAGATTCACCAATGTCCCTAGGGGACCCACATGGCTTACTTTAAATTGTAACAACTAACTCAATGTCATAATACTACTCTGATATCATACTATAATGTGAAGTCACCAAGATTCATTATAAATAGCACTTTAGCTCTAGAACGGACAGTCAGAAATATATAAAATGATGCCTTATTGTAATAGATTTGGAAGCTAAGAACAAGATAAAAGGGTAAGGGGTCCTCCTGTCAGCTTGACTGGGACATGTGCTAAGAAGCCAGCTCTGAGCACTGAGTCTGTTCATTTCCTCACGGCTTCAGTGCCCTCTGGAATGAGCCGGGCATCATTTGGAGGCTCAGGTCTGTGGCTGTCAATGACTAAATAAAGGTTAATGTTTGGAGGAAGCGGGTTGCTGGATTTATATCCATCTCTATCAATTCCCTTCCCACCAAAGAGGAAAAGGTTTGTTCTCTGAAAGCCTCTAATTACAGAAGCAGAATTTACTGGAAGAGCATATCAGAGAAAAAAAGGGCAGGGGGAGGGGAGGTGCTCCACATTCTAGCTCCATGAACCTGGTCTCTTAAAGGGGCTCTTCCCATCTCTAGGCCTTGTTCCCTCATCTATAAGTGAAAGAGTCACCTTGGATTATTTCTAAGGGCTCTTCAGCTCTAACAGTCCATGATGTTGTATACAAACATTCTCGGTAGGTCATGAGTCTGAGTTTTCCCACAGGGGGTGAAAGGTGTATAGAAAACCATCCATGTACTTTCCAGCTCCCTCTGTTAGCGTGGTGCATTATTTGTGATACTTGAGGGACAGCCAATGACAGTGCACTAGAGAAGAACAAATAAGAGTTTTGGTTCCTCAAGGAACTGGGCTCTGTCTTTGCTAACCTGGGACTCTTCACGAACATGCTCATGAGAAACAGGCTAATTACAATGAAATAAAATAACTGTGTGAGGACCTGCATCCCTCCCATCTGCTGCTCAGGGCTCATCGCCATTAATTCCAACACCCCTTCAATGAAGAAGCACATAAAAAAGGAGGATAGGAGAAAGGGGTATGATTCCTCGCTGCTCCACTGCCTGTAACTAGGGATAAGTTCATGTGGGTCTGTGTTCAGGCCTGTATTCCAGCATCACCATGGCAACATATTCTAATCAGTAAAAAAGGAGATGGTAATGAAGACAGCTGCTGTATAATGAGCTGGGCGCAAACAAGGGCAGAGCCTCCAAAGGGTAAAGGAGAAGGAACAAGTGCCTGTATCCTCTGCCTTATCAGAAGGGTTTCCCTGGGAATGGTAACTGGATGACACGCAGTTCTCACGTCACGACTTCAGGCTGAATGTTACATTTCTGTTGCTGATGTGTGACCTTCTCATCAGGCTTGGCCCCTGTGATCTACCATAAATTGCATCTCGGTCACCCAAGTGTGTGCTTCTCATTCGTATTTTCAATGTGTCAGTGCATGGGAACGCATCTGAGGGTGGGTGAACCTCTGACTATGGAGTTTTATTTTTCTGCAAAGTCCAAGTCTATCTTTTCTCCACTTGCAGTAAATAAGAAGGAATCAAAGAGCTAGAACTCTTTGGGGGAAGTGGGGAGTGGGTATCACCTGGGGAGGCCCAATAGTCTGACTTCATCTTTCTATCCCTACCATAAAGCACAAGCCCTATCACGTGCTAGGCACTGGTCAACATTCATCAGATGCACAAATGGAAGCTGACATCATTCATTGCCCCTGTCACTGATCAGTAGGCTCCTCAAGAGAGGAAAGTTCCCTCTTCTTCACTGTTATATCCTGAGTGCCAGAACAATTTATACCCATTCTGCCATTTAATCCTCACAACAACCTTAAATTAAGAATTGTTAATCCCATTTCACTGATGAGAAAATTGATGTTTAGATACGGTACATACCTTGCCCAAAGTCATACAGTTTCAAGTAGCAAAATTAAATCTGTGTCTACCTGATCACAGAGCCTCCATTCTTTTCACTACACTGTTAACTAGTCTAGTATCATCTCTGAAAAGCAAAACCTATGAAAGAAACATCATGCCAGAAGATCAGAAAGAGACTGTAGGAAACCCGATTGTCACAAATAAGATTCTAATGTCACACAAGCAGCCAGCCTGCTGTCCTGGCATCTTTCTTCCCTCTTCCTGCCTTCCTTCATGCATGTATCCATCCATTTAGCAAAACTTGACTGACATTCTTTATGCTCTTTAAGTGCCAGCAGTGTGCGAGCCATGGAAGTGAAATTGTGAGTAAGTAAGACAGAGCCCTGCCATGATGAATCTTTACATCTTTATTGGGAAGACTGACAATTTAAATAAGAAACTGCAAAAATCTCTTGGAGGCTATAAAGTATTTTCCCAAAGTATTACTGGAAGTCACAATACCCATATTTTTGCATTAGGACACTGAAGTACATACCTATAAAATAACTTGCCCAAGGTCACATTAGACCCTTTGATGGTAGACCTGGGATTTATTATTCATGGATTTTCTGACTGCTGCGATTAGAACTTCCATCCAGTGCTACCCAACTACCATGTCTCCCGAAAATAAGACCTAGCCGCACCATCAGCTCTAATGCGTCTTTTGGAGCAAAAATATAAGACCCAGTCTTATTTTAATATAATATAATAGTGGTCTTATATTAATTTTACTCCAAAAGACGCATTAGAGCTGATGGTCTGGCCAGGTCTTATTTTCGGGGAAATACGGTGTCTATTCCCCATTTTCTTCTCTGGCCTACATCATGACCCTAGACTCTTTATTGAACTAACCAATGACAAGCCACATCTGTCTGAGGGAACACTAAGCAAAAGCACATATTACACTGAAAAGTGTTGGCATTCTTAGTTTATATTCCTTTCGACTCCAACTCCTGTTCATATTGCTCTTTACAGCCTGCTTTGCTACACCTGGAAAAGACTCCTTCTGAGGTATTACATTTCCCTCTCTCCTGGCTTTTGGGGTTTGGCTAGACTAGTTTAAAAAGCAAGTCGTTTAATTTAAGAAGTGTGTGTGTGTGTGTGTGTGTGTGTGCATTTGTGTGGGCATGAGTGTGTGTGTCAGAGGAGGGAGGGAAAGAGGGAGAGAAAGAAAACTAGCAACCTAGAGAGAGAACAAACCTTGTTAGAAATTGAAGTATAAAGAAACTATCAATTTTTGTTTTAACCTGGGATAAGTCACTGCCCCTCGGTGAGCTTCAGAGCTTCTTGTATAAAACAAAGTTGTAAACTGGATTATCCCTGGGTTTCTTCCAGCTCTAAAAGTCAACTGTTCAAAATGAGGTTGTATAAAAAAAAAAAATACCTGCTTCTGGTATCACCCTAGGTTCTGCTGCAAACTTGATATGGGAATAACTGAAGTTATTTGAAAAACCCTACCAGGCTTCCAGTCAAGATGGCAGAGTAGGTGAACAATGTGCCCGCGTCCTCCCACAAACACAATAAAAGCACAAGTACAGTATAGCACGACCGTCACTGAGAATCACCCGAGGACTAGCTGAACAGAATTCCTACAACTAAGGATATAAAGAAGAAGCCATGTTGAGACTTGTAGGAGGGGTGGAGATGTGGACTGGGCAGATCCCATACCCACGGTTGGCAGTTAAGAAACAGGAAGGGTCTCGTGGCTGTGGACACCCCCCTGAGGAGTGAGGGTTCCCAGCCCCACACCAGGACCCCCAGTCTGGGGAACCAGTGCTGGGCAGAGGAGTCCCCATAACTGCTGTCTATGAAAATCAGTGAGGATTGTGGTGCAGAGAGACAAAGGGCTACAGGGGACGAGACACACTGCTCGTAAAAAGCCAGTGCACAAACTCACTCGCTTTGAGCTCCAGTGCAGGGGCAGAAACTCTAAAAGAGCCAGGGACACATGGGGAGGAACTAAATTGACTAGCTTCAGGGTGAGGGCATTGGGAGCAGGGGTCAGGGTAACTCTCTCCGGGGACAGCAGTGGTGGACGTCACCATTGTTCCTTTGTTGAGCTCTCCTTTCACCTAGCCAGCCTGGAGCAGGCAGGAATCAAATGTGTGCTTTCCGTTAACCTGGCTAACATCAGTCATCCCACCCTGCACAAGCAGCAACCAATAGCAGATCATTTTGTAGCTCCTACTAAGTAGCTCCAAGCCTTGCACAAGCGGTGGCTGACTAGACCCAACATACCTGGTAGCCAGCTTCCGACCCCACCATAGCTGCACCCAACCAGCTCCACAACTGACACACCCAAAGGGTAGCCTTGGCTGGCACCAGAGCCATGCTAAAGTGACTTCCACTCTGTGGGGTCAACCCCCACACAAAAGGTCACCTGCTATAATCTCAGCTAGCCCTCACCAGATGACCCATTCATCCTGAGGGTCAACCCCACGCACTGATATTCCAGCAGCAATCAAAGCCCAGCTACCTCAGACTACAACTTTATTTAGAGATAGGATCCTTTTAGAGGTAATCAAGTTATAACGAGGTCTAATCCAATAGGCTGGGCCCTGATCCAATAAAACTGATATCCTTATAAAAAGCGGATATTGGTGATAGACACACACACACACACACACACACACACACACACACACACACACACGGAGAACATATGACCATTAAGGCAGAGATTGGGGTTATGCATCTACAAGCCAACAAATACCAAAGATTGCTTGGCAAATCACCAGAAGAGGGGAAAAGCATGGGACAGGTATTTCTCACAGCCCTCAGAAGGAACCAATTCTGTCAACACCTTGATTTTTAACTTCTAGCTCCCAACAGACAATAAATTTCTGTTGTTTAGCCACACAGTCTGTGGCACTTTGATATGGTAGCCCTAGCAAACTAACGTAGTTCCTAAGAATAAATATTTTAGGCTTGATGGGCCATGAGGTATCTCACAACTACTCAGTTCTGCCATTGTAGCATGAAAGGAGTCACAGAAAAAACATAAACAAGTAAGTATGCTGTGTTATAATAATGCTTATCTACCAAAACATACGGTAGGTCATATCTGGCCCATGATCTATATTTTGCCAATCCCTGCTATACAGTGTTAAGATGAGGGCAAATAAAAGGTAAGACAATAGCACACAAGTGGGACACCTGAGTCAGTCTGGAAATATAAGTGATGTCTTCTCATAAAATGTGTTGAAGATACTGAATTCAGAATGACTAACATGAGCTAACAAAGTGAAGAGAGATGAAGGAGTAGGGTAGACTATCCCCAGTAGAGGGAACAACGTACACAGTGGTCTTCAGGGAGAATTGCCTGCAGCCTAGTCTGGCAAGAGCATGAAATATAAAGGAGACTTCAGAACTGAAGTTACAGAGAAGGAGACAGGTCACGAATGACCTTGTAAGACATACTAAGGCAACTGAAATCATTGAAGGCTTTGAAGTAGACGAGACAGATCACATTTGCATTTTAGAAATATTATTCTAGCTACAATGTAAGATAGGATTGGAGAAGGAGAAAAGAAGAAGTAAGGGACCAGCTAGGAGTCCAGTGGAGAGACGCTAGTGGCCTGGAATAGGAAAATGGTAGTGAGGATGGAGAATAATGGGTGGAATAAAAAACCATATTTTTGAGATTTGATGGACAGGATTTGGACATTGATCACATGTAGATGAGCGGGCAGAGCCAATAAGATACACAGCTCTCTAGTTTGGACAACTAAGCATGGTGATCCATTCGCTGAACAAGAACCTAGAGGAAGAGCAGCTTTTGGGAGAACAGGATGCATGAACTCAGTTTTAGACATGTTAAGTCTGAGATGCCCATGGGACACCAAGAGGAGATATTGAGTAAGCAGTAGGATATATGCAACAAAACTGATATTGTCAGCAGGAACCTCAAAGGTAAACTGCTTCCAGTTTCCATAATCTGATAAAATATTAAGATAGCCACTCAACCTTAGTGATACAGGCAACCCATTTTTTTTTTCATCTGTTCCAAATGCTCAAAAACTCTTCCTCCTTACATATAATTATTTGGTATCCAGAGGGGCAGAATATGTGTCACTAATTCTGTTTACCAAATATTTCTGGTTTTCTCATCCTAGGCACATGATAAACTGATTCTTTTCATCCTTTTTAGGGCTAGAAGTGGCTAGGTAATTTTATTTGGCCCATAAAGTGTAAATGGAAGGGATGTGTGTCATTTCTAGGCAGAAATTTTAGGAGCCAGGGTCCCTGTTGTGAATCCTCCTTTGGGAATTGGGAAAGCACAGGTTGGAGCCTACATTCCAATGTGAGAACAATGTAAAATAGAAGTTTACCAGGCAACCATCAATGAACAAGTAGAATGAGCAAGAAATGACGCTTTGTTTGTTTTAATCCACTGATATTTGGGAAATTTAGTTACCGAAACATAACCTAACCCAAAATAACTGATACTCTGTGAGCTTCAGCAAGTCCCCTAAGTGGGTACCTGTGTTTTCTCACTTGTAATGCAGACATAAAAAAAAAGAACCTACCTCATAGGATTATTGTAAAGGTTATATGTGCTAATACACACCAGATGCTTACAGTATCTGCTGGCCCACCTGATTTCAGCTGCAGCTACAAAGAGTAGCCCTGTGCATGTTCAAAATTACCTCTGCTGACAAAGTTGCACCCTAAGTTCATGATACATTTCTATTTCTCCACCCCACAACTTTCTGTGATACCATGGACGCCTGTTTAACCCTGAGAAAGAACAGTCCAGAGACAGAAAGAGTTATTGCCTCCAGGAGCAAACAATGGGGAACAGGAATCGATACATAAATATGCAAGCTTTTTTTTTTTTCAGGTAAATCATTCCAAGAGGTTTTGTGTTCAATTACCAGGGAAATCCCATGGAACTGATCCCCTATTTTGGCTCCCTGCTGTTTTTTACACATTAGTTTCCCCTCTGTCCTTAGGTGCCATGCAAAGATACTGTCAAATATTTGAAGGTGACCTTCAGACCCCACTTCACTCTTCTGAGTCTTCTTCAGACAAAACATCCCCAACCTTCTTCAGACATTCCCTTCGGGATACTGACCCTTATGCTGTTCTCAGCACCTTTACAGAGCCGGAATGGGCAGATCCAGACCCACGTGATCTGGGGAGAAACGTGCGTACACTTTCTTAGTGGCTACTTTGAGTTGCTCTCCGGCACTGAATGAGAGTTCATTAAAACTGAGAAGGCCTTTCCTTATTTACACTTCCAAGCACGTCTCCCAGTTTTCCAATCTTGCAATGGTCTTTTTGACCTCAGTAAAAATGAAGACACTTTTATTATTAAATTGTCTTATTATATATCTTATTAAATATTTAAAGCACTGTATTATTTCAAGTAATACATATTGAACATTTTATCAGGCACTATTTCAATCTACTAATAACCCTGTTAGACAGTACTGCTATTTCCCTCATTTTTCTCATGCGGCAACTGAGATTTGTGGAGGTTGTATAAGTGTCTATGGTCACACAGCCAGCAGGAGGCATAACCAGCATTTGAAGTCCACTAGAAGCCATGCTTTCCTCACTCCTATACCATTTCACTGCACTGCGCTTGTTACCATAGCCCTTATGAGACCTACCCTGTCACAATGCGGAGATGCTTTTGAACCTTCAAATTGCGGTCCTGTGTATATTGTATCTTCCTCAGCCTGGAGTTTACAATCTGCTACTGTCCACCCTTATCATTTTAATGACGCTTACATCTCAATGAGATATTGCATCCCAATATTTAATCTTGAGTCCTTCTTCATCAGAAATTTACATTAAAGTTTGTTACTAGTGATTTCAACATCAACAGGGATCGTTCATGAGAGGGTGCGGATTCTGGCTCTGCCATGACTTTCTATTTGTCTGTGGCGCTGTTAAGGTTTTTCACCAAATTTTCCTGGTTCTCCATCTTTTGTGCATATGGTAAGACAACACTTCCTGCTCCTGCTGTGTTTGAGTGGACATACATGATAAGTCTTGGCCAATGAGCTGCGAGCTATGAGCAAAGGTGGCATGTATTACTGACTTTGGGGCTGGAGTTTATAATTACCCATTTGAGACCTTCTAGAACTCCCTTTCTCTCTACCACAATGATCAGTGACCACTCCATCAGCTGGGGTCCCAGAGTGAGTAGAGTGTGGGGCAGACCCTCCAACTGACCAATGATAAATTTATAGTGTGAGTGAGAAATAAATTGAGATATAGGGGTTACTTGTTATAGCAGCATAAACTGTCCCATCTTGATCAACAGATTATTCCTGAATAAGCCCCTTTACCTGTTCAGTCTGTTTCATCATTCAGTTTAACAAATAAAAGGGAAAGAAGAATTAACATTTAGTGAGCATCTCTTAGCATAACGTGCTTTATGTCATCTCATTTAATCTTCTCAAAGATATAAGGCACCATCCCTTGCAAAAATATTCCCAAAGCCAAAGACATTTTTCAAATCTACTGCTCTCATAGTAATCCAAGTCACTACTATTTCTTACTTGGAATGTTGTACTGGCTTCCTACCTCTGTCTTGTTAAAACCTCATCGTTCCTAATTCTCCTGCTCAAAACCCTCCAAAACTTTCTCTCTGCCATTTGAATCAGATCCAAAGTCCCTGCTGTTTGAGTGAGATCTAAATTCTTCAGCAAATCCGAGAAAAATTTACACGATCTGGTCCCTGCTAGTCACCCCAGTCTAAGCACTTATGCTCTCCAGCCCACTCATTAAGTTCCAGCTATACTGGTCTTCCTGACATTTCCGAAATATCAAGCTTGTTACCACCTCAGGACCATTGCACTTGCTAA
Organism: Rhinolophus hipposideros; assembly: GCF_964194185.1. Lineage (NCBI taxonomy): Eukaryota > Metazoa > Chordata > Mammalia > Chiroptera > Rhinolophidae > Rhinolophus > Rhinolophus hipposideros. The sequence continues at coordinate 24,883,538 of NC_138069.1, read as the reverse complement.
TACTTTTGCTGGGAATATCCTTCCTTAGCTCTTTTATGACTGACTTTTCCTCATTCAGAACTCAGCCCATATGATATCCCCTAAGCTAAGTCTTCGTTGAGCATGCTTGATAAAAGAACACTCCCACCTTATGTTTGTATGGTCCCTTATCTTTCTTTTTCTTCACAACATGAATAAATATCTGAAACTGCATGATTATTAGTTTGCTTGTACATTTTCAGAATTCCCTACTGTTAAGGGACTGGGCAGAGACTCTATCTTCCTTGTTCACTGATATTTCTACAAACCTAGAACATTGCCCCACACGTGGTGAATCCTCAAGAAGCAGTTGTTGAATAAAACAGAATGAGTGAATCTCTGATGTACAGATAAGGAACTGAGGCTCTGAGAGTTTGAGTCATTTTTCCAAAGTCTTACAGGATTTCTATGGGTGTGTCTGCCTTTAAGCCTCACTGCCTTTTGCTACAGCGAGGCACTGTCAAAAGAGACCGAAGTGTCAGACAGCAGGCAGGGCTCGATGACAGGCAAGCACTCTCTCAGGCTTTCGATCCTCTTGTGGAGGCAATGCAAACCAAACAGGAACATTGATCATGCTTTCCCCAGGGAGCCCTGAATTTCCAAAGGAACAAGATCACTTGAGAAATCTATTGATCTCCCACTTTTGTCATGCTGTACAGGTGACGAGGAGCAGTGATTTGTACTCTTCTATCCATAACCCTACAATCTGAATGTGTGTCTCCACCCAGAGTCCCACAACTTTGCAAAATGCACTGCTCAGAGTGCCCACACCTGAGGAAGTCAGTGTCACCATCTGTGTCCGCACTGTTTTGCCATCTCCTTCCTATTCAGAGAAATGTCTCCCCCTCCTCTCTTGCACCCTGTACACAAAGCCAGCGGGCCCACCCCAGCTGTCCTTTCATCCGTCTGACACGCACTCATTGGCCCAGAGCCCCTGGAGGGGCGGGGCTTCTGTCTCGGGGGCTCTTCAAAAGAGATCCTTACAGAAGCACTCACCCTCTCCCGCCTCCTGCGCTGAGCCTGTGCTTTCCTGCCTGCTTTCTCTTTCCTTTCTGGCTCCTCTTGGGGACAGAGGCTCATACCAGAGGAAGATCTTCATGTCAGTGATGGAAAAATATGAGACTGTTTCCTGGATCCCCCAGCAGGAACTGGAAGATGCATTCAAGAAATACCCGAACAGCTCCGAGGACTACCTGACCTTGGTCTGCGGGCCTCCACGCAGCCACCTCTTCCTCCCGGTGACTGTGGTGTATGCACTGATTTTCGTGGTTGGGGTCACGGGCAATCTCCTGGTGTGCCTGGTGATTCTTCGGCACCAGACTATGAAGACACCCACCAACTACTACCTCTTCAGCTTGGCAGTGTCCGACCTTCTCGTCCTGCTCCTGGGGATGCCCCTGGAAGTCTATGAGATGTGGCGCAACTACCCCTTCCTGTTTGGGCCCGTGGGCTGCTACTTCAAGACGGCCCTCTTTGAGACCGTGTGCTTCGCCTCCATCCTCAGTGTCACCACGGTCAGCGTGGAGCGCTACGTGGCCATCCTCCATCCTTTCCGCGCCAAGCTGGAGAGCACCAGGCGGCGGGCCCTCAGGGTCCTCTGCATCGTCTGGGCCTTCTCTGTTATCTTCTCTCTGCCCAACACCAGCGTCCACGGCATCAAGCTCCACTACTTCCCCAACGGGTCCTTGGTCCCGGGCTCTGCCACCTGTACAGTCGTCAAGCCCATGTGGATCTATAATTTCATCATCCAGGTCACCTCCTTCCTCTTCTACGTCCTCCCCATGACTGTCATCAGCATTCTCTACTACCTCATGGGGCTCAGAGTGAGTATCCACGCCGGCGGGCCTGAGGCAGCGTCCCTTTTCTCACTGACGCAAAGTTTTCTAAGAAAAACTTAGCATTGGAGAAATTCAGAAGTGGAAGGGAGCATAGAGAGATAGAGGGAGCTCCGAGGGGAAACTCCTAAGTTAAAAGACTTGCCTCAGTTGGCCAAATAGTAACCACAACTGTCAGTCATTTCCTGTAACTCACCTTCATTAGTCTTTCCTCTCTACATGGAAAGAATAGAAACACCTCTCAAACCTAGGTGTTCCTACCAATGGCCTGGGAACCTTCCTATGGGTACCAGTGTGCAGGCCCCTCCCCCAGGGAAATTCTGATTCAGTCCGTCTGAGGGGGAGCCTCATTTTAAATAGGAGAGACAGTTCCACACTCTGCTGGCTCCCTCCTGCCCCACTGCCTGCATTGACATTTTCCTCGGCACCAGCCTGGCCTGAGGATGACATAAACTTTCCCTGCCTAGTCTATTCTCCAAGACAGACATATGGTTTTAAAATCAGACCCTGTCCTGTGGTTGTTCTGACACTTTGGTTGAAATAATCAGGTTAAAATACAAAAATGGGGTCTAAGTAAGATCAACTTGGATTTCTCTTGAGCAGGTGGAGGTTTAGAAACAGGGAGGTGATCACAGTACATAAGATAAAGTAGAAAATACTGTAAGAGTTAACTGGGATTAATAGAAAGTTATCACTGAGTTTGCCCATATGATATGCCCATATTGTATCTTATAATTATAAGTTCCTTTCCTGTGCTCATGGTGGTAAACTGATTCCTTTTTAAATTTTTTTCTGGATCTAAATTAGCTGGAGCTATTTTTGATGTGACTCTACACAACTCCTCTCCGGGTATACTCTGTATCCAAATTCATAGAGATGAGCTATGACTGTGACACTTTTATGTCCATTTAAGGAGGTGGCTTGTGTAGGAAACAGTCATGAAACCATTTAGACTCTCAGGTCTGAAGCTCACATGTCATCTGCCTCTAGGCAAGCCACACAATTCTCTCCTGGAATTAGTTTTCACATTTGTAAAATGAAAAGGTCACAGATTACATCGAAGGCTACTTATAGTTCTAACAGTATTGATTCCTTAAAAAGGGAGGGGGGGGACCTGTGAGTGGAAGCAATGTAAGTTATAAATTAAAGAAAAACAAAGCAGACATTATATTCATATCATATGCTTCGATATGGCTCTGATACCATGTATTATGTGACAATTAATATACTCTTGTCTCAGTGGTGAATACCGACCCTGCCTAAGGTGAATGACAAGGTTTAAGCAGGAAAAACCAAGTCTAAGTACCACTGATGTCTGGACACAGGAGCAAATCTAATCCGGCAGAGCTGTGCCAGTCTCCTCCTGGAGGGCCGGCCCTTATATTTGCAGAGACATACTCGTATGTCACCCCAGACTAGCCCATGGTCCTGTCTTAAGGTGGAGATCGCTGTGTGATTCCAAGTATCATGAGCCCTGTGTGAAATCTGCACCCCAAACTTATCAATAGTATCTCTTCCAACACCAAACAGTCATTTATCTTGGGTCAATTTGGAGGAAACATTTAACTTTTAGTAGGAAACACATACACCACCACCCCTAACAAATTACTTTGAGTTTCACTTCGCTTTTTGTTGCCATGTTCATTTTGTTGCCATGAATTTTATACCTCCTTTGTATCAAGAGCTAAGTGACAGCTCAGAAACCACTCTAGTTTGCTTTGTGTATGTAATGCAACTTACAGTGTCCGTTTCTCAAGAAGGATGAGGTGTTACCCAGAGCACCCCAGGAAGGAACTCCAAGAAGTTTATAAAGATCTCTAGACAGGAGTCAGGAGATAGGCCATAGTCTGTGCCATTGGCCTCAAGGCTTTTGCATATGCTGTACCTTTTGCTGTATCTTTGCCTGAAATGTTCCTATCGTCTACCACGACAGTAATCTCTTTTGCCTTTCAAACTCTCACTTATCCTGTAAACCATACTTTACTCACACTTCTGCAGGGAAGTTAGTTCTCCCTGATTCCCTAGCTACACCTGGTCCTGTGTGGGTGTTCATGGTTCCTGGTGGTTTCTCTTCCTTGGATTTATCACAATTTAAAATTCTCTACTTGGAGCTGCCTGGATATATTTCTCTCCACCTAGCCTGTAAGATGCATGGATGAATGCACGAATGAATGAATGAACGAATGAATGAATGAAGTTAAATTATTTCCCTCATTGCTGGACTTTAGCTTCTCTACCTTCAAAGAGACTTGAAAACATCACAAAGGGCTTTTTGGATCTAAACGATTTTAAAGAGACTTAAGTAAGTCTGAGATTATTAAGCTACTGGTTCCCTTGGCAACTCTGAAGGTATGATAGACTCTGGGAGCCACTGCCTTCAGAAGGCAGAAAACCCAAGACTGATGAAATCCCAGGACTGGAGAAGGAGGAGGAGAGCCACATGTAATGTCACAGCTGAGCAGTTAGTGCCACTTCATCGTTCCAGAACACAAGTCACCCCTGAGCTCTCTCCAGATTTCCAACAGGATGGAGATGGAAGAAAGATAATCCCAGGGCAAGTTGCTCCAATCTGGGAGGAAGTCCCACTGAAGCTCTCGCTACTACATGTAGCTCCTGCATGCAGCATGAATGCTTGAGATAAAGAGAATGCATTATGAACTGCAGCAGAATTCAACCGTGCCAAACAAAGTTGGACTGATTTTGTTTTTTAAATCAAGGAATTTTGTCCGGATTGTAGCGCTATTTACACAAAAGCTACAAGTATATCTTGGTATTCTGAAGCTTAGTCTTCACAAACTATATAAATGAACAGCTGGTGGGCTGATTGTAATCATATAAAAAAAACTGATCAGGGTACTCTATCGCTCAGGTGGGGTAGGAAGGGGTGGGGTAGGAAGACTTCCGAACTTCTTGTTGGGTAGCCACATTTTTTTACTCCTCTTTTTGTAACTTGACTTTTAAAATAAAAGTCTGGGGGAAGGTGGGAATAATTGATGGTTAAATAGCTACTTTGCCAAACACCTGAAGGGAAATTAAATTATTCAAAAATAAAGAACTGATTAATGGCCTCAATCAATTTGTCAGGACTTTCTACATTGCTAATGAGGGAAACCCAACTCAACTGGGAAAGATATGAAGGGGGGTTTAGTCATGAAAAGTCCAGAGGTGGAGCTGGCTCTTAGTGATGATTGATCCAATAAAATATGAGGACCTAGCTTTGTTTCTGCTTCTCTGCTTTTCTTTTTGGGGTGTTTCAACTTTAAGATCCACACAGTGGCTCACCAGTGTCTCCAAGCATTTCTTTCATGATGGAAAAAAAAAAAACAAAACTAGCTGGTGTAATTCCAGACCACACATGCAGAGAACAAGAAGGGCTCCCTCTGGCAGTCCCAGTAAAGAACAAATGAAACTCCATTCCTAGAAATACAACAAAATACCTGAAATCTCATTGGTCCCATCACTCAATCACTGTGTCTAAAGGATCATAGCTAAGTTATTTAGGGACTAAACCTGCAGCTGGAAATGGGATCTTTCCAATCCAAATTAATGACTAAGACTAGAGAAGGAGTAAATTACCTAAGGGAAAGTCGGGGTATTATTGGTAAGAGAAGAGGAAAATAATGTTAGAGAACCAATTGTCAAATATACAAGTATACCATATTATCTTCTAGATATGTGATAGTAATTTATCATGAGTCCTTAAAGCTTCCTTCTCTGGCTGAATATCCCCACAAACTAAAAATATGTAAATTTAGGAGAAAAATATTCCACAACTAGATAACGATGTAGGTCTTCAGTGCTCTGGGAGTTCAAAGGAAGGAGAGGACAATGGGCTATAGTGGCCACGAAAATCTTCCAGGATTAGATGGGACTTGAACAGGGCAAGAAAGATTACATGTACAGGCTGTATTAATATTTGAAATTTTCAGGTGCTACTTCAAGGATCACCACATCTTCCAACAAGGATGAGTATTTTTAACATCTAAACTCAGAAACATATGCACCCTTATTAGTAAAATTAGTAAACCTCAGTTTCCCAAATTGTGCTTCTCGAGATGGCATTCCACTGAAAAGCATTGGAGAAGGGTATTGTTTACTCAAAGAAGCACTATACCCCCTTGTGACTAGGGTGAAACGTGTGAGTGTGGAAGGTTGGGTCTTTCTTTAGCTGTGAACATTCATAATGTTCGTTAGCATATTAAAGGCTCGTAGAAGACCCACAATGAAGACTATAAACTTCATAAAGCACAAATCATACCTGTTTTTGTTTTCTACTGCCTACCTACCACATGACAAAGGGATTCTATTCTAATAGATATGTAATAATTATTGAGTGAGTAAATGAATGAATGGAAAATCCTGTCTTTTATTTCATAGTTCACATTTTTCATGGAATACCTATTAACATACTATATGACTAGCGTCCTACAGAATGGCAGATGATAAGTGGTTACACTGCAACTTGGCCACACCATCTATCCAGTTGAGTTAGGTAACTGGATCTATCTCCACCTTTTATTGTTAAACATTTGAAAAATTCTTACATTTAAGTCCCAGTTGTTGGTCTGCAAAATGAGTGTTAGAGTTATACTTCTTGGATCGTCACAGAAGGAAAAAGTGTTACTTTTAGCATCTTTTTCTGCTTCCCTTGCAGCTAAAGAAAGACCAACCCCTTGAGGCAGATGAAGTGACTGCAAATATTCAACGACCCTCTAGAAAATCAGTCACCAAAATGCTGTGTAAGTCCTCCATTTTTTTTGTTTTTTTTTTTTTTTTTGTTTGCTTGTTTATTTGTAAAACAAAGGAGTTGCCTTTGGTGCTGAGAAAGTGCTTCTGGGTTCAGGATCAAAATTCTTTATAATATCATGGTCTGGTCTTCCTTGGCTTATCAAGTTTCTAAGACCAGTTTTCATGTCTAGTTCAGTTTTAAACACTCCAAACAACACACTAAATTCCATGCATTGTAATATGCTGTGTGGTGTTTGATAAATCACATTACTCTCTGGGCCTTTGAGCATCTCTTTCCCCCCTCTAAAATGAGCAGGTGGTTTTTAACCTTTTTTATGTTATGGGTTTCTTTAAAAATATGGTGGAAACTGTCAACTCTCCACTTAGAAAATGTACATGTGCACAATACACAAAACATTTTACAACTCATATCAGGGGATCATGAATCCCTGATAGCCATCCTTGGACCCCATAAGATCTTTTAATTCCAGATTAAGAACATCTGGCCAGGAGTACCTCTAAAGTAATCATTCCACCCATGGCATCACATGATTTCATATAAAACAAACCACCCTTTTGTATAGATCAGAAGTTTACAAAATATGTCCAGGCACTGATTCACACTCTCCCAAAAGAATGTAAAAAGAGATGATCTCGTGCCAGCCTATGAGAGATAGTAATGGGAGAAAGGAAGTTCATAGTATGCTTTCCAAGTCGAAACCTAAGGTGTGGAAGAAACAAATCCTCTGGGCTAATATGTCTGTGAAGCACTCACTTTAGCTACCATGTTTCTCCAAAAACAAGCCCAAGTCTTATGTTAATTTTTGCTCCAAAAGACACATTAGGGCTTATGTTCAGGGGATGTCATCCTGAAAAATCATGCTAGGGCTTATTTTCCGGTTAGGTCTTATTTTTCGAGGAAACACAGTATGTGGCATCTATAGAAAAAAAATAATGAACAAACTCGGAAGTCACTAAAGTTTATCTTTTAGACTCTAATAGTCATCTTCTTGGAAATGTTTTAGCCTCTGTTGGCATGTGACTTTCCCTGTTAAGAAATCTAGAGTCTTCGTTATCTCTCCCCTTTCTCATTGATCATAATCTTCTCTCACAAAAAGACTTGAAACACATTCATATTAAAGTCACAATGATAAAATATACTGCAAAGTCTTTGCCTTTGGTGAGGAGGGTGCAATTTTAACAGCAATTAAAATTTTAATTAAAGGGAATTGTAGGCAGTAATGAGCAGGTTAGGGACCTTTTCTTGCGGCAACCTCAGAAGAAACTTCCAGATATTCCTGAAAGCACATCACACATGCAAACAATTTACTCTGAATATGTTTAATGCCAACAGGAAATATTTATTCTATTGACTATAGTGACCTCAATGCGCTCACAAAAATAGAGAACTGTAAAATAAACACCCATGTACCCATCACCCAGCTTCAAACTTTATCAACTCAGAGCTAATCTTATTTCATCTATAGCCTCCTTTCTCTCCTTCCCCCTACAAGATTATGTTGAGACAAATCTCAAGCATCATGTTTTGGAGAATGAAAATATTTTATAACTTCAGAAGAGAAAAATGTACACATTTATATTTGTGGAGATGAAATGACCCAGAGAGAAACTATAGTAGCACCAATCTCTGCTTTAAGAGATGAAAATAAGAAACTAGTAGGTGCAACTTCCTGTGAATCTATAATTATTTCAAAATAAAAAGTAGAAACAAACAAAACAAAATTGAAAGGAATTCTGTACTCTAGAAACTTCCAATGTAATAAACACATTCCTGTCCCAAGCAAAAGATGTTTATAAAGCAATATTATACTTATGGTGGATGTTTCTCTCTCTCCTCCCCAACCCCTTACAAAGTTTTAAATGATTGAGTTCAGAGAAGCTTCTAATTCTTTCTAGAGCAAGAAGATAAATTCATACTATATTTAGTAGTTTGTTATTAGTATATGACTTTAAAGAACGCCAATTGCTTGAACACAACTATTTTATTTATATAACAATTTATGTGGTTCCAACAGTCTACTTGCCACATAATTCATTGTCCACCATAGAATGTTTTCAGAATTTTGAATTAATTCAATACTATTTTAAATATTCTAAAGGAAATTTACATTATACATGAAATCTTGTACAATCATATGGAAAACTGATCCTAAATCCTACGCAACTCATTCTTATGTTTCAATATTCTATGTAGAGGCTCTTTAGGATCTAGTCAATGTGTAATAATCATAGTATAACAGAGATGGAGAGAAAAATGCGAGAAGGAATGCATGGGACTCAGAGTGGGAAGTGTACACCTATCCTTTGCTCTCCCCTTCATCATTCTTTTTCAGTTGTCCTGGTCTTAGTGTTTGCTATCTGTTGGACCCCATTCCACATTGATCGACTCTTCTTCAGTTTTGTGGAGGAGTGGACTGAATCGCTGGCTACTGTGTTCAATCTCATCCACGTGGTGTCAGGTAAAATTTTAGCTAGTTTGGTTGCACCACAAGTATCTGGGTAATTGCAGGTTCTTCATCTTGCTTAGAGCAGTGGGTTCTATCTGGATATACTGAGTTATCATGGGGACCTGCCACACTGTGATGAAGAAACTTTTTATTTCATTTAAATATTGATTAGGGATGTGACTGGTCCAAAAGAAATATACCAGGTCACTATTATAGGTGCTACTCTATGGAAGACGTCAACTCTAAGCATGATGATCACAGCAGGAAAGTGTTCAAAGGAGTGGTTCCTTTGGTTTTCCTTCCAATCACCGCATGACGGAATTGGTTCTTCTTTTTTAAACACCTATGTCTCTAAAATCTTGTACTGTCTTCAGCAAGTGTTAGATCCTCATGAAAACCAACCAAAAGTTATTCATGGGACATCAAGGTCTGCCTTTAGGCTACTTTAATGCTGCTTGTTGAGGATACCATAGAAGATGGGGGAAATAGTGGTAGAAAGGTCACTAAGTCAGAAAACTTGGATTTCCATCTCACTTCTACCACTAATATTCTGAATGATCTGAAGAAGATGGCTTCCTTCCTGCCAAAGTTTCCTCATCTATAAAAATGGCAATAATGCTTGCTCTATACAAACTATGGGCTGATGGTAAAAATATTAGCTATTCAAAAGCTTTTAAGCTATAAAATGCTATATATCTTTTTACAATCTTCACAAGGTTATTAAGTAGATATTATCACCATTTTACTGTTGAAGAAACAATTCCACATGGAAGAAATAGCTTTCCCAAAGGCACATACATAGCTGGCAAGTAGTAAAAACAGGGTTGAGGCCAACTCATTTAACTTTAAGTTCAGTGTTCTTTCACCTAAAATGAAGCAGAGAATGGCCACGTAGGCCCCTCTTTCTCAGTCAGTGTGTCCGTTAGTATTAGGTTCAGACCATTTCTGCCCCTCTACCTCTGTTAGTCAACAGCTGGTTCACAGAGAAAAGATAAGATGAATTTGTGCAAGTTAAGCTCCAGATGTGCACAGAGCAAAAACAATAACATTCATATGTATATTGAACACCATGAATATTATTTATTTTCTATCACCATCTTTTTGTACTCAGCAGGTTTTGTGTCCAGCTTATTCCTGGACATTAGTACTTTCTTCTATGTTAAATAAATAATGTTTATTATTCTGAGCAAAATTCTCAAAAATATTTCTAGCTCTTCATGGTTAATCTGAGAAAAAATGGGAGTGTTTAAATAAATTGGAAAACGCTACCAGATCATGTAGGACTGGACTAGTTAGTTGACTATTCCTCTCCAGATACATCAAGGCAGCTATTTTAAGATTTCCAAATTATGGCATTTATAATATTTTCCTCCCCTACCATGCCAACCAGATGAAGCCTTAAATGCTACAGAAAATGCCCCTGACCTGCCTTTTGATCCTCAAGTTAGAGTATTCTCATTCATTGACTACTTTCTCATCAAACTTGTTAGAGAATTCTACCCATTCTGCATTATTCCTGCACAATGTAACCATTTGTGCATGTTATAACTTCTGCCTGCAGTACTCTCTCCTCTCTTCCCCAACTATCTCCTACCTATTTCAGGGTTGGACTAGTGTCCGATCATCCCCATTAAATCTTTCATGACCATCACAGTCCTTGAATTTGTGAATTCCATTTTATGAATTCCATAGCTTGACTGCCAGTATCACATATTTTGTTCTTAACAGACATTATTTGGTATTATCCTATTGTTAATTATTGAAGTTAGGCAGAGATCTTGCCTCTGTAATACTATTCCAAGTCCTTGGAGAATACAGTCTAAATAGACTACCTTCTAATGTGACTCAAAGTCGCTGGCATGTTCAATCAGTATTTATTTATTGAGTGAATTAACAGTCCATAGAAATGTTCTCCTTATATCCCTTTCTTCCCAATTCTGTGCACAGAGCATATGGCACTGTGAACGTCCTGAACAAAGTAAATGAGGACAACAATAAACATGCTTAATGACAGTACTTACCACGTGCTTTATATTCTTAGCCATTCTCATTCCCTCTGTGGATAGTATCTCAAGTTTATCCTCACAGTAATTCAGAGAGTTGGGTTAGGCTTATATTATCATTCCCATTTTATAGAGAAAAAAAATTGAAGTTCCAATTCTGTCTAAGGTCACAGAATAAGCAAGGGCCAAGAACAGAAACTAAGCCCTCTGATTCTCAACGTGAGGCTCCTCCTGGGCTTTGGGAAAATAAAATAGGATATGGTAATAAAGGAAGAGCATATATCAAACAAGAAAGGGGCAGTGTGCAAGACATTTGGTGGAGAAAATAAATAGCAGTTATTCAATAAGGCTGGAAATAAGTTGGGAAAAATCATCGAGGGGAAAGCTAAATAAGAAAGAACATTGGGAAATATTTCTTTAAGGAGATATTTAGCATATAAGGAATCTCAGCAGGGACTATGCCTTGGCTGATTTAGCATTTCTCCATTACTTGCAGTGTCAAATTATAGATTTAAGCAAAACTCCAATGAGATAAAAAACATCTCTCTTTCCTCTGATAGTTAAGCATCTCTCATTAATGCTATGGGAACGTGTTCTTTAATTAAACAAGTGGGGATCAAAGGAAGTTGCAGAATATCTCAGAGAGATTCCATGCCAGCCTAAATTTTTCTAAGACTCTTTAATCTTTCTGTGTTTCATTCCTATTTATACAGGTGGTAGGGCATTTTGTATTCTCCATTAGAGTCTTGTATATATTATCATTTCCAAAAGAGACAATCACAGCTTTCTAGGCCTTTTTTAAACATTTATGCTTCTCTCTGTCATGTTTGATTCCTATTTACACAGGTGGTAGAGCTTTTTTTATTCTCAGAGTCTGGTGTATAGTATCACTTCCAAAAGAGGCAATCACAACTTTCTAGTTTTAAACATGTGTGCTTCTTCCTGTCATGCCTCACTCATTTTCTTTCCTTGGCATGTCTCTTGAACCCCCTGAATTCCAGGTATCTTCTTCTACCTGAGCTCAGCTGTCAACCCCATTATCTATAACCTACTCTCGCACCGCTTCCGAGCAGCATTCCGGAATGTGATCTCTCCATCCTGCAAACTGTGGCCCTCCCAGCATCACCCACAGGGGCCACGTGCCCAGCGGAACATCTTCGTGACAGAGTGTCACCTTGTGGAGCTGACTGAAGAGGCGAGTCCCCAGTTCCCTTGTTAGCCGTCCATCTGCTGCTCTCACCTTCCCATAACCCTCTGTACTGCACAGGTACCATGAAAGGAACTCTCAAGAGTTGACATTCCTCTCTGCCTCCACACTGCAGGGAGGGACAGCCCATAATTTATGCCTTCTTATATGAGACTGTGGGGGGGAGGTGAAATGGCTCTTAGAATGTATATACCCATTGAGGCCTGTGCAGGTCCCAACCTATCTGTGGTTTGGAGTTGCTATCTGCCTCATAAAGCAAAGTAGAGGGTTTATCTTCTGGGAAGACAAAGTTGTCTTCTCCTCTGAGAAAGCCTCCTACATGGTTGGAAGAAAAAAAAAGAAAAGAATGTATATACCCATTTCTAGGTTTATTTAAACAAAAGTGGCAATTGCTACTAAAGTCTGGACCTAAAACCCAGGATCTCCTGATTTTTAACAGCCTTGTGCCCCTTCACTAGTTTATGACAAGAACATGACTAGCGAAGCATGGCACCTGTGCTTTGAGTATTTTCCACGAATGGGAATGGTTTGTCCTGAGTGGTCCACACCCTGAGTCAGGCTGTCACTCTTACAACTAATGGTCCCTGTCAGCCACAGCAGGGAGACATGTGGATGTCATTTCCTTTGTATGATTTAAAGGGTCTCTGCCAGTGTTTCTCCACAGCAAACTATTTACCCTGCTGCCTCACATTCTGTTGTTATAATGTGACTCTTAAGAGTTCTGAAGCCTTTTTACTTTAATAGTCCTCCTGATAACATGGGAATTTTCCTTCCAACTATTCCCACTGTCCCAATCCCCAACTCCTTGTCAGTCACTCCTCACCAGGAATGAGATCAGATACAAGTCCTACACATACTTAGAGATGAACGGGAAGAGACAGGAGGCTGTGACGGAAAATCAAAAGAGACGGAAACCATACCAAACACAAACTTAGTTGCTTTCACACTTTGGTCTAGACTTGGATTTCTAAAATCTCACTTCATAAATAGAAGTGTGTTCTACTATGTTGGAAAAACAAAAAAAGACAAGTTAAATGGTAATGACTGCTCAAACCCATGATTTTCAGCTACTCAATCCTTCATTACCTATATAATAACACTCTTCATACATGTAATACAGGAAACATCTCCTTTCCAGACTCATCTTCCATTATATCATCTCAAGTAATGTCTATTCAAACTGTATTACTTCTTATAAAAATACACCCAGTTTTCCCAGCTGCACATATTTGCTTATAGACTGCCTCTTTATCTCCAGTCTCTACCTGTTGCTATCCTGCCCATCCTTCAACGTCCATCTGAATGGGGTACCTCTGCCATGAAATTTTGCTTGATTTATTCAAATAGATGTGGTATCTTAATTCTCTGTCAGTTTATGTCTCTTAAGTGTTTTCTTCACTGATTTGTATATCAGTGATTTATAATCTTGCTTTGCCAGAATGTAAATTTATCAAAGGCATGAGGTAGCTTGTGTTCATTTTTGCTGTTGCTGGAACTCTGGCAATATATCTATTACAATGGTAGATTTTCAATAAATATGTGGAAAGTGAGTTCAATTCATATTCCAGTGTGCTGAGCCAAACCATAACTCCAAACAGAACGATGGTAAGAACCAGAAGATTCTGTTTCTAACACGGATAACTGATCTTTGGTAGGCCATTTAATCAGCAGAGATTATAATGGCCTGTGGTACAAGAAGGTACCTCCCGATTCCAGGGTTTACTGGTGCTGAAACATGCATATTCCAGCACTTAGTCTCTGAATTTTCCCTAAATCGAATGAGAGCCATCCTATTGATAAATAGAGGTCTTGGTCTCTGACGTCACTATTTCCTAACTGAACAGGCATCTTCAAAGTGATTCAATATATTTTTTTAATCTCTTTGCTAATTACAAGCCAACTTTAATGAATCAGAATTCTCCAGTGATGGTTTATGTTAGTGAGTAGAATTCTCTGGCCATTTGTGAACTCAGTTGAAAAGACTCGGAAAAACAAACCCTCAGAAACAGAGGAGAGAGGAGTTTTCCCTTCTTGCCTTTTAAAGTAGAGACATTCTTTTTTAACATTTTTTATTAGTTTCAGATGCACAAAACAATGTAATAGTTAGACATTTATTATTTATATCCTCCACACAGTGACAACTCTTCTCCCCCTATCTACTACCCCTCTGACATCGCACACAGCCATTACATTTTCACTGTCTCTATTCCTAATGCTGTACTCCACTTCTTGTAAATATATATATATATATATATATATATATATATATATATATATATATATGAAATTGTAGTTGACAGAGTTGACATACGTTATTGTTCAGCTTCAGGTATACAGTGCAGTGATCAGACATCTACATCATCCCTGGGGTGGTCTCCCTAATGAGACAAGTGTCCATCAGATACCCTACAAAATCTTTGCAACAAAAAACCAAACCAGCCAGTTAAAAAATGGGCAGAGGATATGAAGAGACATTTTTCTAAAAAGGACATACAGATGGCAAACAGACATATGAAAAATGCTCAACCTCACTAATCATTAGAGAAATGCAAATAAAAACTGCAATGAGAGACCACCTCACCCCAGTCAAAATGGCTATCACCAATAAGTCAACAAACAACATGTGCTGGCGCGGATGTGGAGAAAAGGGAACGCTTGTGCACTGTTGGTGGGATTGTAGATTGGTGAAATCACTATGGAAAACAGTATAGAGGTATCTCAAAAATCTGAAAATGGAACTACCCTATGATCCAGCAATTCCACTTCTAGGTATCTATCCGGAGAAATCCAAAACTCTAATTCAAAAAAATGTATGTACCCCTATGTTTATTGCAGCACTATACACAATAGCCAAGACATGGAAACAACCGAAACACCCATCAGTAGATGACTGGATTCAGAAACTATGGTACATTTACACAACAGAGTATTACGCAGCCATAAAATAGAGACATTCTTGAT
This sequence comes from Rhinolophus hipposideros, assembly GCF_964194185.1. Taxonomy (NCBI): domain Eukaryota; kingdom Metazoa; phylum Chordata; class Mammalia; order Chiroptera; family Rhinolophidae; genus Rhinolophus; species Rhinolophus hipposideros. The sequence goes on along the minus strand of NC_138069.1, from coordinate 24,868,318 downwards.
GTATATCTAGGAGGGTCATTATCCTTAACATCAACTTCAAATGACCAGGACTGAAAATGCTGCTGTTACAGGTGGATGGCTGGAAAAAGAAACAACACTAAAATCGAAACTAGCAATTTGGTTGCTTGATTAAAACTATGGTCTCTTTTTTTTTTTTTTTAATTAATTAATTTATTTATTAGTTTCAGGTGTACAAAACAAGGTAATACTTAGACGTTCATCATTTATATCCCTCATACTGTGAACCCCCCTCCCCCCATTCACTATCCCTCCGACCTCACACTGAACCATCACATTATATATATAAAATTATAGTTGGCATTCATTAATGTTTAGCTTCTGATGTACAATGCCATGATCAGGTATCCACAGTATCCCTGAGGTGGTCTATGTGGTCTCTTTTTTGTTTTCTCCTCATTTACCTTTTTTTAACCTAAAAATGTATACCCTCAAAATTATCATTTACTCACTAATTCTTTCATCCAACAAATCTTCACTTAGTTCCCATTAGATGATAGGCATTGTGCCAGATTATCAATTTCCTGGCCTTGAAAGTTTACATCTAGTAAAAGAGACTGTTTTGAAAACCATCACAGGATTAATTATTTAAATCTAATTGTGAAGAGTGCTACAAAATATAAGTACTATGGGACTATATTTTTAAAAAAAAAAGTGTTTGGCCAAGTCAGGGGACAGTAGGTTTAATTAAGCCTAGCATTAAAAAGGAAACAAAAAGTGAGTGTTAATTGAGGTTTTGTCTATATACACGTACATACACATGGACATGTACACATACATGAAGCTTATATTTCAAGATGAAAATTGAAATGTCACAAGTCCTAGAGTTAGCTTATATAATAGTTCACATGAAATTAGTAGAAAAAAGAGAGACACTGAAAGTAAATTGTTCAGTGCCACTCAATAGTTGATCTTATCATCTCATAATTCTTTGTGATCTCTAAATTTTAGACTAATGATAGAAGACAGGGGGTAAATGGGATCAAATATATGGTGATGGAAGGAGAACTGACTCTGGGTGGTAAACACACAATGTGATATGTAGATGATGCATTGCAGAATTGTACACCTGAAACCAATGTAACTTTATTAACCACTGTCACCCCAATAAACTTTAATTTTAAAAAAAAAGACAGATAGTAAATATAATTCATAAAATACTAGTAACTTTATTCTTCTGCAATGATAGCAACTTTTGAGTTCTCTAGTAATTCACAAATTAGTGAACTGAAGCAATGACATTCAGAAGGTAGCTTGCCAAACTAGTTTGTCCAGCTCAGAGATTCTTAATCTGAGACCCATGAATTGGTGTCAGGGCTCCGAGAATCCCCTGAAATTGTATTCGTAATTCTTCGTGTGTGCTTTTTCTTTTCTTGGAGAGGTTTGTAGCTTTGATTAGCTCTTCAAAGTAACCTACGATTTATTAGAATCACTATTATAAAGTACCCTTAATATTCTTACATAAAGCCACTCGCTTAAAGGATAAGTTGTAATTGAATGAAGGCACTGCAAGATAATTTAAAAGTATTATTCCAGCATAAGAATCCAGTATGTATAAATATCTGCTGTTCGGTGGTGTGCTGGTGCTGGCTAGGACTCTTGTTTACTGCTACGTACATAGGGATTTTGAGAGCCTCTTGTCAATCATCAATAGCATGAAATCAGCCACAGTGGCAATCCTTACACCATAGAAATTGGAAAATACTGCATAACAGCACACAATCACTTTTTAAAATTTGTATTAAATTTATTGGGATGACTTGGTTAGCAAACTTGTATAGGTTTCAAGAGTGCAATTCTATAAATACATCATCCATATATGGCATTGTGTGTTCACCACCCAGAGTCAGTTCTTTTTCCATCACCATATATTTGACCCTTCTTACTCTCTTCTATCACCCCCACCTCCCTTACCCTCTGGTAACCACTGAACTGTTGTCAGCACACCACTATTAATATGCTAGCAATCTGCCATCTCAATTTAATGTGTGTGATTGGTTTATAGACTGGATGCCCAACAACAATGTTATAATTACAGACCATTGAAAATTGTGGTTAATTCATTGGGGAAAAAAAGTCAATGGCCCAGATTTTGACCCAGAGGTAAGAGATAAAATAATCTAAAGCATGTTAATTATGACGTGAAAGCCTCATCAGCATTTTATAATTAACCTAGAGTGGAAGAATTACCCTTGGATGCTGTCCAATCATATTAGTGCAGAAAACAGAAACAGATCTACTTGTTATCTTCCTTACACAGCTCTTTCAAATATCTCACAGGATTCATTGTAAAATGATGCAAAGCTTCCACATTCTCTCTACTTTGTTGGAGACCTGATTTTTAAAATATGTAGAAATGTACCATATAAACATTATAAGGAAGCTTGAGGTTATACTGGCTAATGTAAGCCAAAGCAAAGGTTCAGTTTATCCAAACAATTGATTCTCTTTCTTTTTCATCTCTTTTAAATCATTAAATTACGATTTGAACTCCAGAGTTCAAATGTAATTTATGATTTGAATATATATATATATAGTAATATATGTATGTGATATATATACAGATGGTGACAAAAAAGGTATACACATTTTAAGGAAGGAAAAAACAACTAAAATTGTAATACTCAATATATACCAATAACAAAAGATAATACAAGTCATGTTTGACTTCTGCAATTACAAGAGGCGCTCAAAGTGGTTACCACCAGCGTCCAGACACTTCTGATTACAGCGAACTACTGCCTGAGCAACGTTGATCAAAGTGTCCACTTGCATACATTTCTTTGGATATATATATATGTATGTATGCATATACATACATATATATATATATATAAAACTTCAAAAACATTTTTTAGGTAATGTCAATGTTTGGAAGTTTTAAATAATCTACACAGGCCTAGAAATTGTGGCATATACCTAAATTATATCATTGCCAGTGAAATATATATTTTATGAAAAATATATACCACGAATTTAGCAAGCTAGAATGGTTAGACTGAGCAGGTTAAAAAAAAAAAAAAGCACACAAAAAAACTATAAAAAAAACTAATTCATTATTTTTAAAGATGTGAAATAATCTATATGTTAAGATGCCTACATTAATGCATAGATAATAATGATTAATGAGTAAATAGATAGTTTGAAAATAGGTCTTCACCAGGCTTGGGTAAAGCTTGCTTATTTGAATATTATACTGATAGGAGGAATATCTTATCATAATTTCATGTCTCCCTTTGTAAATGTTGAAAATTTTAGTATTTCTAACTTTATCACCAAGTCTTTAACAGTAGAAACTACAAAAAGTTTACTTCATGACATTCATTTGTACTGTTATCTCTCTGAGTACTCACAGCTTCACTAAGAAGGAGGGATTGTTACTATACTCCTTTTACAGTTGACAAAAAGACTTATTCTCCTTTTACACTTAGGAAAATGGACAAGAAAGCACGAAGCCTGAGCGAGACATGCAACAGTACATATTTATATGCCACACACCCATCTGCATGTTAGCTGGGGTGACTCTACTCCAAACTGGGGCACTGGCCACTGGGAGTGTGTGCTTCTCATGGTAAGTAAGTCACATGGCTAATCCCAAAGTTAGGGGGCCCGGAAGTATACTCCACTCACCATGAGGCCGTGGCCCCACCAAGGTGGGAGGTATGAGACACCAAAGGAGTGAAGAAGTATCAGGACTAAGGACACACATCTAGTAAGTAGTGCAGTGAGTCTGAGCCCAGAACTAGCTGAAGCCCAGTGCCAGGGCTTCCCCATCAGTGCTACACCACACTGATTCCACGTGTGTTTCACTGACATCACTGAAGAAGCCTCTCAGTTTAATGCCACCCCCAAATATGACTTCTTCAGTTACTTTCCACTAAATCATGAATACAGCTTGGAGAGCAAACAGAGTAATCAAAAGCGTGGGCACTAGAGCCAGAAGCCTGGGTTCAAATCCTGCCTACAACAAGATCAGCTGTGTGTCCTTGGACAAGTTACCTAATCTCTCTGTTTCCCCATCTATAAAATAGATGTAATGACAGTATCTACATCCTGGTAGTTCCATGAGGGTTAAATACATTAATATGCTGTTTGTAATGCTCTTAGAACAGTGTCTGACACCTAGGAAGTGCTATAATAAGTGTTTGTAGGAGAAAAATAGAAATGGGGGAGATTATTGTTTCGCAAAGATATATATTTTTTAATACTATTTCACTTTGTTTAAGTTTCTAGAGACTGTTACTGTCTTTGGCAGCCTTCAAATATAAGACAACTTAAGGGAGTGCTCCACCAGGAAATGTGTCAGACGTTTTGGGTAGTCATTTCCACCCAATGAACAAGCTGCCCAAGATTCCATCACCAACTGCTAGGATTTCATTAATAGTGAAGGCACGAGTATGTATTAAATATTGCTTCTCTGTTACATGAAAGATTAATCAATATAATGATAAGGCAGTCAGCAAAACCACAGGCACCCTGGCTGCTAAGGATGGCCAAGCATATTAACTGTTTTTAAAGGCTTTTGGCCTGTCTTCATCTGGAGAATTAAACGTCTCATTTTAGGTTCTCAGAATTTGAAGGAAGGGGGCTGAGAATCCAGAGTCATCCAGCTCAGAGATGAATAACAAGGAGACAAACCTCAGGTGTGTTGACAGCTACACTGCTTTCGGTACACGTAGCAATGGACTCTTACCTGCATCATCATCCAGAAACACTCTCATAGACACACACAGAATAATATTTGACCGAATGTGTGGCCACCCCTGCTCTAGTCAAGTGAACCCATAAAATTAAGCATCACAGAACTCATGTGTATATTCACACAATGACTTCTGTGGCTCCTAGAAATTACTCTCTAGTAGTTGCATTGTGTGTGTATGTGTGTGTAATAAGTATGATTCACAGTTAGAATGAATAATGTCCCATCCCTACCCCCACCCCCTGACAGTCACTAGAAACACCTTCTCATCCCTAGGCCTCGAATTTCTACCTCAAATGATCACTTCTCTTTGAAATAACCAATACATGTGAGTTACACATGCCTGTGTATTAATTAATTTGCAGATTTTTTTTTGTTTATGGGAAAAAAAATCAAGATTTTACAGAAAAGGAAATAACTTTTCTATGGCAGATTAAATATAGCTCTGACTAGATCTGTGGTCCTCAACGTCTGGAGACCTTTTTTATTGCTCCTGACATCTAGAGAGAGAGGCCAGGGAGGCTGACCAACATGCTACGAAGGCCAAGACAGCTTCCCCCCCAAGAAACAAAAAAATTATCAGACCCAAAATGTCAACAGTGCTGAGGCTGAGAAACTCTTCTCGAAAGGAAAGAGAGTTGGGCCCCTTTAAAATAGACGTTGATTATTTGTTGGAAAAGAATGTCCAAACTAGAAGGGACCTTAAAGAGTCCAATCAAACTGCCTGTCTGTTGACAAGGAAGTTAAGAGTCGGGATTTAAACGCCTGAGGTACTGCAGCTGATCAGCACAGGGGAAGGACGAGAAGCCACGTCTACTGGCACCCGTGCAAGACAGGTTCTGGTTACTCTGCCCATAAAACAGAAATCTGAGTAGCTACTGAACATTGTCTTGGTAATTTTTCAAAAGACAAATACTTTAAAATGATACAGTTGTATAATCTGTCCCTGTGTTGAGCAGCCGACAAAATGTACCCCTACAATGATCCCTATCTCTTGGTACTCATGTTCTATGTAATCCCCTCCCCCTGACTGTGGGATGGACTTGACTCACCTTCTTCTAACAACTAAAATACTACAGAAATGACAGGATGTTACTTCCGAGATTAGATTACAGAAAGACTCTGGCTCCTCTCCTGGGCATGGTCCCCTCTCCCTCCCTCTTAGATAGTTTTCTCTGGGAAGCCAGCTGCCAGTGAACTTGGAAGCAGACCCTCTCCCCATCAAGCCCTGCAGGGACGGCAGGCCTGTGGACAACTCAAGTGCAGCCTCCTGAGAGATTCTGAATCAGGGTACCCAGCTAAGCCGCACCCAGCTGACCCACAGAAACTGTGAGATAATAAAGATGCATTATTTTATACGTTTTGTAGTTATTCGTTATATTATTATTACTACAGTAAAAATCTTGAAATTGCTTAAGAGGAGGAGAATAATTCAAGTGCTAGCATCTTTACAGCCCAGGAACTTTCAAACAATTTTGGGACTATCAGTGAGCTAAATTGAACTGAATTGAATTGAATTGAACTGAATTGAATTGAATTGGGTTTTAGTTGCCATTGAGTTGAATTGAATTGAATTGAGCTGAGTTGAATTGAATTGAATTGAATTGAATTGAATTGAATTGAATTGAATGTGAGATGGCCATTATAGAATTAGTTCAAATGTCATTCAGCCTCTGGGTATATTTATTGCTGACAAAACAATTTTAATTTGTATGTGTTTGACTCTTCGGACATTACAAGAAATAAATTAAGAAAAGGAAATAAAATCTGTGTTTGCCCATAATTCCTACTGTGTTTACTTATGCACTAGAAAAAACTGTCACTTGCAAAGTAAAAGAAACAGCACAAAATCTAGCTGGTGTTGTTGTCACTCACATCTAATGCATTTGCAGAGTAAATACTGAAGACTCCCTGACATACCGAAAAAAAAAAAAAAAGAAGAAAAAAAAAACACTTTACTACCCCCAAGTGGACACATGAGTTATTTTTATAGAAATAAAATGTAAAATTGGCATCATCTTCCTATAAAAGAAAAATGGTATTCAATGATTATACATCAAACTCTGTTCCTCAGAGCTGGGGAGGACCCTAAAACTGGTGAAATATTTGAATTCCCTCTACAATCGATCTTATAGTTGGACATCTCGAGTTACATCAGTCAGTTTGCAGCCTACCACAGCATCTCAGTGTCTTTGCAGACAGCTCCACTTCAATCAATCTAGGGAGCCTTCATTCCTCTTGCAAACTATCTGCAAACCGTGCAAGGTCTCTCACATCATTTACACTACTCTTAACGTTCTCAGTGAATTCCAGAAAAGGAGAAGCTGTAACTCCCCAGAGAGCAGATTCAAACAACCCAGACAACTGAATTTCAACTTCTCTGGAGTCCTACTCTAAAAACCCCTCTAAATACAACCTCCTTTGTGAAAAGGATTCAGCCATTTCCAACATTCAAAGAACCCCCTAGTCTTTAAGACTCCCCAAATTTCCCAGGTTCAATTTGTTAATCATATCTCTGAGCATTCCGTTTGCCAAAATTTCAAACTAAAAGTCTGGACAAACTGCCTATCTGTGTCAGAGGTTTCCCAGGAAGAGAGGTGATTCTGAAGTGAAAGTGAGGTTTAGCTACCAGCCTAGATTTTTATTCCAACCCTCTCTGCCGAGTTGGGCAGGACTAAAGCTTAAGGACTCCTTTTGCAACCACTGAAAATGGTTTCAAAGAAGTACAGTTAATATGCTAAGAAAGGAGAGAAAATGGATCATATAAAATGTCAATGAAAACCACAAAAGGTTAAAAAAAAAGAAAACGGAACCAAAGAACAAGGATAACAAATAGAAAACAGTAAGGAATATGATAGATATTAATTTAACATGTATTAATAATCATATTAAATGCTAACGGTCTAAATGCACCCATTAAAAGACAAAGATTGTCAGAGTAGATCAAAACACACAATCCAACTGTATTTCATCTACAAGAAACTCATGTCAAATATAAAGACACATGTAGATTAAAAGTAAAGACATGGAGAAAAATATACCATGCCAACACCAATCAAAAGAAAGTAGGAGTAGCTATATTAATTTCAGACAGAGCAGACTTCAAAGTAAGGAAATTTTTCAGGGATAAATAAGGGTGAATGTAGACTTGCATTAGATGTAAATGTATATTGCAAACTCTAGGGCAACCGCTAAAAAAAAAAAAAAAAAGACTTGTTTTTTCCAGCTAATGTTGAGACCATTGTTCCTCAAAAGATGACCAGTGAACTACCTGATTTGGAACCACTGGCGAGTTTGTAAAAGCAAAGCAGGCAGCTGAACCTGCTGAAATGGAACCTCTGCCGTGGAATACAGGAATATGAACTATTATAAAAATCTCCAAGAATTCTTATGGCCAGTAAAGTTTGAGGACCCCTAGTTTAGGCCAACACTCTCCAACAGTGTTTCCTAGACGATTCTGTGAAATACAAAGAATACTGAATCCAGAGAGGTTAGGAAAAATCAGCAAATGATAGAGATACCCTACAGCATCCTCTCACCTTGCCAGGACATTTATAATTGTCCCCATTCACCCATCACTTTTAATTGTCCTCCCCACCAGCAGATGAAGAGGACTTGCACGTAGGAAGGAGTTGCACGTCAGATGGTTCAGGCTTCCGGAATATTGACTAGACTATTATTATTACCAGATACAATAACTGTGTCTTAAAAGCATAAACAAGCCTCCATTCCCTCTCCCACACTTTTCATTTAGAAACTACTGCTTCTGGGCAGGCATGGCTGTGATCATTCCCTCTTCTCTCCACCTCTTCCAGGCACGTAAGTTAGAGCAGGCTAGGGCCTGCTCTGCCAACCTGCCGTATTGCTTCTCCTCCACCCTCTTCAACTTCTTTTATTCATGAGTCCGGCATAAGATCATATTTTAAGATGTAAATCAGGAGGAAGACAGGAAGCCCCTTGTGTGCCTTAAGTTATAAATGATGTGTTTCAACACAGCCATTTACAGGAAAGCCCTGTATTGGAGTATCAGACATTTGAGCAGCTATTAATAAAGTGGTATTTTGTTGTTCTCACTCCATTTTCCCGTATGATGTTACTTGTCCAGGGACCCAGTGAAAAGAAGAGATGTCTTTCAGGCATTTTTGGGGGAATCAGAACCATAATTCCTCTAAGATTTTTATCCTTAAACCTGCAAAGCACATTTGATCCCCCTTTTGGAGGCTCAGATTCATAGTGGCTCTGTAATGTCCTGCAATAAATAACGTTCCTTAACAGTGTTTAATTTGCAGTTTCCATGCCTGTGTGTTCATTGTATCCCAATGAGGTAATCTCACTGAGGGTACATTTCGGGAAATGTTAGTCTAGTCTAGAGAGCAAGCAAAATTTTTCTCTAAAGGGCCAGGTAGTAACTATTTTAGGCTGTTACACTATACTGTCTCTTTCACAACTGCTTAACACTGTCATTGAAAATAGTCATTGACAAAATGCAAATGAATTAGCATAGCTGGGATCCAATAAAACTTTGTTTACAAAAACAGGTAGAAAGCCAGCTTTGACCATGGGTTATGGTTTGCTGGTCCCTGTGAACAGGGAAAACAGTCAAGGGAGTTTTTTGTTTTCCTTTTTGGCATTTTCTCCTAGGTCTACAACCTGATCCTGTTTTTTAATATCTTATTTCTGTGATGAGGAAAAATATTGGAGTTAAAAAACAGAAAGAAGTGATTTATTGTTTTGACCTAAACACCAATTTTCTTCAGTTAGTTTTTGCTTTGCTTTTTATTGTTTTGATCTATCAATCTCTCTCTCTCTCTCTCTCTCTCTCTCTCTCTCTCTCTCTCTCTCTCTCTCTCCTTCCCTCTTTTCTCTCCCTCCCTCCTTCTCTCTCTCCCTCTCTCTTACACACTCTCTCTCTTAAATCTGCAATTAAGAGTTCTGGCCAGGACAACTGGCTTTCTGGAAAGTGAAATTCAAAAGCACTGGGCAGAAACCCAAAATGGGAGAAAAGAATATTATGGCCAAGAAAAGATGGGAACAAGAGAGAGACATCCTAAAAGGGACAAGAGAGCTTTTGCCCAGTATATATCTACAGGTTTTCCCTTTATGTCTCCTTCTAGAACCTTCACATTAGCAAGGTGGCCTGGCTGGTCCTTGGAGTCTATCTCATCCCTGATCCATAGGCGAAAACTTTCTTCTACCTGGGGATAGAGAGAGATTAAAGGGGTAGGGAGAAGAGAGAGCTTCAAGCTTCCTTTTAAGATTAGAGTGAGCGATAATTGTAAATAAATCCATTCCCTTCTCTCTTGTCTTCTGAGTGTCATTTTTAAAAAGTTTTCATCCATTAAGCAATCACTTTTATACACACTATACACTTCCCCTTTATTTATCTGCTTCACTTTTATAACACAATTCCGTCAGTCTATACTCTCTGCCTCCACTTCATCTCCCACTTTTTGGGAATCACTCCAATCAAGCTTTTCTCTCCACTACTCCAATAAAACCACATTTATTAAGCTCACCAATGACTCCAGGTATCAATTATCGGCCTCGTTTGGCTCAACCTGTCCACAGCATTGATTTATTCGATCTTCCTCCTTACTGAAACACTTTTTTCAATTGGCTTCCTGGACGGGACTGTTGTCTTCCAGGCACTTATCAAGCAAACCCCCTCTCTTACCTGGTCTGTCAAATAGCTTCTTACCTAGTCTTTCTGATTCCACTTCTGTCCCCCACAGACTATTCTCTACACAAGAGATGGAGTGATAGTTGATTTGATGTTTTAAAAATGTTGATTTGTTCAAAATTTACTAACAATATGCCAACACACTCAGAACAAAACCTCAAACTACTAAATGGTGTACAGAGGCCCTGCATATAATGTGGCCCCCAACAACTCTGACTTATTTCTGATCGCACTCTACCCACAGTATAATAGCCTTCTTCTAGCTCATTCCCATTGCAAGGCCTGTGTGTTTGATGCCCTATCTGCCTGTAACTTACTTCTCCAGGTGTTTTGATGGCTTCCATCTTCACTTCAGGCAGATCTCTATTCAAATATCACATCTCCAAAAAGCATTCCCCGACTAACACTCTCTCTTCACGATCTGTCACCCTCTCCTACGGTAATGTTCTTCAAACTGCTTATCACATCTTCCTTTTGTCATGTAAAATTTATTTGTTGGTTGGTCTGTCTGCCCCAATAGAAAATAAGTCTTGTGAATGTAGGGATTCTGTGTTGTTCTCTTACTCTACCCCCTAGAACACTGCCTGGAACATAAGCATTCAGTAAATATTGGTGGAATGGACCGGGGCACTGGGATATATAATAATTACAAGACATACTACTTAGTCTGAACAACACTCTATAAATCTAACTCAAAGTATGAGATAGGAGATGTTGAAAAGTCATGCATACGACTACACAGATAAAAGGCAGAGTATCTGCTATAAAAAAAAGGGATAAGTAAAATTTTATGAGAGCATGGCTGAGTTAGAAATTACCTCTGACTAGGCGAAGGCTTTACCCAGCAGATCACGTTAAGCTGAATATTAGAGAATGCACAGTATTTTGTTTGAAAGATGAGAAAGGAGGAACAGCATGAAAAATGCTAGGGAGGGGAAAAAGCATGTTCATTCATTTATTTAATGAATATTTATTGATTTTCTATTATGAGCTTGCTAGGCATTGTTCTAAATGCTGAGGATTCAGTAATGAATGAAACAGAGAAGAATACAAATTACAGCGTCGAAAAGTTTACATCCTAGGGGGAAGAGTTAGCCAATAAGAAAATAAGCAAAGAAATACAGCATAAAGTTTCAGATCATGACATCAGCAGGGTCATGACATTGGGGGATGGGATAAAGAACTGGAAAGGACTGTGCAGAAGACAGAGGTGCTGCTTGGGACAGACCTGTCACAGAAGTTCTCTCAGGGAAGTCCTGGGAACCAAGGGATGAGGAGCCAGCTCTGCCCAAAGATGGAGGAAAACCAGACCAGACTAGGGAACGCCAAGGGCACAGGCAAAGGAGTCGTCAGTATGCTCGTGGACATTTCTGGTTCTTCACCTTCCAGGCACATGTGGGCTTGACTTCTTTGTTCTTGTATTATATGGAGCTTTGTGATTACTTCTAGCCTCTAAATTGGGAGCAGGAGGAATATGTGTCATTGAATTGATGTAAGATCTGCCAGAGTTATGTTTTCCCTTTGGAGTAACAATTAACGATTGCTGGTAGGAATGATGGTTGCTTCCTCATCCTAGGTCCCGGCATGACTGCACTCAGCAGGGACCCTCTGCCGACCCATCATGGACACATAATAACATTTAGGTACCTTTTTTGTGTGGACACGTTTTCATTTCTCTTGCATAGATATTGAGAAATGGAATTGCTCAGTCATATGGTAACTCAATATTTAACATTTTAAGACACGGCCACACTGTTTTGCAAAAATGGATGTACCATTTTACATTCTTATCAGCAGTGTATGAGGGTTCCAATTGCTCTGTGTTCTCACCAACACTCGTTACTGTCTGCCTTTTTTTACGATAGCCATTCCAGTGGGTATAGAGTGGTATATCATTGTGGATTTGACTTGCATTTCCCTAATGACTAATGAACACATGATTTAATTGGTACTGGGCAAGAATGTATGCCAGGAGACCATCGAAGAGGCACTTTTAAAGGTCCAGAGGACAATGTAGTAACAGTGAACTATGACCTCCCACGTGGCACAAAGGACTTAAGCCAAGAGACTTGACTAAATTTAGCCTGGCTTTCACCTGCCCTAGGCCATGTCTCTAAAGTGACCCCAGCTCCTGTGCTGATTCTTTGCTTAAGAAAATGAAATGCTACAAACCATAAAATGTGCATTGTTCCAACTCACACTGCCAAATCATTTTTGGTAATTCTCCACTTATTCCTTTCTGCAATTTTTCATGTCCCATAGCCTCCCAATCCCTGTTTGTCCCCCGCTTTTTCACTTTCCAATAGCCTCTTTATAAGTAGAGAATAAAAGTAAAGAATACATCAAGATTGATTCCTGGGGTTTTGGCCTGACTGGGTTCTGAGTGGGTTCTTGGATGGGTAAAGATGTCATTTGGTGATACCAGTATGAGAAAGTCTTGGGGGAAAGCCTTGGAAGGGAAGAAAAGAAAAATTCAAAACCTCCATTTTGAAAATGCTAATTTGACATGCCTATCATACATCCAATTATAAATAGTAAAGAGTCAGATGGCTATGCAAATCCGGAACAGAGGAAAGAATGCAGGATGCAGATATAGATTTGGGAGCCATATTCACCCATTTGGTAGTTAAAGCCATGAGATGGTTAAGATCATTGTAGAAAAATCTGTAGACAGAGCATTGGTCCAGGACCAATCAGTGGAGAACTCTAACAATTAAAAGTAGGATTGAGAAAGGAAAATAATCAGAACAAAAAAAGACAATAAAAGGAGGATACAGGGTTATAATGTACAGCACAAGGAATAGCGTCAATAACATCGCGATAGTTATGTGTGGTGACAGAAGCTGACTAGACTGTGCTGATCGCTTTGCAAGGTATGTACATGTTGAACCACAATGCTGCACATCTGAAACTAATATAATATAGTATGTTGTATGTCAACTATAATTAAACAACATTTTTTAAGAAGAAAGGTATAGCGCGACATGAAAAATATTATGAGAGAGTAGCATTATTTTTTAGAAAAGTTTCAAAACAGAGAGGACAGTAAATGGTGAGTAAGAAGTTCAAAGAAATGTCCATTGGTTTTGGCAACATGATGATATGGACAGGAATCGTTTTAGAGAAGTAATTACATTAAAATCTATATGGGAGTGGATTAAAGAAATTGTGGGATGTCTAAGTAGTACCTTGTCTTGTATACCTGAAACTAATTTAAAAAAAGAAAGGAAAAAAAAAGAATATTAAGTATCTAATCCTTAGATCCTTAAAATTGTCAAAATGGCTAGGAATGTTGTGCAAGAGAGATTGTGAAGCTTATTACATTTATTAAATGGAAATGAATTTAAAAAAAAATTATGGGAGATAATAACCCAGATTCAGGGAGTGTAGACTAACCCTTCAAGAAGATTTACTGTATAGAAGAAGAAATACGATGGTAGAAGAAGTAGAATCAGATCATGAGAGGGTAATGTAAAATGTAAGAAACTAGAATGTATCACTATGCAATGGAAATTATTTGATTGACAGGAAGAAACTGTGATACAGAAGATGGGGAAACTATAGAAGCAAAATGCTTGAGGAAGTTACAGGAACTAGAATAAAGAGCACAGGAGGAGATTGGCCTTTGATGATAGCAGGGAAAGAGATGGAAAATAGAGAATACAAGTACAAATAAAGATATGTTCAGGATTTGATAATGTGTATATAAGAGTTCCTTCTGCTTCTATTTTTCAGACAAAGGTATCAGATAAGAGTGAGGGCATGGGTGTGGTAAGACATCTGAGGGAGTAATATGAAAGACTTGTCCCAGAAAGGAGAAAACAAACTTCCCAGGAAGAGAATTCTAAGCAGTGTAAGAGCCCATTTGAGGTCTGTGGTCTTGAATTTAAACTGCAATGGATGAGTCACTTAACTGTGTCTTTTCCATTTAGGTGCAGCTGTTTATCTGTTTAGAAACAGATACAAAGCCAATAATTAGATTCGATCTGTATTGGATTTAGCCAGGCAAACACGTCATAGGGCTAGTAAGTCAAGGTTATTGAGGGTTTTTATAAGGGATGATTATCATGATGGACAAGAGAGTCTGAACTGGATGGATGGATAACAGGGATGTGTTCAGTGGTGCAAGGTGGTGAGGTCAATGCATTGGAGACCCAGCAGGTCAAAATATTGTTGGGAGGATTAGGTAATTAATCACATCAGAAGCATAGGGGGTGGTGACGAGAGAAAGACATTTGAAATAAAGATTTCAGAGGGGATACAGTTACTGATGGCAACAAGGTCTAGGAGGAGGTGGGGTGGAAAAGAAGAACTTTAGCGGAGATCAAGGTGATCAATGGATCATCTTCTTGGACATTAAAGTCACCAGATATTCTGATGGGCATGTAGCTTTTGCAAATTCTTCACGTTGTAGTTAAATGAGATAGAAGGGTGCTCTTAGCTTACAAAAGTTTGTTATTAAAGGCCAAAGCTTTGGATTGCAGGTCTTATCAAAACCTGAAAAAAGCTGCCCCATTCTCATTGAAATCTATGAGAATGTGTTCCATGGAATTGTTACGGCACAACTTGTGTAGTTGTTACAGTGCCCCTGTAAACATACTTGGCCTTAGTCTAAACAATGGTCTAGAACAATTGTTCTCAACTGAGGATGATGTTCTCCCTTTCTCCCACAGGAGACAGTTGGCAATGTCTGGAAACATTTTGGGTTGTCATAACTTTGCGGGGAGTGCTACTGGCATCTAGAGAGCAGAGAATAAGGATGCTATCCAACAATGGACCAGATAGCTCCCTAAAATAAAGAATTATCTGGCCTAAAATGTCAATATTGCCAAAGTTGAGAAACGCTGATCTATTCCTAGAAGTTATTTGGGGGCATGCCCTATATTTTCCTCCTTCGATGCAAACAAACACATTGCTCATATAGAAAATACCACGGTGATTTTTGTATTATAGCTTGGGGTGCATTCAGACTCCCATCAAGAAGCCCACACCCTAATCTCTCTTCCTTCCCCCAACTATGCTTTCGATGCAACTTGTTTTCATTCCTGGCTGGAGATAGGAAAAGCATCTGTAATCACTAAGTCATTCAATTAATTACCTGATGCATAAAATTAAGGTAATTAAAAAGGAAGAATTAGGTCAATCCTTCTCAATTGGTTACACTCTAGTTATCCTGTAAGTTGTTAGTCTAATTGTGGAGCCTCCATGGACTCTGAGAAATGCCCCAGAGGTATTTCTTGTCTTCTCTTAGACATTTGCAATTTGCCAAAGGGCTTGCAGCGGGAGTTCTATGTTAAGTATCCAATACCTGGGGGGCAAGGTCTGAATAATGTGCTACTTCTCCAAAGAACTTTACTGGAAGTTTTGTGCCACAGTAGGTATTTATTTCGGAGACCAGTCTCTAGTCTCAGCTCTGCACTAACTCATGTGTCATCCTGGAGAGGTCACATTCCCTCTCTGGATTCAATTCACTGCCTGTAGTTTGAGGGGAAGGAGTAAATTAGGTCCGGTCCAAAGCTTGAATATTAGGCATCTCAGATTCATTTTGACAGGTGCCGAAGGATTGAACAGTGGAACTGACAGATCAGATATAGTCCTATGCGGACACACTCTCCAGGGAAGGACAGTTACTAAAGACATAACAATGAAATGTGATGAGTGCATGTAGGAGAAGGGCATAATATTGTCAGGGCCTTCCTACTCAAAGTGTGGTTCTTGGACTGGCTTTATCAGCATCACCAAAAAACTTGTTAGAAAGGCAAGAACCCGGATTCCCAATCCAGACTTACTCAGTCAAAATTTGCATTGCAGCAAGGTCCCCTAAGTGACTCATATGTACATGAAAGTTTGACAAGCACTGGTCTATGGGTCAGAAGGGTCTCTATATATACTTTGAATAAGCAGGACACGGGAATAAAGCTGGAAAGATTGGCTAGGGCCAGGTTAAGTAGTTTGGGCTTTCCTTTGTAGACATTTGAAGGCAGGATAAAACATACAATCAAAGCGGTGATTTAGGAAGACTTAATTGTCCATATGTAGAACAGATTGTAGAAAGTAAACTAGAAAAAGGGAGACAGTTACTAGGCTATTGCCACATCAGGTAATGGTATCATTAAGATAAAATGAAGAGAAAATAATAAATAAAACCTAGGGCTATTTTTCTATTTCAATGGCATAGTTACAAAAACCACAAGATTTTCTTTTGATTTTAGAGTCTGTTTTAAGCCTCTGAGGACTTAAGATCTGCAAACGGATCTTAAGACTCTTTCCAAAGGGCTAGGGGGTAAAAGTTTTAAATGACAGCAATATCTAAAATATTACGCACATTTCACATATACAAGTAAAATTGTCATCAGCCACTTATAGATGTGGATGTTTTCATCATCAATGGGCTTTTTGTTCTCCATTGCCAAAATAATCAATCTAAGAAAAAACAACATTTGTTGAGCAATATGAATAAATAAATTAAAAACATACAGGTAGTCACTTCCCTTTTCTGGAACTCTGTCTTCCCATCAGCTAATTGTGATGACTAGTCTCTTAAGGGCACTTAAACTCGGGGATCCTAAAATTCAACCATTCAACAATATCCACTCATTCAATAAAGACTTACTGAGCACCTATTAAATAGGTCCTGGTATCAATTCCAGTGTGGGTGGGAGGAATTCCGTGCACCAACAAGCAATTCTCAGGACACCAGCTGGGTGTCCTACAATTTAACTCAATTTTGACATTACCCACCAAGAGACAGTATGAGATTCCACAGTTTAAGGATTCAGCCCTACAAAATGGCCCTCTTCCCTGTCCTTCAGACCCCAGTCACAAGCCCAGGCTGTTACCGGTGCTTCTGACGACTGGCTCTAAATCAGAGGTTCCCAAGATCCCCTCCTCAGGTTCGATTAATTTGGTAGAGTGGCTCACAGGTCACAGAGAAACATTTTATTTACCAGATCACTGGCGTATTATAAAAGGATATAACTCAGGGACAGCCAGATGGGAGAGATGCCTAGGGCAAGGCATGGGGAAAGGGCACGGAGCCTCCATGCCCTGTCCAAGTGTGCCACTCTCCCAGCACCTCCACGTGGCCACCAACCCAGAAGCTCTCGGAACCCCCGTCCTTTTGGGCTTTAATGGAGGTTTCATTACATAGGTATGAATGCTTAAATCATAAGCCATGGCCAATTGAGCTCAATCTCCAGCCCTACTCCCCTCTTTAGAGGTGGGGGTAGGGGTGGGTGAGACTGTAAGTTCTAACTCTCTTTTATCTCAAACAGCACCTCTTCCATGATTCCCAAGTCATTGCTCCCATAATTCTCAGAACTGTTTTATATGGCTAAAAATCCCTTCCCTTGCATTTAATTGTCTACGCATCTGTCCTGCAGCAGTCATCTCATTGACGGTGTATCTGAATGGCGTTCTTAATAACTCTTCCCTCACTGCACACACCCAAGCAATAATTAAGCCTGTGAATTTGACCACCTTGGTATTTCATCCCCCTCTTTCCATCACCCTTACTACTGCCGACATCACTTGGATAACGGTAACATCAATCTTAACATATCCACCAAGCTCTGATCTTATTCGTCTTATTCTCCACTTACTGCCCCATTGTGCTACCAGAAAAATCTTTTCAAAATTCACATATAATCATGTCACTGTTAATATCTTTTGGTAGCTCCCCACTGCCCTCAGGATGAAATTCAAACTCCTTAGTAGAGCGTAGCCCTTCCGTATTTTGACCCTCTAGCATAATTTCTCACTTCTATTATCTAGTCAGAAGGAACTTTCTAAAGTCTTCTAAATGTACCAAATTTTCTCAAGGCTCTGCTTCTCTACTGTCTAAATCCTCCCACGTACACACTTGCACAGCTGCCCCACTGCCTTCATCAAACCATTCCTTAAGATTTCATCCAAGTGCCATCTTTTCCAGAAAACGTCCCTCAAAGCCAAGCGACATGCATGCCTGTCCTATGCTTTGTACCACTGTGGACAGAATGCTATACGTGCAAAAACTAAGTTAATGTCCTATATACTTACTATTTCATTTTTCTATCTCCCCGTTAGACTATGAGCTCCTTGTTGGATAAACAAACAAATGAACGAAGTCTATAACCATGTTCCAGGATGTTGCATCACCTGTTTGGTTTTTGCTACAAAAGACTGCTCTGGAGTTAGTATTTTCCTTTGGAAGTGCCTACCGCCTAGTTTTCTCAAGAATTAGCCTAGTTTATTAGACTATAAACCAGCATTGCCCTGGTTGCTGGCGACCCGTTACAGATTCATTTCAGACACGAATGTGTTACTCAGGAACTTTATTTAGTGGGAGGGATGATAAAACAATTTAATTCAGTGAAACAATGTATTAGTTACAGTCACTAATTGAGTGTTTTCAAATCAAACTATTGTCACAGCCAAATAGAAAACTGTCCAATTTCACAGAATCAAATTCTTAGCCAGTTGGCCCAGCGCCTCCCCATTCTTCTCAAGAAGCCAAATGCTGTTCTCTCGTGCATGAGCTGAGTCAGTGGAAAATTACCCAGTGTGAGATGAGGGATAGGAGAAGACCTAGGAGGAAGGTCCCTCCAGTACCCTATCCAGAAAATACCTTTCCCTTAGAGAATTTTTTATTCCAATCTGCTACTCATTTCTTTAGCTACAGCAAATTAAATTCCTGCAATTCATCTAGAGCAGGTGGTCAGCAAATATTTTCTTAAAGGGCCAGATAATAAATAGTTTAAGTATTGTTGGCCAACCAACAAAATTGAGGCCATTATGTACGTACAGCAGGTCCTCGAATAACGTCAACTTTTTCAATATCATTTAGTTATAATGTTGGTGCAATGCCATAGGAACTTAACTCTTGTTTATATCAATTAGCCTAGGGTAAAATTGGTGTCATTGTAAATTGTTTCGCTTAAAGTCGCAGAACCTATCGACAATGTTAAGTGAGGATTTGCTGTACTAACATAACCATTTAAAATGCAATTATTTAAAAATGTGACAAATCCACCCTTAGTTTGCAGGCTGTGTGGCTGGATCTGGCTGTTGGGCTACAGTTTGCCAATGCACGCATTAGAGTATCCCTGTCCTTTCCCTGACAGCCGTAGGGTATTTGAAGACAGCACTCACCGCTAGCATACCCAACCCCTACTCATAGCCTTGGCTTCTTAATTCCTCCCATTTCCTGGTCTCCAGACACCTCCCTCTTAGCACTTATAATGAGTGGTCTATTGAAAAACCTGGCACTCAGATGAAATGGAGTACTCTAGCTCTTGTTTGTACAGCATACAGTTTGGGAAGCATCACTCATTCAGAATCCACACTTCTATTTAGAATGCTGTTTTGTTCCCCCCTTCTATCTCTGCTGCACATAATTAAGGTCCAACTCATCATTTAAATCTTAAACATCCCAGAAGCAGCCTTCTCTGGCCACCATATCCAAAACCCTGCCTTCCTTCCCCATCTTTCATCTCTATTTCAGGACCTTTGCTTATTTGTTTTGTAGAACTTATCCCAGTCTGTAATTATTTTATTATCTTGTCTGTTTACTTGGAGGATTCTTTGTTCGTTGTCTTAGTAGAATAAAGTAGAAGCATTGAGGAAGCTGGGATAATTTCTAGCCTTGATGGAGCAGCTGGCATCAGACATAATCTCTGCTGTAAAAGCTGAACAAAATATGTAAGACAATTGTTTTCAGACGTTGGACAATAACCAATGCGGGTCTCTGAGCCTCAAGAGCAGGGAAGCTCATGAGGCAAAACCTTTCCATTCATACCAGCTTTCTTCTTGAGGCAGTTTTCCAAATTGGGATACAGAGAAAGAGAGCCAAGCAGACAGCAGCAATTTTGCTGGAGTGAGGTAAGAGCAGTCAGTGTTCAGGGCTGGCTGCTAAGATGAGTAGGATTTGAGGCGCAAAGAAAGGAGAGAGCAGCAGCGAAGGAGCCCAAAAGATCTACGTAAAAAAAAAATCCCTCTTGGGTCCTGGGAGTGGCTGATGAAGACAAATTATGTCCATTGTAGACATAAGTTCCTTGCAGTTGATGAATTGTTGACACACCCCTGCCCTCACTGACCATTACAACAATCCACATAGAGGAGGTAAAATGAGGAGACAAGACCCAGAAATTGTTTAACTAGTAATGGAAGACATGCTTGCAGCTACTGGAAGCGCTAGAACGCAAAAGGAGATGATGAGACTAATAGTAATTTATTGTTTATAAATATATATATATTTATAATGCCAATAATTATTTTGACTAATGTTTACTGACCACCTTTTCTATGCAGATACTGTGCTCAGCCCTTTCCATCAAGGACCTCATCTAACCAGCAAATCTACTGTAAGAAGGTCCATTGTGTGCTGAATTACCGTGCCCCACTCTCCCCAGAGCCTCTGCCTCTGCCTGGTGCTTTTTCATCAGAACGCTTCCTTGGAACCGAGATTGTCAGTAACTAGACTTCATTAACACCATTTCTTTAGTTTATTTGTCTAGATGTGAGAAGTAAATCTGTTTCCTAGCAACTGTCCCCTGTTCCCTCAATTTCCCCTACTCATTATCTTCCCCATAATCAACTACAAATTAGCCAAATTACGGCAGGTTTTAGGTTTCTCAGAAATGGAAGGGGCACTTGCAAACATTTGTTCTCTAGGCATAGAGTGGCTCTGAGGCCCCATGGTTACTGAGGACAAAGCAGGGAACTGGAAGTGGCCATTGAACTGAATGTGCCTACAGATTTGGCAGCCAAGTCTCCCAGGATATTCATTGAAGTGCAGTCTTTTGGCCATTTCATGGAAAAAAAATCAATGTTAACCCCAAGAGGAGTGACAATTTTGGTTAAAAGGGGAGCCCCCCCATGACATCCTTCTGCAAAGTTAATTTGCAATATGGTGGTTTTATTCTCAGCTCTGTTATGAAATCCCTGAACGAAATCCCACCCACTCCACCTCCCACACTTTACTACCCTGAGAGTCAGACCAGTATTGAAACTGACCTGCCACATACTCTCTATAGAAATATGAAAAAATGACCCCTACCCCAATATAAATTGCAACCAGGGACTTAAGTAGCCCAGATCCTCAAGTTCAGGGCTTTCCAATCATAAATAATCTATATTGAAGACAGTTTTCCCAAATAGAGTCCTTTGTAGGGTCAGCTCCTAAAGTGTTCTAACAAAGATAATTTCAGGATGTCCAGGAACCAAGGTTCACCCTGGGTGACACGGATTATTTGAGTGTCTTATATGTATTGCTTCCTTTGTTTATTCAATATATATTTTTAAGCACCTACCATGTGCCAGACACTGTTCTAAGTGCTGGGGATATAACAGAAAATGAGTCAAAGTCTCTAGGCTAGGCTTCAGGACTGGGTCGCTTCTCTCCAGCGCATAGTAGGATTACACTTCTGCCTATGTGAAGGGTTTGACTTGGCCAACAAAACAGAAACTGCACTGATGTGCATCATTTTGGGGTGCAAGCTTTAAAAGCCAAGGTAGGCTTTGCCTCACTTCCCTGTCCCTCAGCTTCAGCCACTAGCCTCGGTCCTAGGATTAAGGGAGTTTATAGTAGACCTCCCAGAAGGTCCAGCATAGATATGTACCATCAGCAGTAAACAGATTTTTGTGGTTGGATGCCATGGGAAAGAAATGCCAAAATCTAACCTCTTCTGACTGATAAAGCCTAGTTGTATGGACACATAGATTCAAAATTCCACCTCCCAAGGTATCCACTTGAATCCCACGTAGCCTGAACATCTAGGGTCAAAGCTAAGAGTCACACTCCAAGACCAACTGTGTTTCTGATGTGAAAGAATATTGTGATGTCCTTCTTGTACTATAAAGACAGCAAAGGGTATAAAGAAAAGAGCCCTAGACTGGAAGTGGGAGGCCCCAGGCACTGGACGCTGTAGGCTGGCTTAGAATCTGGTGTGTGCAGGCCGCTGAAGTCTTAGTAAGTCAGAGCCTTTCAAACCTGACCTTCCATTCAATTCACCAGCTCATCCTGTCAAAAGAATTGTCTCAGCAGAATGCTCGATGTGGCCGTGTGCCCTGAAATTAAGCTCTTTGGTGATTTTCACGCATCGTGTAGAGTTTGCAGTCATCACTCTAAGTCATTAGCCTTCTCATAATGTCATATTATCTCATTCATTTGGCAGAACCTCTGCTTTGGTCCCTGCTTTGCATGCCTACTTCCATTCTGAGACGGGGATTCTGTTCTCAACCTGAACTTGCTGGTCTGGAGTCTTGATCATACACGTCAATCTCTTTGTTCTGGTAACTGAATCTTGTCCCCCAACTCTCAGCCATTGGTTTGAGTTCTCCTTAGTATAGGTGACAGGGGATAGACACATGATACTTCTCTAATTCAGGGCAACATCACTGCTTACAGGAGACGCCCTCCTGGGAATCCTCATGGGATAGAAGGGTGGGATACGAGTAAGCGCACATTCCCTTCTCAGACAAATTCCCTCCCAACCCCCGATGAAGGGGTGAGCGAAGGTGGGTGTGTAGCATGTGAGCCACTGCAAGCCACAGCCAGGTGCACAACCTTACACATGCAAAAGGCAGCACAACGAAAGCCAAGCCTTTCACAGGCCAGCAAATAATCGGTGCTCTTCCTTGAGAGTCTGAATAAAGAGGGGAAAAAAGAAAGAAAATACTACAATTAGACACTGGTGTGTGTTTAAACTGAAAGGTCATGTGGAGCCATGGGTGGGATGGTCATCTTCAGCCATGTTCTTACTGACAAGTTCTCTTATTGTTATTACAGAGAAAGCCAATTAACATTTTTTTTTAATGCAACTAGAAAGAGAAAAAAAAAAGACAAAGGAGGAAACTCAAGCCTTAGGACCTTTTCAACTAAGCATATACCTTTCTGAAGCAAAATATACAGTTGTGTTTGATTTTTGTGAAATGCCCCTGTAAACTTTCAAAACTCTCCTTTACTTGAGTCAGCTTGAATGGGTTCAGTTCTTTGCAAATAAAAAGTTTTGCCTCCGTTGAATTCCCTTAAGTAGTGAACCTTAATCTGATTCTAGCCTGGAGCTGCCTCTTGGGTATGACAAACGACACTATAAGCCAGACCGAGGCCATCCTTTTCTACCAGCCAGGGCCACTAAAGTCCCAACATTCCTCTCAGCTCAGTCAATCTTAATTATTCAAATAGTTCTCTTTTTTTCCAGCTTTATTGTGGTATGACTGACAAAAGAGTAATATATTTATAAAGTTTACAATGTGATGATCTGATATATGTAAACATGATGAAAGGATTCACACTGCCTAGCTAATTAACACATCCATCACCTCACACGTTTACTTTTGTTTTGTTTTGTGTTTTTTTTTTTTTGGTGAGAACACTATGCTCTACTCTCTTAGCAAATTTGAACAATGCAGTATTATCAACTATTGTCACCATGTAATACATTAGATCCTCAGATATTATTTATCTTATAACTGAAAATTTATTCCTCATTTCCCCCAACCCCCAGCCCTCTGGCAACCAGCATTCTACGATCTGCTACTGTTTCCAAGAGTATAATTTTGTTTTCCAGATTCTACACATAAGTGATACCATGAAGTATTTGCCTTTCTCCATCTGCCTTATTTCACTTTTCACTTACTATAATGCCTTTCATATTTATCCATGTTGTCACAAATGGCAGGATTTCTTTTCTTTTAAGGCTTAATAATATTCCATTGTGCACATAATATTATAATCAATTGATATATATTTGACAAAATATTAAATAGTTGGGTAAATAGGATATTAAATGAATCCTAGCACCTTAAATTGAGAAGTTTCTTCCATGCTTCCTTATAAAGCCAGATGTACCCTGATTTGAGGAAATTTATAATAACGAGCGTGGCAACTTGTAATGCATGATGAGGGTAAATGTGCTTTTCCAAAGCAACTGCTCAAATTCACAGTGCTCGCCTCTACATGTAAGCATGTATTCCAAAGACGAAAAACTACCCTGAAAAACTGAGTGGGAGAGGGAGGAAATACAGTCATGCCCACGGAAGGATCTCTTAGTAAACCATGGTAATCAACAGGAAAGCAGGATTCGATTTGCCTGGTGTATTTCTAGGACATGCCACTTAGCGCCAGTCAACCCACAGAGCCTATGACTCCTGAGATTACGGAATGAGTGTAGCTGACTCGAGCCTCGTTCAAACACACTCAAGACAATCCCCAGAAAATGACTTCACAGCATTATTCTTTCCAAGAACCAAGTCTTACTGTCAACTCTGGTTACCTTTGTCTCCTCTTTTCACAACACAGATATCTTAATACTGAGAGTCTGACTGCCTTCACATCTGAAGGTATTGATTTCTTTTTTCTTTTTTCTTTTTTTTTCTTTCCTGAAATGCAAATGCTATGACTAGGACACTCATTGTGAAAGGAAAACTGAGTCTTCCGCCAGATTAATCCAATGTTTGCTGGCAACACTCTCCTTGCTGTATTTTGTCTTTCTTCCCAGAATCAGGAAAAAAATATTAAAACATGGGTTCACTGGAAGACATGTGGTAACAGTGCATTTATTTGCTCATTTTGTAGGAATTAATGGATGTCTAATATAATGAATCTATTCTTAGTGATTATATTTTTATTAACTTTCTATGTGAGAAGTCTATGAATGATCAATTGTAAAACATTTATTATAGCACAGTGGTTAAAATGAGGCCCCAGGAGTCAGGTGCCTGGGTTTGAATCCCAGCCTTACCATTTGCAAAGTATTGCTATTGACAAACGTGACATAAACCTACTAAGGTTTAGTTTCCTTAGCTTTAAAACAGGAATGAAAATAGAAATAAACTTGCAAGATCACTGTGTCAATTAAATGATATATTCTCTGTGTGATGGTTAAATTTATGTGTTATCTTGACTGGGCCATAGTGTTGGGGTCAGGGGTAGGGTGCCCAGCTAGTTTACCAAACATTATTCTGGGTGTGTCTGTGGGACTTGAACCAGTAGACTGAGTAAAGCAGATTGCCCTCCCT
Organism: Rhinolophus hipposideros; assembly: GCF_964194185.1. Lineage (NCBI taxonomy): Eukaryota > Metazoa > Chordata > Mammalia > Chiroptera > Rhinolophidae > Rhinolophus > Rhinolophus hipposideros. The sequence goes on along the minus strand of NC_138069.1, from coordinate 24,842,924 downwards.
AATGTGGGTGGGCCTCATGTAGTCAGTTGAAGGCCTGAATAGAACAAAAAAAACCGACCCTCCCCCTGCTTCACATAAGAGGGAACTACTCCTGCCTTAAAAAGATCTACTTGAGCTGAAATATTGGTCTTTTCTGGCATACAGACTTAGACTGAAACATCAGCTTTTCTTGGTTCTCAAGCCTGCCAGATTTCAGAGTGGAACTTATACCAATAGCTTGCTTGCTTCTTAGACTTTCAAACTAGGGCTGGAGCAGACGTATTGGCTCTCCTGGGTCTCCAGCTTGCCAACTACCAATCTGGGTACTTCTCAGCCTCCATAACTGCATTATCCAATTTCTTATAACAAATCTCTTTGGAGAGATAGAGATAGAGATAGAGATAGAGATAGAGATAGAGATAGAGATAGAGGGAAAGAAAAAGAGAGGGAGGGAGGGGGAAAAAGGAGGGGAGAGGGAGAGAGAGAGAGAGAGAGAGAGAGAGAGAGAGAGAGAGAGAGAGAGAATATAAAGATAGAGATAGAGACGTCGAGAGAGAGAGATGAGAGAGAGGAAGGAAAGAGAGATAGAATGAGAGTGAGAAAGACAGAGAAAGAGAGATACGTATATGAGGGGGAGGGAGGTAGAGAGAGATTGACTTTCTATTGGTTCTGTTTACCTGGAGACCCCCATCTGATACACCACACAAAGCATTTAGCCAGTGTCAGACTCACGGTGAGCACTTGATAAAAGGCTAGCTATTATAAATAAGGGACTATATTGGGCACTGGGGGAGGCAACTACTGAGATGACTCAAAATCAAACATTTGCTTTCAGGGAACTCACAGATTGACAGAAAAATAGGGTGTGTATGTATTACTAGATGTTATTCCCTTATTTGAAATCCTTCAATGACAACCTATGACGTGAACAACTCCTGAGTCTGGACCACAAGCCCCTTCGTTATCTAGTCCCTGCAACACCTTTGCATGCCCTCTGTGTTGGTCTGGACTTTGTTTGTCACACACTGAGTTCCCTCTCGCCTTGGTGGGACTTCAGCAATAGCATCCGCTGCCCCTGAGGGTGTGTCTGTCCTCTTTGTACTCCTGAAGAATCCCTACTTATCTGACCGATGGCGTCTCAGGTCACTCTAGACGCTCCATTAGATCCTGCACGTTCTCTTTAGCATCTTTCCTGCTTTCAAATGTATCCCACACGATATCACCGCTGTTGGTTTGCAAATTCTGCTGAGGTCCCGGCACGAGACCATATCGTGTCTGCACCTAGGATACCAACACAGTGAAGAGCTCCACAGGAGCCACCAGAGGCACATGTTGGTGTAAAGGGCCCAAGAGCTTCTGAGGAGAACCTAATCTCTAAGAAGAGGAAGTCTGACAGAACCTGTTTGACCCAGGGACAAGAAAGACCTCAGGCCTGGACGGGAGGCTACTTGTAATCGGTTACCTGAACATCTAAACAGCCAGTACTCAAGAGTTGTCATCTTGTTTCCCGTTCAATAGAAGCACTTATTCCATTTGTGCTTTCTCAGACCAGACTTCCTTCTTTTAATTTCCTGGAGCGCAGGACAGAATTAATGTGCATAGCCAGTTCAGCCCATGCAAGGTTTAAATGTACCTTCTTGAAATCAGCACGCGGCTGATCATCGCAGTGGTCAGGAAGTCACACCATGGATCTGGGCTCCTCGTAAACCAAAAAGCTACTACAACCTGGGTGCACTGAAAGCTAACAAGTAGTAGAGGATAGAGTACAGAACATGAAAGTGCGTACAGAGCAGCCTCTCTTCCAGCAAAACAAGAACAACACGTCCTGCTCAGGAATGTTGTAGAAGCCTTGCCTGGTGCCTTGTTGTCCCCAGCCCCTCTCCATAATGCTGTCCCCAGCTTTCCAATCCTGAGAGCTGAAGCCATTCAGTGCCCTGTGCAGAGATCTAAGGCCCAAACTCTCATCAGAAATAAGCCTTAATAATATTCAGTGTTAATGTATTTGATTGCATGTTCAATGGAACAACTCTGGAAATGACATAAAAGTTCAAACATAAAATGATCTCTAATCACTCAGAACAACAGGTAATATTTTAATATATATCTTTCCTGTGTTATATCCACACACACACACACACACACAGTGGCATTATACCGAAATATTGTTATGGGACTTGCTTCTTCCACTAACTACATAATTGGAACATTTTCTTGTGTTATTAAACAATCTTCTTCATTATTTTTACAGCTTCGAAACACTCTATAGTTAACCAGTCCGCCTTTTTTTTTATTTCTACTGTTTTTGGTATTCCAAATAACCTCATAATTAATATTCTTGAGCATTGCTCATTATGAAGGGTGCCCAGCTAGTTTATTTGTATTTCTCAGAAGTCATAATACTTCTGAGCCGCTAAGGATTTCCTTAGGTTAAATATTTAGAAGTGGAAATGCTGGATCAAAAGATGTGTGCACGTTTTTAAGAATTTTGGAGCGGATTTCCAGAGTCTCATCGGAGGGCATCTTAGGGAGTTATACCGACTCAGAAGAATTTAAGGAGCCCTAAGCTAATATAGAGGTAACACAGCACCCATCCATCCAGGCCTCCATCCATACACGTAACAAATGTTTATGGACTGCATACTTTACACATGGGCTGGGAACAAAGTAGTGAAAAAAAAACAGAAATCACCCCTGCCCTTCCTGAACGTACAGTCTGGTGGGGAAATCCAACTGGCAATGACAATACTGATCAGTGCAGCCTTGTGACTGTTTCCATCCTGAGAGTACGGCTCGTGTTAAAAACAAGGCCCCACCCTTCTTGCTGGGACTCAGCGTCCCGTGCTGGAAACTTGGTCTCCTGATTCTACCACACCGGGGGCCAAGTCTTGCTCTCATGAATTCTCGTGGAGCTGCTATGGGATCCTGGAACAGCAGCCAACCCTGCCGAGAGCATTTCCTTCTGTCTGTGCAAGTTACCCGTGCCAGACCCCAGCTGCACGTTACTCCTTTTCTGGAAAAGTAATAAAGATCATGGCCGCTTTGGGCTTCACTTTACTCTATGCCAGGCCTTGTACCAGGCACTTAATATAAATGATTGCATTTAATCCAAATAACAGTGATGTTATTCCATGTGAGAGTGATGTTATGCCATGTTACGAATGAGGAACAGGAGGGTCAGAGGGTTTTTCACTTGCCCACTGGCAGCAGAGTTGGGATGTAAACCCAGGTCTCTCTTCCCCGCATTTCACTGTACTGTTTACCTGTCTCTGCTCTGATACAATGCTTTGTCCTCTGGCCAGCCACTGCAAGGTCCATCTCCAAAGTACTGTCAGACCCACTGGGCAGCTGGGACCTGGCATTCTCCAAACTCTACCTCAAAAACGTGTCAGGAAGGCTGGGGCAAACCCAGTGACTGACCTCCACTGCTCGTGATTCCCAGAGTGGGGACCAAAGATCACCTGTTGCAGAACACTGGGAGGTCCTTGTTAAATGAATAAAATGTGATATGCACACGCAGTGGAACATTACACAGCCATAAAAAGGACTGTAGTGCTGAGACATGGTGAGCACGGAGGGACCTCAAAACATTATGCTAAGTGAAATAAGCCAGATGAACAAGGACAAGTGCTGGGTGACCTCATCGAAATGGATTATTCAGAGACAGAAGCCGATGAGGGATTGCCAAGGGCTGGGGAGGTGTGGGGAACAGAAAGTGACTGCTTAATGGAGATGGGGTCTCCTGTGGGGTGAGAAAAAGGTTTGGGAACCAGACAGAGGTGACGATGGCACCATACTGTGAATGTGCTAAATGCTACTGTGCTGTTCACTTCAGGATGGTTACTTTTATGTCATGTGAAGTTTACCTCAATTTACAAGGGGTGGGGGCGGGCAACAACCTCCTGAGTCAATACATTTGGGCCCAGAAATGTCCTTTTGTACAAGATCCCAGGTTATTCTGCTGCACACTAACATTTGAAAAACATTCCTTAACAAACTCCCAGTATGCCTAAATAGGACATCCAAAAGAACCCCAAAATTTAATTGTTGTTATTTCAAATGTTGATTTTCAGAAAACAAATCCTAAAGCAAAAATGTGGTTATAACAAAGAGCCCTAAAGCAATGTAGCCTCATTGATCTGCCTGATGCCATCATGTCCAGTTAGCAAAGAATTCAGAGGGTTGGCCTGGACCATGTGCACGTGTCCAGGCCAATCGCATGGGATGGGGGAAATGAGAACGGAAAGCAGGGGGCAAGAAAAGAATGGGGACATATGTGAAGAAGGACCAAGGCAAGGTCAGAGGAGGAGGGATACTGGCTAATTGATAGGACCAGGTACAGTAATGGCACAGCTCATGCGTAGCCCTGAATTAAAGTAAACGGAAATCAATGGGCTAAGAACCATGGATTCGATAAAGCCATTAAGTCATTGCAATTCCTTTTGAGGCGAATTAATTCCTTCACGGCTGTGTTCCCTGTTGCTCCCAAGACTCAGTTCTCTCCTGGTGAGGGATGTGGGTGGTATGGCTCCAGATAAAGGCTTTGTCACCATCTCCTCCCACCCACTTTGCCCCTATGGAAGGGAGACGTCTTTGCTTTGGCTGTCCTCCATCAGCACACTGTTCTTGCTTCGGCCCCTAAGTCCATTGCTTTCTGTTGCAAGGGAAATGACCGAATCTCACCTGCTTACACCAAACAAGGGACCAGGACTCTCAATGGTTAGTGCTGCTGTTGGTAACCTGCCCAGGGAGCCAGATCAAGTCATCGTGTGTTCCCTCACTCATCAACACAGTAGGGAGACTTAGCCTGTGGCGGGTCCGGTACCAAGAATATCATATACATTTGTCTTATTTCATTCCTGCAACAGCCCAATGACGTAGGCACAATTGTGCCCATTTAGTGGATGAGAAGACTGAGTCCTAAATGGTATAGTAACTGTTGCAATGTCTCCTGACTACAAAGCCTGCCTCATGACAATTCTACTAGACTGTCTCCATTGCTCCCTAACTGAAATCCTGCAAGACTCCAGGAAATAACAGTCCCACCGCACCCACCACACACTAGCAATCAGAGAGGCTATGGCAGCATCAAACACACAGAGAATGGGGGGCTTTCTCCCAACTACAAAGTCTATGTTCTGAGGGACACTGACAAATAGACGTCCACAGTCCCGAGTTCTTATCAGCCAAAACTCTCATTAGCACATAGAGGGGGTCAGGAGGAAGGATGGGAATGTTTTTGGTGAGTGCTAAGGACCAACAACCTAAATTTGCTACAAGGAGAACATACAGGCAACATTAAGATAAATTCTATTGCAAAGGGGTAAAACATTTGCTTTGGATTTGAACAAACTGACTGCTAATTCCCAGCTCCTCCTCTAAATTGTCTGACCTCTGGCTGTTCTGACCTTACTAAGAATCCACATTCTTATTTGTCAACTGGAGATGTTTATCTTACATGATGGCTAGGCAGAATAAATGGGGTATTCCACATGAGAGCATCTGGTACGTGCCTGGCACAGAATGAATTCTTAAATGCTAGTTGGCATTATTATTCCCAAGACCAGGCCAATAAACTACACATGTATGGCCTTGGGTCTCCCTTGCAAAGGTTAGAGCCTGTGTTCACAAACACCTGTGCCCACACAAACCTGGGTGCTTTTCCTTACTAACAAGTGTGTGGCCTAGTTACTTAACCTCTCTGAACCTCAGTTCACCTAGCAGCTAAGCAGGGATAATGGTATATCTATCTTCTAGGTTTGTGGACTGGAATGTTAAAAGGGGAAAGGCTTTAGTGACAGCCTGGCCCCTTCATTTTATATATTAGATCGCCTATCATAATATACTCTTTGCCCAGAGTTTTAGACTCTGCCATTTTTTTTCTATTCCCATACTGCAAAACATGCTGATCAGGAATTAATGCAGTATTTTAAAAAACTGTAGGGCACACAGCCAGAGGATAGATAGACAGAAAGAAGGCACTTGGAACCACTGGCCACTAGGGGCCATTGGTAAGCCACAGAAGCTGGAAGGATTCCTAACCTGCCCGCTGGTAAACACTGCATCTCGTACATAAAGGGCTTTCTGGACTATCAGAAATCCATCTCAGGGCCCCTTGCAAGGAAAGCTGGCTTTATTTTCTCTAAGGGTGTTTAAAGCCCCACTTCTCCCCAAGGTTGGAGAGAAGGGAGGATGGGCTGTCGCCTACTCCTACCTAGTCAGTGAGCCACAGGCTGGTGGGTGAGGAAAGACCAGTGTGGCAGGATTTGTGACATCTGGGGAGATCCTCCAGCTGCAAGAATTTCCCCAACTCGCAGAGACTGAAATCCCTTTAAGTCTTAGAAGCACTGTAAACTGCTAAAGCCGCTGATAAGGGCAGACATCCAGAGAAGGGTCCACATGTCAGGCCACTGTCAGGTGCTATTATACAGGAAAAGGAATCAGTACACCATGAGGAAAAGCGTCCAAACCTGGAGTTCCCAGATGTGGATCAGAATTCTAACTTAGCCAGTGTTTAGCTGGGAAGCTTTGGGCAACTTACTTAACCTCTCTGAGCTTCGGTTTCCTTTGAACCCCCTAAATCATGGAATTTTTGTGGGGGTTTAATTAAATGAGATAATATATACAGAATTTCAAACATATAGAAAGGCTAATAAGTACTTTTTATTAGTTGTTATTCTTATTTTGTCAGGTCAAAACAAGAGCTGAACTCAAGGCCTGGTGAACAGACACGCTGGCAGGGGGGCCAGGGATTGAGAGGAACAGGGGTGCAAGCAGAGTTTAAATGGCAGGAGGAAGGCAAAGCAGATTTCTCCAGTTCGTTGAAGTTCAGATGAAGCAAGTAAAGAAAGTTTGAGATGTGCTTCATATATTCAGAATTCTTTGCCTGCAGTATGTTCGTAGGGTATGTAATGGTACGTGTGTGAAGTTAGCAGTGTAAAGCCATAGCTCAGCTTTCTAGTCCAGATGCCAGAAAACTTGTACAGTCCCCTGGAGGTGGGACACCAGAGGCAAAATGAGAGTAGAAAAAAGCCGTCAGTTGGCAGGGAGATCAGGAAAAAGAGGAAGACTATATAACATGACCCACTTCTGGACCTCACGCTGTGAGAAACACAAAGCAAATCAGAGCATGTCTATGGGGGAATGAGTGGCTCGGGAAGGGTACACAAACAGTTCCAAAAGAGGAACTAAAGAAATGGGGGTGATCTGCTAGAGAGAGACACAAAGAAAACTCAATCCCTACCTTTGGAGCAAGGACTATGTAAGGAGCTAGGAGCAGGTGACTAATTTATAGTAAGCGGCCCAAGAAGGCAGACTCGGGATCAGTGAGTGTTAAGGAGTATCTGAATCCCCCAACACTGTGTCCTCACAGCAGGGGTGTGTGTGTGTGTGTGTGTGTGTGTGTTATATTGTGCCTCTTTTAGGGGAAAAGGATCCACAATTTTCAAGCTTTCATCAGATTCCGATGACCTCAAAAACCGTAAGAATCTCTGATATAAATAACAACAGCTAATATTTATCAAGCAAGTACTAAGTACCAAGCACTGGGCCAAGCCCTTTACGTAAGTCATTGAATCCTCACAAGACCCCTCCAGAGGCAGTCCAGCTGACCAGGAATGCAGGCTTCGGAGTCAGCCTGCCCTGGTTTCTATCCCAATTCTGCCACTAGCTAGCTACATGACCTTTCCCAACTTACTTTCTCAGATCCCTAGTCTATAAAATGGAAACAATAACAACCTCAACAAGTTGTGGTAGGGATTAAGTTAGTTAGTATATGGAAAGCTCTTAGAACAACATATGACAAATAAAACTAACAATCAGCTTTCATGAGATGAAACAAGCCAGCTACAGCACACCACTATATTAAAGTTCTCTCTCTCTCTTTCTCTCTCTCTCTAGGAGTGGAATTTATATAGAATTTGGAGAAACAAAGTTCATATTCTGTTAGAGGAGATAGGTTTTAAAAAAGGAGTTTAAGAGAGGCTGGCAAAGAATGGAATCTGTTTGGGCCAAAGGATGTTTCTGCAAATGCTGGACGTGGGTTTTCCTTCGGTAAGAGGGAAATCAACAGTTACCATATACTGAGTGCTTATTACCTGCAAGTTCTTTACCGTCATTCTTTCATTTAATCCTCACAATAGCCCTTTTGAGGCTGGTGGTACGAGATGGTACTTGCCCCAGATTCACAGAAGAGGGAAAGGGGACTCTAAGACGTTAAAAATGTACCCAAGGACATAAGGCACGAGGGCCAAGAGGTGAGAGTGGAGCCCAGGCCTATGTGACTCTGAAGTCCGTGTTCCCTCCACTTTTCTGTGCTGCTGCAGAAGTTGCTTAAACAACAGAAAAATGTCCAGGGAAAACTACTTGGGTCAACGTAAGGGTGGAGGGTGGCATCTGTGAACCCTCTTTGGGTAAATTCTAAGTGGAACCTTTCAGTCTTTCTAGCACTCTTCTCCAGAAAGCTCCGGCATGAAGAGAAGGCTCCCCCAGCCATGCAAATCTCCATGTGCTGCCACCATGGGGTTTCTTTTCTTTTCTTTTTTAACATTTTTTTTATTATTAGTTTCAGGTGCACAAAACAATGTAATAGTTAGACATTTATCATTTATATCCCTCACACAGTGACAACCCCTCTCCCCCATCTACCACCCCTCTGACATCGCACACAGCCATTACATTTCCACTGTCTCTATTCCTAACGCTGTACTCTGCTTCTTGTACCTATATATATAGTTACATAAAATATATATAAAATTATATATATATATATAAAATTGTAGTTGGCATTCATTATTGTTCAGCTTCAGGTGTACAGGGCAGTGATCAGACATCTACATCCACTAATCAATAGAGAAATGCAAATAAAAACCACAATGAGAAACCACTTCATTCAAAATGGCTATCATCAATAAATCAACAAACAAGTGCAGGCGCGGATGTGGAGAAAAGGGAACCCTCATGCACTGTTGGTGGGATTGCAGATTGGTGCAGCCGCTATGGAAAACAGTATGGAGGTATCTCAAAAATCTGAAAATGGAACTACCTTATGACCCAGCAATTCCACTCCTAGGGGTTACTTTCTAATGGTGGTTCTTGAGACTATCAACATCCCGTTCTTAACCACTAGGGTTCTTCCCACAGACTTAGCTCAAGCACCCAACTAGAGGCCATTTGAGGAAACTGCAGCCATGGAATCCTAGTCACGTGACCCAACCAGACACACAAAAATGCTGTCTCCTACCACCTCTGATGGACTTCCCCTTTCATGCTTCTAGAGAGGTCATGCAGGATATAATTAGGATCACAAGTTCAGGAATTAGATTGCTCAGTTCCAATCATGGTTCTGTCGTTTGTAAATGATGTAACTTTGGGCAATTTACATAATCTCTATATGCCTCAGTTTCCTCATCTATAAAATGGAGGTGACACAGGGTCCCCTTAAAGCACTGTTGGGAGGATTCAATAAAATTATATCACAAAGGGTCTTAATGGAAACTTAAAGCAACACTGTAAATATACACACTCAGTAAATGTACACTGTTATAGCCTGTCCATAGATCCAGCTTCCAAATGCAATTTTGGGGACTTACTGGGTCCCCTCCTCCCCTCGCCCCAAAGAGTAGTTCATAATCCTTTTCAGACTCGCTGGTCCTTTTGGCAAGTGAAAGCTATGTATCCTCTTTCCGGTAAAATATGCATATGCAAATTGTATATATATATTTCTAGGAAAATACATGGGCCCTCCAAAGCCCATCCTTGGCCACGCTCACCAGACTACAATTCTCTGCCTTTCATTTAAGTGTTTCAATCTCTGATTTGCCACCCAAAGCCTTGCCTCTTCCCGCTCCTTTTCTATTTTGACCGTTTTCTCTGATTCTATGTGTAAGTGTTTTTCATCCCTCGCCTTCCTACCTGCCTCCCATCCCTCAATAACCCACACACCTCTGTCATCCAATGGCAACCCCCATAACCACCATGAATCAAAATATTTCAGTCCATCTTTTCAAGGCATGACTTGTAATATTAGAGAGAATGGTAATATTATACAAAGAAAAAAATTCGTAAACTATCTTCCCTTCTAACAACCACAATTCCTTAGACTCCAGTTTACATGCTGCCATATCTGCTTTTGCTATTTCTGAAGCTGCCTTTTGGTGCAGAAACATAATTTCAGTACAAGACAAGCTTGATCCTGTAGCATCCTGCCTGCCATGAGGATAAGTCCAAAATATATACCTTCCAAAGGCAACACTTCTTTGGGATGTAGGCTGAAATTCAGTAGGTCCCCAGAGATAAGACACTGTCCCTAGAAGTGGACAGCATGTTTGATCAGTAGGAAGGTCATGGTCATTTTCATACCATAGAGACCTGTTGTATTATATGTGTGGCCTTAGGCAAGCCCCTCTGAGCCTTGCCTTAGTCTCTGTAAAATGGAAATAAGAATGTGAGGAAGGGAGGTGGTGAGCACCAAGTAGGAAAGCCTACGGAGGTCGGACAATTAGGGTCGCGAACTCATCCTACAAAATGTGCTCCACACCTCATTGCTGAATATCACTACGGTCACCTTCGAAGTACTCCCCTTGGGAAGCTACACACTGACGCCAGCACCTAGTCCACCCTTCAAAGCAATTTTGGAACTCTTTTTCTGGAATGGCCATCAGAGCTGTCATTATATTACTCTTGATGATCTCAATGTCATCAAAATGTCTTCCTGTCAATATTTCCTTTATCTTCAGGTAAAGAAAGAAGTCACTGGGGGCCAGATCAGGTGAGTAGGGAGGCTGTTCTCATACAGTTATTTGTTTACTGTCTAAAAACTCCCTCACAGACAGTGCTGTGGTAGCTGGTGCATTGTCACGATGAATTGTTGACGAAAAGTTCAGGTCATCTAACTTTTTCACGTGGCCTTTCCAGCACTTCCAAATAGTCCACTTGATTAACTGTTTGTCCAGTTTGTACAAACTCATAATGAATAATCCCTCTGATATCAAAAAACGTTAGCAACATTGTGGTAAACAAGTTTGCGAACTTAACTGTCAGACCTCGTATGTGTACCACCCGACCATCATTCATTAATTGAACACCTATTGATTGAGAACTTGCTGTGAGTGGCCCCTCAATGAGACTGCCAGCTCACAATGAGGAAGACGTAGTGCTCTGAGTTCTTCAAAGTGTTTCTGGGAAAACAGATCTCGGCAGCTCTGTGTTAGAAGAATGCACAAGACGCGCTAGGAACCCAGAGAAGGGACACAGAAAACATACAGCAGGCACTCAGCAAATGTGACTCCTCTTCCTCCCTTATTTGATAGGTAGTAACCAATCAATAATCATTTTACCGATGATACCCCAGAGGGTAAGTTCTTGGTCACGTCCGTCTTCTCAGACACCAGCAGGTGTCATCTCCCATCATCCCCCGAAAATGCATGGACAGAAACACCCAAAACTTCATTAAGCAGAGGGCAGAGAGCCATTTAGACCAAATGAGTTGAGCCCAACTGTTCCCTCCATTCGTTAGAGCACTCGCTGTTCTTATCTTGTGGCCAGGAGAGCAATAAGAAAGAAGGCAGCCAGGAAAATTAATCAGGACCCAGAGAATTTTAATAAAATGTTATTAGAACTTAGCGCAAACTGTAGGGAGGAGGAGTTGCTGCAGCCTCTGGGGCACCTGTTCCTGCTTTAATTAGATGACTCAGGTCAAGCCAGTCCAAAAAAAAATGCCCCACTGGTTTCTAAGCTCTGCTTGCGGGGCTCACTTACCTACAGCAGAATCACATTTCTTAGCTCCTCTCCAGTACCCCCGCCTTGCCCAACACCTGCTCCATCCCATTTTTATTGGGAAACCCCTGCTGTCCCTTCCAGAGGCCTCTACTTATAGCGCATTCATGGCACACACTCTATGGCAGATGAGTGCCCAGTACGTATTAGAAATCAAAGATCAGGCTTTTTGTCCCAGCTTCTGCCTCTAATTCACTGAAGAACCTTGGTCAAATCCATCCTCCTCAGTAGGTCTCAGTTTCCTCATCTGTAAAATGAGGACATTAGAATAGATATTGTGTCATCTCTACTGTCTTTCTACTATTCTTTGATTCTAAAAGTGCACATACCACATGACCTGCAATAAAAGGGTTGTAATGACAGCTGGTGAGGAAGCACCCCTACCTGGGGTTGGAGGACAGGAGGGTCTTTGTTCTTTTCCTGCTCGCAGTGAAAACTCAAACTTGAATCAGGTGGTAAGCTTCTTTTCCAGCTATCTGATAGGAACTAGCTCTTTCTTTGGATCTTCCTTCTGATCCTTCCACTGGGCTCAGGCATGTCAACATCCCAGCCTTCCCTCATCTGTGCTACTGAGCCAGATTCTTACCTTTGTGCAGTGCTTTGTTCTTTCAAAGCCTGTCTCATCTCTTAGGTTATTTGACTTTCTCAAAATTTCTGTGAGGTAGGCAGAATGGGCATTATTATCCCTATTTTATCTGTAAGGAAACCGAGGCTGAGAATACTTCATTGAATTGCTAAAGTTATACATCAATTCAATGATAATCTAGACTCAGACGCAAATCTCCCAATCACTGATCTTTCTACTGTATTACCATACTCTGCTTAAGCAACACTAATGACATTCCAAAACTAACATTCTAACAGTCTTAGGATGGGGAGAGGGTGATACTAATTTAAAAATTACTAATGAATATAAAAAAAAAAACTGAGTAATGAACAAAAGCATAGAAAGGCCAATGGCCAGGTAAGTAAAGAAGGGAACCAAAGAATGAGTTTTCTTGGCTTCACCAGAGAAAATGACACCAACTTTAACGGAGGTAAATCAGCTTCTTGGCAATCGGCAAAAATATTGCAAACACAGCTTTGAGATTAAAATTTTTAGAAAAGAGCAATGTAAGGAATTTTTTTCCTCTTTTGGTTTTTTATTTGCTCTTTTATTAATATTCTGTATTTCATAGTTACAAAAAAAAAAAAAAAAAAGACCTTCCACTGCATAGTGAAAATAAATTGGTAACGTCAGCACTTTCTCTTCACAGCTGGGTCCCAGGTTGGTAATGTTTTTCTCCCATAAAACCATAATCCCATAAAATTTAAGGTTATTAAGTTGCAGGTGAATAATTCATGAGGCAATTATGAAACATTTATGATGGAATATTATGAGCTTCCAAATAAAAGAAAACATTTGGGGTTGCCGAATTGACAAATTTTGGTAGCTGTGCTTACATCTCCCCTGAGGGATCCACATGGACATTCTCTGCTGCCTTGGATGTTCCGAGATGGCCCTGAGTCCCTCCAAGATGTGTCTGGAACGGACCCCAACAATTCAGCCTGCTGGTATCACAACCTACCACAATCGGCAGTAAGTACAACCTGAAGCCAATAGTAATGGTAGAAGAACAAAGCCTCGCAGAGGGCGTACTCTGTGCCAGGAACTGTGAAAAGCACCTCCCATATATTATGTCTAATTCTCACAATGACCCCTAAAATCAATATTCTCCTTCTCAGCCCCATTATTTAGACCAGGAAACAGGCTCAGCAAGTTTTTTTCATTTGCCAAAGACCATATATCTAGCAAGAGGCAGAGGCAGGATTCCAATCCAGGCAGTCTAGCCCTTGAGCCTCCACTCTTACCCACCAGCATGTACTGCCAGGCAAGACAAAAGCTTGAGAATAGTGAACCGTGTCATCATTAATATACCATTTACACATAGTGTATCCTGTTCTTCAGAGCACTTTCATATGCGTTATTTTATCTTCGAAAGGTTTCTGTAACCATATCCATTGTTGGATATGGTTGGACAGGTGCTATTGTCTCCATTTGCAGATGAGTACATTGAGGTTCAGAAAGGTTAACTGACCTGGTCAAGGTCATATAGCAAAATAGTCAAAGCACTGCAACTAGAACTTCAAGGTTTAATCATAACGATGTACCCACCATAAAATACCAGAATTGGAAAAGAGTTTCCTTGCTAAACCTCCAATTCAACATAGCATCTTTGAGGGTCTACCACCCAGCCTGTACGTGACCCCCAACACCCATCCCAATGACAAGGAGCTTCAGTGCTCCGTGAAAAACCCCTCCCACTGCTGTAATATTCTGAAAGTTTTTCCTTGGCCTGAGACATCATTTGCCTCCTCACAACTGACTTCTGTTTTATCTGGAAAGACACGAATCTTCTCCCTTTTCCTCTTAGTAATCACATGCCCCCTCATCATCACGGGTTCTTCCTGCATCATTTTTCAGCCTCTCATACCCTGCCCCCAGGATCTTCAACTATTCTTTATAGAATATGTGTTTTTAACCTATCTCCTTTTTTAATCTCTCTTCTTAGATGTGCCCTATTTTAATACTCCCCTTCCAAACAAAACTGAATCCCATTTCCAGGGAAGTCTGTTTGGACGGCGGCATCCCCTCCCTCCTACGCACAGGTGTACCCATCCCTACCCCTACTGTTATAGGTGTATCTAGCTGAGACCCCTTTAACTATTGTTATGATGTATTTACGTAAACTTGCTACCCCACCCCACACTTTTTCATTTGAACTATTATTGAACTAAGTTGCCTTTATCACACCTCCCTTTTGTACACATTCTTCTCCTCCTGCAGCATGTGATATTTTCAAAACGTTTTCTAGTACAGGCAAAAATAGCATTCCCAATGCCATCCCATTTGTCTGCATTTGCTCTGCCGAGCTGAGCAGTGAGTGTGGCCTGTGTCTCCCAGGATGCCCAAAGTGGTCCAAAGAAATGAAGGAAAAAGTACATCCTGAACAACAGGATGAGCCTTCCTCTCTGGTGTACGTTCACCCTGTTCCATTAGCATAATGCAGCTGTGTGTCAGGGGCCAGTATCTGGTCATTGCCTTCCTGCTAGAGTAGGTAGGTCATCTACTCTTCACAAGTGAGAGGGATCTTAAAGACGTCTTATCCAAACTCCCTTTCTTATAGGAAGCTGAGGCCCAGAGAAGACAAAGGACCTGCCCAGTCAGAGCTTCATGTGGGACTAAAGCCTGAGCTCCAGGACTCCAGACTCCTCTCCACCACATTTGAATCTGAAATACCATCTGGTCCCACGCCTCATTTATAGTTGAGCAAACTGGGGCACAAAGAGAGGTCACCCCGCTCAGGGGTGCTCAGAACAAAGACCAAACCCGGGTTTTATTACCAATGCTTTTCACTGAAGCAAAACGGAAATGTTCTCTTCCACATTTCTGTGCTGAGGGCATCCAGCCTGTATCACGGAGAATAAGCCCATATCATTTGACTTCTTTCAGTACCACAGGCATTTTGCAGGGAGAGCCGGGGCTCTTCTTGACTAACACCACACTGTTACATGTTCCTCGATAAAAACAGACACGGTTGATTCTCTAGGTCCTCCGTAAATGAGGACATCAGGGAGGAGAATTGCACCTCAAAATGGAAATGACAGAGAAATCCAAATGCACCCTAAGTGGGCGACTTCTGCCTGCCCATCAACGATGCAGGCATAAGAACTCACTCACATGAAAGTTCCACAGGAACGCCCAAAGATGAAATCTCTCTAGACAACTCTGTCACAAAAGCCACCGTAACGTCACTCAACTGTCA
The DNA here is from genome assembly GCF_964194185.1 of Rhinolophus hipposideros. Classification (NCBI taxonomy): domain Eukaryota; kingdom Metazoa; phylum Chordata; class Mammalia; order Chiroptera; family Rhinolophidae; genus Rhinolophus; species Rhinolophus hipposideros. The sequence continues at coordinate 24,827,367 of NC_138069.1, read as the reverse complement.
ATATCCTGCAATTAATACTCAGTTGCCCCTGTTCTTCAAGCAAAATGCTATTATCTGTTTTCCTCAGACAGCACGCTGTTACTAACCTTCTGTCACGGATACCCGTTTTTCTGACCAGATGTGAGGATGATCAGTATCTCCAGACAGAGTTCCAACCCCATGCTCAGGAATGAACTGAGAGCACTGTTAAATAAGCAAAGAAGGATGGCCGGGTGTCTGTGGGGGAAGCTCAACATGGGCTTTAGGGTGGGAATCTGCCCAGCACTTGTAACGACATTCATCTTACCTAGGTTTTACAGGACAGATATTTTTTAAAAAAAACAAAGTTTTTGTTGTGTTTGTTTGTTTGTTTAAAGATGCTGCTTTCTTTCACATTTTTAAGGTTGAGAAACATACCTGTAATTTCTCACATCAAAAAAAAATTATTACTATTTCAATTTAGTAAGACAAGTAGGGGCTAATGGGGTGATAAGGAAGGGAAGCCCACCTCCACCTCCCTTGGAGCCACTGTTAGGTACCAACCACTCAGGCAAAGAAAGGACCAAAAACCGGAAGCCCGGTGGCCACCCAGTCCGGGGACTTCCCGGGGAGGTTCCCAGCTCTGTACTTTTCAGCCAGCCTCCTGTACCACATGGAGGCGCTGCCATTCCTCACACGTACACAGTAAGAGGAGACCTGTGGGTTCCAAGCAGGTTATCTTGTCTCAGAGAGCTTTAGCAGTAAAGCTTGGGTCAACAAAGCCACCTGCAACCTGCAGCAAGAATTTGATTACTCAGGCAGCACCTCTGAAGAAGGGTTAAGAGGACTTTGTGTGGGGATAGCAGAATCTTAATTGAAATCCAATTAAGGTTTCTGGGAGATCTGGGGCTTTCAAGTCTCCCAATGGTGAGCTGCTGTCGCTCTAAGAATCTGGCTCATCTTAACTGTTCTGAGCACGGGAAACCTCCTTGCAAGCTAACCTCCTTTCCTAATGCTCCCTCCGCCCACATCTAATTGGGGGGTCCAGAGAGTGGGATCCCACATTAGCGCAGAAGTTACAGCACACACCCCCGTCCCCACTTGCTTCTGATTTTCAATTACATTCATATAATGCACTTAAAATCTGTCTTTTATTTGGAAAGATAAACACAGCAGTTTGGTAATTTCATTGCTATGTCAATTTGCGAAGAAAATTCTATTTAAACTTGGTGACTGGCCCACTGCCACCACCCCAGCCAGCGGCAAGCTGTCTAAAGGGACAAGGGAGGTGCCAGCGGAGTCTCTTGGGTGGATGATGCAGCTGGCAGGAAACCTCCCCTCATCCTCCCAACTGAACCCTGAGATGCTCCAGGGGTTTTCTCAGTGTCTAAAGCCCAGACTTAGACACAAAGATTGACTTTTTTGCCTTATTTTTTTCAACTGGTTTGCACGTAGCTAATATTAGATATCTATGATATGTCTAGCTCTACACTAAGTGTTTTTTACACACTAACTCCTTTGATCCTCAAGACCATCCCTTGAAAAGCCTGGTGTATCCTCCATGTAATGGGTAGGAAAATGGAAACTCAGAGAAATGAAATAACGTGAACACATTTTTAGAATTTGTAGCCCCAGTGCAATTCCAAGGTTGTCTAGCCACAACTGACATGTTTAAACACGAACGGAAACTGACTTTTCCTCCATTCAGCTGGCCCATCTCTAACCTACCTGGAACAAAGTGGACACTCAGTAAAGGTTTGTGAAAGAAACGAATGATTGAATGGCCTCAAAGTTACTCCTACTGTTGGCCATTGGCTGACGCTTCTTTCAGCTCCTCAAACACAAGCTTGTGCCCCCCCACACACACACACACATGGTTTTTGGAAATGCTGTGCCTTCTGCCTTCTTCCTGTCCCTCTTCACGTAAATATCAGCTCAGTAATCATTTGGGGGATGCCTTCCTGGCCTCTCAGTCTGGGCCATGATTTTTTACTAAATAAATATCCACCAGAGCCACATCTCTTGTCTTGCACAACCCTTATCTCCATTTATGATCATTCAGCCATTAATGCCTGGCTCCCCTGCCAGACCATATGTTTCAGGACGGCAAGGCGTGTGTCTCTTTCAGAACAACAATGAATACTCAGTGCTCAGAGCAGCACCTGGGTTATGTCAATAAACATTTGTCAGTGAACGTCTAGACCATGTCCTGGTCTCAGCCACAGGCTGTAAATCCTGGTCATGAACTGGAAACTTATATGATTCAAAGTTATCAAATGAGCTTGTTGGTATAATTGTGTGGAAGGTAAGACATTACGAAAGAATAATTCAAGGTGTAGGTCCTACTGATATTAAATGATCTTTCTGAATGAAAGACAACACAGTATTAAATTACAAAATCTAGAACTTCAACTCCTGTATTGATGAAACACAAAAGATGTTTTCATTGGTTTGGCACATTTCCCACTCTTTTTACACAATGTTGAAAAGACTTTTGGTAAGTAAAGATATGATTACTATCTGTCAAAAGGAAATCCCATTATATCAAATTCTAACAGATAGTTCAAATTATTTTGTTCACCAAAACGTTGCTGTGGAAGATATTAATATATATTAGGTATCATTAAACCATTCACTAGGGCTGGAAATAGATTCATGATACATCAATTTCATTGCCACCTAATCTTTTGAAATAAACTTTAATATGTAAGTCAGTTGAGGAGAAGATAAGCTGGGGTAAAAGCATTGCTGAATTAATTACTTAATTCAGCGGGTATTTACTGGCTGTCTGCTCTGTGCCTAGCACTACACTATGGTGCTGAAACACCCTCCCTTGCTCAGCAAAGGAATTTGGTTTGGTTATGGGCACTCTGTGCAAGGCAAGAAAAAGAGCACCCAAAGAAGTTTAGTTGCTTGCTCAAAAGTCAGACACGCAGGGTTAACGCCAGAACTAAAAGCTTATTCTCCCAGCAAGCCTTCTCCAGTTGACAGAGAATCCTCAGGGCACCGAGGGTGAAGGGAGCGTGAGTCTGCCGCTGAGGCTGGACTTTAGGCCTTAGCTAGAATAAGGCATCACTCTGGCGGAGTCAGAGGTCGGCCTTGTAAGAACATGAGGACAGGAACACTCTCTAGCATGAAAGAAAATCAAACTGTGAGGTGTTGTTTTACCTTTCACAGGAAGAAACAGAACACCAAGAAACAGGATTGTTGTTGGTCCAACAAAGAGAAGCGCTCTGGTATGGTAGCAGCAGCCCCAATGAGGAGTCGGGGAATCTGGGTTCCTACCCTGCCTGGATCACTGACTCTCTTGGGTCCCCACTACTTCTCTGGGACAGTGCCTCTGTGGGCAGCCACCATTTCACCAACTGTAAAATCAATGGGTTGGTCTGCAGTCGTGACTCTCAGGCTTGGTGGTATGTGGGAATCACCTGGGGAACTTACAAAACAAAACAAAACAAAAATGGCCTAGCCCCAGCCCGAGATTCTGATGACATTTGTGTGGAGTAAACCCTCCAGCACTGAAAGCTCTAAACTGCCCCCCAAATAATTCTAATGTGGAGCCGCCAAGTTTGAAAATCACTGAGCTAAGAGGTCTCTAAGGTTTCTTTCAGCCCCCAATGTGTCATAATTTTACACTGTTAGATGGTAGTTCTCAAACTTTAATATGATAAGAATCACCTGAAAAAGCCTGATTTAAAAAATACATTTCTGGGGTCCATCCGTAGAGTCCAACTCCGTAGGTGTGAGATGGGCCCAGAAATCTGCCTTTTAAAGCACCTCAGGTCCTAGGAGTGCACTGTGAGACACACTAATGGAAGGATTAGCTGATAGGCAGGACTCCTTTGTCATCATCATCATAATCATTAACTAGGCTTTCAGACCCAAAGTTCACAGCTAGGAGGGATGGTGGTAAGGGAGAGCTGTCCAACCACCAGAATCAGGCTCATCACTTGGCCTGTCATGGGGCTGACAGATGGCAGAGGGAGAGCCCTTTGGTTTTCAGGAGAAATGACATGGTGCTGCAGTATGTCGCTGCGGAGGCAGAGACAGGCCTAAGATTGATAGTCCACAATGCTGCTGAAACCCACCAGCCACTGAGCATCTTGTGACATCAGCAACGATGCCACTGGCCATTATCAAATCACTCAGGATGCCCAAGACTGATTTTAGCTGTAGAACTGACGCCTACCATCTCTAGGTGCAGAGGCAGGAAACGAGCTCCAAATCTGACTGTAATTTAGCATTCATTTGCATTTTTAAATTAGTTAGGCTGTGGACCGTTGCAAAGCAATGACAGAGAATTTTTATAATAATTAGCCTTGTGGGATGGGGGGAAGGGAGGCAGGGAATGGCTCTGACTCACATTTTCACTGGAAGAAAAAACACAATTCAGCATCTCAGATCAGGAGATCTGATTATGATTTCCTGCTCCCCACTGACCTTGTGGACCATGGCATCTTCTCCAAAACCTCAGCCGAACTTTCTGGTCTGTATCTGTCCTCCTTTTCTGGGGCTAACTCCACCCTCCCCTCTTGTCTCCCCTACACAGCCCAACGAGCATTTTCCTTTTTAATGTTGGCTGAATGCCACTCCATTCCCTTTTGTTCACTCTCTTTATGGCTGAATTCAGCTCCACTCTGTACAAATACTCACTCTGTATGTGTCAACAGCATGATGTGTCTGCTAAAAATAACTGACATTGACAGAGCTCTTCACAGTTTGCAAACAACATTCCCATCCATTATCTCAAATGAGTCTCCCACCATTCTCTAGGGGGTAACCAGGGGAGCGGTTAGAGTCCCATATTTTATAGATAAGAACACTGAGACTTGGGGAGATCGAGACACTTGCCCAACATCACACAGTCAGTGAACAGCTTTGCCGAGATCGGAATGGAATCTTTGAAATCCAAAATCTATACCAAGTTGCTTCAACCTCAAGATGCCTTAGAAGGGGTACAGAGCTCACAACAAAGAAAAGTTCTGCTCTCTGTACAATTCTAATCACTCAAACACAGGAATGACACCCCCTCTGAGCACCCTGCTTACAGAGGAATTTTGAGAAGGAAATTGCTAACTGAAAAAAAGCGAAGGAGATTTCTAAACCTTGTCACGCAAGGACTGACAGACACTAGGAATACTGAATCTGAAGAACACTCAGAAGGCTTCTACAAGCTGTCTTCAAGCAACTGAAGCGGATTCGTAGGAAAAAGAAGACACACTTGTTCTGTATGGCCACAAAGAAATCACAAGGAGGCAAATTTCAACTTGCTATGAGTAAATCATTACTGCACAGTGGTTAAGGGTTCTGGAATCAAACTGCCAAGGTCAAAAACCCAGCTCTACTCCTACCAACTGAGTGACTTGGGTAAAATTTATAATTTCTAATCCCCAGGCTACTTGTCTACACAAAAGAAATAGTGATGGCTATCTTATAGAATTGCTGCAAACACCAAATAAACTATTGCAAACAAAGCCATCAAAACTTAATAAAAAATATTCAATAGATAATAGTTACGCTCATATTTTTGTTTTGTACATCAATAAAAGAGCTTTATACTAACTTAACCCAGCCAATCTAATAGGTAGAGTTTGGTCTTCCGTACATAGTTGAATAACTCCAAAATAGAGTAAGGGCAGATGAACCAACAAATAATTCTGCTCAGCCATAAGAGAGCCTTGCAAATAGTTACTAGCCCGTTAATCCATTTCACTAAGGTGGTTTTTGGAGACCAAATAAATAAGTCATGTTAGTTTGAGAGGCATATGCCCCAAGCTAGAGAGAAACTGGCTGCACGTTATGACCACTTTTAAACAACATTGTACTGGTCCCAGCAACTGTAATAAAACAAGGAAAGAAAAGGCATAAGAATAGAGAAAACACACATAGAAAATCCCCCCAAATCTACAGAGAAACTATTTGAATTAATAAGCAAATTAAGAAAGGTCACTAGATACAAGGTCACTCTACAAAACTTAGTTGAATTTTCATTTATTAGCAACATTGGAAATTAGAAAAATAAAATTTTAAAGAATATATCACTTATAATTTCACCAAATTCCTGGGAATAAATACTATGAAAGGTGTGTAAACCTCTACATTAACAACTACAAAACCTTATTGACTAACATAAAAGAAGACCTAAGTAAATAAATTCTATGTGATGCCATTAAAAATCTCATCAGATTTTTTAATACCAGTCGACTACCTAATCGTAAATTGTTGTTTTTTATGGGAATTTAAAGTGCTAAGACCAGCCAAGAAAATTTTAAAGAAGAAAAACAACTGCAGACATATGCTACCATGTTTCAAACACTATTGAAAAAGCTATTGAACACACACATACTATAATTTTGTTTATTTTAACCTTTTGTTTTATAGTTTTTAGGGTAGAGGGCTATGAATCTATTGTTACATTTATTCCTAGCAATTTGATGGGTTTTGATGCTATCATAAATGATGTACTCTCTTAATATATACATAGTGATTTTCTCATACAGTATTTATGCCAGAAAATAGCAAATTAATATATGACAATGGTGGCACTGCAGTTCAGTGAGTAAAGAATTCTTAATTTAAAAAAGTAAATTAATTGGATATTCATCTGGAGAACAAAATAAATCTTGATCCCTACTAATACATACCATACACACACACAATCATTTCCAAATAGATTTAAGATATAAAGGTAGGAAAAAACAGAAACAATGAAACTTATAGAATAAAATGTATAAGAGCATCTTTATAATTTTGAAGATGGCAAATTTTCTTAAACAGGACTCAAAGTGCTTACCATGAAGGAAAGTTAATGACTTAGAATATATTAAATTTAGAAATCTCTGCTCATCAGAGTGAAAAGGCAATTCATAGAGTAAGAGGTGGTGATATTCACAAGATACGTATCTGACAAAAGACTCATACCCAGAATATATAAAGGATTTCTACATATAAATAAGAACACACAGATAATACAATAGGAGAAAAGACAAAAAGATTTCACACAGATGATACAATAGGAGAAAAGACAAAAAGACTTAAGCATATCACAAAACAGGATATCTGAATAGCCAATAAATTTATAAACCGATGCTATGCCTCTTATCAATAAGAAAATGCAAATTTAGACCACAATGAGATTCCACCATACACCTGCAGAATTGCTAAAAAGGAAAACAAAATCGGCGGCAATAAAAATCCAAGTGTGGACAAGGAAATTTAGCAGCAATTGGCATTCTCAAACACCCTTGATATGGGCATCTACTAATATAAATACACTGGAAAATGATTTGGTATCATGGACTGTATGACTCAACAATGACATTCTTCGGTATCAACTCAACAGACATGTATACATACAAAAACATGGAAAAGCATGTTCACGGCAGCGTTAGTCACTGCAACTCCAAAGAGGAACCTCCAAATGTCTATTAACAGTAGAATTAATAAATTGTGGTATAACACACAAAATGGAATTCATTAATGAGAATAAACAAACTACGACTACATACAATGAGCTGGTTGAATTTCACAACTGTAATTTGAGTGAAAGAAGCCAGACAGAAGGAATACTGACTTTCGTACTTATGTTAAACTCAAAAAGGGCTAAAACGGATCTATACCGTTAGAAATCAGGATAGAGGAGCGCCTGAGGAGCGCATCTGGGATATTGGTTAATTTATGTTCTGTTTTTTGATTTGGGTGTCAGTTACAAGGGTGTGTTGATTATTGTAAAAATTCATCAAGCTATGCACTTCGAATACTGGTACTTTATATCGGTACTATACATATAGAATGGTAATGATTAAATTAAAAACTCAACAAAAAACAACTTAAGAAGTATGAATTAGAGGATGCCTTTTTGGCTGGAACATGAGGTGCTTGGAGGGGAATAGAACTAAATAAAACAAGAAGAATTAGTAGCTTGGGACCATATTGACGAGGACCTCATTCGAGGACTAGATGATGTTTGGGCACATTTCTGTAGACCAGGATATGGCAAACTCAAGTAAAGGGGCAGATGGTAAATATTTTAGGTTTTGTAGGCCATAAGCTCTCTGTTGCAGCCACTCAACTCTGATATCGTAGCATGAAAGCAGCCACAGATAATATGTAACTGAAAGAATAGGGCTGTTCCAATAAAACTTTATTTACAAAAACAGAAGGAGATTGTCCACCACTGTTTTAGATAGTGAGAACAGTGGAAAGTTTTTGAGCATTTAGTGACATAGGAAGAGCTGTAGTTCAGGAAAATCATTCTGACAGCAAATATAGAATTGCGTGATAAGGGAGACCACTGCGTTCACCCAGAAAGAACTAACTGAGGCAGAAGACTATCAACATGCGTAGTATCAATAATTTCTCCTTTTGGTCCTTTGGGTGCCTCCACAGCTGCTGTCTCGCTCCCAAGGATGAATCAGGATGTAAGACATGACCCTCACCATCCTCTCCACTCCCACACATACGCAAAGAAGAGTCATGATTATTCGGTTGTTCAGAGCCCAACCTGCTTTCACTGGGGGTGGTGCTCTCAAAGAGACACACAGGCTTGGTATCACTTCCTGGGGGAATCTCTGTTCTGCCATCTCCACGTTTCTGGATGTTTTCTCTTCCTCAGTCATAGTCGCCAGGCCTTAGCTTTATCGAGCCTGGGGTAGCTTGAGGAGACACAGGCACAAGATGCCGTCTTTCCAGCCGTCGCTTTCTCTGCTCCTTTCTCACTGTGACAAGCAAGTATAAGTTTTCATAGTGTTGACTTGGCAGGTACCTAAATCTGGGGGGAAAGTAGGCCATATCCAATTCACTTCTCCCCTGGACGGCCTCTGGCCTCAACAAGAGGCAGCTAACCCCTGATCCAGCCCATCCTTACTTTGGGGGTTAAGGGCAAAGCTCGGCTAATATTTGAGTTATTTCTGCATATATCTTTTCAGGAAGCTCATGGAAGAGGAATAACTGGGTCCGAGCAGGATTTGTGTACTTCTGGGTCCTCTGGCTATATATAACCACAATAAATGCCCCCACTTCGTGGCAACCTAGTACCCCCTAACAGCTATCATTTCACTTGCCATGCAAGCCAGCCCTACATGCAAATAGAGGAATAATTACGGGACCTAAATTTCTAGACAATGGAGAAAATGGATAAAGGAATGCATTGCTCTACTTTTTCTTGCTTCTCTTCTTGTGTCCTTTTACACCCCCTTTCCCCTCCCTGGTCCTCCACACACACCACTGAATGAATTAGAGAGCAAAAGAGAGAGGAGACAGAACAAACCATTCCTGGCATCTGAGCTTACTTAAAATTCTCATGGCTCCTGAAAATGAAGAAGGAAAGGCACGTGGCCTCCCATCCTGAGCCATTTTCCCACGGGCACTTTCTCTCCACCCCTCCTTCCTCCGACAGATATATTCACCTTGTTAATCATTCTCCCCGCATCAAAAACATTACCTCCATGACCGCAAAATAGCAGCCTCATTACTGAAAGCACAGCCCACAGTCAGATGGGTTTCCCTAAAGGCCCCCATACCTTTCCCATTTTATTACCATGTCACTCCTCATTTTTACACATATTAATCACAAAGATAAATTTTTCTTGGGCTATGGATTTAAGTGGCCCTTTCTAAGCACTTGGTAAAGGTTGGTTCAGGGGAGGAGGAAAAAGGAATGATTAAATTTGCAAAGTCGAATTTCTATCCTAATTTGTATATGCGGAAAGAAAGAACTGTCTGGCTTATTGCAGACTTCAAAAATGTGTTAAGGACTCATTCTTTTTGTGGGTAGGAGACTGTAAAGTATACTGAATAAGTGTCTGGGGTTAAAACCATCCTGGTTTAAAGCACGGCTCCACTATATACTAGCAGTATGACCTTGGACAAATGGACTCACCTGTCTGACTGTCGGTTTCCTCATCTATAAAATGAGAATACTTCTTCCCAAGGTGGTTGTGGGGCTTGAATAACATGGAATTAAGTACCTGGCTCACAGGAAGTGTTCAGTATATATTAGCCAGTGTTTTCCTTCTTTTCCCTTGGTTCAAAGAGCCACACTAAACCACCCATCTTACTTCATAAGAATAAGGACCACCCAGGCTAGTTTCCTTCTGCTTTCCAGCTGTGCACAGAGAGGGACTAGCATTTGTCTTTGCATTTTTGTTTTGTTTCAGATTCTCTGAAATCTTTACAGGGAAAAGAAAAATGTTCCCTGTATTTCTCTTAGTGTTGAATGGACTTCTTTCCCAGTTTTGACTATTTCAGAAAAGGAACTCTTCCATTTTTCTAGGGTAGAGAAGGTAAGTTTTATTAACTAGGGTCAGAATATCCATGGCAAAGCAGAAAATCAACGTGTGCAGCTCTCTCTTACAAAGACAGTGCTTTGGTGAGGCTTGGGGTTTGTTTCTTGTATACTGGGTCTGGGCTGCATGGATCCAACCTTGCTCTCTCAGGCCAACCTCCATCCTCTCTTCTGCAATGCCAGAGACCTGGTCAGGGTTATAGGTGTAAACTATGACACAAGGGAAAGCTCATTTATGAGGATGACAGCTATTATTGTGGTTTTGCAGCGGCTCAGCTCAAAGTATTCAGTCCACACGCATAAGATAAGGATGGCAAGAGGAAGAGTAACACTAGACTCAGGGTCAGGGGGTCTGAATTCTAAACTCAGATCTGTCGCCAAATGATTTTGGGACAATGACCAAGTCACCCTCCATCTCCTGGCTTGGGTTTCTTAGGTATTTAAATGAGAACAGTAGATTGGATGTGCTCGGAGACCCCACTGTGGCCCAAAGATTGTACATGTACACTAGTGGGTCCAAGACTTGTGTAAAAGTTGTAAACCCTTGCTCTTGAAGGGGAGTTAATTAGTAAGTATAGTCATCTGATATTATATTAAAAGGGGAGACTCCAGTCCATGCCGGGAGATTTCTGTCATGTGTCAGATTCTTGGCCAGCAGATGCAGCTCTAACTCTTGCATAGAAAAAGGAAGTTAACATGGAAATACACTGGGTAGTCCTCAGAATTAAAGGAGGATGAGTGATTATCACAAATATCATGGCTTTATGATGTCAGGAAAGAAGGAAGGTCTAGAGCAGGGGTGTCACAACTTTTTTCAACGTTTTTTACCAAGGACCATATGCGTAAAATACACAAACAGCCGGGCCACTCACTCGAGGTGAAGTATGTATTGCCTCACCTGATTTATTTAAGTAAACTAAACATATTTTTGGAATTTTCTGCGGACCAATAAAACATGGATTGCGGGCCGCAGTTGGCCCGCGGGCCACAGTTTGGACACTCCTGGTCTAGAGCTTTCCACGGGTGGAATTAATGAATTGTCTTCTCCTTACATACTGTGTTTCCCTGAAAATAAGACCTAGCCAGACAATCAGCTCTAATGCATTTTTTGGAGCAAAAATTAATATAAGACCTGATCTTATTTTACTATAATATAATATAATATAATATAAATATAATATCAGATCTTATATTAATTTTTTTTCTCCAAAAGATGCATTAGAACTGACTGTCCGGCTAGGTCTCATTTTCAGGGAAACATGGTAGTCTTACGATGACTCGGCTCCAGCTTCTGGATTTTCTTATGTGTTTCTGTCAAGATTCAAGCTCTAAGAAAGGAGGATCTGATTGGACTGTCCTGGGCCACCTGTCCTCTCTGTGGTGGGGGTTTGGAGGGTCCTGTGATTGGCAACCCCACCAAAGCCATGTGGAGTGAGAGGAAGGCAGTTCTCCAGGGGCTGACAAAAGGGTGTCCCTACGTAGCTTGATGTCTGCTAGAGAAATTCACCTTTCACCCCATGGCCAACGTGGGGTTTTGTCCACCAGTTCACGGGAAAGAAACAGGGTTAGGGTTTGTCCTCTCAAGCCTGAAATAGGTAGGTCATCACTGCCACAGTATAAGCAGATTTGCCGATGTAGTTTCTCCCAGTAAAGGATCTACCCTGCAACAGGCCCTCTGTTTGGCCCTTGACTTTTGAACTTCAGAGAGATGGGCATTATTAACCCCTTCTGTACAGGATAAAATGAAGGCTCAGAGAGGCCAAGTGAGCTTTCCAAGGCCACACAGTAAGAAGAGAATCTGGACTTGGAACCCACATTTGTTTGGCTCCAAAGTCTGCAGGCTGCGCTAATAAATTAAAGGAGCAGAATGCATCCCACGCTCTGACGTGGCAAGGCCCAGAATCCTAAAGGCCTGGATGAGAATTTTTGCCTTGATCTTTCCCAGGCAGCAGCATGCCCGCCAAAGAGGAGAGCCTGGAGACTGGAAAGGAACCTTCAGGAGGGTGGGGGTGTGGAGACCTCAGCCTTCGCCAAGTACAATTCATACTTCTGGTTACTTTTACCAAGTTCTGGAAGTTCACAGCTTTCGGTAAATAAAAAAGAAAGTGAATGTGATTTTTAAACTTCAAAGCTGGGAAGGGACAGAAAATCAATCCTATTTCAATCTTCTCCAATCCTTCTACTTTAAGATTTACTTATATTCCATAAAGAAACTGAAATGAATAAGAAAAAAGAAAATCTAAAACCTATCTCAAAAGCTGGAAGTTGTATCTCTTCTTTTGAAAGGTGGTTTCTATTTCTGCTTCACTCCCCTGAGGTGAGAAGGAATGGCCTCAGGTTCCCGTTTCTCAAATATTGAGACTTCTCTGTGTGGCTTTCGATTGAATTTATGATTTGTCTCTTGTTGATTTGAGTCCCAGAAAACACCACGGCAATGACAGGTCTCTTGCGCTCTCCCAACGACTGGACTAAATGGTCCAAATTTCCTATTTCAGATCAAAAAAACTTAAGACCAGAGTGTGGAGGTGATTTTCTCAAAGTGACCATCCAGGAGGATGGGGCTTTATATATGAAAACAAACACCCCCCCGCCCCGTCCCTGCAAAAATAATATGATTGTGATTGTGTGTGCGCATGTGCGCAGGCACAGCTGCATGTGTATTCCTTAGAGTCAAGATGATAAATAAATATCTTCCTGCCAGCTCTGATCCACTGGTGCAGAGACTACCAGAATCACTGAGTAGTGAGAGCTTGTGCGGCCATATCCGGGCCCAGCGGGAATACTCCTGTGATTTATTGCCAGTGTCTGCTGGGGTCACAAGATTGATGGAATATGCTTTGAGTATGCGTTGCATAATATAGCAAGGTTCTGATTCAAACTAAATAAGGTGAGAATCTCAAATCTGCTAAGGAACCATAGGAGAAAAAACGGCGAAGTAGACTTGCCCGCTCCTTGAATGTCACCAGATGGGGCACACGGCTGTACAACCCCTTCCTCGCCCACCACACCACAGTCCCTATCCTGTCTTTGGAACCATTAGGGCTTTGGGGCACTTCTGAAGTCTTGAAAGAGGAGTGACTGCTTCGGGTCCTCCTGTTAGCTTGCCGTTTACTAGCTCATTCCTTACTCATCGGGTAGCGTCTTAAGTATTAGTAAGGCAGTGGTTCTCAAACCCCGCTGCACATGACAATCATCTGGGGAGCTTCCAGAGCTCCCATGCCCAGGTCACATCCCAAATACATCAGAATGACTGTGGGTGGAAGCCAGGTATCAGAGTTTTAAAAGGTCCTTAGGTGATTCCAAGGAGCATCAAGGTTTGGGAACCACTGTGCTAACACCTACGCACGTGAGAATCACGGTGGTGCCAGAAGCACAGGAGGAACAAATGGAAGAGGGGACTAGGACACAAGTTCGGCTTGTAACTCTATGGAGTGTTCACCCAATTTTGGCAAAGTAGAGAGAAGGGCCCCAATGTGAAGACCTCAAAAAACCTTAGGACAAATTAAAGGAAGTGGTATTTACAGCAGAAATTCACTAACTTACAAGAGGTAGAAGAAACTTCAAATTTCAACAGATTTACATGACTTTAGATAGATCCATGGGTGGCAAGGAAACGTATTAGTAGAATCATGGGATGTCAAATCTAGGCCAAGCACAAGGTATCATCGAATCCAACCTATGCATATTATAGATGGAGGTACTGGGACCAAGACAGAGGAGAGACTCAGTCATTCATCAATTCATGTCAATACTAATGGTCTTTCCTCAGATTGTGTCACCTAGTGAAGGGAGTCAGGACAGTGTATGACATTCTCACACAATCTCTTGGCACCCCATGAAGACAGATTCCTGACAAGACAAAACTCAATGGCTCTTTTTCACGAGAGACATGGTGGCCATTTCAACAGCTCTGACTGCGGCTTTGGCCACAGGAGGCAGCAAGTTCTGAGTGAACCAGTGCTTGCTCTTGTCTCGGTTCTAGCTCTGCCATTTCCAGTGTGGTTGGGAGCCACCGATTTGACCTACCCGAGTCTCAGTGTCATTACCTGTCAGATCTGAATATCACTAGAATACTAGTGAGGAATAAAGGAGATATTAAGTCAAGGAGGATGTAAAGTACCGCCTATATACATGAGAATAATTAATATTGTTACTGTCACTTTGTGATTTACAGAAATTCTACTTTTCCAAGACCTTTCCTTTGTCCTTCCCTCTCTTCTCCTAGCCCTAGAATTTCTTCTTTGTTTAATTATGAGGAGGAGGGGGAGAAGGAATTAGGAAGGAAAAAGAGAAAACAATGCAGGAGGAGGAGAAGAATAGAAGCAGCAGGTACCATTTCCTGATCACCTTCTACATGCAAGATTCTATAGACAGTAATGCTGATCTTCTGTATGAGGTCCGTGCTTTTATCATTCCTCATAGGATTTATAGATGAGACGACCAAGGCTCAGAGGTAAGTAACTGTCTCATACAGCACCGTAAGTATAATAAATAGCAAGCTGGGATTCAGCTGGGATTCTGCTGAACTCCAAAGGCCATGTTTTTTTCCACCATGTCATGCTCTCTCCCGGGATTAATGGAAGAAATACTGGGCAGCGGTGAAGAGTAAAAGGAAGCCATGCCGACACTCAGGCCACAGGTACATTTACTGCTGGCTGTTCACTGTTGTGTTTTACTACCCAAGTGGCTGTAAGAAATCATCTTAGACACAGACACAGGTAGGAGCATTGCACCTGTTTGCGAATGGTCCACAAGTCTGGTCTATCTATTTACGGAAACTTTTGTTGGTAGTAAAATACACATGACACAAAACTTGCATCACCCCAAAGGAGCACCATAGTACCCAGCAAGCAGTCAGTTCCCAGTACCTCCCCTGCCCACCCCCAGCCCCTGGTAACCACTAATCTAATCTACTTCCTGTCTATAGATTTATGTAAACTCTCCTAGTTTCCTCTTGCAGAATGTAAGACCCTTGAAAGATCACCATTTTCAGAAAATAGCAGCAATCTTTCTGCTCAAGTTTCCGCCTGGCTCCCCTGGGATCTCCCTGCTAATTACCTAATTGAAGGGCACAGGAGCTGGCTACCAGTCAGCTCCTTCCCTCAGGGGAGCCATTGCACCAGCCACCGAAGATGCCTGAGAACATTAATGTCCATTAGAAGCTGTGCAGATCTCTGGGGACCAGCCAGGCTTTTCAGGAACACAGGTGGGCAGGGCTGCAGGATGATACAGTGGCACAGCAGAGAGTTTGGGGTTGGACAGACCTGAACTGGAGTCGTGGCTCCTCCACGTATTAGCTGTGTGACCTTGATCAAGTCACTCTACTTTCCAGAGCCTCTGTTTCCAAAAATGTACAATTGAGATGGTAAAATCTATCTTGCTAGGGTTCGGGAGAGTTGACGGGGGAAATTACACGAGACCCTTAACCTGTATTTGCCATTACTTTAATTCTTGGATCCCTGCCAACTCAGGAAAACATTATATCTACTTTACATCGTCTGAAAACTAATAACTCTTTACCATATGGAAAATAAACCGGCATTATGTCACCTCTACTGAGATGAAAAACAAATGGTAGTCAATTTTAGGTCAAATCTTGTTCTCATGCTACTCTGAGGTCACTATTCCAGGATCAGAACCCAAGGGCTTATGGGCCTGGGCATTTTAAACAAATTAAAGGCTTCCATTTGCTTTCCTTTCTACTGATGAAAATTATATCAAACCCTAGTATTGCTATTATAATCATATATGTTTATATAAGCTTAAGGTGAAGGACATCAATTATTGAAAACAAACCATGATGTACACACGGTCCCACATTGAAGGTATTTTCTACGTGCTGGGCACCATTCTGGGTCGGGAGGTAATGAAACAAGAATGGTGTAATCAGACCGCTTCGATTTCAAAGCCCAGTGACACTCACTGTACGACTTTGAATGAATTACTCCACCGAGGGTCAACTTGCTCATCTATAATAGCCCCAGCGATAATAATACCCTGGAGATGGTAAGAGTCCTAACTCCATAAAGTCATTTTGAGGATTAAATGAGATAATCTATGTCAAGTAGTTAGCACAGTGTACCAAGTCAGCAGTCACTAAATGTTAGATGTCAGAATTATAATTGTTAACCGTAAGAAGCAAACACAGTAACATACAGAGACAAGTTCTGCTGGACAAAAGCTCTGGAAGACCAAGAGTGCAGGATTGTTTTCCGGAGGAAGTGAGGCCTGAAAGAATGAATATGAATCAGCCCGACAGGGAGAGCAAGGTCATTCCACGAGGCGTGAACAGCATAAGCCAGGCAAGAAGGCACTGAGCAGTGCACCGAATGAAACTGTTCCTATCGGTGGTTTAACTATTATGCGCTTTAGACCCTGAAGAGACTGAAGAAGAGAGGACACCAAGTGAGATCAAGGACATAAAATCAGAAAAGCCTCTGACTTAGAGAGAGGAAAAGGCTCAGAGAGATCCTCTCTCTCGAACCCTGCCGTTTTTCCTTTCATTTAGGGAAACTGAGGAGCAAAGAGGTTCAAGATTTTTTAAGGTTACACTGAGACTCTGTGGCAGAATGGTACCCATTTTTCCAAGCTCTAAGTCTTAGAGCAATTAGCAACCGAAAAGAATTCAAAAATTAAGATAAAACACCTCTGGGATAAAGTAAATCAATGGAAAAAATGGAATTTGACTTGTACAAATATGATTCATATGCCATTTTCCTCAACACTGACTTATACAATAAATCAAGTATCCCACCGTGTCCGACGCTAATATAGTTCCGAGGCAGTGACTATGACAAGGCGTCCTGAGGCAACTACGCTCTTTTCATCCCTGAATGGAAGTAATAGGGGGTTTCGAGTGTGTCCAGCAGACTCCTAATTAACAGATCAGTTGCGTGGGGCTTTGAGAAGGATTGTCAGAGGAGGATCCTGGAAGCAGTACAGGCAGACAGGAAGCTCACTGACAAGGAAACGGGAGACCTGGGTTCAGGCCCAACTCCACCCTGGTTCTGATCCACTGAGCCAGTCATTTCCCTTCCTTGGGCCCATGTCGCCCTGTGAAATGAGGAGTTTTGAACTGGAAATGTATTTCCCCAACATTAGCTCTGCCATTGCGCCACTTCTGGGACGGCATGCCCGCTTTGTCATCGCTTCTTTAATACTTTTCTTGACATCGACTCTCTTTATTTAAATTTTAACAAGAAAACCTTACCACTGTTACAAATGGAAGATAAGCATCACTTACATCATTGGAGGGTAACTATATCAGCACATATGTAATTACTCAAATAAAAAAATGTTCACCTGCGTTCTACAAAAAAAAATCCTTTTGACAGGAACTCTGAGCTCAACAAGCTCTAGGGCCTTCCATCTCTTAGAAACGGGTACAGGTCAAGTGACACAGAAGTCAGGTGACCTCACACATGAGAGAACTTCCTGCACCCCCAACTCCCTGCTGTGGGGCCTAGCTATCTACTGTGTTCACCGTGCCCACCACTGCCCGCACACGGAGCCCAGAGCCTGGCCTAGGCTGGCTTGTTCATTTTTTCAAGGGCACCTCAATCCAAACCCTGCTATCAGGTTGGCTCTGAGAAGGACAATCTGATCGCTACTTCCTGTTTTGTCCCAGTTCAGGAAATTGTGGATCATAATAGAGGAAAGTGCCTTAACACACACACACACACACACACACACACACACACACACACAACTTCTAATACCAATGTTGGAAGCTCTAGCAAAGCGTATGGGAGAAAGCATAGGTAGGACGTTTCTCAAATTTCATCTATGTCTCTCATTCTGTAGCTACCATAACCGCCTTTTATTATTCTCTCCCTCATTCTTTCCCTCCTTTCCTTCCTTCCTATTAACTTATTTCTTCATCTATTTCTTTCTTCCTTTCTTTCTTCCATACTTCTTTCCTTCCTTTCTTTTTTTATTTTTTCTTTCGTTCTTCCTTCCTTCTTTCCTTCCTTCCTTCCTTCCTTCCTTCCTTCCTTCCTTCCTTCCTTCCTTTCCTTCCTTCCTTCCCTCCTTTCTTTTTTCCTTCTCTCTTACTTTTTCTTTCTACTTCTTTCTTTTTTTGTATTTCTTTCTTTCTCACCAATCATTTTTGCTCCGCTGCTCCAATTTTCTCTTTATATTCTTCCATCTCATTTTCTCTCTCCCAACTTTCTTCAACATTAAGTTAGCAAATACCTATTTAGTGCTTTCTTGGTAGTAGGCATTGGTGTTGGCTTCCCCACTGCCTCTCCCTCACTTTTCTCCACCACCCATTCTTCCATCTTCACAGACATACCCAGTCCATTTCACCATTCACTCATCCAGTATTTATTCAGAGTCCACTTCTCAGCCTTTGCTTACTTCTTTTCCATCCCCTGCTTCCGGCCACTGACCCGTCTTTTGCCCCTGACAATTGCTGGCTAATCAGGCATAATCACTCAGAGAAGCTAAAGCAAGAAACAAGAGTGTTGAGTCTAGCAAAACTTATGGCAAATATTCCAGATTGGTCTGGAACTCAAGAAAATATCTGGGACTGCAGAAAGGAGCACCAAGCCATACTCCCAGCCCCAGCCCCAGTTGTAGCACAGGCATTGCAGCTTGGGGGTTGGCATCTGCCTGATGGGCAATAGAGCCATCAACACCCCTTCCCAGGCAGTGGCAGGTGGCCACTGCAGATCCCAGCCCAGTCTCTTGCCCAGACCCCAGGCCTGGTCAGACACGTCAGCCCTGCATGCCTCCAGACTTTGCAGAGGCTGAGAATGGACACAGATTACATTGCAGTGGTGGAATCACAGACTAGGAGAGCTGAGAGTGTCCACCTATAAACTGTGCCCATTTATAGGTGAAAGAAATGACAGCAGGAGAAAAAAAAGAGCTGCGTGTACCCCAGGTCACAGAGAAGTTAGTGGCCGAGTCAGACCAGAGTCTGGGTTATCTGACAACTAACCTCCATGCCTCTGTCACCAAAGCTATTCCGCCTTCCCTTCCATCTCCCGAAAAGTTTCGATGGATGAATTAAATGGTGAGTGTTTGCACTTTCTGCAAAGGGAGAGTCTCATTATGCTGCTCCATTTTTTCCATTGTCTGAACCAGATGCCCTATAAAGTCAGTTCAATAGCAATGAAAAAAACACCCACACTAATTTATCGAGTGTTTACCATGTGAAGTACTTTGCTGGGTACTTTGCATGCATTGTCTCATTTAACCCTCACAGCAGTCCTCTGGTGTAAGTATTAATATTACCCTCAATTTACAGATAAAGAAATGAGGCTTGCAGAGGTTTCCTAAGGCCATAGAGTGAGCAATTGTTAGGACCCATTTGAGCAGCGCACGTTCTTTACAACAGAGCACAGACAACAGGTCTCAAATGCAGGAGTTTCAGAGGAGGGGGACTTGTGTATAGACTGGGAAGTTAGGTAAGTGGGAATGTGCAAAAATTACAGTATATGCTAGTCAGATAGAAGCCTCCTTGCTCCAGGCCCTGGGCCCCTGGGGCTAAAGGAAAGGGTCGTTGTCAAAGCAGAACTTCACAGCAGTGGGGGGTCATTCCCATGATGGGGGGCGGTGGGAGCCAGCACTGAAAGCCGATGGATGGAGAGGACTGGACATCCTGGATGAGGTCGTGTACTAAGGGCTGAGAGCAGGGGGAGGTCTGGGTCCCGAGAAGGGAACAGCCCAATGAGCAGGACCAAGGCACAAGATCAGAAGAAGGGTGCCTAGCCTTGGAGACTTGGTCATGTGCATGGCCAACCCTGGGTCCTCTGACGTTGGGCTGGGGGGTCCCAGAGGCCTGAAGAAGACAGCCTCGTGATGAAAGCTGACTAAGCTGTTCCAGCTGTGAAGAGATGACGTTGGGGTAACAGTGTTAAACCAGGACATCAAAGATCTGAGATCTAATCCAAGTGAAACGAGGCCTGTATCCCTTTACCTAAAACCCTCACCCCAGGCCCGCTGACCACAGGATAACATGAAGGTCCTTAGCAAGGCATTCACGTGCTTCTAGATCCAAATTCTACACTCTCCTTGACTTCCCACTCTGGCTTTTTTATTCTCAAGCCATTTCTCCAGGCTATACCTTAGCTTTTGCTGTCATCCCAACCCCTTCCCCCAGATTACCCCTCTTCAACCTTCAAATCGTAGGTGTTACCTCCTCCAGAAAGCCTGCCCTTATACCGCTCCTTCTCAGGCTATGTGGGTATTCGTCTTCCTTTTCCTTTATTTTCCTGGCATATTTATACCATTGTGTTATCCATACGATATTATAATTTCCTATTGATGTGCCTGTGCTGGTCTTACCCGCTACTACATGTTTCTTGAGGCCAGGTCAGTGTCTGGTATATCTATCTCCCCATGCCTAAGGTAGGCTCGGCACGTAGTAGCTACTCAATAAATATTTGCTGAGTGAAAGAACGCATAAATGGTGTTGTTGTTATATGACCTACATCATTCTCCCATGACTCAGTTTACCTCCCTAAGACTAAGACATCCTCTCCTGCCTGCCTCGCTGGACTGCTGCAATGGATCAAACTGGGTGATAATAATGAAAAGCTCTAAGAGCTTGAAAGCCAGGAGTGTGAGGCATTCTTATAATCTCGTGCCTCCCTGGGGCGACCTGAGTGGCTGTACAGTTTTCTGCTTCCTTGTGAGTCTTCAGAGGAAGTTTTCCTCCCAAAGAAACCAATTCAAGGTTGCTCCAGATAAATGATGATAGAGATCGTACCAATCCTCCTCCACCTCCTCGCCATCCTATTTTCATGAAAACTGGCTGCTCCAGGGGGAGGGGAAAAGAGTGGCAATGTGACCAGCACGTCCTTCCCGGTAATGCCTCTGCACACTGCAGCAGGCCGGAGAATTCCTGGTGCAGCAGGGTGGGGCTGGGGGAGGCAGGGATGGCGACTTGAGATCCCAGGAATTCAGGTCACAAGTGAGCAAATGGGTGAATGCTGTTTTCCCGGCGACACTTTAGATTTGTGTTTTGCCCAGAAAATACGTGGTTAAGTAGAGATACAGGGTATAGGGCGTCTGATAGGTAGGTGGGGATGTGGGCTTTGGCCCAGACAAAGGACCCAACGAGCTGTGTGACCCCAGGCTGGTCCCCTTTGCTCTCTGCACCTCACATTGCATTTGTGAAAGGGGGGCAACTATGATGATAGCCAAAGTTTGGTGAGAACTGTGTTCCAGGCTGGCCTCAGCTATGAGCTTGGCATAGGTTTCCTCCTTTGATCCGTCCCATTCCTTCTTACCATTCATTTCAGTCTCTCAGAAGAAAGGAACAAAGCCCCTAATGGCTAAGCGACTGGCCTGCAGTCACAGAGCTGGCAGGTGGGGAGTGGCGTGCCTGACTTCAAAGCCCTCACGCCTACTACATTTCTCAGCCTGAACATGGGTTCTCACGGAAACCAATAGGATGGATATTTGGGGGGAAATTTAAATTTCACATGATCAGGAGGGACAATTAGGAAAATATAGTTTATCCCCAATAACTTCAGGTGATAATAAGGATGCTTTTTAGAAAGCTGAAAGGGAGAGCGAAAGCAAGGAAGCACCCCTCTGGAAGCAGATAAGATCCTTTAGTTTCATTTGGGCCTTCTCTTGCCCACGACGTTATGGAAATAGAATCAAGCATACTAAGTAGGCCTCTATTTCCTGCCCAAATATTTGCTCGGCCCAAGAGCAGGTCAAAGAAGTGTCCTTGTGAGGAGCCTAGACTCGCAAATGTGCTGCTGTTGGTTTGATCTTGGACATGATGCTTAGTAGTAATGAGATGTGGAGACTTGAAAAGCAAAGAGGCAGGGGCTAGACCCCCAGCCCTGGGGTTTACAAGTCTACTGCTATGTATCTTGCTTCACTTGGAGAAAAGGTCATGGAGCCTGAAGGTGACAGTTCTCACCATGATTTAGTCTGTGTTCCACACACCTGAAGCCTGGCTGGTGGTAATTAACCAGTTGGACATCACATGCTTTATAGCCAGGTGACTATGGCCCGGGAAGGTGTGAAAAATGCTCGAGAGACTTTCGGTCCGCACACCTGAGCTCAAGTCCCGATTCTGTCCTGCCTCAAGGGGACTGAGCGACTCCCTAATCTTCCTCAAGCCACAATGCTTTGTCATCTGTGACAGTATATTACCATAACCCAATCAGCCCTGGCCGCTTCACGGGGTTGACGTGAAGGTTGCTGATTCCCCAGCCATGATTTCAGGGCCTACCTACAAGGGGGAGAGCTGCAAGTGCTCTCCAGCCCCCGTTAGTGGTCTAGTGTATGGCGGCCCCCCTTCAGGTCTCAGCCTATGTCACCTCCTTGGGGAGGCCTTCCCAAGCCCCTACACCTCAAGTCTTCGTGTTAAACCCACTCATTGAACAGTGGAATCTGCCTTCATAGTACTTTTCACTGTCCATAATAAGAGATTTGGGGGATCATTTAATTAACGTGCCTCTCCCTACATGACCATAAGCTTCACAAAGGTGGGGACTATGTCAGTTTTGCTCATGGGTATATTGCTAGCACCAGCGCAGTTCATGGAAAGCTGTAGGTGCTGAATAGATATGGATTGACTAAGTAAACAAACAAAGAGAAGGAATAAAAAAAGGAAGAGCAGCAGGAAGAGAGTGAGTCAACAAGACAGGCAACCAACCAGGGAGGTTTATTCAATCTCCCCTCACCTTTCAGGTACACCCTTCAGTTCCCAGTGCCATGGCCAATACAAGAGAGTGAGAAGATGGCACGCATCATAAATTTCAGATCAATGAAATTTCAGAGACCAAGAGAACTTCTCTGACCCCATCTGAATCTAAATTAGATCCAGAGTTACTCTCTCTCTCTCAGAACCGCTCTTTTCCTTCCAAGCACTGGTCACAATTGAGTTGGTAGGTTATTGCAGGCATACCTATTGTCCACATTGGCTGACGACTATAACTCCAGCACCTGGCACATCTAGGTGGTAGGTTCTGAATGAATGTCAATCACCAATAAAGGGCCATGAAGGATACAGGGATACAGAGAAGAAACGGACAAGATGCCTGGTGTTAAGAAGCCATCGATCCACTGCGGAGCATAAGAAGAATGAATGTGAAACACCTTGTGAAACGCTGTGTGAATATAAATGGTTAGTGGGTTCCTGATCATGCATATAATATGCTGGAGCTTCTGAGAGCTAGAAATTTCAGGGTTGATGAGCCTAAAAGCGGGGTGCTTTTAGGGACCAATTCTCTTCTAAGGGATCATTTGTTCGTTCAACAAATGCTCAGTGAGCACCTACTGTGCACTGTACAATGTGTTAGTGAGTAGGATGGGTTGGATCCCAGCTCTCATGGAACTAGGAGCTCCCAGAAGTAGCAAATCTTTCCTTCTTTCTCATCTTCCGTACCTTACTCACCTGCAAACGAAGGGCCTGCCGTCATACACTGCAGGTTCCCTAATCCAGGCTCATCTTTACAAAAAAGCATTTGCATGGAGGAAGTCAGTCTGCCAGGCATGTAGAAACTACTCTATAGATTTACAACAGTCACATTTCACGCTAACTGCCTCACATTTGAATTACCCAGCTCACCACGACCATTCTCCCGACGTCCTATCCACAAGCCTTCCGCCCACACCTCTTTCATTCCTCCGACACAGGCCTCCAGCCCCAGCCTCCCTGTGGTCTGCCAGCATCTTCCTTTTTCATTTCCAAGAGAAAGAACCACCCCAGCCATAAGATGAGGAGGTTCCAGGGAGGCAGGTTCCAGGGAGGCGGAGGGAAAGAGCAGGAGCCAAAGCCACTGTCTGTCTAGGAAGTCATTTGGGGAGCAATTCAGACAGTAGCCTGGAGGGAGGCAAAAAGATGCTTTGGCTTCTGGGGAACCATAAAATAAATAAATCAAGTTCCAAGAATAGCTACAGTCCCTTCCAGTCAAACTTGACTGAAGGAACATTTGCCGAGCGATAGGGACTTTAAAGGCAGCTCAACAAGGGCCACACTTGAAGGGTCCCTTCCCTGTACTGTCTCTCTTCACGATAAAGATGCTGTGATGCCTCCGGGAGAGGAACCGACCAAGCTCCTATCCACATTCAACCTGGCCTTCTCCCGAGAGCGAGGGCTGAGGAGGAGGGCGCCACAATGGCAGAGGACGGCAGCTCTCTTGGAGCCAGAGACAAGCACACATTGAAGCTGCCAAACACTCCGATCTCAAAGAAAAAGAACGAGTGGGAGGCAGAGTGGAAAATTCATTCAAGGAAATTAATCAGAGAAAGCATGTTCTGGTGCCTGCACTGCCACTAATTCTATGTCAGCTGAGTGGGTGATGGCTCTCTCAGCGCCTCGGTTTCCCGATCTGAGGATGGGGGGGTGGGGTGGGGCATGGTTTCCGTCTGGCTCTGGTGTTCTCTGCACACCTGAATTTCACTTCCTGGATCTGTTGTACTTGTTCCCCCAGAGACGATGTGCCAAGCCAGCCAGTAATGTGCTGTGAGGCCTGGGGCAGGGTGATTTACTGCGAGGCAGCCTGGATACCCAGTGGTACATTTGGAACAAGCTCGCCATCCACAATTCTGAGTGTCATCATTATGGGCCTCGTGGGAGGAGTTTGCTTCCTCCCTGCCCTTCGATTCGCAGCACAAGGTGAAAGGCTCCTCCTTCTTTCCCTGCGCTATGCGACATCTACATCTCAGCACACAGGGACAAATCCATTTCAAGGACTGGCTTCAACCCCAGATACATTATCAGTGGGATACCGGGCATTCATTCCACACATCTGTTTTGAGATCCCACTACCTCATCCTATTATATGATCCTACTATGTGCCCTTTTTGTACCCCTCTCCCAATCCATTCTCCACCTACTCTCTCTCTGCCTGGAATGCCTTTTGCCATTTGTTTTTTTAAACCTCTAAAATGTCTTTTATCGGTCAGGTTCTCCTACAGATAGCATCTTCCCTGTAATGTCTACCAAACTAACTGCCCCTCCCTCTGCTCTGGCCCAGGGGCCTGCTGATGCCTGCACTTCATACCCATCTCAATCTGCTCTGTTTTGTAATTAGTGCCTCGTGTGTCTCTCTTTCATCTGATGATTGCAAGTTCACTGAACTGAAGGAAGAGAGCATCTCTGTAAATTGAACCTGATGGGTGTCTTGTACCCTCCTGGTACCCTGGATATGTTTTCTCAATTGGAGGAAGACAGAGTGAGAGAAAGCTGAAAGGCACATTTGCTAACCCAATGGCGGCTGTCAGCTAACATTTCTAGTGGACTTTTGCTATGGTACACTGTTAATACTCTCTCCAGCCCTACAGCTTTAACTCTCAAAATGTGTTCTTTGCCCCCGATTTGTCTGCTGAGCTATCGTATCCTGTCTCCTGTAAGAGATCCAGTTCCATCTCAAATGGAATATGTCCACAACAGAACTCTTAATGTTCACCTCCAAATGTGTTTACCCTCAGTATCCCCAGTGCAGTAAATGGTACCACCAGGCACCCAGTTACTCAAGCCCAACACCTGGAATCGCCTTGATTTCTCATTTTGCTCCACCCCCTGCAGCTCCTGTCAGCTCTACCTCCTGAATACTCTCTGAATCTGTCCGCTTCTCTCCATCACCAATGCTAAGGTCCCAGTCTAAATCACCATTGTCCCTCCCCTGGTCGATTGCGTCCCTCTACTAAATGACCTGCTTCCACTCTTGCCCCCTTACAATCCATCTATCAGCCAAAGGGATCTTTTAAAAATGTAAACCACATAGTATCACTCCGCTTCCCGAAGCCCTCCCAGGGAATCCTGATGTGATTAGAATAGAAACTAACCTCCTCTCTGCGGCCTTCAGGCCTGCTCACCTGTCCAGCCTCGTGACCTGACGGCTCCCTCTTGTCTAGCCACTCCGCTCATCAGATTCACCATGCTCATTCCTGCCTGCCGCTCCCTCTGCCTGGAACAGCGTGCGCTTAGGTCTTCATATGGCATCTCCTCTTTATTATGAAGACATTCACTTCAGTGTCGCCTCTTTCCCTGAGTGCTCAGTCTAAACGTCTCCCCGATTCCCACACCACATACTGTCACGTTGCCCGGTTTTAATTTTGTATAGCGCTGATCACTCACTGAATTATCGTCTTTCTTTATTTACTTGTTTGCTGTGTTTCCCCTATAAAATTGTAAAATGTATGAGACCATACAACTTGCCTTCCTATCTTGTTCATCTTTGTACCCTTAGGATCAGAAACAGTGCCCAGCACATATTACACATTCACCAACACCCACAAATGATCAGTCAGCCAGATGAAGTAAGAGGAGGGACAGTCTCAAAAAGGGAGTAGCCTGGGGGGACAGAGAGGACACTTGAGCCCAGAATGCCAACTGGTGACAAAGGTCAAATTGGAAACCAAGACTGCTGGGGCAGACTGCCTCCTTCTCTGATCAGACAGTTTCCAAGTTTTGTTCTGGAATCTACTGCTGGGGCAGACTGTCTCCTTCTCTGATCAGTTTCCAAGTTTTGTTCTGGAATCTTCATGTTTGGACAAGGAAAATACCATGGCCCAGTTGATCTATAATCTGTATGAGAAACACTAGAAACAAATTCCTTACATAATTGGTATATAAATCATTTCAGATGTGAATAATGATATCAGGACAGGCAATGTATATTACACATTAGAGACTTTTAAAGCCCAGTGCATTTGTATTCAAAATCCTTTCTGGAACCAAAATGTGCTACTGCAGGAAGAAATGAGCTCCCTGGCACTGGAGGTATTCAAGCAAAGACTGGCTGGCCACAAGGTATGTTAGAAAGCAAATGAAGCCACCTGAGCAAGGTGGGAGTGGATATGCTCCAAAACAGACTCTATGGTTTGATTTCAACTTGCCAATACCAGGAACAAAAATGAGGATGAAGACGCCAGTGACGTTGCTGATGAAGAAGGTGCCACCTCTATCACTCGTGATGGTGACCTTGATGGCCCACAGCCACTGAGCTCCACCCTGCGTGATCAAAGGCATTTCAGGTACTTAACTGCCTTTTGTCAATGACCTCAGTGAATCCTCAGAACAAGCCTGAGAAAGAAGTATTATTACCTTTATTTAGCAAATGAGGAAATTGAGGCAGAGAGAACTTTAAAAACAACTTCCCCAAAGTCACACAGCTAGTTGGGAAGCATCAGGGCAGGTATTTCAGTACAGCTTTATAGGACACACTCTTTTTCTTTTTTAAAAAAATTAGTTTCAGGTGTGAAACCAATGAAAACAATGAAATAGTTAGACATTTATCATTTATATCCCTCACACAGTGACACACCCCCTCCCCCCATCCACTACCCCTCTGACATCGCACACAGCCATTACATTTCCACTGTCTCTATTCCTAATGCTGTACTTCGCTTCTTGTAAATACATATATGCATATGTATATAAAATTGTGTAGTCGCACAACAGCCTAGCCAACTGTCCCTTCATGTCTTTCCTTAAGGAAAGAAGAGTTTGTGAGATTGTGCCTTTCTGGGACTCTGTTCCATCCTTGTGTTTACACCTTATGTCTCTCTGTCTGATCCCCAAAAGATGGTTTGCAACCAAAGACGGGTAAGATATCTTACGGGAGATACAACCTAAGCCAGGCGGAACCCAGTGGGGACCCCTAATGAGCTACCTTAGAAAAATAAGGGAAGGGGCCTTGCCTCCCCTTCCCCCTGCCTGGGAAAGTCTGTTGCCAGCCCTGGCTTTTCCCTTGCACCTGTTTGTGAGA
Source organism: Rhinolophus hipposideros (assembly GCF_964194185.1). Taxonomy (NCBI): domain Eukaryota; kingdom Metazoa; phylum Chordata; class Mammalia; order Chiroptera; family Rhinolophidae; genus Rhinolophus; species Rhinolophus hipposideros. Next base: position 24,799,431 of record NC_138069.1, on the reverse strand, counting down.
GAAGTCATGAGGACAACAAAGATCAGTCCTCTCCACTTATCTCTACGGAGCTGTTACAATATGAGAGACTTGACCCTGAGAAAGTACAGACCTTAGGTAAGACATCATGGGAACTTGTGCTTCGGCTGTTTGAAGGTTAAAATAACTGGCTTGGGATGTTTCTATAATGTGATAAGTGAGTCTCACAAACCGTGCCAAAAACACTGCTACTCCCTTGTATACTTATCAATAAAAGCCTCCAGTCGGCTTTATTCAGGGCTCCAGTCCTCTGAGACTGAGAGACCCCTGGCCATCTGAGAGATTTAACAGCATTAAGTCTCTGTTTGTTTCTTTCTTAAAAACTTAACCCAAACCGCCCCTTCTCGCCTCCTCACTGCCCTTGTTGCGCGGGACGCAACAAACTTGTAGTTGACATTCATTATTGTTCAGCTTCAGGGGTACAGTGCAGTGATCAGGCATCTACATCATCCCTGAGGTGGTCTCCCTAATGGGACAAGTGTATACAACACAACCTTAACCAAAACCTCAGTGATCGATTGTATGGGTCCCAGTGCAGAATGTGGCATGCTGTTCTTTAGGCCCTGGGATTTGTGCAGAAAAAGATAGTTCGAGCAGACATCTTGAATACAGGATATGCTTGGCTACTTATGCTTGAAGACATACAGAAGTGACATTCGTACTTGGGTAAACTAGAGCAGCCAAACGTTACTCAGAAGATATGAATTAGGGTGTGAGACCTGTCACGGCCTTGCTGTATGACCTAGGTACCATGCTTTCCCTTTCTGTACCATCAGGGCAAAAGGACAAAGGGAAACCAGATCATCTCTAGAGTCAGTTCCATAAGTGTCTAGGTATTTATGAAAACTGAATCCTGTCTATTTATCTATCAATCTATATTAGAAGTAAATAACAAGTATCTATTTATGTGGACATAAGCAAAATGCAAATTCAGAAATCCCCAAGCATTCCTCAAAACAACAGGGATCTCAATCTATGGGTCAAATGAGGAAATTCAAGGTGTTTCCAAAGTAAACAGTCTAGAACTCAAGAAAGCATCCATTTCTTCTCTAAGAGTCCCAGGAGCAAAAGGGGAAATGTGACTCCCAAAATTATTTGCCCATTATTTAATGCAGTATATACTCTGTTTTCTAATCGAAACTAGAGGTCTTATACCTATATAGTAAGGGGAGCAGCTGTTCAGAGTATCAATATAATCTTCTGCAGATAAATAAGCACATTTCATCCTCTTCTTCTAGGCCTCATAAGAGAACATTGCCTCCTTGAAGATTGCCATAAGCTATAAGGAATGTCTTCTAAATCACAATCATATCCACACTTTTTTTCCTAGGGGCCAATACATTGTTTATTTTTCTTAAACTCTTTCAAAAGAAAAGTCACTATGCTGGTTTTCTGATTAACTGTCTGGAAGCCCTGATTTCCCATGTGGGTTCAAACCATGTATCTGCTAGAGGATTGTTTCCATCTAACTTCAGTCTCCTTTGGGAAGCACAGAAAAAGCATTGCCTAGCCTCTGCCACCTTCTAGCCATGGGATCCTGAGTGAGTTCCTTCATTCCTCTAAACTTAACTTGTCTCTTCATGGGAATCTTACTGGTAATGGAAATCAGACAGTTTAAAGTGAATCCACTTAAAACAACCCTAAAATATCATACTGTTTAGTATTAAACAGTAGAAGAGATGTCACTGGGACCTCAGTTTTAAAATGAAAGCAATATCTTGAAAATAAGTTATTTCTAGCTTGCAGTTAGGGCATTGTAACTCCATGCTACTTCTAAGAAGCAACAAAGAATACACCAAGTGTGGTAGGGTTTGGGGCACACTTTTTAAAAAAAAAAATTACAAAGCACACGCTACAATCTTCTTTATGTTGATGTTCACAGATACTTATCAACAGGTACTTATCACAGATACTTATCAACATTTTCAAAAATGTTTAAGAGTAACAAATATCTTCCCAAAGGCCTCTTGTGATCTTCCAAATACACATTTTACGTTGAAAGATCTTCCCATGTTTAATCCTCAGTGATACTCTCTTCTTCATTTGTTAATGGTGAAAACTCAGATCCTTATTTGCTCATAACTCAACCACTTTTCCACATAACTTTCAACAGCTTCATGATATCATCAGCTGTACTATAACTGGTCATTTTAATTTACAACTACTTTGAATTACTATCACTTGTATTGTTTGATGTGTATAGTATATATTAATTTGCAACAGAATTGCTGACAAAAACATTGATGTGATGGATGGGGAAACAAGTGTTAAGCGGAAAAGAATGCTTGTATGGGTCTAATTTTACAAGGGGTCAATTCACCAGTGAATATTTTCCTGTTAAGATGATTTTTTCTGTCTTTGCAACCCCAGTATTACAAAGGAGACATCCCATGGACGACCTCCCACCCACACGTGACCTCTCTCACCTCCTTTAGGTCTTTCCTCAAATGTCACCTCAGGGAAGCCTTCCACGACATTCTTACTTAAAATAGTAGTCTAATCCCAAACCCATACACATTCACCCCATATATCCTTTCTCTGTGTTGGTTTCTTTCTAGCACTTTACCAATATCTAACACATTGTGTATTTTACTTATTTGTTGGTCTGTCTCCTTCCTTGCTCCCACCAGAATGAAAATTCCTCGAAGGCAGGGAATTTCATCTGCTTTATTCATTACTTATCACCAGTACTTACAACTGTGCTTGGCATGTAGGAGGAGCTTTAAAAATATGTGCTGAATGAATGGATGAATATTCAAATGAGAAGAACCTCCAGTATTTCAAAGGTTAGAGAATACTGTTAATGCTCTCAGTGGTACAGGTTTATGCTTTGCGCTAGGAAAGACAAACAGATTCCATCACAGCTTTGTTAGTGACTCCCTGGAGCACTGAAATGAGTGAAGATCAATTAGCAATGTCTGCATTTGGGCATCAGAAGTGCCCACAGGAAAAATGGCATCAGGCCCGGTTTCTTCCTTCCCGCCCTATATTGCTGCGTAAGCGTCCCCAACCCCATGTAGACTTTTCACTAGTTTCTACCATTACTTACACACACACACACACACACACACACACACACACACACACACCTTAGACAAAAGTGCAGCTTGGCTCACATCGTTTTAAAAGGCAACAAGCGGAGAGACGAAAAAAAATGGCGGCGTGAGGTGAGCCTCTGTAACGCTCCCCTGGAATTTACAACGAATCGGACAACAATAACTCCACAAAGGACTCCTTGCACAGCAGACAGGCAAGACGAAGAGGCCGACTACTGAATTCACCTCCAGGTGGGTGAATCGCGCGAGCGGGGGAGGAGGGAGAGGAGAAGTGCGGAGACGGAGCCGCGCGGGCGCAGGACACAGACCTAGCTCAGTGCTCGGAGCCCGCTGCGCCCGGATCTCCCGCAGCTGCGGGAGAGGGAAGGACTCGGACTGCTAGGGCTCCGCTTACGGCCCACAGGGCTGAGGGGGCAGCATACAAAACCGCTGAACCCAACGCTCGCTCACGGCAGACCTAGGAGCAAAGACTGAGGGAAGAGGGCTGAAATCGGTGGTTTAAGCCCTCACTGCCGAGCGGAGAACGGAAGCCTTAGGCACGGAGACTAGCCGCCCCCTCCCTACCCTCCCAGAGCTCGCCCCGCCCCCACCTGCCCGGTGCTAGAAGCGATAAAGTAGCAGTGTCGGATCAAAGGACAGAATATTTGCTGCTCTGAGAACTGTGGACCGTATACACAGACTCGCAGCTCAACTAGTTCCGGCAAAGGGGAGGGAGCTGTGGAAGCAGGACTGGCTGTGGTGGTGGTCGCCGCCATTGCTCTGGGCCACCTCTCACAACTCACCCCGCCCCTGGCCCCACCTATCTGGGCGGATCCCTGCAGGAGTAAACAGAACTGCTGAAACAAACGGGCTCTGAATCTGGTGCAGAAAGAGCTTTGGAACTCCAAAAGCTCTTCGCATACCTATCAACCTGTTGCAGAAGACACTCCTGTAGATGTCTAGGAAGAGAAATAGTAAATCAGTGATTGCCATGAATAACCAAGGCAACAAGATAGCTCAGAAAGAAAGTGAAAAGTCTCCAGAAAAGGAACTTAGAGATATGGACCTTTGTGATTTAAATGACAGAGAATTCAAGATCGCAATTCTGAAAAAACTGAACGAGATGCAAGAAAACACAGAAAGGCAGTTTAATGAACTCAGAAACACAATCAAAGAACACCATGAGCATTTTACAAAAGAGATTGAAATCTTGAAAAAGAACCAAATAGAATTTCTGGAGATTAAGAACTCAATAGAAGAAATTAACAATAAAATATCCAGCTTAGGTAGTAGAGTTGACCAGATGGAGGAAAGAATCAGTGACATCGAAGATAGGAACCTGGAATTTACACAGAGGGAAGAAGAAAGAGACTTGAGACTTAAAAGAAATGAAAGAACTCTACAAGAACTTTCTGACTCCATCAGAAAGAGCAATATAAGAATAATGGGTATACCAGAAGGAGAAGAAAGAGGGAAGGGAACAGAGAATATATTCAAACAAATCGTCGATGAGAACTTCCCAAACTTGTGGACAGAACTGGATCCTCGAATCCAAGAAGCAAATAGAACACCTAATTACCTCAACCCCAACAGGCCTTCACCAAGGCACATTGTATTGAAGCTGTCTAAAATCAATGATAAAGAAAGAATCCTCAAGGCAGCCAGGGAAAAGAAGACGGTAACTTACAAAGGAAAGCCCATTAGATTATCATCAGATTTTTCAGCAGAAACTCTACAAGCTAGGAGGGAATGGAACCAAATATTCAAACTATTGAAAGAGAGAAATCATGAGCCAAGAATAATATATCCAGCAAAGATCTCCTTTAGATATGAAGGAGGAATAAAGACCTTTCCAGACATCCAGAAGCTGAGGGAATTTTCTAATACACGACCTGCACTACAAGAAATACTAAAGGAGGCTATTAGACCACCATCAACAGGGACAACTTGTGGCAATCAAAACATAAAAAGGGGGAGCGTAAAGGCCTGAACTGGAATATGGGAATAGAGAAAGTAAGCGGACTGAAGAAACTGGAATACTCTAAATATCAAACTTTCTTTTACATAAACTCAAGGGTAACCACTCAAAAAACATCCAAATCTGAAATATATACTGTAATAAAAGAAGAAACAGAGGGAAACATCATAGAATACTACCACACAGAAATAACAGACAACAACAAAAAGGCAAAGAAACAATGGAGACACAGCCTTACCAGAAAACTAAAGACAGAATGACAGGAAATCCTCACATATCAATAATCACCCTGAATGTAAATGGACTGAACTCACCAATAAAGAGACACAGAGTAGCAGATTGGATCAAAAAACTAAACCCAACCATATGCTGCCTACAAGAGACACATCTCAGCTACAAGGACAAGCATAGACTCAAAGTGAAAGGGTGGAAATTGACACTTCAAGCAAATGGTACCCAGAAAAAATCAGGTGTAGCCATAATGATTTCCGATGAAACAGACTTCAGGGTGAAAAAGATAACAAGAGACAAAGATGGACACTTCATAATGGTAAAGGGGACTATACAACAAGAAGACATAACAGTCATCAATATTTATGCCCCCAATCAGGGAGCACCGAAATATACCAAGCAACTACTAACAGAACTAAAGGGAGAAATTGACCAAAACACAATTATACTAGGGGACTTAAATACATCATTGACAGCTATGGATAGATCATCCAAACAGAAGATAAATAACGAAATCGCAGCCCTAAATGACACATTAGATGAATTGGACATAATTGACATATATAGAGCACTTCATCCTAAAACATCAGACTATACATTCTTTTCTAGTGTACATGGAACATTCTCAAGGATAGACCATATATTGGGACACAAAATCAGCCTCAGCAAATTTAAGAAGATTGAAATCATACCAAGCATATTCTCTGATCACAAAGCTTTGAAATTGGATATCAACTGCAAAAAGAAAGCAGGAAAAAACACAAATACATGGAGATTAAACAACATACTTTTAAAGAACGACTGGGTCAAAGAAGAAATTAGAGGAGAGCTCAAAAGATACATAGAAACAAATGACAATGAAAATACATCTTACCAAAATTTTTGGGATGCCGCGAAAGCAGTGTTAAGAGGGAAATTTATATCATTACAGGCCTATCTCAAGAAACAAGAAAAATCCCAAATAAATAACCTCATGTTACACCTTAAAAAACTAGAAAAAGAAGAACAAGCGAAACGCAAGGTCAGCAGAAGAAAGGAAATAACAAAAATCAGAGCAGAACTAAATGAAATAGAGAACAAAAAGACAATAGAAAAAATTAATGTGACAAAAAGCTGGTTCTTTGAAAAGATTAACAAAATCGACAAACCCTTGGCTAGACTCACTAAGATAAAAAGAGAGAAGACACTAATTAACAAAATCAGAAATGAAAAAGGGGAAGTTATCACGGACACCACAGAAATACAAAGGATTATCCAAGAATACTATGAAGGACTATATGCCACCAAATTTAATAACTTAGAAGAAATGGACAAGTTCTTAGAAACATATAGCCTTCCAAAGCTGAATCATGAAGAACTGGAAAATCTTAACAGGCCGATCACCAGTAAGGAAATTGAATCAGTCATCAAAAACCTTCCCAAAATCAAAAGTCCTGGACCAGATGGCTTCACCAGTGAATTCTACCAAACCTTCAAAGAGGATCTAATACCAATCCTGCTCAAACTCTTCCAAAAAATTGAAGAAGAGTCAGTACTCCCTAACTCATTTTATGAGGCCAACATTACCCTGATACCAAAACCTGGTAAGGACAACACAAAAAAAGAAAACTACAGACCTATATCTCTGATGAATACAGATGCTAAAATCCTAAACAAAATTCTAGCAAATCGAATACAACAATGCATTAAAAAGATTATTCATCACGACCAAGTGGGGTTCATCCCCGGGGCACAAGGATGGTTCAACATTCGCAAATCCATCAATGTGATACATCACATAAACAAAATAAAGGACAAAAATCATATGATTCTATCAATTGATGCAGAAAAAGCATTTGATAAGATACAACATCCATTTATGATTAAAACACTTACTAAAATTGGTATAGAAGGAAAATACCTCAACATAATAAAGGCCATATACGACAAGCCCTCAGCTAACCTCATAATTAATGGTGAAAAGCTGAAGCCCTTTGCTCTACGTTCAGGAACACGACAAGGTTGTCCCCTATCACCTCTGCTTTTCAACATAGTGTTGGAAGTCCTCGCCAGAGCTATCAGGCAAGAGAAAGAAATAAAAGGCATCCAAATTGGGAATGAAGAAGTTAAATTGTCACTCTTTGCAGATGACATGATGCTATACATAGAAAACCCTAAAGACTCCACCAAAAAGCTATTAGAAACAATCAATGAATATAGTAAAGTTGCTGGCTACAAAATCAACGTACAAAAGTCCATTGCTTTCCTATATACCAACAATGAAATCTCAGAAAAAGAGATAGAAAAAACAATTCCTTTTGCAATTGCAGCAAAAAGAATAAAATACCTAGGAATAAACTTAACCAAGGATGTGAAGGATTTATATGCTGAAAACTATAAGACATTTTTGAAAGAAATTGAAGAAGACACAAAGAAATGAAAGACATTCCGTGCTCATGGATTGGAAGAATCAACATAGTTAAAATGGCCATATTACCCAAAGCCATATACAGATTTAATGCAATCCCCATTAAAATCCCAATGGCATTTTTTAAAGAAATAGAACAAAAAATCATCAGATTTGTTTGGAACCACAAAAGACCCCGAATAGCCAAAGCAATATTAAAAAAAAAGAACAATACTGGAGGTATCACACTCCCTGATTTTTCCCTGTACTACAGGGCTACAATAATCAAAACAGCTTGGTATTGGCGGAAAAACAGACACATAGGCCAATGGAATAGAATTGAGAACCCAGAAATAAAACCACATAAATATGGACAGATAATTTTTGACAAAGAAGCTAAAAACATACAATGGACGAAAGACAGCCTCTTCAATAAATGGTGCTGGCAGAATTGGATAGCTACGTGCAAAAGAATGAAACTGGACTGCTATCTGTCACCATGTACCAAAATTAATTCAAAATGGATCAAAGACTTAAGCATAAGACCTGACACAATAAACTGCATTGAAGAAAACATAGGTACTAAACTTATGGACCTTGGGTTCAAAGAGCATTTTATGAATTTGACTCCAAAGGCAATGGAAGTAAAAACTAAAATAAACAAATGGGATTATATGAAACTGAAAAGCTTCTGCACAGCAAAAGAAACTATTGACAAAATAATGAGGCAACCAACTGAATGGGAGAAGATTTTCGCAAACAGTTCCTCTGATAAGGGGCTAATATCCAAAATATACAAGGAACTCATGAAACTCAACAACAAAAAAACAAACAACCCAATTGAGAAATGGACAGAGGACCTGAAGAGACATTTCTCCAAAGAGGATATACAAATGGCAAATAGACATATGAAAAAATGCTCAACATCGCTAATCATCAGAGAAATGCAAATGAAAACCACAATGAGATATCACCTCACCCCAGTCAGAATGGCTTTCATCAACAAAACAAATAGTAACAAGTGTTGGAGAGGCTGTGGAGAAAAAGGAACTCTCATACACTGTTGGTGGGAATGCAGACTGGTGCAGCCGCTATGGAAGGCAGTGTGGAGGTTCCTCAAGAAATTACGAATAGAATTACCATATGACCCAGCAATCGCTCTCCTGGGTATCTACCCCAAAAATATAAAAGCATTTCTCTATAGAGACACGTGTACGCCAATGTTCATTGCAGCTTTGTTTACAGTGGCCAAGACATGGAAACAACCAAAATGTCCTTCGATAGATGAATGGATAAAGAAGTTGTGGTACATATACACAATGGAATACTATTCGGCGTTAAGGAAAGATGATATAGGAACATTTGTGACAACATGGATGGAGCTCGAGAGAATAATGCTAAGTGAAACAAGTCAGACAGAAAAAGCAGAGAACCCTATGATTTCACTGATATGTGGTATATAAACCAAAAAGAACAAGACAAACAAATGAGAAACAAAAACTCATAGACACAGACAATAATTTAGTGGTTACCAGAGGGTAAGGGGGTGGGGGGTGGGTGATGAGGGTAAAGGGGATCAAATATATGGTGATGGAAGGAGAACTGACTCTGGATGGTGAACACACAATGGGATTTATAGACGATGTAATACAGAATTGTACACCTGAAATCTATGTAAATTTACTAACAATTGTCACCCCAATAAAATTAATTAAAAAAAAAAAAAAAAAAAAGGCAACAAGCATTTTTAAGACCTCTGCTGAGATGTTTTCTACTTCACACTCTGTTTTAGCTGCCATCTAACTGCTAAGTGCCAAACTGTTGCAAACAGTCATCAAATAATGAGCATCCTTGGGAATCAGAAGTTTAGGGTGGAAGACGCTTCAGAAATAATCTGATCCAAAGACATCATTTTACAGATAGAGAAACCAGGGTTTAAAGGTTTAAGCATTTGTTCCCAATTTTCACAGCTAAATCATACAAAGAGAACTTCAGATTGTTAGCATGTATGAACAAAAGAGGTTTAAGGAAATTAAGAAAAAATATTTTATAGGGAAGAAGAGAAAAAAATCACGCGTGGGCAGAACTGTGCAGGACACTCGACGCACTTTGTGGTTTCCACCTCAGTAAAATGAACAACCACTGACTCCGCGTTTCCTCAGGTCAGCCCCGAGATCTAGCCTCACTGCTTTGGTTTTGTTTTTGTTTTGCCGGAAAGAGAACATGTTGCTAATGTTATCTGATCACAAGTCTTTCCCATGATTTTCTCAGACAGGTAATTTAAGAAATGGCTTCACTTAAAACGGAATTCTATTTCTCTGGCCTGGGGGTGGCCCTTCTCTCAGACAAATGGTTTTATTCCTTCTGGCTGTCTCAGAAAGCTGGTTCTTGCCTCCACCAGAGTCAGATGGCACCCAAGACAGCATTTTCAATAGACAAGTTGCTATTCTACCAAAACTATTTGCTGGAAAATTCCAGCAAAATTTTCTTATACAAATACTAGTGCTTAAATTTTGTTAAAATGACAGAAACCAGCCAGCAGTTTCTCTGAGCCTTCCTCACATTGGTATTATGTTTTATTGCATCAAAACTGCCTTCTGAGCACTCACAAAACTTTCACCGATATGTGGGTAATTTGGAGGGCAGCTTGCAGGAGGTGGGGGAGATGGGACAATTAGAGCAGTCCGACATTTGCCTCACTCCCCCCTTCTCTTTAAGCCTTACCCATAAGGCCTCCACCTCTGCCAGGCTATGAAAGAAAGACGTCTTTATTAGAAACATCATCCAGGAGGCTGCCAAGCTCTGTGTAAACAGGAAAGATTGCTCAGCAAACGAACGGGTCACCCAAGAGTCTGAGATAAATAGACACACGCTGAGATTTCAGTGACCCAGAAAGCCCTGAAAAACTATGGTTTTACATAGCAAAAAGAAAAAGATAATTTTCATCTCAAACAGCTGATGGGTATTTTTTTCCCCTTCCAAATGGACAAAATAATACCTTGAGGAAGAGTAGGAAATGGGACCCCTTTTAACTCCCCTAAGGAGAAATTCTTGGGAGAATTAAGAGCCAGTGAAAAGGATAAGCTGGAATGGGAGCTCTGCGGCAGCGAGATCTGTGCCAAACAAGAACAGTGTGTGACCAAGTCTATTTCCAGTGGCACTCATGCTCCCCCTGATGACGTCTCTGCTGCACCAGGCTGCGTGTTTTGTGAGGGGACACACTGTGCAGAGCTTGCCACAGTAACCCCAGCTCGTTCCAGGGGCCTGACCCATCATGAGTTCTCAGTGAGTTCTTGAAAAATGAGTTCACAAATCCTACCCCGATTTCCTATCCTTATCTCACCCCTACTGTGTTCTTACCTTTAGACTGTGATGCCACATGCTGGGGGCCCTCCATGTGTAATATGAGTTTCCCAATATATTAATCTAACTTTTGTTAAAGGTTGTATGCCAACACAGTGATAAAGGCTGTCTCTATTGTGTCATTCAATCCTCACAATATATTTGTGAGCTAGGTACTAGCATTTTTACCTACCATTTTACAGATGAGAAAACCGAGGCTCAGTGATGCTAAGGAACATGCCCAAGGTCACAACGTAGTTGGGACTCAAAACCAGTCCTGATTCTATAGCCTGTGCCTTAATTCCTACCCCTAAGGTCTCACTAGTCATTTGTACAGCAACCTGGATTTTCTCTAACACAGTGCCTTTTAAGCTGTACCATTCACACAGATCATCCTGTGAAAATGCAAATTCTGATTCAGAAGGTCTGAATTCAGGCCTGAGCCCCTGCATTTCAAAAAGCTTCCACGTGGTCTGCATTTCGGACTGTATTTTGGACATCCAGCCTGTCTAAGGAAATTTTTCTTTCTGATGTCCTCCATTTCTATTAAATAATACGGTTTGGGTGGTTTTTTGTTTTGTTTTGTTTTTACCTAAAAATGGATTGATTTCACTGTGTATTGGGGGCTAGGAGATATTTAGCAAAGGCTTTCTGGTATAATGCAAAGTCTTAGGGACTGTGCCTTGGATCTTCGAGAGAACACTGGTTCAGGGGTAGAGATCTGACATGATTTTAATTGCATTTTAGAAAGTGTTTCTGGCAGTTACACGTATGTAGGGAATTTGGGGGGGAGAGACAATCCTGGAAGTGGCTGTATCAGAGGGAAGGCTGCTGCAGTGGTCCAGACAAAAGATGATGGCAGCCTGGAGAGGCTCACACTGCCTCCTTGCTTCTATCACTAATCCACCACTAATGTGCAATAATTAGAATCAAAGGAGCTCAGAGAGAACTAGAAAACACATTTAACCTAATCATGTAATTTTACAGAGAAAGACTGAGGTTAAGAGAGAAATTCCCAACAATTTATCTATTGTAGTATTTTTTCAAAAGTATTGTAAGTGCTCATCATTGATGTCGACAGATTCTGCGATTTTAAGTGAAACGACGAACAAAACCATCTACCATAGGTTAGTTGATGCAAACAAGAGTTAAGTTCCTATGACATCTCATCACTGTTACAATAAAACGACATCGAATGAAAAGACATTATTCAAGGACTTTCTGTACTTTTTATAGGATGTTAACAGGTATTAGGAACAAAAAGGACAAAGGGATTCAGATGTGTTTAAGAAACACTTGATTAAATAGTTAAGCAGTTTTGTTTACTGCAGGATTGCTCAGAGCCTTAACAAGATAAAGTTCCCTGAGAATCTAGAGTGAGATAAACATGTTTCCAAAATGACTGGGGACTCGTCTTTCATGAAAAATACTTTGGGAAATTGGTGCCCAGTGTTCTTTCCCTGGATCACACTGCCTCTCATTACTTGGGCAAATTACCTGCATCTTCCTGGTACAGACACGCCTCACCTTCCACCTGTGTCAGAAAACCTCCTTAGAGCCAATATAGTCAGCCGGCTAACTCTTTCCCTTTAATTTCTCCTGTTGTTCAGGAAGTAAAAACTGTACCGTCTGAGCTCCTAGTGGGGAAAGTTATTTTCAAATCAAGGAAGGCAGAGTTATAAGATTGAGTGCAAGTCCTAGATTGGTTAAAATCTTTTTACATAGTCCTAAGAAAATAAAACCCAAGTAAGGCTTAATTTTTTTCGCATTTTTCAAATAGTGTGGCATAACGAGATTATCTCTTCTTATAGTTCTATGTCTGCATAGGCAAGGCCCTGGTTAACACCTCTGATCTCTCTTAGCGAGGTTAGAAACTATCTGACAGGTCAGTGACTTAGTGAAATTCAGTCTTGCCTGTTATATGCCCATGTCCTCCCGCGGGGTCTCTGTTCACTGCCTCAAGAGGTATGACACCCCCATACCTGTCAAAACACACCTTCTTATGTTTCCTCACATCCAGACATAGACTTAGGAGCAGTCCTCCTGAGAGCGCCGCTGTCTTTTCACAGATGACACCTTGTCAGAGCCACTGCCCCACGTCACTCCAAGATGAAATGGCCTAGCATAGGTTTCCCGATTTTCCGTCCAGCACTCTCTCCTAGGCACCACAACCTTTTGATGAGGTCACACAACTCCTCATTTCCAGGTGCCTTGGTAATCACCAAAGCTGCCACCCTTCAGAGAGTGACACAAATTTCTATCAGGTCCACACTCTGTCATCATGTGCCTTAGAGCTGACGCCCAAGCTGCCACAGCCAATCCACCCTACTTTGGTCATAGTGAAACAGCCTCAGGAAAAATCGTGGGCTCAGTCAGCCTTGCTCCAGCTGCAAGCGAAACCTGCCAGACCTCATTCTATCCCATCTTCCTGCCCACTTCCTTCTCCTGGCCCATTATGTCTCAGACAGGCTTCCCATGGGAACACTATGTCTCTTGTGGTTGGACGCTGTGTGCATATGGAAATATTATCTGCACAGTTTGTTATTCCAACTGTATTCTTATTCCCTTGACTAAAGGGGGATGGGTCTATACCCATATCAGGACAGGAAGACTTTTCCATATTGAATGTGTTTATGCATAAATGGATGCTGCTTGCCAATCCCTGAACAAGCCATACACTAACACTTCCATGTCATTGCTCAAGCCACTCCCTTTCTTCCCTTCACTTCCTATCGGCACCCCACCCACCTATGGAAGACTTGTATTTTCCAGGCTTTGATAACAAAATTCTGATTTTCCTTTGGGAGCCAACTCTTTCATGTGATTAAGTTCACGTGGGTTTGTGTGGGAATGACCCATCCACTGACTCTGGGATAGATACATAATCCAGCTTTGGCCAGTCAAAGCCTACAGTCACCTGACCACCATGACCGGCTCAGGGACATGCCAGTAACTCAAGGAGGCCAATAACAGTCAGCCCAGAACTTCTGCTAGAAATTATAAGATAGCACTTTGCACTGAGATTCTAGGGTGTCAGGATGTAAGCCTAGACTCACAGCAGTTTTCTCTGCCACAATTTGGGAGTGTCAGTGAAACCAACAGAAAGGAAAATACAATCCAGAGAAGAAGACATATTATTGATAATATTGTTTGTGTTTCTGAATCTAGCCATCTTGAAACTAGCCCTGTTCACTGGCTTTTCAGATCTGTGAGCCAATACATGGTGATGATGATGGTGGTGATGATGATGATGGTGGTGATGATGATGACGGTGATGATGATGACAGTGATGATGACGATGGTGGTGATGATGGTGATAATGATGATGGTGGTGATGATGGTGATGGTGGTGATGATGGTGATGGTGGTGATGATGGTGACGGTGATGATGATAATGGCTGCCTAAGTCGCCGGAAGCTGGTAGAATGGATGCTGTGGTATACCACCCTAATCCCCTCTAGGACTGAGGCACTCATTCCATCAGTGGCCATGAGTGCTGTCAGCTGAGGGTCTGGCAATCACCTTTAGCTGCAGAAACCATCTCATGCAAGGTTTTATTCCCTTTCTAGAAGCAGCTCACATCTGATGGCTGATCAATGCAGGCGTACACAGGCCCAGACGCCTTGTCTTAATTCCAAAAAATTCTGAAAGCCTATTCCATATCCAATTTTCTCAAACTGCCTAATCCTGCTTCCCTCAGTGCCTCCCAGGTGCTATCCCCAAGAACAGTCCCTAAAAACTCCCTGCATGCAAATCTTCATCTCAGAGTCTGTTTCCTGGAGAACTTTATCTAAGACAGTGGGGTTTCTGCCTTTGTAACCAAAGGAGTCCTAATTAATATACAATCCTACGAGGCGCAACCCAAATGCCACCACTTCCAAAAAATCTTCACCAACAGTTGTGCTTCTTCCTTAGCTCCCAGAACTTGTTACCGTGAACCTTCATTGAAAATTATCCATTCCTCCTCACATTACAGCTGATGGTCTGTGTGTCTGTCTGTCTCCTCCTGGAAAATTGTAAGCTCTCGGTCTTTTTTATGTCTGCCGGCACCCTGACCACTTTGCACATAACTTGCACTTATCATAAATTGACAAGAACCATGAAAAGCATCCTCTTGAAATTCCTCCCTGGGATCACTTTAGGCAGGTGGTGAAGACTGTATTAGTTATCCACTGCTGTGTAACAAAATATCCCAAAATTTAGCAGCGTACAACAACAAAACATGTATTATCTCACCAGTTTCTGCGGGTAGGGAATCTGGATCCACCTAGCTGGGCGGATCAGGCTCAGGGTCTCTTAAAGGACTGTAGTCAAGATATCAAACAGAGCTGCGACACATGAAGGTCTAAATGGAGCTGAAGGCCCTGCTTCTAAGATGGCCATGTGCAGGAAGCCTTAATTCCTTACACGAGGACCTCTGCACAGGGCTGCTTGAGTGTCCCCACAACATGGCAGGTGGCTTCCCCAAGAGTGAGGGATCCCAGAGACAAAGCAAGGAGAAAGCCACAACGGCCTAATGTCAGCAGTCTCGCAGTTAAGAGGAGCAGAACGAGGCCCCCTCTTTGGAAGAGAGGTGTCTCAAAAAGAAGTGTCGACATGTTTTCAAACCACCGCAAGGATACAGTTCAGTATATCGCATAGCTTCCTTTCTGAGCCTATAGGAGAATCCTCTCTAATCCCACTAGGAAAAATACTAACTTTTCATAAGCAGCTTGATTGTTTTTGTCTCCTGTGTCCTGTAAATTGGGTAACTGATTTTGTTTTACTCTTTGCTCCTCAGAAATTTAAAATCAGATTTGCATCCTGCCTTCATCTGGGGTAAAGTATTTCATGGCATGTATTTTATACACCAACCTCATTTCTAACTTTTGTTTTTCTATTCCCTGGGACTCCTTGTGCATAATTTTGCTTATTTTAAAATTTACTTTACTTTGCTATATGCTATGCATGCTAACAAGCTGCCTTAAATCCTTTTATTAGGACAAGGCTCGGTATAAATAAAAAAGTCCAAGCATACAAATGTATACACACACACCTAAAATAGGGCTCTGCATTTACTAGGATATGTCCCTAGAGTCAGAGCACCAAATCATTTAAACAAACCCAGGTCATTTAATCTGACAGATCGTGTGGTAAAAAGAATGATAAAAAAAACCACTTACAATAACTGCTAACATTCACTGTGGCACTGTGCTCAAAAATTTCACTCACTCTTTCATTTAAGCTTCACGATTTCTCTTGGATTTAGGTACTATCATGACCCCCACTTTCCCGGTAAGGCTTGGAGAGGTGAAGAAACTTTCTCAAGTTCACATTTCCAGAAAGTGGCAGAGCCAAGATTCAAATTCAAGGTCACTGGGCCCTTGAACCAAAGCTGTATGCTGCTTCTGCTTTTTTTTTAGGGCAAATGGAAAATAGGTTTTAACATGTTGTCAGTGAGAAGACTGAAGCCCACAGAGGTGAATTCAAAGTCATCAAGTAGTTATTCGACAATCCTGGTGCCTAATGTTATGGCTAGAGATTTGGGGTAGGTAAAGGAACAGGAAAACATATGATTGAGGATTTCATAGTCCACGCAGCAAGAGGTAACTCGTAAAGCAATTTTACAATAGATTTTACATGAGTCAAAATGAATACAATACAAAGTACATGTTACAGGTAATCAAGGCAGAAAACTCCATGACTTGAGAAGATTACCGAAGGCTTCTAGGAAGAGGTGAGATTTAGGCTGGACCTTGAAGGATAGACTAAAATTGGATGGAAAAAGAAGATACTGGAGCAGCAGCATGGAAAGTAGCACAACAATGAGATTCTCTAGGCATCATGTAAATAATTCCACAACCTTTGGCCCCTCAGAAACTACCTCTTAGATAAAAGTTAATGTGTCTGGTAACTTGCACAGAGAAAATATGCATACACACACACACACACATACATATGCATATACATTTCAAATGTGGAAAGGAAATGCCAAAAGTAGCAAGAAAATGTAGGCACTGGAATAGAAAATCAGAGATGGTACAATGGTGGCTCTCTCAAAAAATAAGAATCAGGGATATATAGGGCACAAAGGGGTTGTCAACCATTACCCTGTCATTTCTGATTTATGAGCTGAATCAATAAGCATGCTTAAGCCCTGTGGGAAGAGTACTGTTTGTGGGGTCATAAGCCATATGTTATACCTGTTTGCCCAAAAATAAGACCTACCCGGACAATCAGCTCTAATGCACCTTTTGGAGCAAAAATTAATATAAGACCTGGTATTATATTATATTATATTATATTATATTATATTATATTACATTATATTATATTATATTATATTAGAGACCCGGCCTTATATTATAGTAAAATAAGACTGGGTTTTATATTAACTTTTGCTCCAAAAGACGCATTAGAGCTGATTGTCCGGCTAGGTCTTATTTTCAGGGAAACACGGTAGTTTCAGCGTGGCCAGAGATGATTGCACTCCTGGAGTCTGTTTGCTCGTCTGTAAAATGGGAATAGTGCAAATATTTTCTTTGTGAAGATCAAATCATGTAATTTACATGAAAATGCTTTCCAGCCCATAAAACAGCATAACAATCCCTATACCAAATCGTTTGTCAATATAAGGTTAACACAGCTATTGGAGATAACCTAGCACAAACATCTTCCTGATGTTAGAATGCCCACCACAAACTCGGTGACTTCCATCTGAACTTCTTCAGTGTCAGGAAACTTCTTTCCACACAAGACTTGTGTATCCCATTTGGGGGCAACTTAAACTGAACTAAGAGTTGCCTCTTGGCATTTTTCACTGATCCTGGATTGATCAGCTAGTAATGTCTGCCATGTGTGCACAAAGGAGAAGAAAAAGCAGACATGCCACATGTTTGCCATGGGTGGTAGATCAGAGACAAATCTGAACAGCTTTGCAACTGCTCTCCCACTGTCCACATCACTGTCACTCTCTTCTTACCAGTCCCACTCATTTCCTATACTCTATCATTCCTGAGGCTCACGAATGGAATTTTCAGTTTTCTGTGTCACAGTAAAGTAGAAACAATTCATAAAGTGTCCCCCAGCCTAACATTCTGTGTCCCTATCAGGGGCTAGTTCAAAGCACGTCTCCGTGACCTCTTGCTCAGTCCCCCAAACTGCCTACTGCAGGACAAATCTGCCTGGGGAACAAGGTAAAGAAATCATTTATTTCCATGCAAACATCCCCTCGATGGGTAATGAAGCAAACGACAGCAGCTGGATCTGCTCTGTAAGGCTGAAATGTCTCCAAATAGAATATGGCTCCCAGTTTTCCGTTGGGGTACCTGTATTAGCAGTTCTGTAAGTAAGTCACCGAGGGGAGGCATCTTTCTCTCGGGCATCTTTGCCTCTAGCAAATCACAGCTGTGCGAAGAGGAAAAGTAGGGTAAAGAGACGGGGCCAGAGCCTGGGAAGGGGCAGGAAGAAGAGAAGAATCAAAAAAAAAAAGGAATAAAACAGGATACCGGCCTCATCTCTTACCACTCATTCTCAAAATTTTTCTCTAACCCCACTAAACTACACACAGGTTGCATGCTGTGCTTTCTCTCTTCCAGGCCTTTGCACATGCTGTTCCTTCCCCCTGGAATGCTCCATTTTGCTTGACATGACTACTCGTGCTCACGTGTAAGGTATTTGCTGGGATGTTGCTTTCTCCAGAAAGCCTTCTGAAACCTGGATAAGGGTCCGCTAGACTTTTCCTATCACTACACTGATCACACTATATTCTCATTATTTTTTACTTATCAGTCCCTCATTAATAAAAACAATAGCCAATGTCAATTGAGTGCTTAATATGTGTTAATATATATGTCGCTTAATAGCACAACAATGCTACAAGGTAGTATCCCCATTTTACAAATGGAGAAACAGGCTCAGAGAGGTTAAATCCCTGGACCCTGGTAACAGTGGTTATGTATCGAGCAAGCAGCAGAGCTGTACTTAGAACCTATGTGCTCTTAACCGCCACGCGACAGCATATTCCCTTCCACATGGGGCAAGGACTATGTCCTGGTCACATGGGATCCCAGCACTGGTGTGGCCAGCAAGTAGGTGACACTCAATGTATATGAGTTGATTGAATGAGGTGCCATAGACTGAACATGTGTGTCCTCCCAAATTTTACATGTGGAAAACCTAAACCCAAAGGAGATGGGATGAGGAGGGTGGGACCTTTGGGATGGATTTAGGGCCCTTATAAAAGAGGCCCAAGGAAGCTTCCTTGTCCCTCTCTGTCAAGCAAGGTCACAGTGGGAAGACAGCAGTCTGCAACCCAGAAGAGGGTTCTCACCAGAACTCCACCATCCTGGTGCTCTAATCTCAGCCTCCGGAACTGCAAGAAATAATTTCTGTTGTTTTTCAAGCCACCCAGTCTATGCTACACTTTGTTGTAGCAGCCCAAATGGACTATGATGGAATGAATGAATATGGGAGTGGATGAATAGAAGAATCATTACGTATTTGAAATAAGAGATTCCATAGGATCAATTGCTATTTGAAGAAATGAGGCTATGAAGGGAATTACTGTCAGAGGAGCTTGTGCTTCTTAGAACAGCCAGAAAAAAACAAGCAAGCAAACAAACAAAAACCCATAATTTATCCTAATCAACAAGGGAAGCCAGAACTCCAAACCAGAGAGGTAGTGCCAAGGGTCATGTCCAAAAAGGAGGCTGTGAGTAGGACATGAGGCGGGGGGTCAGAAGCTCTGGAAGCTAGAAATAGGAAGGGATGCAAAGGGCAGGAAGACCAAAAGAGACAGGTCAGGAAAGAGAACAAATTAAGGGGGGACTGGAAGTCTGTCGTCACTAATGCTAGCCACACAGTGCAGGGGTGGGTGGGTTGCCTTAGAGTCGTGGACAGATGACTCTGCATGCTGCTGTTCCCCTAAGCAATGTTTGACCCTCACAGCATTTTTCTTCCCTTGTTTATAAAACCATAGATTCTCTGGACTTGCCACTTTAATTTTTCCCACAGTCGTTCTCACGGTAGTTTCAATGCTCTTGTCCAAGACACAGGTAAGATAAGAAACGGGGTTAGGAATAACCTCTGCAAGGTCTAGGGTGGGTGGGGAAGGGCTCATTTATAAGTTGTCATATTTAGTACACTGGGCCCATTAACCTCCATCCCTGCACAATTCATTTATTACTATCTACAGTTGCTTAAAGCTTTTAAAATTCTATAAACGCCTATTTGGTGCCTTTTGTGTACTAGGCACTAACCTGGAAGATAAAGAGATGAGTAACACAAGGTTAATTTCTACAGGCCCAGCAAAAGACTCTATGTTCAATTAAAGAAAGCCAGAAGAGAGTTGAAAATCTGAAGAGCTCAGAAGGTAAGGGGGGAGGAAGGTGGTAGATGAGGGTAAAGGGGATCAAATATATGGTGATGGAAGGAGAACTGACTCTGGGTGGTGAACACACAATGGGATTTATAGATGATGTAATACAGAATTGTACACCTGAAATCTATGTAACTTTACTAACAATTGTCACCCCAATAAACTTGAATTAAAATTAAAAAATAAAGAATAAAATTTTAAAAAAAGAGAAAAATTGAGCATCATAAAAAAAAAAAAACTGAAAACCTGAGCACAAGACAAGGTCCCAGTTCAGGTTTTCTAGGCTACAACAGTGACCAGTCACTCACTCACTCTGTGATCCTGTTCAGTGACCTCCCTGTGTCCTCATTTCCTCATCTGCAGATTATTATCCTTACCTCATAAGGTTGTCCTGGGAATGAAGTGAAAGAGCACATCCGAAAGCATTCTGCAAAAACCGTAAAGCATTCAGCATATTCAGTGGTCATTACTAGAAATTCTTCTAGCTCGCTACAGTGCCACAGTTTTCATAAGCAGGTTTAGCTGGACGCCTGGAATAGAGATTTGAATCCGCGAACGCAGACTTGACAAATAAAACTCATTTGAGTCCAACTGATCTGAATTAATGTCTATTGAGGATCTATGACACACAAAACACAAAAGTGAAATGGAGTCTTACACCAGCTATGTCAGCTAGTATTGTCTCCCTATTTTAAAGAGGCTAAGATAGGTAAAGTAACTTGCGTGAGTTACAAACAAATAAATAAGAGCTAGTATATGTATGGAGATCAGCCAGTCTCCCCTATACCATGCTGCCGTCTTTTTTTTGTAAATGTTTTATTCTGTAAATACTGCCCACCGTCAGCCCCTGAATCAGTAACCCCCAGACAATCCATCACAAAGGATCTCCATACTCCATAACCCAATGATAACTTTTCTCCTCACTTCGCAATCTCATTATTCTGTAAGAAACCCATAAGGGACAAGCATATCAGCAATGAAATGAAAGGCAAATATAAGCCAGTTTCTTTATCAGTGTTTCCCATGCTTGTGATTTCAGGCTGTGAAGGAGGAATGGGAGCCGTAAGTAATACTAATAGCATCGTCCAAGGAGCAGGAGATAACAGCACCCATGGTCCCAGGAAGGAATTGCCTTTGCGCCATATGGATTTTTTGTTACTGTCCTGGCTGTGAGATGAGATTCAGAGAAATCAGATGTGATGGGTTTAGAAACCCCATGAACTCCTGACTGGTCCACAAATTCCCGAAAGAGGCACAGGAGCAAAGAATTGGTTTCCCTATGTACTGCCTGGGCAGACGCTTTGCAATTTCTTTCAAGGCAAGGAAGACAAGCCATTCTGTGGAGAGCCTGGCACTATTCCCCTGGGAGGAGAGAAGTGTCAGGACGCAGACCTTACCCCTGCTGATGGGATTCCTCAGGGCTTGGAGGGCTGAGCAGGTGGAACCTGAACTTTTGGGGAGAAGCTATAGGGAGACAGACTGGATCTCAGTCTGAGGAGGAAATTAACATTCCATAAGGAAATGGGTGCACTCAAGAGGAAGCGGGCACTCTGCCCCCTGAACACTCAAGAAAAACTAGGAAACCTCAGAAGGGATGGCACAGAGCACATCTATGCCTCTGATGTGGTGAGATGATCAGAGGACACCAAATTCTGTTCCAAAACTGGGATCCTGCCTGCGGGTGGCATCATAGAGCAGAGAAGGTCATAGAATCAGAACTCCAGCTTCTCAGTTTATTACCTATGCAACCTTATACAACTTACTTAACTTCTCTGGGCTTCAATTTCTTCTGTGAAGTAGGGATTATAACAGTAGTGATCTTACAGAGTTGTGAGAACTAAACGAGTTCATGCACATGTAGTTCTTTAAAAGAGTGTCTGACACGTGGTCAGTACTCAGCAGACATGCACTAAGTACTTATCAGGTGCCAGATACTCTTCTGAGCCGCAATCATATACGAACAGCACAGATAGGACTTACTCTCAGGAATAAACAAATGTATATAATTCCTGATGCTGATGCTGGTAAGAGCTACGAAGAAAATAAAAGAAAGTGATAAAATAGAGTATCTTTGAGGAAGGGGTGAGGGGGAATTAACAAGGGCACATGGAGAGGACCGGTCTGGGCTGAGCTGTACCAAATCAAGAGAAGAAGCCAGCCATGCTGAGTTGGGGCATCCAGGCAGAGGGATAACAACCACAGAGGCCCTGAGACAGATCAAAGCTTCATGTGTTAAGAAACAAGGGGAAAAAGGAGGGAGAAACAATGGGAGATGACGTCAAAGGTGTGGGCAGGGTCCAGGCACGGAGGGCTCTGTAGGCCCCAGTGAGTTTGCAAGTTATTCTATGGCACGTGGGAAGACACCTGAGGTTTTAGGCAGGGTGAGACACTGTACAATTTATACTCGAAAGAGATCATGCCCTTGACTTTTAAAAAACTCCCATGCAGGATCCTTCCCGTTCTTTCCTCATTTGCAGAAGTCCCCAAGGCCCTAAAAGAGCTCAGAGTTACAAGACAGAAGGTGTCTGGGTCTCTAAATAATCTCGTAGGCGTTCTCGTGCTAACCAGGAACACTGATGTTGGGTTGTCGTGGAGTAAAAATAAACTTTAAGTATTAAGCTAGTGAGGGACGGCAGGAAGGAGGGAGGAAGAGAAGAGAGAGGAGGAGGAGAGAGGGAGAGGAAAAGAATATTTCTGCTGCTCTGTGAAGAATGCAAACGCAGGGTTAGTAACGAGCTATCGTGGAAGCAGGAGACCCTCCATCTATCTCGCTCACAGCGAACAGAGTGGGCAATTGTTTTTAAGTAAATGAGTGCACTCCATGTCTAAGCCATGGCATGAATCAGTAACCAAGCACCTTCCTTGTGAAAGTTGGCTATAAAGTAAAATAGCAGAAAATAAAAGTAGCAGACCAGGTGAGCCCGAGACAACATCCTCCAGGTATCCTACTTCCCTTTTCAGGAGGCAGGTTTGAAATAAATAATTTCTTTTTTCTTTATCAGACCAGACTACCTTCTTGAGTCCTCTCCAGTTAGGCAACATTTGTTTCTAGGGGTATAGAGTACAAAAATTACAAACCTACCAGTAGTTGGCTTTTAGGCAATAACCAGGCACTTGCTAACTCTCTGTATCCTGACAGATGCCGCCCTCCCCAAGAACAACAGGAACATTAGGTGCACACCTTTGTGCACAGTCACACATCCAACAAGCATTTGCTGAGCACCTACTTCACACAAGGCACTGATCTAAGTCCTGGGAATACAGTAGTGGACCAAACAGGTAACGTATTTTTCTTGTTAAAATAGTCAATCATCTACAAGACAGACAAGTTTCCTATTCTCACAGGTAAACAAATACAATTTCGGATGCTAAGTGCTGTGAAGAAAATAATAAAGTATGACGTAATAGAGTACATTTGAGGACGGGGCAGGGGGACAAAAACTAGGGCTGACATGGAAACTGACATCCTGGGAAGAAGGAAAGGGACAACAAGCAAACGAGTGAAAATATATGTCAGGTGGTAAGAAGCACCATAGTGAAAATAAAGCGGGAAACAGTGGAGCAATGGTGGGAAGGAGGTTAAGAAGTGGATTAAGGTAAGGGTTACCTAGGAAGCCATATATTCAAACCTTCTGCTGCTTTAGTTATGGGGACAGGGGAAAGGAAGGAGATAAGGATATCCCCTTTATCTCTGGCTTGTGCAATGGATGGAGATGTCATTTACCAAGCTAGAGGACAGAGGAGGAAAAGCAAATTTGCGTAGAGAAAATCCTGAGTTTGGTTCTGAACATCCCTCTGCGATGTTCAAATATGAGTAATGATATCAAGTAGATGACGTACAACAACAACATACAGATGGTAACTGAAGCTTTGGGCATTTTTATGAACTGAATGTTTCTGTCCCCTCGAAATTCATATGTTGAAATACCTCCACCTCCTTAGGAGGTGGAGGCTTTGGGAGGTGATTAGATCATGAGGGTGCAGCCCTCATGAATGGGGTTAGTGCCCTCATAACAGAAAGCCCATAGAGCTCTCTCACTGCTTTCCACCGTGTGAGGGCACAGCAAGAAGATGGCCATTTATGAACCAAGAAGTAGGCTCTCACCAGCCACTGCCTCCACCAGCACTTTGACCGTGGACTTCCCAGCCTCCAGAATTGTGAGAAATAAACATTTATTGTCTAACCCACCTAGTCTATGGTATTTTTGTTATAGAAGCCCAAATAGATTAAGACAAAAAATGAATGAGACTTCTTAAGAATCTGAAGGTCTGTAGTGCAGGGTAGTAATGAAAGCTCTACGAATTTGTCCATGACCTGGATTCCTTCCATCTTTTTGCTCCACCATGTATAGTATTCAGCCCTTGTCACATGGCCCAAGATAGCTGCAGGAGCTCCAGCCAGTAAGTCTGGCCAGACAGGAAGCACACAGGTGCTTCTCTTCTGATACTAATTTGCTCTGAAACCTTGGGAAACGTATCTCCCCTCCCTGGACCTGTTTTTCCCATCTGATCTATCAAGTTCCTTGTTGCTCTAACATGTCCTAACTCTGTCAGAATAGGGGCTTAGTAGCTTCCATCCAAAAGCAAAAATTCTGAGACACCACTATACAGAGTATTGATAGATGTGACTGAGAAATCTGACCTTGAAATATTCCATTTTCATATTTGGTGCTTTGGATAGGAACTCTCCAGGGAACTCTAAGGGTAATTGCTTTTGCCTCTGCTTTAGAAGGGACTGACTTTGATGCGATGCTGTTCTCATCTGCAGGTTTAATTTAGCTCTTTTGTCTGTATTAAACTCACTGGGAAGTATCCTTTGTGTGGTGCCAAACACATCACATGCCCTACCATTTCTAGCTGAATTTAGACTTGCCCTTTCAGCTAAGGATCCTGGGGTGCTCTGATGGCCGAGGTTGGACAAACTGCCTTCCAACTCCCCCGGGATCTTCTCTCTGGGAGCTGTGAGTAATCTGGACCAGCCACTGGGTGTCAGCATTGCTTTGTCCAATTAGAAGGGGGAAAAAAGGATTTGTGTGGTTTGGGAGTTGTTTATGTAGGAAGTTTGGGGCTCTAAAGTGGACACAACCACAATTTACAGTTTTACAGCTCTTAGCATTAACAAAGAAGTTCATGTCTCTGTCTTTCCATCCTGGCTCCCTCTTCTCATTTCAGGCCCTGTGTGTCCCTTGCCTAGATTACTGAAAAACTACCCATTGCCAGTTTTCTGTCCGTCAAGTCTATCTTTTTTCATCTGGCTATAATCAGGACTATAACAGACTCAATTACAGAATAATGAGCCCCCTGTCAGTAGAGGTTTGTAAACAGAAGCTACAAAACCACCCCGCAGATGTGTGTATGTGTATCTTATAAATATAAATACATGTATAAATGCACATACGCCTGTGTCTTTTTTCTGGCTTGAGAACCTTTGCTAACTCCCTATTGTCCATAACAGAGAAAATCCTGCACTGTGTAGCTTTGCAAGCAGAGCTGTCCATTATCTGGCTGCCTGCAACCAACCTCTCAGTCTCAAACAGTGTGCTTCAGTAAGAATGGACAAAGATTTATTGATGATAGCCATTTTGACTGGGGTGAGGTGGTATCTCATTGTGTTTTTTATTTGCATTTCTCTGATGGTTAGTGAGGTTGAGCATTTCTTCATATGTCTTCTTGCCTTCTGTACGTCCTTTTTAGAAAAATGTCTCCTCAAGTCCTCTGCCCATTTTTTAATTGGGTTGTTTGTTTTTTTGGAGTTGAGTTGAGTAAGTTTTTTATAGATTTGTGATATTAATCCCTTATCAGATATACCATTGGCAAATATCTTTTCCCATTCAGTAGGATCCCTTTTTGTTTTATTGATGGTTTCCTTTGCTGTGAAAAAACTTTTTAGTTTGATGTAATCCCACATGTTTATTTTTTCTCTTACTTCCCTCGCGCGAGGGGATATATCAGTGAAAATCTTACTCCGGGTGATGTCCATGAAGTTTCTTCAAAAATCTGTATGCACTCCTATGTTTATTGCAGCACTTTACACAATAGCCAAGATATGGAAACAACCGAAATGCCCATCGGTCGATGACTGGATTAAGAAGCTGTGGTACATTTATACAATGGAGTATTACGCAGCCATAAAGAAAAAAGAAATCTTATCATTTGCAACAACATGGATGGATCTAGAGAACATTATGTTAAGTGAAATAAGTCAGAAAGAGAAAGACAAGTACTATATGATCTCACTTATATGCGGAATCTAAAGAAAAGAATGTGTGTATGAACTAATCAGAAACAGTTTTGGGGACACAAAAAACCGAGAGTTGTTAGATGGGCGGGGGGGAGGGGGTTGGGGATGGGTGGAAGGGTGAAGGGATTGGGGGGCGGCTGGTGACCACAGGATGGCCTCAGGGTTTTTTGAGAATTACTTTGGGGAACTTATTCAATAGTGTTTGGGGATTTTGTTGGGTGTCCGATGGACATGTGTCCTGTTTGGGAGACCACCTCAGGGATGCTGTGGATGCCTGGTCATGGCATTGTACACCAGAGGCTGGACATTAATGAATGCCAACTATAATTTTATGTGTATAATGTGATGGCTCGGTGTGAGGTCGGGGTGGTGGTGGATGGGGGGAGGGGGGTTCACGCTGTGAGGGATGTAAAAATAAAATAAAATAAAATAAAATAAATAAATAAAATAAAATAAAATAAAATAAAATAAAATAAAATTAAAATTAAAATAAAATAAAATAAAATAAAATAAAATAAAATAAAATAAAATAAAATAAAAAATAAAATAAAATAAAAAAGAATGGACAAAGAAACTTTCACATGCTCCGTGTCTGCCCACCCTGCTTACCAGGGAAACCTTTCATTCTGCTTCTGGAGCCTCCCCCAGGAAGCTTATGGGAGCCCTGCCCCAGTGCCCACTCCCCAGCCTAAGCTCAGTGCCCTTTCTGTGGGCACCCAGGGCACATGGACTAACTGGACAATTTAGCCTAGCGTGTCGAAGCCTTCTGTGACGTGTCTCTCACCCACTAGATTAGGAACTGCTTTGGGACAGGGCTTCAAGGTATTCATCTTTGTGTCTCTGACTTCTGTCACTGTGTCAGCTGGTTGTTGACAGTTAATATATTTATTTAACCAAATGCAACAGAACCTATGGAGTTATTAAGCTTATTTTGCTGGATCTGCATCGTCTCTTACATGGCACCCCCTGTTCACCGTCCCAATTGCAATCATCCTGGTTCAGAGTTTTCCAAACTTGTCATGTCCTTTGGCAGGTGATTTCTGTCATACCTGGGTATCACATAGGCTAGTTTTTTAAAAACAAACAAACAAACAAACAAAAAACTTTTTCTTTACACCCACTTATATTTGTCTCAAATAAATTTGTTTTAAAAGAAAACTTTATATTACTACCATAATCAAAAACTTATATCACTTGCCACAAAAAGTTAGTTTAAGAAAATAGAATGAAAAACATGCTATTGAATTCTAGCTAGACAATCTTGCCACTCTAGTAGACATACTGAGACCATTCATGAGTCTGTATCCAGGCCTTTTTGACACATGATTTGATTTCCTCTCGCTAAATAGACAGAACCCATTTCTCCATCCCTTGATTCTGAAGTTCTCGCCAATGTTGTGGTAGTGGATTTGACACGTGCACAGGCATGACGAGCTCTTACCTGGAATCGCTCCTCTCCAGTGAGAATGTGCCCAGCCTAGCCCAATGGAAGGATGTACGAAATACATGAAGCGGAGCCCAGCCAAGAGTCAGCTGAGAATCTAACTGCTAAACTTGAGAGCAAATCCAGTCCAAGACCAAAAGAATCACTGGCCTTAATGGCTGCCCTCAGACTCCCAAGCTAAATAACGGTTTATTGTTGAAAGGCACCGAGGTTTTGTTGAATGTTTGCTACATACATTAATATAGCAATGGATAACGAATATACTTGTCAAGGCTCTGAGCCTGAAGTGTGTTTTCTCTTTGTTAAAAGGTAGATTAGAAAGTGTTAGCGAGATGTTAAAATACTAGCTCCCAATTGAGGATGTTTCTTTGAAATAATCAGATGGATTGAAATAGAACGGAAAAGGGAATAATTGCCTCACTTCATAATTTCATGTAATTCACCATAGTTTATACCTAAAATTATCTCTGTACCTTTCCCACACTTTGAAATAGGCTATCCTAGGTCTTGCCTTTTCTACCTTTCTCGCCCTTTCTGGCCCAAAATGGTCTTGGGCATATTGCTAAAAACTAAAGCCCAACATGATTTAAATTCCAAGTGCCCCAAGATCTGGTCCCAGCCCTGCCCTTCCAGGCTTGCTCCTGCTGCTTCCCCCCTTTATACAACCAGTACAACAACCCAACTCATTCAGCACTTACTGAGTACTTACTTACTGCAGCTCTTCAGCCAGAGCTGAGAACCTAACTGGGGAGAAGGGGGGAAAAGGGGTGTGATGGCTAAGATGCAACCTTCACTTTCATCAAGTTCTCAGCCCATAAGTAAAGCATGCAAGCAATCACGTAACTCTAATCTAATATGTGGAGAGTAAGCTATAGAAACCCATAGGATTGACATCTAATGCAAATGGTCAGGAGCAGGAGAAGTTTGAATCACAGAAGGACCCCAAGGGCATTGATGTCCTTGGATACAATGAAACCTCTCTTGATTCTTCCACCATAACTTGGAAGAAGTGTCCATCTTTCTGAACCCCAGCTCTTCAGAGCTCATTATATATGATTTGTACTTATATAATCCATTCTCTCAAATGATCAACTCTTTACGGGCATTGATCATTTATCTTTACACCAACCACGGCAGTAGCAGGTCAAGAGGCAAACGCTGAGAACTAGCACATTTGGTTGACGGATGGATGGACAGATGGATGAATGGGTATATAAATGGGAGGTCATAAGAGAAACAAATCATATTATAAGAAAATCTTTTGGCTCTGTTTAAGTCATTCATTTAGGTGGTGGCCCAATCCCATGGTTCCCAAATCTGGCAGCCCATAAAGTGTACCTAGGGAGCTTTAAAACATGCATATTCCTGGGACCTACTGCCGTAGGGTATTCTGATTCAACAGATACAGGACGCAACCCAGTACCACATATTTTAACAGGCTCCCCAGAGGATTCTGAAATATCTGGTCCAAGGGATGATGCATGGGGATTGTATGTCTAACACACCTGAGTTTCACATGGCTTCACACTCGCAGGTGTTCTGTTTGTGAAACACTCAGCCTTTTTTTTCATGAACGGTTCAGCCTATCCAGATAATCTGCAAGAGGAAAATACTCCTATGACTTGGAAAAATCCACAAGGAGCTGTAACGATAGTAATATAATGTACTGACATGTACTGAATACATACTTAATACATTTCAGGCATTTTACTAAGTGCTTTCATTTAGCATTACTGATTTAATCTTATCAGCAGCCCTAATTAGAGTTTTTAAACCATTTTATTGAGATACGATTGACATACAAAAAGCTGTATACATTTAATATATGCAAGTTGATGAGTTTGGAGATATGTATGCAGCTGTGAAACCATCACCACAATCTATGCCGTAAGCATATCCATCACCTCCAAAAGTTTCCTCTTAATAATAAATTATTTTATGTGATAAAAATATTTAACATATGACCTACCATCTTAGCAAAATTTTAAGTACACAATACAGTATTGTGAATTATAGAAACTGGTTTGGTCTGAATGTTTGCAACCCCCAAAATTCATACGTTGAAATCCTATCCCCAGCAGTGATGATATCCGGTAGGTGGACCCTATGGTGGTGATCAGATCATAAAGGTGGAAAGTTTGTGACCCCCTTCCTTACAAGCTACTGTAACAAAAACACCATAGACTGAGTCATTTAAACAATAAACATTTATTTTTCACAGTTCTGGAAGCTGGGACGTCTAAAATTAAGGCACGAGCAGATGCGGTGTGTGGTGAAAGTCAGTATCCTGGTTCATAGACAGTCATCTTCTCTCTGTAAGAAGCGGAAGGGGCAAGGGGGCACTCTGAGGTCTCTTTCATGAGGCACTAATACCACTCATGAGGGCTCCACCCTCGTGACTTAATCACCTCCCAAAGGTCCCACCTCCAAATACGATCACATAGGCGGTTTCGAGTGTAACTGGTGAACTCTGGGGAGGGGGGCACAAAATTCAGTTCATTGTAACATGTTATATCCAACGACCTTCAAAAGCTCACTGCCCATCACTAAACATTTGATAGGCCCAAGTCTCCCTTAAAAGAAGAAAATAATTTAGAATATACAAGTCAAAAGAAGGAAAACTGTCTTAGACATAGCTCTACAATTGCTCTGAAAGACATAGTCTGTAACAAGTCCCATCAAGCAAACAAGAATTCTGAAAGAGCCAAAGTAGTTGCTTTAAATTGTGGTTCTGTCACCTATAAGGTGTGTGACAACTTATAGGTGTCTAAGCCTTGATTTCCTCCTCAGTAATATGGGATAATCATAGTACCTGTTTCACTAGGTTGTCGAAGATTAAGCAAGATAGTACAAGTGAGTAGAGGAGGAAAGTATATTTATAATAACAGTAATATAACAAAACTATTATGTGCTTATTGTGTAGTATCAGGTATTATTCTAAGCAATTTATAACCTCCCAGCCAATAAGAACAAATCTATAACATCCTAAACAGGTGATCTCCCATCCTCTCCTCTTCTTGGACTTCCAGTGATTGGTACCCATTAACTTCCAGGCTCTCTGTCTAGAATGTAATCCTTGCAGAGGGAGAAGTCATCCCTTCTCATTTACTATGGTAGTCCCAGACCTAGATATCTTTTCTCAAATAGTTTTTTAAGAATCACATCAGCGAGACACAAAGGATTAACTATTCTATAGACTTGTCGTTGATATTAATAAAAAAACAGTTCACATTGAGCATATATAATATTAATCATTAATGATAACACTAAATTTATTGAGTATATGGAGCATATTACTCTACAGGGATGATCACATCTAAGCCTCGTGGTAACCCAATGAGATATGCACGAGTCTATGATCACTCCTGTTTTATAAAAATATATTCTGTGGCACAAAAAAAGCTAAGGAAGCTTCCCAAATCCCCAAACTTCATTACATAGTAGAGAAGGAATTTCAACCAGGCAGTCTGACTCTGGCATTCATGCTCTCACAATACATGTTGTCTCTATGGGGTGCGACACTGGAAGGACCTCAGCAGTCAGCATCCTTCCCTTTGCAGTAATCTGCTTTTCATCAAAATCTTTTTACTTTATCCAGAGTGAAGTGCACACAGCTAGATCTTTAAGGACCTGAACGTCCTGGGGCCCGTCATATATTGTCACTGAGCTTCCTGGATTCCAGGTTAAATAAAGAATGAGGCCCTGCTGCTCAGGTTCTGCACAGACGTGCAGATGATGGGTTGCTGGTTAGCATGTCAGCTGAAGGACAATATATTTTAATGCAAATGCAATGAGCTGGAACGACAGCGTTTTCTCCGAGAGCCTTAACTAGGTTAGCATGACCTCCGAGGGGGACCAGAATTCTAACAGCCAAATTAGAATAGAAAGTCTTATGGAGATGTCTATGCTAATCAGCCATGTTTTACTGGAACGATTATGTGCAGCACAATGGCCATTTGCCAGTTTCAGCCAGGGCATCATTTGGTCAGGTGACCGACAGAAAATGATGACTCAGAAAGTGCAGGGGAGGCCAGAAAAGTAGTGGCAGAGGTGGGATGAAAGTACGAGGACCCAAAGAAAGAAGATTTTCCTTACAGGAATTCTAGCACACACCATGCCTGCTTTGCGGTTTGTTTGTGCTGCAGTAAAAACCCTCTGTTTGAGAGTTAATAGGAGCCATGTACATCTGGACCCTGAAAACAGGGACAAAAAGGAGAGAAAAACAAGAAAATGGTTCTGTCCAGACTGAGGATTTCCCCTTGCACCTAATCTTTGCTCTTCTCATGCAGACCTTGTGTTCTGCAGAAGTAAAGGGGAGATGCCATCTTCTTTGACCTGCCCCCCCCCCCAGAAAAATCTCATCATCCCTTATATTTGTTTTGTTTTGGACTTTAGGGAATTGACAGAAGCTAAGCTGGTGAGACACAGAACTTTGCACTGACAAAAGCTAAAAAAAAAAAAAAAATCAAACCTGATTTTCTCTACCATGCATGTGTCAGACTCAACGACGATGAGCGAAGGAAAGTTATAACTGAAGATGGACCATAGTGCCCTTTGGTACAATGCCATTTGAACCGATTTTTAATGGTTTTCAAAAGATGCCTTGGCATCTCCTCAGACATACTGAATCATAACCACAAGGGGAAACAGAGGAGAAATCATCTATATGTTTAAATAAGCTGTCCGGATGATTCCACTGTAGGACCGCGTTTGTTTGGGAATTGCTGCTCTGGACCACACTTCCTCACATCATCACCACACAGAGGAAAAGCACTGATGCTCTTTGGGTCCATGCGGCCCAGCATCCAGGCTCCACATGCAGAACCAAGAGCTGTGATCCAAATAACATAGCTGTTCTGCATGTCGACATTGACCCCAAACAACATTAAAGTAATTAATATTCACCTAGCACTTGATGTGTGCCAGGAACCTTCACATATATTATCTTGTTTCAGTCAAAGGTTAATGTCACTTAAATATTTAAAAATGCAATGTTTATATATGTTACTCTCAGTCAGAAATGTTTAACAACAATGACATCATATGTAATTGGATCATACGATTTTGTTCACGCTTCAACCTGGATGAAGATGGAAAATAAATTTATTTTGCTTGCAACTGAACTTTCATTTGTCTATAACTTCCATCTGACAGAAAAGTGAACTCGATGATCAATCTAGTTTAAATTCTGTCTCTTCTTATTATCTAAATTACCACTTTAGGTAGTGTCAGTCTCCCTAGAGTAAGAAGTTTTTTAATCTCTCAAATAGCCTCTCCCTGTTTCTCCACCAAGATGAATTCTGGGTAAAAGATGAATTCTAGGTAAAAATGGAGAGAGAGGGATTTGTGATTTAGTGCATTCACACTGACAGGTGGGGTAGCGGGATAGCGTCCTGCCCATCCTGGTCCAGGGGTCACATCCCTTGTCCGCCTGCTTTCTGCTTGCTCTTCTGGCCTGCACAGCAGAAATGGAAGCTGGAATGTCATTACTCTCATTTGCTCTCTTGCCTCAACCAGAGGCGACCCCGGCAATCTGGACCTCACCTAACCAACTGCTAGCAGCATCGATTTCTCTAAGGTTTGGCTGGAACTCCACTCTCCCCACCTGGAAGGTCTGACCTGCTGTCTTTACTGCAGGGCCATCTTGTCCAAATCACCGTGCTCACTCTGGCAAGATCCCAAACACACTCTCAGGTATCTGGGATCAGCCTATACCACGCAGGACCAGCAGGTCAGTCTTATGCCGTAGGCGGGTGAAGAAGCAAATCTCCTCTCAGTCTTGCCCTCATTTATCTAGTGAGCCTCCTGCTCCCTGTGCCAAAGTCAGCACAGGGACGAGAAAATCAGGGCCATGGCTTTGCTCTGCTCTCCCACTCCCTTCTGTCTCCTTCCACTTCCCACTCCCTGAAGCCAGAGAGGGGCAGGCTCTTCCACTCCGCCTTCCTGAAGAGACCTTCCTTAAACAATGTAGCAACCCCATCTCAAAACTATAGCCTAGGGATCAAATATATGGTGATGGAAGGAGAACTGACTCTGGGTGGTGAACACAATGGGATTTATAGAAGATGTAATACAGAATTATACACCTGAAATCTATGTAACTTTACTAACAATTGTCACCCCGATAAACTTTAATTGAAAAAGAAAATGTAAAAAACTATAGCCTGATTTCTTGTGGATGGTCCTCTTGGTCGGTATCCTTCCTCTGGTATTTCTAATCTCCCCCTTTCTTTCTCTAAGCAAAAGAAACCTCCAGCCAGCTAGGGCAAAGCCCATGTAATTGGGAAAACGAAAGATAAACGGATGAATATTTTTTAAAATATCACCCCATTGTACATGTGTGTGATTTCACAATGAGTTTTGTAAGGAAGGCAAAATAGGCATTACCATCTCCAGTTTACAAAGGAAGATACTGAGAGACCAATCATCATATGATGAGTAAATGTTCTGGAATATGGTCCTTTACTGAGCGCTGTCTTCTTTGTATGGTACACATTACTTTTCTTCGTTTGGTGGTATTTTTCAGCCAATGCTTTCTTGAGTAATGAGTCCCCTTACGCAGGGCCAAGTCCCACATGGATGGTCCCATCATTTTACCTACCTATTCAAACCCTAATGCCTAAAAGACTCAGGTCAGACCACCTCTCCCGTATCAATCCCATGACTTTGCTCTACTTGGAATCCTTTTGAAGTGCGGGCCATACAACATCATTCAAGACAGAATTCAATACCACAATCGCTTACGTTGCTTTCTAAGTTGTCTATCATCCGTGGAACTCCTGCCTCACAACTAGTCTGTAAGCTGTTCTGCGAGCTGTTTGAAGGCGGGGACTATGCTTCTAAAGCCCCATTCTAGTGGTAAGACAATAGATTCTCAAGTTAGAATGCTTAGGGTCACATCCTGGTTCTGCTGCTTATGAGCTGTGAGACCTGGGCATGTCATTTAGCCTCTCTGAGCCTCTGAACTGCCCCGGCCCCCCGAACCCCCACCTATAAAATGGAGATAATAATATGCCTACTCACAGATTCGTCATGGACATTAAATTAATTAATACATTTAAAGCATTTCAAAGAGTATTAGACACATCGTAAGCACGATATGCATTTCAATTTTACGCCCCTTAGCATGTAAGGCTGAGTACAAAGCTGATACTTGTTTATGCTTCTCAGTTGAATTATTTGAATTAGCTGAAGAGTTTTATTTCAGTGTTTTATTTGCAGTGATATTTCTGAGACGCAAAGCTAAACTTACCAACATTTAAATTCTTTAGATAAATGAATATAAGAAATCATTTTATCACAAAAATAATCCCTGCTCTCAACACCACATCTCACAAAAAATAACAGTCCTCGTCATCTTCCTGCGTACCTATATCACACAAAGAAAGTATTTTCTTAACCTTATCCCCTTTAAGCAACACAATACCTCTGAGAGGTACAGAAGTGAAGGAACAGTGCTCTCAATTTACATGGCAAAACTAAGGTGCTGGAAGTCAACTGGTCAGACCACGTCATTGAGAAAGCTATCATGGGAGGCAGGGATGGAACTCGGCTTCTCCTGCCCCCAGATGCACATCTGTGCTCTGGGATGGTCAGTTACAAAGCACCGTCATGCCCCTGATCTCACTGGACCGTCATGGGCACTTCTGGAACTTCTCAGAACAGGCATCACAATCTCTATTTTGCAGGTGAGAACACCACAACTGTGAGGGCTCAGAAGTGGCAGAACCGGGCCAGAATCCAAGTCTCCTGATCAAGAACCCAAGGTGCCTCAGTCTCCTGAGTGTACCCAAGCCCAGCGCGCAGTCCTGAGACGAGGTTCTGCAGCGTGGTGCTTACAAAGTAGGTCTGGCCTCATACAACCCTCAGGCTGGATCCCATCTCACCACACACTGGCTGCGTCACCTCTGGAAAGTCCCTGACCTTTCTGGGCCTCAGTTTCCTTATCTGTAAAATGAAGATAATACTAGTATTTTCCTCATAAGATTTACAAGAGAATTCCACTGTGTAGTCTATAGGTATCTGACCACAGTATGTAGCAAATATTAAGAACTCAATCAATATGGGTGGGGGAAACACTCCTGACTCATCATGTTTTCATGTGCAGGGACTTCAGTTAGTCTAATGCGTGGCCTCTCCTCCCACTCTTACTCATACTCTGCAAGAAAGAGGTAAGATTTGTTAGTGTGCACCTTTGGAAGTGTACTTTAGGGTCTTCTCTCACCTATGCATTAGGCTCAACAAACGAGATCCCCACTCTGTAAGAGGAGGCCTGTGATGGTGCAACTCACCTGGTCTGAGAAGCTTCCTTCCTGGGGTGTGGTAGTAAGACATTCATTGTTTTCTCATTCCTCAGCCAAATCCTCCAGACTGCCTTTCCTCAGCGATACATCTCACATTGTGATAATCATTTTTCTGATTCTTACATCTACCTCTCAATTGGTTTAGACTTACGGAAGAAGGTGAGTACAATCTACTGGTCCCCTAAGATCCTAACAAATATGAGCATATTCCATGGTTATCAACATTACATAAAAATTGTTTCCAAGCAGAGGTCTCCATCTTCTGTGCATTCCAGCAGATGGGGTTTGGCTGCTACATTCAGCAACAACCAACTGCCTGCCACACCAGGAAGCCAGAGGGGATACAGACCGCAATCTCCAACAAGTCCCAACACGTCTCAGGGACGTGTTGAGGGCAAAGCTGATTCATGACGTTCTCATTTCTTTTGTGAGTGGCCCACTGTGATTCGGAACCAAAGCCCAGCTAATTCTCTGTCATGTTCTCAATGTTCTGCTGGGCGAGTTTCACCTTGGGTGTCCCTAGAACTTTGCCAGAGTAGATGGGGAATTCTAGGAGGGTGACTAGACATCCAGTCTATTTTGGTTCTCCAGTTCTCCAGCAGCCTGGTGTCTGAGCTAAGAGAAATGTGACTGTGTCAGAGTACAAGAGAGCGCCAGTGGCAAAGGCCTGCACATGTCTATTTCTGGCTGTCCCCTGATGCTGTGTCATTGTAGGAGCTCTGACATCACAGCCTCTGCTTTTTTACAAGGGCCTGACATTCCAAGTGACTCACAGAGAATGTCTACTCTGGCTGCCAGTACACACAGACTTAGGGAGTCACACAGAATGACTTATGCTGGGGTTGGGCAGGGGCATGAAGACAATCACAGACAATTGGGACTAGAAGTTACCTTAACTGTCCTCTAGTAAAAGCCCCGTCTAAAGCCTGAGCCTCTGAGAAGTGGGCCTCCAGGTTGTGCTTGCATATCTCCAAGGACATGAAGCTCATTCTCTTACAAGGAAGCTGTATCAGGATAGCTTGAGGCACAGATAACAGCATATTTAATAACACAAACTTTTCATCTCACTCAACAAGAAGACTGAAGGAAAGTGGCAGCAGGGTTTATTAGTGGCTCAAGAGAGTCACCGAGGGCCAAGGCTCTTTCCATCTTGTAGGAAATCAGTGATGGCTTTCCTCATTGGCTCAATGATCTTTTTCTCATCTGATACTGTCAAAGCCAGAAGAAAATGGTGCACATCAGAGGCTTTCTCCTCATGGGTCTCTCCCTTTTAATCAAGGTAAAATACTTTCCACAGGCCCTAGAAGATGTCCCTAGCATCTCATTGGTCAGAAGAAAACCACATGCCCATCCCTAAACCAGAGGTATAGAATTGTCACAATTAGCCCTGACCAATTGTGAATCATGCCTTGGAGTTGGACCCACTGCCCTCTAAAGAAAGAATGGTTTTATAAGCAAGAAGGAAAAAAAGGAGGGAAATGGCTATTAGGTATAGGGAGTCAACTTTATCTGCTACTGTAGCCCAAGCCCTTGTCAAATTATTTCGAAGTTCTTTATAATACTGAGTTGGAAATGGGTTAACAGTATATCTCCCCACCCATTGATTCTAGATTTACTCTGAAGCCTCATGGAATAAACACAATATGTTCCCACAGGATAACTTAAAGCATATCTGAATACTGATTTTTTTAGAAAAGTTTCCAGTTCTGAACTCTTTGTTGGGAGAGAGCCTAGTGCAGAACTCTGTAGTCAGGCTGCCTGGGTTCAATTCCCAGCTCTGGTACTTACCCGCTGGGTGATCCTTGGAAAGTTACTTTAACCTGTTTGTACCAACTTCCTCACCTGTACAATGAATATAATAACAGTGCTTACCTTATAGGGATGCTGTAAAGATTAAGTAGTTAATATACATAAAGCACTTAGAACAGTGCCTGGCACTGAGCTGGCACATTTAAGTGTCTATTGTTGTGTGATCGGTTAAATTTTTGGCTGCTTTCTGTTGTCGATATCCTATCTATTTGCATCTTTGTCAAAAAGTAGAAGCTGAGACTTAAATCTACATTTAGGTGAAAGCTTTACATTTAATTCTATCTCATTTCATGGAAACAGAGCAGGACTGAAAGTATGCCTATCACTCCAGGAAAGGGGAAAAAGAGTATAAAAACTTTAAGTTCACCAGGTAGACTGTTTTCCATTCCTAGGACCACCTTCCTTATCCTCTCCACTCTACCACTTGGATTTCATGCTGAGCCTGGTCTCTCAGCCCCGCTACCAACTCTGTGAGCCCAGGGCAATGCTATGGGCTGAACTGTGCCCCCTTAAAATGCATATGTTAAAGTTCTAACCCCAAGTACCTCTTGGTCTCTTACTTTTCTAACTGGAAGCAGGTTTAGGTCAGAAACAGGAGGTCATTTCAGTCTGATATTAACCAATTTTCAAATCGCAGTGCTTAAATTCAGACAGTGCCCTGGGAGGAAAGGATTAGTGCTGCCACATAGTTCAGAAAGGCACGAATTGACACCACACAGAGGATTTTATCGGCCCATGACCTAGGCAAGAAGATTAAAAGGCAAAATTTAGCCGATGGCCAGACAGTTCGTCACAAGCTATCTGAAACATCTCTAAGTCCTCCTACTCCAGGAAGCCCGCCTAGACTAAGTAATGGAGCCACGTGATCATCCTGTTCCCAATCTGGTGACCTAGGAGTGACCAAAACAGGAGAATCGTGTCACCAGGCTATGTGGCTGCCTTTGATCACAAAGATCTGGGGATAAGGGCAGAAGGAAGGGAAGAGACTTAACTGTACATCCCAACAAGGATTCAACTGACTCAAGCCACTGGACAAACATTAGCTCTAACGCCCAGGCAATCTCCAGTGGACAAGAAGGTAGCCAGGCTCTGGGAATCAGGCTCCCCTGCCCTTTATGCGGAAAATTGGCCAAAGGTCTTTCTAGCTGAGTAGGGAAGAGTAGGGTGAAGAGGGCAGTGAGGGATGGAAGGTAGAAGACAGAATGGGGGTGGGATGGAGAACTTAAAAGAGTACAGATAAAAGAATCCTTGGGCACAGCGCCTCCCTGCATCAGTCAGTTACGCTATCAGATCCTGTCACCAGCTTTGAACCAACCCTTTGTCTTGTCCCAGTCCTGAATATACTATATAATTTAAATCACTTTGTATTTGTCATCCTAAAAGCAAGGAGACCTTTTGCCTTTGCACACAAAATGAATGAAAAATGCATTCATGCCATCATTAAATATAAAATATGTTACCCGATATAAAATATGGAGGGACAGCTTGCTCCGACGAAGGACTACTATTCTGGAATTTTAAAACTCAGGCTCTATTCCCAGCTTGTTTATTAATGTATCTTTAATATATTCATCTATTTATTCATTCAGTCAACAAATGTTAGGAACTCTCTATGTGCTAGGCATTATGCTAAACACTGAGGATAGCACAGTATTAAGACAAACCCAATTTCTCCCTACAAGGAGGCCCCGTCCAGTGGAGGAGAAAGACAATAAACAAAACATAAATAAACAGTTATGTACTTTCCGTTTTTATCAGTGCTATGGAGGAGACGTACAAGTTGCTCTGAAAATGTTTGGTGGTTGTACCTTTCCTGTGCAGTCAGACAAGGCTTCCCTAAGTCTGAGCTGGTTCTGTGACTGTCATACGTATGACAGTTCTACTGGGTAAGTTCCTTCAGACTTATTAGGTCTCAGTTTGCCTATCTGCAAAATGGTAAGACTGTACTATGATTCTTGCATCGGTGAGTATATATAAATAATGTGTATTTATATATAGCCCATTATAAAATGAATTTGGGAAACCTGGCACAGAAAACAAGGTTACCTTTCTTGGTACAGAGACCACAGAGGAGATAGCCCTCCCCAGGGAACAGTTTCTCCCCCTTGAACCTGGTCAAATGTATCACTCCAGCCCCCCTCAGGGCCATCTCTGGGTTGGCGGCTTGCAAATTGTCTTCCCCCAGCCAAAAGCATATTTCACCAGCATGCAGGCAGGAGTGACAGAATGGGGTTAGGAAATGGAGAAGAGTGACATGGTTTTTTTTCATCCCAGGCACTGCAGAGGAAGAGGTGGGCAAGGAGCCAATGATGGAGCTCACTGGGACGAGGCAAACAGGAATGCCTACACGAGTGGGGTACTGGGGTTCATCAGGAGAACAGGAGTTCAAGTCTGGAGAGGGGGGCTGACTCAGGAAACTCACATGGAGATCTAGCCTTGCAGTGAAGTTTCTATTTAATTTTAGTCAAGTCATGGATTGTCTCTGGGCCTTGGGTCCCTCCCAGATAATTAAACCACTTCCTCTAACTAGCTTGATATTAAATGAGGATACGAGTTATGTGATAAATGTGTTAAAGAGATAATAAATTATGTAAGACAGCCATCTCAGCTTCTCATTAGCAAGGATATAGATAAAATTTGGACTAAGTGGGCCACCTTCAGTAAAGAGCCAAGAGGACTGTTATGAAAATGCGTACCAAAGTGCTTCGTAAACTATAAAGGACCGTGTACATGTAAGGTATAATTACAATAATTATTTAAAATGGCATTGTGATTAGTATGATTATAATAATTATGACAAGTTAAATATTCATAACTGGGTAGTTGGATACATAGACGACTAGTTGGAGAAAAAGATGACCAGGCATTTCAAAAGTCACATATAAGCACATTCCCCACCATCTAACAGAGATTGCAAAAACAATCTTTATGACTCTTGTTACGGAAAAATCTAAAAGAAACTGGCTCTCTATAAACCCACACTACATGTGAGATAGACTATGATAATGGAATGTAAAACGCCAATAATTTAAGTGAATGGTGCAGAGTACTTTAATAAATATTAAGTCATTTGGTGCTCACAAGATAAAGAATTAGTTGGGAATGGTGTTATTATTCCTGTTGGCAATTATGGAAACTGAGTTGACAAAAGTTAAGGGCTTGACTACTACGCACAAGATTTTAGAGAATAAACAAAGAAAAGAATCTTGCTTCAAAACCATGGCTCCCTCAAAGACAACCTATGGAATGGGAGAAAACATTTACAAACCATATATCTAACAAGGGGTTAATATCCAAAGTATATGAGGAACTGCTACAAATCAATAGTGCAAAAACAAATAACCCAATTAAAATGAATAGACATTTCTCCAAATAAAATATACAAATGGCCAACAGGTACATAAAAAAATGCTCAAAATCACTAATCATTAAAAATGCAAGTTTACAGTGAGGTATTATCTCATACCTGTTAATATGGCTTTTAGAAAGAGAGAGAGAGAGAGAGAGAGAGAGAGAGAGAGAGAGAAGAAAAAAACAGAAACACAAACAAAACCAGAAAATAACCAGTACTGGTGAGGATGTGGAGACATTGGAATCCTTGTGCACTCATGAGTACAGTAGGAATGTAAACTGGTGCAGACATTATGGAAAACAGCATGGAGGTTCCTCAGAAAATTAAAAATAAAACTACCAGATGATCCAGCAATCTTACTTTGGGAGTATTTATCCAAAAGAATAGAAAACAGGGTCTTGAAGAGATATTTGGACTCCCAGGTTTATTGCAGCATTATTCACAACAGCCAAGAGGTGGCAACAACCCAAATGTCCGTCAACGGATGAACAGAGAAAATGTGGTATAAACATAGAATGGAAAACTATTCAGCCATAAAAAGAAAGGAAAGTGTGTCACATGCCACAACATGGATGGACCTTAGGGACATTGTGCTAAGTGAGACAAGCCAGTCACAGAAGGACAAAACTGCATGACTTCATTTACATGAGGTATGTAAAGTACCCAAACTCATGGGAGGAGAAGGTAGAATGGTGGGTGCCAGGGGCTGGGAGGAGTGAGAAATGGGGAGTTGCTGTTCAAAGGGTATAGTTTCGGTCCTGCAAGACGGAAAGTTCTAGGAATATGCTGGACAACATTATACTGTACTTAACAATACGGCACTATTCATTCTAAAATTTGTGAAGAGGGTAGATTTCATTATGTGTTTTTACCACAACATTGTCTTTTTTAAAGGGGGAGGGGCTCTCTGGACTTCTGTTCTAATTGTTGTGATCAATTGCTCACAGTTTATGTCCTGTGTTATAACAATATACCTATCTTGGCAAAGAGCAACAACCACAAACTGTACTTCTACTAAGCAGTCTAGAGCCACGTATTGCAATTGCTATGCTTTCAGAAATAAAATCATAAAACAACAGTACCAGAAAAACTTAGAGAGAGGCTAACTAACCTCCTATTTTACAAGTGGGAACTAGAGCTGGCAGAAGACTTGAATGAGACCCTGTAACAGACAAATAAGTTAAATAATAACTCAGCTTTCATTCCTAAACTAATATTTGCTTAGAAAAGTTGTCCGGGACCCGATTATATAGCAAAACCACTTGGGAACATAAAATAGAAACTCCTTGGTCCCAATAGAACTACCGAATACAGAATCTCTGGGGATGAAGCCAAGAATCTATATTTTTAAAAGTCCTTGGTGATTACGATGTAGGTAGCCTCCCAAATGGTGCTCACCATTTTGGTTAACCCAAAGCCTTGGTTTATATCTAGTCTATTCTATCACATGGAGAACAAAGGCACACTATTCCAGCGGGTGTTCAGTCTAAATCAGTCTTGATGTGACCTACCTAAAAGGATAGAGAAGAATTATCTCATGTGAATATCATTCCTTTTGGGAAAATAACTGGATACTGAGAGTTCATCAATGGCTGAATATTCATTCTCTGTGAAATAACGATGAATGTGTTTGCTCTGAGGAGTTTCTCTAACTATACAGCCTGAAAATAATGTTTCTCAAGTCAAGCTCTAAATGGCATCCTTTTGGGGATGCAAAATGCATCATTTTGACTCCCGTGTTTGCCTCGCTGAATGAGCGTCATGAGTGATTGGCTGGCAACAAAACAAAGAGCCCTCCCAAGGGCCTGCCTGGCCCACCATTGTGAAAAGGTGAGGCCCAGAGGCTGTGGCACAGAGGTTGTTTTTCACACCATGAGAGTACAAGGAAATCGGGAATACCAAAGCCTGTTAGGCTGAACTCTATCATCCAAAAATTCATTAAGAAGAAAAATTTGCATTTGTTTACTTTTTGCTCTGTACCACATTTTATATCCAACTTTTCCTTCAGTCCCCCGAGTGCTGTTTTCACTGTGCTTTGTATTTAGGGACGTGGGCCACAGCCATCTGTCGGCCCATACGTCATGGAGCTAGGATTCGAACACAGGTCCCTGGGACCACAAAGCTTGGCTTCTCTTAACCACTATGCCATGGTGGGCCCCAGAGGGAAATGTCTTTGTCTCAGGAACGGGCTCTGTCCCCACAGAGCTAAGAGTTCAGCTGAGAAACAACATGAACACAGAAAAAGCATCCTGTTTGAAAGGTTGCTGAAATATGAAAATCATGTATTTTACCACTTAAAGAGTATTGGTCAAGTCACTGCGCCTCCCTGACTCTTGGTTTTCTTACATTTTGCATGCAAGTGTAAGAAAAGTTAGCATAGCTGTTATAAATCCAGGCTCTGGTATCTAATAATTGCCTGATTTGAAAGGTGGCCCTTTTACCAAAAACTACAGATCTATATTCTTTTTGCAAAAGCCTTTAGGGACAACTGTGTCTCCAAACACAGGATTTGGGGGCAGGGGGTAGGGCTAAGAGAGTAACATACAAATACTACACAACACACCCTATGCCTAACAAGGCCTGAAGCATTATTCAAATATATCTCTGCAGTGAAACAGATGAATGCTAACACTGAGATAAATAGCTATAAATAGTCTAATGTCAGGTCAGATCAGGCTGTGCCACGAAATCAGTTCAAGTCA
Organism: Rhinolophus hipposideros; assembly: GCF_964194185.1. Taxonomy (NCBI): domain Eukaryota; kingdom Metazoa; phylum Chordata; class Mammalia; order Chiroptera; family Rhinolophidae; genus Rhinolophus; species Rhinolophus hipposideros. The sequence continues at coordinate 24,755,232 of NC_138069.1, read as the reverse complement.
GATCAGGTTTTGCTGACAAATAAGCCTAAAAAAAAAATAACTTTCCATTTCAAAGCCTTTTAGGTGTAACTGACTGAACCTGTAGCTGTTAACCATGGAAAAATTAACTAACTTCTTTGCATTTTCTTTCCTCACTTGTAAAATGGGAATAATACACGACCATACTTGACAAGGTTTTAGCTGGATGAAATTAACTCATGCAAGTTAATCACTTAGAGAGATACTTGATAGTAAATACTCGTATAGCTAACAATGCCAGTCATTTTTAATATCTCTTATGTCCCTTCCCACTTCTGGTATTCCAGGATTCTAAATAATCAAACAATATTTATGTAAAGTTTACTGTAGAAGACATTTCATGATGCTTGATCTTAGGGAGTAACTGCCATAAGAATTTTATAGAACTGAATTGCTGTAATGTCTCGTAATAGAAAGTTGAACACCCCAGGATAGGGTAGTCAGAAAAAGGTTTCATAGGAGAATTGGGACTTAAGATAACCTTAAAAGCCAGTGAGGTTTTGACAGCGGAAAAGGAAGGGAATTGCCATCAGTGAAGAAATGTTAAGAGAATAGGTTACAGAATCAGACTTGGTTTCAAATATGATGCCAACACTTACAAGCTATCTGAGCTCATTCAGGCCATTTAAACTCCCCGAATCTTCTTTGTTCCTGTTTAAAGAGATGGCAATAATAATATCTATTTTTGAAAATTACTGGAAGGCTTGCAAATTACGTATGCAGAGCACACAGAACAATGGCTACTTAGTCCTCCATAATACCAGCCATCGGAAGAACACAAAGAGATTTCAAGTCAACATCGGGATGACCTTGCTTACAGCCAGAGCTTCAACGCTGGGATGGCTTATCTTGTGAGGTACTGAGCTGTCTATAACCAAGGTTGTTTGAGAATCAACTATCTCCCTTATTTGAGAAGGGATTACTGTTTGGGCAGGTAACAAGAATGGTACCAGGACTCTCCTTCCTTCCAATGCTGAGATTTTATAATCAGAGATTATGAAGAGTTATTTTGGAGCGCATTTTAATTCACGATTTCCTTGTAAGATGGCGAATTCTAGGTTGTGAGAGTTGATGGTCTGACTCAGGCAAGACTGAGGACAAAAGAGAGAAAGTTACATAGATTGGGTGGACCGAGCTATGGCTATCCTTGAATGCCAGAATGAGGGTGTGGCTCCCAAAGAAAATAAGGGTGACATATTTTTGAGGTACATTGTATTCTGAGTAACATTACTCAAAGATGCTTCTTGCCCCTCTACAGCAATGACATTAGTACTCTTTCATTATGTCGTTTCCTTGCTCTTCTCAGTGTTCTCCTTCCTTTCTCTTCTTTTGTTCTTCATCTCCATTCCCACTATCATTTTCTCCAATGTACATCTCACCATTATGATCATCCCAAAGTGGTTTGTAAGAGGCCAAGTACTATAAGTTAGAAGGAGCAATATGGCAGCTTTTCCTTCCCTGTGTATCTGAATGTCCTCTCAGCTCCTTGGAGGAAAGGTACCAAATAAACCCAAGCTATTATTATCACCAAGTGCCACACAGTACAGAGCATATTATTGGTGCCAAATAAATAATTCCCCTTGGCAAATCAACAGAGCGAGAGTGTGACTGGCCTGCAGCCTGTCTGGGACACAGGTTACATTGAGATACAGCTTTGGAAGGAACCATATATCAAAATAACGGTCTAAGATGTCAATGCAGGATGCATGTCCTTTCAAGTGGGTGGTTTTAAATAATTCAAAATTCAGGGCTACTTTGCTGGAAATACGTATCCAGTCTCTCCCTTACAAAGACAGATGTGGGCCTGCTAAGGTCAACAAGGTTCACGATTATCAATATTTACAGTGAAGATATCCTTCGCTTACTAAGTCTTTCTCATCTTCCACTAATATATAATTTGTGATAGTATGAAAATGGGAAGCCAATATTTGAAATGACTAATAGTGTTATTAATAAACACAATAATAATGCTAGTACTCACCAGCACCTCACACCTATGTGAGAAGCATAGCACTGAACTCTTAACGTGAATTGCCTAATTGAAATCTTACAATCATCCTACAAAGTTGGAATTATTGTGCCCATTTTACTATTGAGAAAACTGAGGCTCTACAATATTGGCAAAATTTCGCACAGCTACGTAGCCGGTAATGGTTGGAACAGGATTATTCTGACTTCAAATTAACTTAAGCCATAAGCTAAAATGCTTCCTGTATAAAAGCAAAGTTTATTAAACAAATTAGTAGTTTTAATACATTCAGAGGAAATGTTGAAGAAACCTTAGAGAAAATTATTTTTCATACATTCTCCCACAAATTAGAAGCGCGCACTTATAGTTTTAATTATCTGTTAATTCCATATCATTCCTATCTGTTATTTCAATGAAATTAACTAAGGATACCCACCAGGCAACACTTACTTTGCTTTTAGGAGGTAATGGAAAAGTAAAAGTGTCTGCATTTCCCAATTTGGGCTAAGTTTCTCATTTAGGATGAAATTACTCTGAAAAGCTGTAGAGAAAGGAGAGTCCCTGAAATTAGGTTTATGATGCCGACTGCCTTGGCAAACTCTTCAAAGGTCCATGGAATGCATCTCAGTTTGCATTAGCCAGCTCCAGATTCTGGAGTCTCAACTGCTTTGTACTCTGATGTGCCTGAGCCCATGAGATGTAAACAAAGGTGGTTTATTTCCAGTTCTCTAAGCTCCCCTGCAGCCAATGACTGGGAACTAGAAAATGGCCTTGTTTTTATCAATATAGTGCTGGCACCTCCTTGTTCTGTGATTAGGAAGATGGTTACATCATGATGAAACTGTGACTTTAAACAAAGGGGCATTTTTTGCTTAGCGGTGAGAGTTGGGAGAGGGGGACAGAATTCAGATCGTTTCTATCTGGTCTCAAATCTGCCACCAAATGGCTAACTTCCGGCAAGTCTCTTTTCTTCCTGTAGGCTTGAACACTCGAGTATCAGCAGTTGAGATGTTTGCTAGATGCTTTGTGAATGAATACTGAAATGAATGGACACATAAAGAATAAATTTAGCTGACCTCCGACATGCTACCAACTCCAACAGCTCAGGAAAACCAGCTTTCTTCCTCTAGCTGGACCAATTGTTTCTGGCCCAAGGAGGCGGAAGAACCGTGGTGGTGGAAGAACCATGGCTGGGACTGGAAGAACTTGGAATGACTATGTTAGCTTCTGCCTGGTTTTCATTTGGAGAAGCGTCTGGAGTTCCATGGACTTCTACGCAGAGATGAAAATTGCAATACCCTAGAGTATCAGCTTTCACCATGACAGAAGATCCTCTAATCCAACTTTGTCATAGCATTAGCCTCTCCCAGGGAATCTCTGATGCTTTGCATCAAGGAAGAAACGGGCATTTCAAGCTTCCTGGCAGGGCCGCAGGTAGTCACTGGGGGCTTTGTAGTCCCAATGATATGATACAACCTGCAATGCTCTTTATTTCTATGTGAAAGGCCAGACTGTCTTTCCTCTCCAGGAGCAAATGTCTAAGAAAGTTGCTTCAGCTTTGCTTTTGATCTGGCCTAGTTTAGTAGATGAATCAGCAGCTTTCCAAAGGCTATAGATAAGCAACTCCAATTTAAATCTTCCTCCATCCACCCCAGTCCCTGTTCAATGGGCCCAGCTCCCCAGGCTGAGGAGTCCTTGCAGAAAGTCTGACTTGATGCAACTTACAGCTTGGATGTCCGGTCTGGATTACTTAGCTCTCATTTCTCAATGAGCAAACTCAATGTCAGTAGTTACAACGGGCCTGTGCCCAGAAGCTAGGCTACTGGAAGGAACAGATTTGAACAAGGTAACAGGTAAGTGGACGGTGAAGCTCATAGAATCTATCTGGGTAAAGCTGTCACTGTTTGAAGCTTTTCAATCACTACTGAGCAGTCGTGGGATAGTTGGCTTAATATAATTATTATCTTGCTGCTCTGGTATTATTAAAACTCGGTTGCATGGAGGAAAAAATAAGCAACAAATAGATATCAAGTACAAATGAGGACTTTTTAAAATTTAAGTAGGAAATGGATAACTTCCTTCAAGAGAATTTGTTCCACTTGCATTTCTGTACCCATGCAAGCATGTGTTTATTCATTCATTTAACATATACCCATTATTAGTGCAAGGGATTTTTAAAGAACCAGGTTCTGACCTCGAGAAGCTTAAGTCTATAAATAGAGGTAGTTGAGTAAACATATTAAAATATGATGACAGCAATTCCTCCTTATTCCCTTACCACCAGCTTCCAATTTTCCACTAAATGTGACATACACCTTGAATTCTTCCTCTTCTCCCCATCTTCACTACTAATACCCTAACCCAAGCCTCCATCATCTCTTACTTGGACGACTGAAATACCTCCTAGCATGTCTCCCTGAGTTTGCTATCATTTCAATACTATAATCTATTGTCCACAAATAAGCAGAAGAAACTACTAACCTTTTTAAAACATATATTAAACACATCACTTTACTGCTTAAAAGATGCACTTAGAATCAACAGCCACTGAGACAATTACAACCTCATCAGTCTCTTCTCCTATCCTTCCACCTCCCTATAAGGCTCCAGCTACACTGACCTTCTTTTGGTTTGTCATTGTCCTAAATCTATGCAGGTCTTTTTCCTTCATGTCATTCGAGCTTCCGGTTAAACATCACAACTTCAGAGGTGACCTTTCTTGACCATACCATCTAGAGTCACCCTCTAGGCACTCTCTACTTCATCACCCTACTTGATTCTCGTTACAGAACTTAACTAACATGCTTTTGATGATTTGTGCGCTGTCTCCATGAGAACAGGGACCTTGTCTATCTTGTGTACTATGCTGTCACAGTGCTTAGATAGAACAGCACCTGGCAAATAGTCAGAAGGACAAATGTAAGCTTCCTGAGGACAGAGAGCATGTCCATCTTGCTGTAGCTGATCCTCAATCTCAATATTGTAGGTGCTCCAGAATTATTAGCTGAATGAGGTTCCTAAGAAAGAGTCCTCATCATCTAAGATGATGTGGGACAAGCAGGAAAGGCTTCCTGTGTGGCACGGGCTCCTCATTCAAGATGCTGGATCAGTAAGTACGGGCAAAACATCTTGCTCATAATGGGTTCAAAGAGAATACTAATGACAGAGCAGAATCAAATATGTCTATCCTTCTATTAAATAATAACACGCATTAATAATAATCTCTAGCAAAAAAATGACTCATTGATAATCATGGTAATTTGCAAGAAAAGATAATTAATTTCATCCTCAAATTGCTCCCATTGTCATGTATAAATTTGCATTGTGTTTGCACGTTTACATACATATGTGAATAAGTCTGTATTTGTATTCAACCAAAAGAAGGAATGTCTACGCATATGGGCAAAAATCAGTTTTCGATAAAAATCCCTGAAAAATGCCCATCATCCCAGTCAAATATATGTTGCCCTGAACTGTTCTGGTACCTTTTATGCACATACTAGTCATGACTCCAAGTTATCACATTGAAATCCCTCTTCTAAGATGAAAAAAATATGATATAGGAGAATCCATAGATTCTTCTCTATTCACAGAACCTTGTGTACAATGCACTGACAAATTTATCACCTCCTTTAGTCCTCACAGAGAGCATTATTCCCATTTTACAGATGAGGAAAGTCAGGTCTAGAGCGACTAACTGGCTTGTGCAGAGTATAACAGCTGATTTATGACTAATCCAAGAACAAAACCTGGGTCTTTTGGCTCAAAGGAGAGATGAGAGTGTAAGACCCTACAATGGCGAGTTTGATCATGAAATAGTAACACAACTCTGGAAGCTGAGGTGCTGTATGGGAAGGTGTAGCAGTCTGAGAGGAGGTTCTATATAGCCACGCAGTGATTTAGGTGGCGGATAAAATTTTCCCAGATCTGGGGAAAGTGCTTCCAGTGGTCATTTCCTTTTCAAGGCATTTGGTCTCCCATTATTCCTTCTCCACTGAGATTAATCCATCACAAGACTCAGAGCCATTTTCCAAGTTATTAATCATTTCGGAGCACGGCTGCCTCAGCAAGAATCTAGCAAGGTGACTGCTACAAACCAGGAGAGGACAGAAGAAATCTGGAGGTGAGCAGGGGAACAGACAGCGGAGAAACTCAAGATAGACACAGCAACAGAGTCAGAGAGACACCCCAATAGAGGTGCCAGCGACCAACACTTAACTAGGACAGAGAGCGAGCACATGGCACCACTGAACAATTTAAAACCATGACTCACACACTCCTTTGCTACCCAACCGTCACTGTGAGAGAATCCCTAAGCTAGAACCTGAAATTAAGCCCTTCATTTCCAAACTGTAAAGTGAAGCCTGCAATAGATGATGAGGTCAGAAATCCCCTTACCTAAAATTCAGCTGAAAACTATCTTTGAAGTGCATGCTGTAGGTGCTATAGATGCTGTAGAGTCCATCAACCTACTACTCTGGGTTGAAATCAGGCAGTGTGTTCTGGGAAATGTGTCCTGTGTTGAACCTTCCATTCCTAGTAGATAGAGAATACTGGGGTTCAGCACTCAATGACAATGAGCCTGCCATGAAGAATTAGATCCCATTTGGATCAATTTGCCCCCTTTGTTCCTTGATTAGGCACTGACTCCCAGCCCTACCTTCCCACTCAGCCCTGAGCATGACTACAAACTGTGCCTGACCCCCAAATGATAAAACCTGACCTCAGCTACAAACAACTACATGTACTCCTGAAACTAGCCACAGACTGCAATCTAACCTGGGCACAAAATGAGCCTCAAACCCGGCAGATACTGGGCCCTAATCCTGACCACACAGTGAGGTCATTTATTCATTCTTATGCAACAGCTATTAAAATGCCTACTATGTGCCAGTCTCTCTGCTGGGCAATAGGAACGTGGTTAACTGACAAACTATCCATGCAAGACAGACCAAAAGTCAATTAATTACAGGTTGTTTTTTTTTATGTATTTACTGTGATGACTGAACTTTAAACATAAATGGACTCCAGACCTCCATCACAGACTGACTCATAACCCCCAGGCACAGACTGAGCCATCACTGACACGGAGTATCTATGCCAACAAAAAATTTGGAGGAAGTATAGGAAGAGCATCTTAAAACCACTTCAGGCAATGCTGAGACTGGGTGCCCAATAAACACCTGACAAGCTGCAAAAGCAATCATTCAGTGTGTACTGTTGTGGAGAAATGAACAAAGTTTCCTGGATGATATTGAAACAGACAGAGAGAAACACATGTGGAAACAGACTCCAGTTTAGTAGCACCAGCCAGGAGTGAGGGATAAAGTCTGCTGTGTGCACATTAGTTATTAATGGAGCACAGAGAACAAATGGAGGCAGAGGGTAGAGAGAACTATAGGATCCTAGACTCGCAGGGGTGGCAAAACTGCGGCCTGCGGGCCAACTGCGGTCCGCAATCCATTGTTCATTGGCCCGCAGCAAATTCCAAAAATATACTTAGTTTACTTAAATAAACCTGGTGAGGCAATACGTACTTCACCTCGAGTGAGTGGCCCGGCTGTTTGTGTATTTTACCGCCTATGGCCCTTGGTGAAAAACGTTGAAAAAAGTTTGGACACCCCTGCTCTAGAGCAATGCTTGAAAAACTATCAAGGAAGGCAATCGAATTGGAACGAACAAGACACGGGGAGAGAGGTAAGGGATTCCATAGAGAGAGATCAGCACCTCAAACTTGGCGTGTGGAATGCTCACACTGTGTTTAAGGGATGAGATGGACATCTCTGGATTAGCAGACATTTGTGGGGACAGGTGTGGAACACAAGAGTGCGTGAGGCCATTTTACGGCCTCAGACAACAGGAGAATGTGCCTATACATTCAGCTCCGTTTGGAAGGCATGTGGTAAGGATCAGCTATGAGCTTTTCATTCATTTTCATATACCCAGAACTTAGTTTTAATCTTTTAACAATAATTAACATGGAATGAACAAGAATAAAAGGGAAGAAAGGATGATAAAAAGGCAAGAGAAGATGAGAAGGTTTTGCTGACAATTCTCAATGCATAAAGCCATGACAGTATCATCAAGAACCTGGAAAACTCTAGAAAGAGATCTCACTGATTAAACCGCCTTGAACTAGTCTCCTAAAAAGCAATTTGGTGGCCTCCACCCTGTATGAACTTGTCTGTATGAAGCTGTCTTTTTGGCCCCCAGTCCTCCCCCAAATGGTCAGGGGTGCTAAAGCATTAGTTGAGCCTATGACATTGGGGGACAGAGAAACTCTGGTGATAAAAGGTTGAAAGGCAATTTTTCCTCACCGCTCAGTTGAAACCCCAAGAGTGTAAAACACAGGAAAAGTCACTTAATAAATCCTTCCCAGGTTCCTTGAACTGAAGAAACTGAACCTGTGTATTATACCCACTGTCCCACCTGCCTCTGCCCAACAGTCAACTTATAGGGAAAGGAAGGAAAAAGGATGAAAAAGAGGAACAAATTCACTGCAATTGGGATTAATCCCACTCAAATCCTCAGTCCATGTTTGCAGATAATCCAGTTAGTACTGCTTTCATGGGGAGCTTTGTTACATCCCTGAGCCTCTTGCTAGAACTCCAGGCCCCTGAACAGCTCAGCATTCATGAGGAGAGTCATCAATAAGCCAGCACATCTGGCACTTGTCAGGCTTATCAACACGTCAGCCCAAACCTGCACAGCACCCAAGGTCACAGCCATCCCAGACATCACCAGCCCTTGCTGTCGCTCACCTACCATAGTATTTCATACTTTTAAATCACTCAACACAGCTCTTAAATTTTTAACCTTTCATTTCTCAAAAATTGTTTTATGTATGATTAAACTGTTGTTTCCAAGTAGATTGCAAAACCCTTAAGATTAGGAATTACATTTTAGATTTCTACAGAAAATCCAGGAGAGAACTTGACACAGAGAGTCGGAACTGAAAAAAAATATTTGCTTTCTCGGTGTATTGATAATACCATCCTCTTAGATACCAAGACTCACTGCATATCCCAACGACATGGAGTTTGAGTACCAGTCTCCTCTTTCTCTGCCAGGTTACCCTGATAACCTGGGGTGCCTTTTGGGGTCTCATAATTTCATCTTGCACATGGGAATCCAAATTTTTGACTAATTCTATACCACTCCACAGCAAAATTGTGCAGATAAAATTCAACTCTAATATTTCTAATCTATGTTTGAAAACATATTCTATTGTGACCAATGTGCATAACATAAAATTCACCCTTTGAACTATTTTAAAGTACACATTTCAGTGCCATTAAATACATTCGCAATGTTATGCAACCATCATCACCACTACCCATTTCTAGAACTTTTTCATGATCTCAAACAAAAACTCTCTACCCATTAAACAATTACTCCTCATTCACCCCTCCTCCCAGGACCTGGGAACGTCTAATCTGTTTTCTACCTTTATGAATTTGTCTATTCTAGGTACCTCATTCATATAAGTGGAATCTTACAATATTTGTTCTTTGTATCTGGCCCATTTCACTTAGCATAATGTTTTCAAGGCTCATGAGTTTGGAGGCTAGAAACCCCATGTTGTAGAATGTAACAGAATGTCATTCCTTTTTATGGCTGAATAATATTCCATTGTGTGCATGTACCACATTTTGTTTATCCATTTAATCTGTTGATGGAGATTTGGGTTGTTTCTACCTTTTGGATATTGTGACCATGTTGCTATGAACATTGGTTCAAGTTCCTGCTTTTAATCCTTTTGGTTATCTACCTGGAAGTGAAATTTCTATCATATGATAATTCTATGTATAACTTTTTGAGGAACCACTAAACTGCTTTCCATAACAGCTGAACCATTTTACATTTTCACCAGCAATGTACAAGGATCTCAGTTTCTCCACGTCTTCACCAACACTTGTTAGTGTCTCATTTTTGTTTTGTTTTATAACAGCCAGATTCTAATTTCCCCAATGATACTGAGCGTCTTTTCCTGTGTTGATTCGCCATTTGTATATCTTCTTCAGAAAAATGTCTGTTAAAGTCTTTTGCTCATTTTTTAATTGGATTATTTTTTTGTTATTGAGTTGTAGGAGCTCTTTATATATCGTGGATATTAACCATTTATCAGATGTGTATGATTTGCAAATATTTTTCTACCATTCTGTGTGTTGTCTTGCAATCTATTTTTTAATGCCCCATCTGCTCCTTCCTTCTATTATATGTGGCCTTCTTTCCCCCTAAAGGCTATCAGGTTCTCAATGTATTCAGACTGGTCCCTGAATACCCAAGAGGCCTGAAATAGTCTTCCTAATAGCATTAGTGCCATAGTTCAGGTATTATTCTCTTTCACCATCATCATTAATTATTAGTTTGCTATCTCTTACTGAGAATTTCTGTGTCTGATACTCTAGAATGAATTTGAAATACTTCCTCTCAATTTCTCTTTATAACAACTGAGAAGTGTATGCTGTCATTATCCCAATTTGACAGATTAGGAAACTGAGATTCAAGTTAATGATATAATAAAGACAATACACAAGGTGAAAGTTTTCCCCATTGGTCTTTATCCACAGAAACTCTCATATCAGAAAGGATTATATAAACTAATTCACACTAAAATATTAAATGACTAACCTCTAAACAGGCTAGCTATGTTATTAAAAACCATACATTTATTGAGTGACGTTTCTTTTATGGTGGAAGTTTTAAGCAACAGAGTCAGAGATATATTAAGGTTAGTTGGGACAAGCTAAATTATTCTGGGTAATTATTTGCTTGTTCTGCTCATAAACAAGGACAATTCTTACACAAGTCTCCTGACTACTTAACAGATAAAGAAAAAAAAAGAGACACATTCAGCCAAAGGACTATGCTGCAGTGGGAAAGAAGTAGGCAAGGTATGAGGCCCGAGATGCTCTCTCAGATCTGCCTGCAACTGTGTGATCTCAGTCATTTCAGATATTACATAGAGACAAGTATTAAGTGCTATACACTGAACTGTGTCTTCCCCAAAATTCGCACATTAAAGCCCAAATCCTCAATGTAGTGGTTTCTGGAGATGGGACCTTTAGAAGTAAATTAGGGTTAAATGGAGTCAGGAGGGTGGGACCCCAGTCCAAGAGGACTGGTATCCTTATAAAAGAGGGACACCAGACACCAGAACTTGCTCTCTCTCTACGCATATACACCAGAGAAATGCCATAGGAGGACATAGCAAGAAAGCAAATCATCTGAAAACGAGGAACAAAGACCTCCCCAGAAATGAAATTGGCCAGAATCTTGATCTCGGACTTCTAGTCTCTAGAACTATGAGAAAATAAATTTCTGTTATATAAGCCAACTAGTCTATAGAATTTTGTTATGGCAGCCCATGCTGACTAATACATTAGCTATATAGTCTTCCAGGTCTCTTTCTTTATTCCAGGACTTATTTTACTTTCAGATGGTTATACAATGCCATTCTACCTATGGGTCACGCACTGCTGCCTCATCTGCCTAGTAAGCAGTCCTACCTCTGATGGAAGGACAAAGAACATAAAACAGCCCAGTAAGTGAGGTCAGAAAGACACCAGGTCTGCAAGCTATGCATGTGTTTTATCAACACTGACATGAGTAAAACAGCTGAGTCATTGCAATCACTTTCCTCTTTGGCTATTGTATAGGCTAAAATAAACACAGGGTGTGTCTACCACCAACACGCTGAGTTTTCCCCTGAGGTGACACCATTTTTTAAAAATTCTCTACCCTGAATGACTATAATGCCCAGTACTGTAGAGTTGTAGCTAAAATTACATAAATTAAAGTCAGACTCTGTACCACTTGCAAGCTGAATAATTCTGAGGAAGTAAATTAATCTCTTAGTCTTATTTTGCTCATCAGGAAAACAGTGGTAATAATAATTGCTAATTATTCTATTATGAGAAAAATTATAATAGTAAATCATAGAGTAGAGAGAATTTCTAATTCTAGTAATAATAAGGTAGCTTGTATTGGACTAATCCAGTTACAGATGCTAATAATAAACTGTGGATGAAATATTTTTTAAAAACATAACTCTTTTAAGACATTGAGAGTGATTTTAAAAAGGAAGAAACTGGAGTGAATTCTACCCATAAAAGAAGGAAACTACAGGGGGTAGGATCTCTGGTTATTTAGCTCTTTTCCTGGAGGGTGGTCCAGAAAATCTGGTCCACATGGCACATGGCACAGATTGGATAGTAGTCAAATAAAAACTGCAGTCTTATTGGCGAAAGGTGTCAGAGGACTTCAGTGCCCCAGAGTGGCTGGAAATTGATGGAGGAAATACAGGAAAGAGGAATCTATGCTTGGGGAAGTACCAAAACCTTAGTGTATAAACACCTGTCAAAATTTTGGCCAACTTCAGTAAAGAACATGTGAGGAGAAACTCAAAGAACCCAGCAAAAATCAACAGCAGAAGGCAACAGACCTCAAATGAGATTTCAGCTACTGCCCACTTCGGAGACATTGCTTGGGGGTTAACCATGCTGTGTTAGAAATACTTGATAAATGCTGTGGGCATTTTATTAATGCTCCAGAAAGGTCATTACATCAGGATTAAGGATTTCTCTCAAGGACTAAGGGCAAAAAGGAAACATACATATCCTAAAAATGTATAAAACCAACCCTCCTCAAATTCAACATGATCGCTCAGTAACATAACTGCCTGCTAGAACAAATCCTGATGAAGGAAAAAAATTGAAATATAGAATACCTACAATTTATCACCCAAAATATCCAATAGTACTATATGTGAGAAGAAAGAAAAAAAATGTGACCTACAGTCAATGGAAAAGGCAAGTACTAGAAATAGATCCCCAGAATATTCCAGATGTAATTATCGGACAAGGGCTTTAATGTAAATATTAGAAATGTTTTCAAAACTTAAAGGAAAAAAATAGTCACAATGAATGAAGAAACGGATTATCAAAAGGGATATTTAAATTATAAATGACAGAAAAGAACCAAATGATAATTCTAGCCTTGACAGATGCAATACTAACTATGAGACATTCATTGAATGGTATTAACAGCAGGATGGAAACTACATGCACGGGGGTTAGCAAACTTGAAAGATCAATGGAAATTATCCAATTTTAAGAACATAGAGAAAAGTATTGGGAAAAATATGAACAGAGCTTCCATGACCAGTGGGAAAACACCAAGCAGTCTAACATCTATGATTGATGAAAGACTCATAAGTAGACAAAAGAGATAAATGAAGAAAACATAATTGAAGAAATAATGGCTGAAAACTTCCCAAATACTGTGAAAAAGATAAAATCAGAGATTAAAAAAATAAAATTACAGCAAACCCCAAGCAGGATCAATACAAAGAAAACCACGTATCAAAGTCAAACTGCTAAAAGTGGAAGATAAAGGAAAACAGCTTAAAAGCAATGAGAGACAAAAGGCATATTACATACAGGGAATAAAAAATATTACAATGGCTGATTTCTCATCAGAGAGTATAGAAGTACCAGAAGCCAATGGAATGACATGTTTAAACTTCTGAAAAAAACCAAAATTGTCATTCTATAAATCTATATCCACTGAAAAGATCCTTAAAAACTAAAGGTAAAATTGAAAAAGAATATATTCAAATAAATAAAAGTTGGGGGAGTAAATTGCCAGCAGGTCTGCACATAAAATCAGCAAAGGCTTTTTTTAACTTTTCAGGCTAAAGTTAAATGACACTGAATAAAACCTTAGATTTATGGAAGAAATATAGAATGCCAGAAATGGTAAGTATGTAAGTCAAAAATGAACGCTAGACGTTCATCTTCTAATTTCTTTAAAGATAATGAATGAATCATAGATTTAAACTTTAAACTATAATATGGGGTGGGGAGAGAATCTTTGCAACTTGCACTAGGCAAAAACTTCTTAGATACAACATGAAAAGCATGATTTATAAAAGAAAAGCATTGGTAAACTAAACTTCAACAAAATTCAAAAGCTGTGCTCTGCAAAAGACACTGTTAAGAGAATAAAGAAACAAGCCACAGACAGGGGGAAGTATTTGCAAAATACATATCTGACAGAGGATTTTTATCCAGAATATATAAAGAACCTTCAAACCTCAATAAAAGTAACAAGCCAATTTTTTAAAAAAAAATTGGGCAAAAGATTCAAATAGACATTTCTACAAAGACATGTGTATGGTAAACTAAGCACATGAAAAGAGGCTCATCATCATGAGCCATTAGGAAAATGCAAATTAAAACTACAAGGAGATCCTACTACACATTTATTAGAATGAAATCCCTCCCCGCACCCTCTGCCCCAGAAAAGAGGAAATAAGAAAGAAAAAAAAAGCCAGATGCTGGAGACTATGTGGAGTCTATTAGTTTCCTAGGACTGCCAGAACAGATCACCACAAACTTGGTATTGCAAAACACAGAAATCTGTTCTCTCAAAGTCTGAAGACCAGAAGTCCAAAATCAAGGTGTGAGCAGAAGAAGCAGGCTCCCTCTGAAAGCTCTCGGAAAGCTTCCTTCTTTGCCTCCAAATTTCTCGACATTGCTGGCAACTCTTGGTGTTCCTTGGCTTACAGCTGCATCACTCCAGTTTCCACCTACTTCGCACATGGCTGTCTTCCCTCTATTTGTCTCTCTTCAAATCTCTTTCACCTTATAAGGATCCCGGTCATTGTATTTAGGGCCACTCTATTCCAGTATGACTTCATTTTAACTTGATCATAACTGCAAAGGCCCTATTTCCAAATAGGGCCACATTCACGGGTACCGGGGGTTAGGACGTCAACATATCTTTTGGGGGGACACAAGTCAACCCACAACAGAACAACTTCAACTCTCTTAGAGGTAAGAATGCAAAATGGTACAAGTTTTGCAACAGAATTTGGCAGTTTCTTATAAAGCTAAACATACACATACACTTACCATGTAACTCCAACAATCCTACTCTTAGGTACCGAAAAGAAATTAAAATTTATGTCGACAAAACCTCTACAAAAATGTTTATAACATCTTCATTCTTAATAAGAAAACCTCTTGACAGATGCAATAACACGGATGGATCTCAAAGGTATTAAGTCAAGTGAGAGAACCTGGTCTCAAAAGTTAACTACATGGTTGCATTTATACGACACTCAGGAAAAGACAAAACTATAAGGAGAGAGAACCCATCAGTGGTTGCCAGAGTTGGTGTGAGAGAAGGATTTGGCTATAAGAGGGGAGAACGAGGAAGATTTTTCAAGTGATGAAACTGTGCTGAATCCTGATTGTGGGGTAGGGGGTAGTTACGCAAATCTGCAGAGTTAAAACTCAGAGAGGTACACACAGGGGAAAAAGTGAACTTCACAATAAATAAATTTAAAACATAATTTTTACAAATAAAGAACATATTTATATACCACGACACACCTACTAGAATGCTTAAATTAAAAATACCAATAACGCCAAATATTGGCAAGGATGTGGACTAACTGGAACTCTTGTGTATTGCTGGTGAGAGAATAAGGCGGTCCAACTACTTTGAAAAACAACTTGGCAGTTTCTTAAGATCTACTTCATGACCCAGCCAAAAACCCATATCAACCAAAAGGCTTAAACAAAAAATGTTCAAAGCAACTTTATTTGTAACACCCTTAAAACTGGAATCAACTATCTATCAACAAGTGAATGGTTAAAATAAAAAATTGTGGTATATTCATACAATGAAATACTGCAACAAGAAGCAAACTAATAAAACTTACAATAATACAGGTGAATTGCGTCAAGGAAGCCTGATTCCAATTCTAATACACTGTATGATTTCACGTGTATTTAGTCTTGGAACAGACCAAACTAATATATGGTGTTAGAGAGCAAAGCAGAGGTTGCCTCTGAGGGAATAAGAACTATCTGGAACAGGGCACATGGAAACTTACTGGGGTGATGGAAACGTTCTCTATATCTTGATTGGGATCATGGTTACATGGGAATATACGTGTATTAAAACATATTCTACACAGAAGATTTGGGGGTTGCCCTATATATATTTTATTTCAATAACAAATAAAAAATGTGAACTCCTGAGGATAGCCACATGGCCTCTTTACATTTGTATTCATATTCAGTGTCCAGCTTAGCGCTGACACTCAAAATGATATTTGTTGAATGAATGACAGACTAACCCAGTGGAAAATGCAATGCCAGAATTATAAGTAAAGGTCCTCAATTTTTACCTCCCACTCAATGCATAAATCCCTCCCCACTGCCACCCACTTAGCCTCCTGGAATGAAGTCACCTAATCTGGACTGTCTTCTCACAATGGCAGGGCAATCATTACCTCATAGGCAAACTCTTTTGTTGTTGTCCAGCGTATGTTGAACAAAAAAATCCCTTTCTAATGTTTACCTTTAGGCCTACCAGGGGACCTGACGGTACAATGACAATCTCTGTTCTTTATGGCAGAGGTGCCATTTGTCACTGTGGAACTGGGAACGGGGCTAGGATAAGATTGAGGCAGGTGAGGCACTTGTCTCAGGTGGCAAATTCAAAGAGGAGCTAAAAAAACTCAGTGATCAAGATAAATAATATTTTAACACAATATTGTAAGAAATCATATCAACAAACTACAGCCCACAGAGTAAACTACACCCACCAGGGAAAACCTCGAAAAGCTTAATGAAGATTTTCTCTTAGGGCTGAACCACAGGATTACATTTCAAGCTTCACCAAACCACGGTCTATTTTTTTAAAGGATATTTTTGTTTGTTCTTTAACAACCCAGAAGCTAAGGCTTCCTACACAGGAATAACAAGTAAATCCACCTCCCAGCGTGCCCTAAAGGCTGCTTTTCCATCAAGCGAACTTGCAATCAGTCTTCTAGTGATCAAGTAGCCTCACAGATCATAGCATGCCTTTCCAGAAAGCGACAAACAGACCTCTGGGAGCAAAGATGTACTTAACCAGCTATGATCGTACCTGGCCAGTTCAGGAGAAACAAAAGAGGAGGTGGGAGAGTAAAAACAAGGCTGCTGGCTTTTGCTGCTTGATTGCTCTCCCCATCCTTCCATTTTCTCTGCTTTCATTCATAATTATAAGAGCTCAGCTTTCCTCAGAGCTACCATGTCCTTAGCACGTAAGAGCTGGGCACTGTGCTTTGAACTTTTCATACATATTTCTAAATCCTTACAATAAACTTGCAAAGGAAGTATTATTATTTACTGGTGACTCTCTGAGACTCAGAGATATGAAGCATCTAGCCCAAGGTCACACAACTAACTTTAGTGGCGGGAGTAGGAGTCAAACCTGTGTTCCCCTGAGGACAAAATGGTGATCACTTCAACATGACCCAGACAATGGCTCAGGACCTGGCTCCTGTGCAAGAATTCTCCAACTTCATTTGCTCGTTGGAGTCTTGATTTTTGTCCTATTTGTGTACTATCACCATCATCTGCACTATTCTGTGCATAAGATTCTTCTATAAATCAGTTCATTGTTATTTAAATAAATTTTGGATAGAACTTCAGTAAAGTTTTGAAGAATCCTTATATCATTTAATGAATTGAAAATGAATATCATTTGTCATATGTGCAAAACGTATACAATGAAAACAAAACAATGTCATTAAATTCTGGCGAGACACACTTGCCTACCAAATTTTCTGAGCCTGAGGCCTATACACTCTTCTCAAAAGGGAAATTAGCAAGTGTCAGAGAGCTGTTCAAGTCAGATTAGAATCCAAGAGAGGCTGTATCTCTATGCAATCAGAAGACGTGAAAGAAAATTAGAGAATTATTTTCTCAGAGCCAGAATGAATATTGCCTTAGTCTATGTCGGGGTGACACCAAAATGTACCTTGCGTACCACCAATGGTTGGTGTTCTCAGAAGTCCTGCAGAATCTTTTAGAAGGTCACCTAGTGTGTTACCCCACAGAACATTGACTCTCCAACCTCTTCAGGGCAACAGGAAGTTGGGAGACCCATAGTCTTGTCTGGTCTATATGATGGACTGGCTATAGGATCTGAGGTAAATGGTGCAAACTTCTGAATCTCAGTTTCCTTACCTATTCAGAAGAGAATTGCTCTTTTATTCCGTAATCCCTTCCAGATCTAAAATTCTCTAAATTTAATCTTATCTTGCCCATGTATATTATTTCCCCCAAATTCTGTTTGTTTTCATTGGAATTAACCTCTAATCGTTTGCAAAAGGTGAAAAAATTCAGACTCAGACTGAAATGAGGAGAGCACTGAAGTAAGTTTATTCAAGAAGATTCCGGCATAGAAGTTGCTGAGGCCGCCTAACTTAAGGTTCGCTTTTTCTTATATAGGAAAGGGTAGGTAAATTTCCTTACAGCAGGAGATGTGATGTATAGACTGAGGTCATTTGATTGACATATGTTAGTTACATAACTAGTTTCTTTCTGTGCATGCTCTTACCCAGAATGCATACAGAAAAAACCTCAGGGGCGGGGAATCAAGCCTTAATGTTCATTTTATTTTAATTGTATTATAATGAGGCTAGAGTTCAAATAACAGACAGGTTTTAACAGTGTGCACATGTGTGAGGAACCAGTTACCACCAGTTGGGTTTCTGGTTCCTTTTTAGGAGTGTTTGGACATTTTGATTTATTTCTAGGGGATGAGCCTGAGTGGTTCCTGGGAGGGGATGCAGGCCTGGGCAGTCCCCCTTCAGGCTTACTTTTATTAACCCTTTTCTGCCTCATCATGTTATTTAAATTTTGTTCCTGTGAATTAAAGCTCAATTGACCCTGTATTTGTCTTTGGTCTTGAACAAATATGTGACTTACAATGGTAAGATTTGAAAGCCTTCGCAGTGATCAGTCTATTAAATTTCTTTGGATTATTACTCAAGTAGAAGTTCCTTGAATATAAAGTCACTATTTGATTCAAGTGTGACACAGAGGAAGTACCCAGAGCCAGACAGATGAATTCTAGAACTGGCTTGCAGCTTACACGCGGTGGGAGTGACCCGGAGCAAGTACGCATCTTACCTTTTCTGATCCTGTGCTTGTATCTATAAACCTGGGTGAATAATTCTTATCCTCCCTTATTGTACAGAGTTGTTGTGGGGATAAAATGATCTCATTGATGAGAAAGCACTTGCAAAAAAAATCCACCCAAGTGCCAGGTGTCATAGGATTGTTCTGACTGTCAAATGAGATAAGAGATACGGAACTTTGATAGCTTATATATCTTACATAAATTGTCAGTTCACCTGATACAAGTCAGTCTCTCCTGGCCTGTTTTCTCATTTAAATGATAAGCCCACTTATGCCCCTTTTATCTCTAAAATTGTACGGTTCAGGAATTGATTTACTGTCATATCTGATTCCTGTTATTCCACAACATATCAGTCAGGATCACAGAAAAGTAAGATGGCAAAGGACTAGTGCCTAACGTGGAAGGAGCACTAGGATTAGAGGTGACGGTTCTGGGTTTGGGCTTCAGCTTTGCCACTCCCTGGGTCTGTAGCCTTCAGAGTCTCCACATCCTCGTGAGTAAAAGTGAAAAGCTGGGAGAAATCAATGGACTGCAGACCTCTGCGGTTTACGCCTCTCTAGTGTCAATACCTCCTTTTACTGTCATGACTCCCCTCCCCGGCGCTCCTTCGGGGGAACCTGCCCTTCCCTTGTCCTCAACCTTGAGGTTCATGTGCCACTGACCCCATTCCCTGGAGCTCCATGCACGGAGCTCCAACACACGATCAAGGCCTGACCAATGCTGGTTCCATTTTCCTGGCCATAATGATTAACTCAGGGATGGGCACTCACCCAAAATGGGTCAATGAACCCATATCCCAGATTCTGCTGGAACTACCATGTTTCCCTGAAAATAAGTCCTAGCCGGACCATCAGCTCTAATGCATCTTTTGGAGCAAAAATTAATATAAGACCTGGTCTTAATATAATACAATATAATAATATAATAATATAATATGATATAATATAATATAATATAATATAATATAATATAATATAATATAGGGTCTTATATTAATTTTTGCTCCAAAAGACACATTAGAGCTGATTGTCTGGCTAGGTCTTATTTTTGGGGAAACACGGTATTTTGTTAGAAAGGACAAACCTTTCCCTAACAAGACTGTGAGCTGTGGAGAACCTGGAGTCCTGCTGGTGACCATCTGTCTCCCACGTGGGAAGAGGCTTCCTCGAGAAGGGAATGAATGCAGAGGAAAGCAAAGAGCAATGGCGGCCCCCGATAACATCATCCGGGCTCCTGCTCCAGCCCTGTGTGAGGACATACAACCAAAGTTACCTAAACCCATAAATTATCTTTTCAGCTTAAGCTAGCTCAAGTTGGGTTTCTGTACAATGGAACTGAAGGAGTTTCTGACTGATACACAAACATCTTCAAACTTGATATGTGGAGTCCTGGGGTTCCCCAGAGGTGCCTCCTGGGCCACTGAAGCAAGGCTGGGGCCACTCACTGGCAGGGATGGTGGGTCTGTGTGTCCCATTTAAGCACAGCACAATATTACATTTTATAGGTTTTGTATACTGGGCTACATTAGAGACTTGCTTTGAGGGCAGCTGCCAAGGGTACTTGACCTCATGATTTCCTAAAGATCTCTCTTTCTGAAACCCAAAAGAAGTATCTTTAAGAGGCAAGGGTTCTTGATCTTAGCCCCTTCTAGGGTGGGGGACAAAATTCAAAAGCCTGAAAGGGGGTAGAAGGAGAAAGGGCTGTAGACAACCAGGTAGCTCTTTCTGAGTTAAAAAGGAGAGCACATCTCAACCCAGCTGATGGCTGCCACGCGAGCCCAAGGGTGCCAGACGTTTGGATTTCTTAAGAGAAGCCAGCTATTTGGATTTTTATGTGAAAACTCTTCTGAGTTTAGTTCTTTACAACTAATTTAA
Organism: Rhinolophus hipposideros; assembly: GCF_964194185.1. Taxonomy (NCBI): domain Eukaryota; kingdom Metazoa; phylum Chordata; class Mammalia; order Chiroptera; family Rhinolophidae; genus Rhinolophus; species Rhinolophus hipposideros. The sequence goes on along the minus strand of NC_138069.1, from coordinate 24,734,379 downwards.
TAAAAATTTTAAAGCGCTTTTAAGCCAAGTAAGATACATCTGCAAACTAAATTCAAAATGTGAACCATGATGGTCTCTCTTCCTTACTGAGTCCAGACATGCTCTGCAGTGGGTCTCCGGGTTCTGTGACATCATATGACAAACTGAATATACATGTGCACAGATGTGCTTTCCTGGGGAGAGGTCCAGAGTTTTCAATTAGATTTTTCTAAGGGTCTTCATAGTTCAGAAAAGGTTAGAAATATCTGCTCTACCAAGAGAAGGTTATCCCGGAAGTGTTACCAACTGAGTGTATGTATATGTGCATTCGTCTGTGTGAGTATGCACAGATTTTGAGGGGATACTGTCTCTCCAAAATTCTTTTCTGTCAAAGCTGAAAGGTCAACTCCTCCTCTCTTGTTTCCCTCAATCTCCTCTCAGTGAAAAAGAACATTATATTACCATCGATATTTACTGTGCTCAGCCAGCAGAGAAATAAAACGTTCATGGGCCGTTAATCCAGCTTTAACCCTCGGCAGAATTTACCCTGGGACAAGGCAGCTTGCAGAGATGCACACTTGTTCTTGGTTCGGGGGCAGGGCTGCTGCAGGCCTGGGGCATACCAGCGGGTTTTAGGGAGCCTGCCATTTCTGCTCTTCTTCACCACAAGAAACTGACACCAAAGGAGACTTATTTGTTGGCTCACTCCTTTGCTCATTCATTCATTCATTCATTCATTCACCAAATAAGCATACTGAGGAGACCTTCTCTAGACAGAACTGTGCGGGGGCCCAGAAATACAAAGATTCTGTTCCTATCTTTGAATTAATAGCTAAGAAAGAAATAATTCTTTCTTTTTATAACATGCTTTTCAGTTTACTCTGCAGACTCACTCCTGTTTCACTTGATCTTCACAATTGCCCCTGCAACCAGCAGGGAAGAGGAAATTATTCTCATTGTACAGATGATGAAACTGAGGCTAGATAGAGTTAAATTAGAGCGAAAACGATGGGTCAGGCAGGTCTAATGTTGCAGTTAGCCTAAATCAAAAAGCTGTAAACTCCATAATAAGAAGAGATGTGTTTTCTATCCAATTAGTCAGTATTATTAAGGTATCAGATGTCACTTATCAGCTTTGGAAGGGAAATTTAAAAAAGAAATATGCCCCAATTGAGTACAAGAGCACTGGCCGTTCATGGGAGGTAATAAAATAGAGAGCAAGGGCCTGGTAAATTTCATCCCACATTACAAGGAGAGAAATTATTACTGGTTGCTACTAATAACTGCAATGTATTAAATACTCGCTTGGTCTAGGATGACCCACCTTTGTCCAGACTGCCCAGTACTAAGGAGTTTCTAAGATGTGGGTCTTTAATGCTGAAGCCAAGATGGTCATAGGCTAACTGGGGTACCTGGTCACCCCACCTGTATCAAACACAGTGCTAGAGCATTACAAGTTTCCTCTTACTCCTTCTTCCCAAACCCAAAGCAAAGGTCAAATTAGCCTCATTGAATAGATAAAGAAACTGATTTTCTAGAAAGTGTAGTGCATGATTTAAGCGGCAGGGCCAGGTTTAAACCGGGTCCGTTTTAGCCAAAACCCTGCCCCTACCAACACCTTATGATGATAAAACACTAGCCCTCTTTGAGGTAAAAACCGATTTCCCTCTGTTTAGAAAAACAAAAGAAAGAAAAGAAACTCCAAATCATCTTAAAACATTTAAAGTAAAACAAAAAAATTTGGTATGAAATCCTAGCTACAAGGCTAACACTGCACCCACTGATGACGGAATTTCCTGTACTACAGAGAGACATAGTCTCCGCAGCACAGCGGGGTGGGCAGTGCAGGGAAGAAGGAATATTCTGTTTTGTTCCCCATTCTGCTCCCACCGTGAGTGTAGTACCCAGCATAGAGTCGTTACTCACCAAAAAAAAAAAAAAAAAAAAACCTCACTAAAATCCTGAATGAATACTAAGATTCTTTGGTCCATGCAGAGATGTTTCAGCCACCTTCAATTCCATGTACATGAGTTACCCACTCCCAAGCTTAGCTTTAAAAAAAAAAAATAATATATATATATATATATATATATATATATATATATATGCATTTATATATTTTCCATGCTAGTATCTGAATTGCTCTGTGAATTGACTGGCCTTCCACTCCTACCCACCCCCAAAATCAACCTCCAGAACATGGGTTCCATTCATCTGAAACAGTGTTCCTCCTTCTCCCCATCCCACAGACACCACTTCCCACTTTTTTTTCATCATAGCAATGATCACTGCCTGTCTTTTTTCTGTTCATGTATTTGTTTACATGTTTATTTCATTCTCTCCATCCAGAATGTGCTGTCTCCATTCTGGATTTTACATCTCAAGAGTGACGCGGGCAGACTCAGTGTCCATAAAACAGGAGACGAAGAGAAAGGAAACAGTAGGTTATTTAAAATGGGAAGAAAAGAAATCACGCCATCAGCCTGGAAATTAAATAATTCACGGTAAGAACTGATTACAAATATATGGAGAGCTGCCCTAGAAAAGAGGATTTCCACTTTGAGTAGGTACAGAATATTATCATCACCAAAGTCGTAAGACTCAAGAACTCAAGAACGCAGACAAGACTCTGCAGAGCAGCAAGAATTTTCTAACCGTTTGAGATCTCCACACTTGGAAAGGGCTTCTTTGGAAGGCCGGAAGTCCCCATTAGAAGAGATCAGCAGTGTGAGGCGATTTCTGATTACCCGTTAGGAACAAATGAAGCGCATTTGCAATGAGAGGGGAGTTGGAGCGTCTCAGGTCACTGCCATATCAGTGACTCTGTGACTAAGTGAGTTCAGGGAGCCAGCAACCCCTCTTCCTTCTACACTAACATCTCATCTGCCCCCTTCTTGTTGCCTTCCCTTCCTTTTCACTTGAGGAGAAGCAGTTGGAGCAGAAAAAGCCGTCAACGTCACCAACTTTCTGCAACATGTGCGTGGGGGAAAGTGCACGCAAAAATCAACTTTGAGGTGTTGGGGACTCACAGGGTAGGTAGTGGAATCTCACTTTTCTTTGAGCCATGAAGAGATTAGATCACTCCTTGCCTGAAACCAGTGTAAAGTCATCCCAAGTCCCATGTCTTACTCTTCTTTGCTGGGTCCTCTTGGGAGACTCACTTAATCTCTCTGCGCCTCAGTTGCCTCATCTGTAATGGGAAATGATGGCCAGGACGCCCATACCTCACAGGACTATAACATGGATTAAATGGGGTGGTGAATCTGAAGCACAGCGCCTTACACATGGAAAGCACTAAATGACTACACTGTCGCATTAGTGTTATCGTCGTCACTGTCGCCATAAAACCATAAGAAAGGTCTGAAGATGTTGTGGTCATGGGCAAAACCAGATCAGGAGACATGAGCTTTAGCACCAGATCTGCAGTTTGTTCACTGAATGACCTTGAGGTAAATCACTTAAATGCTTGGGGTCTTTGTTTTGTCAGATAGATAGATAACAGCCAGCTAGCTAGATGACAGATGTAGAATGATTTTTTATTTATTTATTACCTAATTGCTCTGCTGCTTTACAGGGGAGACTTGTCAGATTCAAATGAAATCATGAATCATGGCTGAGATGTTTTTCACTTAAATAATAATAATAATAAGTTTTATATGCGTGAAGAGATGCCTAATATGAGACACTAACTAACTACAAAACAAAGCATCCTGCTCTTCATGACGCATTTTTCCCCTCCATACGCACAGGTAACCCAGTGGCAAAGAAAAGACCAATACTTTACAGATGAAGGAATCTCCATTCATCTGATGAACGAAACTCCATTTCAAGCCCCGCCCTTTGATAAAAGGCTAAGACAGGAGTAGTATTTTTGCCCAGTCCCCTGAAGACCATTTTTATTAAATACATAACATGGTTCTTAAGGGGCTTTGGGGTGCTACTGTCATCTGGATGGGACCCTTCTTTTTGTCCCAGTTGCACAGAGCAGAATTGTACAGTGTATCATAGGAAAAATGGCATCCCTCACCTCCTGTACACTAAATGGCAGCAGGGCTCCCGCTTCTTTGTGAACAACCCAATGTCTCTGCCAATTCCAAATGCTCCCTGGGGGACGGGCATTATTACCTGGTAAAGAACCCTGACAGGAAATGTGTCATAAGAATGGCCCCTGCCCACTGGAACAGCATTACTCCATTTCCCACCCTACCGTTATTCACTCTGCAAATGCTCAAGGAATAGTCACCGTTTGCCAGGCACGATTCTAAGTCCTAAAGACACATCAGTGAACAAGAAAGATGAGTTTCCTGCCTTTGTGAATATTATAATCAAGTCAGGAAAGGCAGGCAGAAATAAAGTGAACCAATACATATGTAATTTTAGGTAATGCTAGGTGTTAGAAGGAAAAGTAAGGGAAGTAAAAGAGTGAGGAACCAGGCGAGGGAGGGGAGGCAATTGTCATTGACAGGATAGTCAGGGGAGGTCTCTCTGAGAAGGTGGCGTGTGAGTTGGGGAAGCAGCCATGCAAAGCACTGGGGAAGAGAGTCTTAGGAGAGGGAAGGGTAAACATAAAGACCGAAAGGAAGAAGAGCCTGGCATGTCTGGGGATCAGCAAGAAGGACAGTGTGGCTAGAACAGAGTAAACAGGCAGATGTGACGGAGAGTTGGTCAGAAGTGTTGGCAGGAGCCAAACCATGGAGGGCCTTGTGGTTTTTTGGGCCATTGCACTCCTCCATGCCTCTGCCCTAGCTGTTCCATCTGCCTGAAATGCCCTTCCCATTTCTACCACCTAGAAAACCTGGTTAGGAATTTCCTCTGTAAAACTCCCCCTGATTCCCTAGGTTACAACGAACTACCCCCTTTTTTCTTGCTTCTACTATACATATTGTGCTGAATGACTAAGAGAACTGACTCTAGAGCCTAATCACCCAGAATCACTAGCTCTGTATCCTTGAGCAAATGACCGAACATCGCTGGGCTTTGGTTCTCTCGTCTTCAAAACTGGGGAAAATACTAGTACCCTTGGGTACTATCGGGTGAGAATGAAGATTAAATTAGTTAATATAAGCGCTTAGAACAGTACATTACACATAGTAGGTGTTCAGTCAATGTTATTATAAAACATTGTATTACGTTCATGTATTTCCATGTCTATCTCTCCAAATAAATCCTAATATCCCCTGAAGGCATGACATATGTCAACTGTCTTACACACATGTCCTCCATAACTAATATTGTGCCTAAAACAGAGCAGATGCCCAGTAAAGACAGCATGAAGGAAGGAGAGGAGGAAAAAAGGCAATGAATTAGAAAGCAAGAAAAGTTTTAACATTTTTCAAAGTATTTTGACATCACTCTGCTTATTTCATCTTCATAGCAAATCAGTGAGGCTTCAGAGAAAGATTTGCGCATCCCATTTCACAGATAGGAAAGTTGAGTACCAGAAACGTGAATGACTTGCTCTTCACAGTGAATGACTGAGCCCAGAGGACTCTCACCAAACACTGACTACATCTAAAGCACGGGATACCCTCACTGGCAACAGAAACAATCACTGGAAACCTTCTGTTTGTGGAAAGATTTGTGTTTATGAGATACTTTATTTTTTTTTTTTTAGATTTTTTTTAATGGTGAAGGGGAATAGGATTTTATTGGGGAACAGTATATACTTCCAGGACTTTTCTCCAAATCAAGTTGTTCTCCTTTCAATCTTAGTTGTGGAGGGTGCTGTTCAGCTTCAAGTTGTTGTCCTTTCAGTCTTAGTTGTGGAGGGCGCAGCTCAGCTCCAGGTCCAGTTGCCATTGCTAGTTGCAGGGGGCGCAGCCCATCTTCCCTTGCGGGAGTCGAACTGGCAACCTTGTGGTTGAGAGGACGCACTGCAACCAACTGAGCCATCCGGAAGCTCAGCGGCAGCTCAGCTCAAGGTGCCTTGTTCAATCTTAGTTGCAGGGGGCACAGCCCAGCATCCCTTGTGGGTCTCGAGGAATTGAACCAGCAACCTTGTGGTTGAGAGCCCGCTGGCCCACGTGGGAATCTAACCGGCAGCCTTCAGAGTTAGGAGCACGGAGCTCCAATTGCCTGAGCGACTGGGCCGGTGCCTATGAGATACTTTATCTTATTGGAACTTTACAACATACCATAGAGGTGGTCAAGTTGACCCTCTACTTTATAGAAAAGGATATTGGGGCCCAGAAAGCTTACACCTGCCATGTAGTTGGCATTAGTTCTGGAACTAAAACTCAGGGTTCCTGGCTTCCAGTCCAATGCTCCCTCTTTTCCAGCATGCTTCCTCCAGGCCAAGGGACCAGAGACCTGGGTGTGAGCTCAAATTGTTTGAATTCTTATCCTCTAACTATTTGTGCCTGTTTCCTCAGTACCTATAGTCCATACCCACTTCAACAAAAAAAAAAAAGAAAAAAAAAAGGGAAAAATATCTATTGTCTAAAAAATATCTGGGTGATGTTCAAAAACGGTCAGCACTGTGTTCCTATACCAATTTCTATTTTAGGCACAGCCAGTGACTCACTGGCAACCTTGGACGAAAAAGAGGTAACCTTTATTCCTCTGACAAGTTTCTATTTCTCAGAACCCAGAGTCACAAGCAACACAGTTTCTGACAAGATTTCTCCATCGTCCAAAGCCCGTATGAGTCCCCCAGAGATCAGCAATCCAGCCTCTTCAGCATGTCACAGATTTTGACAAACCTGTTGTAGGCTAAAGCCACCAACTGGAAATACAATCGGGACTGAGCAGTCTACTGAGTAAAAATTTAAATGGCTTTTCCAAGATGTCTTAGCCTATGGGCAGTGGGGGTGTGACCAGGAGGCACCTCGTGATCCCAGTGCAATGCTGATGGCCGACTCCTATGGCAGGTTCTCTGCTCAATATATATGCCCAGAAGCAAGTACAGAGAATCTTCTAGGGCTTCTAATAACCAAGGGATCACATGCCGCAGAGCCCAGTATTGGCCCAGGGGAGAGTCTATGTCCGGGTAAAAAAGGATTTGATGAACTTGACTTTGTCCCTTTCTTAGTATGTGACATAACTACCCCAAAATGAAATCCTGTAGGAATGGAGAACATTCCTGCAGCCATTCAACCAATATTTATCAAGTGTCTATTGAATCAAGTATGATATCAGGTACCAGACAAATAGCTTTGAAAAGTGAGTATCTGCCCTCTTAGACCTTACAGTCTAGTAGAAGAGGCAGACATCAAACAGGCAAACACACAAATAATTACTGAATATGATTGGGCTAGATGCTGTAAAGTACAGAAGCTAAGGGAGTTTACAACAGGAGGCCAAGTCTGGAGGAAGTCTCCAGGACGGCTTCCCTGAGGAAGTGACATTTAAGCTGAGCCCAGAAAGAGGAGCTGGAAGGAAGAAGGAGCTTTCTAAGCAGAGGGAACATGTACAAAGACCCTGAGACGTGAAGAAGCATGGAACACTTGAGAAATTAAGCACAGAGCTTTATAGATGGAGAAGGGGGTTGAGGTGTGGAGAGGTGAACGCTAGGCAGAGCACGGAGTTTGCAAGACTAAGTGACAGTAAGGAATCTGAGCTTTAACCTTGTCTGTGTCTTCACAAGGAATATGAGGCCGCCTACCCCATATGGAAATACCTGGAGGAGCCGAGCCCTGAGCCCACATCAGGCACACTCCCTGGGGATTGAGCAGAAGGCACCGGAGATCACACGCCCAAGGACCCAGGAGAGAAGAAATAATTTCTCAGGAGCTTTGTTAAAGCCAGAGACAAATAACACATCTGATGCAGGGGCTTAATCTAGTCAGAGGCTTCAAACACACCCAAGTCAGTGAGGCAAAGCCCACACGCTCCACAATTCAGAGAACCAGAAACCGAGCGGATCTTTATTCGTACTTTTGCTTTCATTTCCCAATTCCTAAAGACACAGAAACATGTTACCTCTACTTGACTTTTAAGGACAATTACAGAAGATCAGAATAGGAAATAACCTTGGATGATTGATAATGATGATTTCCTACATGAGCATTTTATACATATACATACACATATGTGTACACAAATGTATACATACATATATATACACACATACATATATACATAAACATTCATACATACACACACACTCATATATATGTGGGGTTTTTCTCTTAATGAGGGGGCTGGTCTAGTATTCCCTGCTGTTTGCTAATTAAGGATATTTTACAAACGAAAACAAAAAAATTTCCATCTATATGTCGCCATCATTTAAAGGTGGGGGGGGGAGATTTTGACCAAAAATTTCAGGGAAAAAGGATATACACTTGAATTTCTCAGAAAGGAGGAAGGCTGGCCACCATTGTCACCACAGACAGGCGCCCAGCACTGGAAACCCTTGGCCTACTGCTCTGCCACCTGCCGTGTGAGGCTACTGAGCCCTCAAAATGGGGAGAGCTGAAACGTGGGCAATTGGAATCAGGATATGCCATAAAATGGACATGAGCTCTTAAAGATTCAATAAGAAAACATGTCAACTATCTCATAAATTTTTCAGTGATTGAGTATTTAAACAATATTTTGGATATACTGAGTTAAACAAATTATTCAAATTAATTTCACCTGTTTATTTTTACTTTTTTAACATAGCAACTAGAACACTTAGAAACGCTTATGAGGGTCACACTGCATTTCTATTAGACACCGCTGGCCTAGAGCACGCCTCCCACTGCACAGCTGGAGAAATTCAGAGAGAACCTTTGCACAAAGTAAACAACACCACAACAACAATAATGCGGGCAGTGAGGTATGGATGTGGTTCAAAGACCATCAAGTGGAAATTAGGAAACAAGGGCTCTGACCTTGACTCCGCCTCACACCTCCTAGGTGAGCTGAGGTGAGTGGCTCTCCCTCACAGGGCTTCTGTTTCCTCCTTTCTAAGGTGAGGGGACTGGGTGTGGGTGAGGTGGAATCCGAGGCCTCTGACAGCTCTGATGCCATTCTCTCACCCTCCGTCTCGGAGCAGGCCATCGCTCAGACTGCCCAGCATCGGAGGCTAATGTTCCATCTGCCCAGAACCCCCAGAAAAGGAGCCTTGGAGATCGCTGTGGCTGACACATGTCGGAGTGTCACAATGTTGATGATGTTCCCTGAGATCACAGAAGCCGCCTGCCTCTAGTGCAGCCTGTGTAATTGTGTAACGCGAGCGACGGCGGAGCCAAAGCTGTCAGTCTTGTCTCTCAGCGCCAAGCTCTCCTTTGACAGAAGAGGTTCCTTGGTGAGAAGAAGGGACACGTTTATTGAACATTCACTCTGTACCCAAGACTAGGCAAAGTCCTTTTTCATGGGTTGAATTGTGTCCAGACATTTCAAAACGGGGAAGAAGAAGTGTGGATGGAGCTGTGGGAAACTAAAAGGATAGGAGGATCTAGACATAGTGAGGGGTGATTGAATTCAGTGTCGTGGTGGGGCCGTTACGAGGGACAGTGGTGGTATGGCTAGGAGTATAGGCTGGAGGAGAGGGCATGAAAGTCATTGAAGTCAAGGAGCTAGACTCAGTAAGAGGCCAGGGGACGGGATCACAGTCCATGCTTTCCTTTTCTCACCACATTATCTCAACCAAGGCAGTCAGTCACCAAATATGTCTTGTTTGTCTACTGTGTGCCAGCACTGCAGACACAGCAGTGAGCCAGAGAGTCAGTTTTCCCACATAACCGAGCACCATCATGTTATTATGTTAATCTCACCATGACTTCTAATAGTGGTATTATCCATGGAGATAGGAAATTTAGTAAAACGAGCAGTTCTGGCGATGGGTGATGATGGGAGTGGGAGTTGAATTTAATTTTGAGATGCCAGCGGGCATCTAGTAGATAGATGAATAAATAGGAGCTCAAGGAGAAGTCTAGGCTAGAAATAGAGATTTGGCCATGAGTATAATACAGATGGTGACGGATATCATGTAAGAAGGTGCAGTTTCATGGGGACAATATATATAATGAGAAGCAAATGCTGTAGGAACATAATCCTGAAGAACAGCCACCTAACCTTTCTGAGACTCCTTTTTCTTGTCTGTGAAACGAGAATTGAAAATAGTCCCCCTCTCATAAAGTGGTTGTGAGGACTGAATGAGCTAATACATGTAGGCATCCAGGAGTGTCTGGCTTATCTAATGTGCTAAATAAATGTCGATGGTTAATTTTACTATTATTCTACTAAGACAGAGAGACAGAGAGCTAGGAGTAGAAGCTGAGAGAAGTGCGGTAGCTAGACAAGTCACCATACGATGGCCTCTATTTGCCCTGCAAAGAGGATGGCAAAGCTACCTTTCAACAGTGAACGCAAGGGTGGTGAAACTGAAGGCTTGGAGATGGTGATGTAAGATGTTTTCTGAGCAATGAGGGACTAGGGACAGGTGAGAGGATCTCCAGACACTGTGAGGTAGGCACGTTCGGTATGAATATGACCTCTGGTGTCAGGTTCCTGTTCAAACCCCAGCTCCATCCCTCACAATCTGTGGGGCGTTGGCGACGTTATTTAAGATCGCTAAGCTTCTGTTTCCTCATCTATAGAATGGGAATTCTACTCACTTAACAGAGAAGAGTTAAGTTTTTAGATAAAATAATCCATACAAAATCCGCACAGCACCTGGCCATAGCAAAGACTTCAATAAATGTTAGTTATAACAGATACAATGATTTTAAACCAGCGTGTAACATGTTTGCTTGGGGTGTTGGACCAGGTCAGTTCTGACCCAGAACGGAACGTAGTAATACAAAGTTAACGGTGGAGATGAAAGAAGATATAAAAAACCATGAGGGCCACTTCAAGCTGGAGGCAGGGCTCCCCAGTGAGCACTGCCTGAGGAAAGGCTGTTTGCCAGGGCCTGTGAGCCCAGACAGCTTCTCCAACATAATTGAGAAATATGTTTTTCATGCATTCCTAATTGGAGGATAGCAGATGGCAGAGGCATTTGTTTAATGAAATATGTCCATTCGATTAAGCTGGGCCACTGGGGATTTGGGACTTCAATACAATCTCATTGCTATCCTGACTCTGTGGAGGCCAGGGAAGTTTCAGGGATTTTGACAAACTTGGATTAAAGGTTGGCAAGGAAACAATGCTAGTGACGGCGTCTAGAAACCCAAAGCTAAGCTTCTGAGTTTTTGTCTACATTTTCATCTGTGGCAAAGAACCATTGTACCGAGTGTCTCTTGTGTGAGCTCTGAGCGTGGGTGGAGCACAGAACCAATCAACCAACCTATCTGTGAGCCTTACACACTGAACTGATGGGGGTCTTCCCCACATAGGCTGCAAGTCTCTTCCTCTGTGCCCTGCTCATGTTAGTCCTTCTGCCTCAGATAACCTTCCTGCTTATTTCCATATGCTCAAGACTCTGCTTCTGTGCAAGTCTGTCTGTCTGTCTGTCTGTCTGTCTGTCTGTCTGTCTGTCTCTCTCTCTCTCTCTCTCTCTCTCTCTCTCTCTCTCTCTCTCTTTCTGTGTGTGTACACATACATGAGCATAACCTCCTACATGAAGACGTCCCCAATTTCCCTGTCAGAAAGACAATACCAAAACCCTCATATACTTCATCTGAAGTTCTTAACGACACATTACTTTCTACTTTGAATTACTTCTGTTCCTGTCTATACAAGACTTCCCCTGTGATATGTCGATCTCTTTCCTCAAAGGTGAGGGCCACAGAGGCAGCTTACTCTTACAGCCTTAGCTATTAAGCTCACCAGGTTCACGGAAAATGAAAAGAGGAAGGGCATGATGGGGGGGGTGAGCCCCAATGCCTTTTCCTGGTTTTCTGCTCAACCTGCACCTCTACTCCCAACCACATGGGAGAAGCAGTTCATCTGATTTGTAGACTTGAACCATTTTCTTCCCTTGGCTTCTGGAATAACACATGCTCCTCGTTTTCTCCCAGACTCACTTGCTACTCTTTCTAAGTCTCCTTTCATGAATATTCTCTCGTTTCTAAATTTCTAAATATTGCAGTGCTCCAAGATTCAGTCCTCAGACCTCGTTTTATTTCCCCTTATTCTCACTCCCTACGTGATCTCATCTTGTACCACCCCGTTAAACATTATCTGATGTTCCAAGGCACCCAAATCTATAAATCTACTTCTAACTACTCCCTTGCGATCCAGGCTGAAATACAAGAAGTCATAGATATCACAAAATGAACATGGCTGAAAGACAGCTATAGGTTTTGGCCCCATATCACTATCCATCCTTTTCTCAGGTCGGTGACCTAGGAGTCAGTCGTCTTTCATTCCTCTCTTATCTTTTGTCCCCCTAAACCCATCCATTAGCAAGTTTCATTGATTATAGCTCTAGAACATATCCCGAATCCCGCCATTTCTTACCACCTTCCCTGTTAGCAACCTGGCCCAAATTATCATCATCTTGCCTCAGAAATTGCACCCGCCTCCTTGGCGATTTCTATTTCTCCACGCTTGCCCCCCTCTAGTTTACCCTTCATACAGCAGCAGAAATCAGTTCACATATCCCCCACTAAAACATCACACTTCAAACAAAATTTAAGATCCCTTGAATGGCCACTTCAGGCCCCCAAAATAATCCAATCTGCTTATCTCTGACAGCAAGTTGCAACACTCTCCCTGCCACAGCACAGCTCCACCGTGCTGCTCTTCCTTCTGTCATTTAAACACAGGGAGTTCACCCCTGTGGTAGAGCGTCTTTACTTGCCTCTCTTCTGCTGGGCACACTCATCCCCCCCGTGCTTCACACGACTGCCACCTTCTCATCACTCAGGTTCCACATCTTCCTCCCTTCAGAGAGCCCTTCCCTGATGGCCTTAGCTAATGTAGCCCTTCTCCATATTACCTACAGATCTTATTTTCTTCGAAGCACACAATGGTGCCTGAAGTACCTCCTTTATTTGCTTATATATTTTTAAACTCTGCTAACTTGAACATAAGCTCTTTGAGGACATGGCCTCTGACTCTCTGGCTCACTGCTATGTCTGCAGTGCTGGCACACAGTAGACAAACAAGACATATTTGTTGACTGCCTTGGTTGAGACACTGTGGTGAGAAAAGGAAAGCATGGACTGTGATCCCGTCCCCTGGCCTCTTACTGAGTCTAGCTCCTTGACTTCAATGACTTGCATGCCCACTCCTCCAGCCTACACTCCTAGCCATGCCACCACTGTCCCTCGTAACGGCCTCACCACGACACTGAATTCAATCATCCCTCACTATGTCTAGATCCTCCTATCCTTTTAGTTTCCCACAGCTCCAACCATACTTCTTCTTCCCCATTTTGAAATGTCTGGCCCCTGGAATCCCCTATGTCAGTCTCTTCCGATATGCTCTTCCACATATACCCACCTGAGACTCTGCGATTCATCACTTAGATCTTGATTTTCAATCAACATTCTGAACGATCACTGCACATCTTAAGCCTCAACCCTGAGTTACTCTAACAGTTGGCCTTCCTTTCTCCTACATCAGGGCAGTTCTGTCAATTGGGAAAGAAATCCAGTTCAGCATCATTACAGATTCACTGTCTCTAATGCTGCCTGGCAGTCCTCCTGTGGTTCCCCGTTCACTGCTCTTTCCCATTTAACACAGGGCATGTTCCAAACCTTCTTTGACCTCCCAAACCACCTACAACTTCACTCTTCCTGACTCACTCAAAGTAGATGACCGTACCTCCTATCACAGAGACAATAGAAGCCTGTGGATTCCATCTTCTCCTTCATTCTGATTGATTAACCCCTCTCTCTCCTGTAGTTTTAACCCCTGTCTGTTTCCTAGACCCATTCCAGTAGCTTTTAGACATGTATTAATAAAAATCTCTCCAATCTTATTTAAAAAACAAAATTCCATCCTCATGTACCGGCCATCTACTTCTCTCCTTCAGAGTTAAGCTTCCTGAAGGATTCATCTAAATAGCTATCACCACTCTGTCACTTCCCGTTCTCCCACCCACTCTTCATCCTATTGCAATATACTTTTCTCCCCTATCACTATTGCCAAGGGTACCCGTGGCTTTTGTCAACAAATCCAAGGGACAAGTTTTAGCCTGTTTTTAAGACCGGTCCTTAATATCTGTGTAACACTGAACACTTGATCATCCTTGAAATAGCTTTTCTTTTTCTTTTTAGTTCTGTGACACTATAATCCCCTCATTTTCCTCACACCCATCCAGCTATTTCTTCTAAGTCTCCTTCAAAGTTTCCTCTTCCTCTACCCACACAGTGATTTTTTATCTTCCTTGGGGTCTTATCCTTGGCCTCTTCTCTTCTTGCTATGTATTTTTTTCTCTTGCTAAGAAACCTCACTTAATCACTTAATTTCAATTATCACATATGTGCTGGTGACCACCAAAACCTGTAACCCCAAACTAGTTCGTTCTCTCTCTCCCTCTCTCTCTCTCTCTCTCTCTCTCTCTCTCTCCCTCTCTCTCTCTCTCTCTCTCTCTCTCTCTCTCTCCTCTCTCCCTCTCTCTCTCTCCCTCTCTCTCTCTCTCTCTCTCTCCCTCTCTCTCTCTCTCTCTCTCTCTCTCCCTCTCTCTCTCTCTCCCTCTCTCTCCCTCTCTCCCCCTATCTCTCTCTCTCCCTCTCCCTCCCTCTCCCTCTCTCTCTCTCTCTCTCTCTCTCTCTCTCTCTCCCTCCCTCTCCCTCTCTCTCTCTCTCCCTCTCTCCCTCTCTCCCTCTCTCTCTCTCTCTCTCCCTCTCTCCCTCTCTCTCTCCCTCTCTCTCTCCCTCTCTCTCTCTCTCTCCCTCTCTCTCTCCCTCCCTCTCCCTCCCTCTCT